>NC_088791.1:58032997-58642913 GCF_011386835.1 Chrysemys picta bellii
AGCAGAGCAGCTGGAGCCGGGTAGGAGAAGTGCCTGGCCGGCGGCTCGGGGTCCGGAGGCAGGGGGGGCTGCCCGAAGCCGGTAGCGCTGGCTCGGGCAGCTCGGCTCTGAAAGTCTGAGAGGGGAGGAGCGGAGCAGAGCAGCCACGGGAGAGGAAGTGCCCGGCCGGCATTTTCCCGGACATGTTTGGCTTTTCGGCAATTGCCCCCGGACGGGGGTTTGATTGCCGAAAAGCCGGACATGTCTGGGAAAAAAACGGACGTATGTTAACCCTAGTCCCTGCTCTAGGAGCCATCAGTCAAGGGGCCTTATCCTGCAAACATTAGAGGCGAGAATGAAACCCAGGCCTCATTGAAGTCAACAGGAGTTTTGCCATTGATCTCAATGGAGCCAGGATTTCAGCCACATTAGTAAGCACTGTGTCCTAGGTGCAACATGGCAGGATTGAGGGAGAGATTCCATCAGGCAAAGTGGAGGGAGGTTTATACAAAGTAAGTTTATACAATTACTTGTTTTAAAAGGTGTAAATATTTGTAATCCTTTTTTTTTTTTTTAAATAGAAAGTGTGGATCATCATTAGAGAGACTGTGGAAAGCAATGGGTTTTGAGGAGGGGAAAGGATGGTTTTATGCTATGCAGAATGTAATTTCTTTCTGCTCCTTTAAATCCTTTCTCAAAATCTATCTAAAATTACTCTAACATTGTACGTTTTATATAATAAATTTTAAATATCCTCAGTTTCTTTACTTTTTGCATGTTAGGGGTTAGGTAACACAGAGGTAAAAACACCCAACCTTGTCTATACTTTTCTACAGTAAATCTACTCTGGTGGAGAATTTAAGAATGTGTAATTTGCTACTGTAGACAAGACCATGGATTTCAGTGCAATCAGGATCAGGCCCTACAGCATTTAACCTGATTTGGTATAAGCCATGAGTATCATTAGATAACAGAGATAGAAACACGAGCCCTGTTTACATTACAGCTCCATTGGTGGAGCTGCACCCCTGGACAATTATGGTTATAAAGTTTGTTGGAATAGAACCTGGCCCTAATGAGAATGCAGTAAACCTGAAATTAATAAATGACTGATTGGAAAACAGACACATTCCTTTAGGCATCTCTAACTTACAGTTCTTCTTTGAGTGATTGAACATGTCCATTCCAATGTAGGTGTGTGTGTACTCCGAGCAGTGGCTGCAAATTTTTCCCTCAGTGGTATCCATAGGGTCAGCGCTGGTGCCCAAGTGTTCTTAGCGCCGGTATAAAGGGCCTGGTCAACCCTGTGACCCCTCAGTTCCTTCTTACCGCTGATGACAGTGGCTGGAATTGCTCTGTCCTTGCTCTTGCAAGTTCTTTCTCAGTGAACTTTGTTCTTATTTCTTGTAGTTTTTATGCATAGTTATGTTTTTTTCTTGCGTAGTTGTTAGACTTCTTTTTTCTCCATTTTAGCAGTATTTTTTCTTCACTCCCCATGCCGGAGTATGTCTCAGTCACCAGGTTTCAAGTCTTGTGCCTTCTGCAACAAGGCTATGCCTCTGAGTGACCTGCACTCCAGTTGCCTCAAGTGTCTGGGGGAAGCTCACGTTCAGGAGCACTGCAAGATTTCCAGAGGCATCAAGCCCCGTACCAAAAAAGACCAGGACACTAGACTGAAGTCCATTCTAATGGAAGTGGCGCTCAGACCTCCCTCAGAGCTGGGACATTCAGATTCAGCACCAAGCATCTCTGCATTGGTGAGGAGTACTCCTGCCACCGTTCAGGAGCCTCTGCACCATTCACCAACTCCGGTGCTGAGGAATAAACAGAAGAAGATGGCTGAGAGAGGATGTTCCCCAACCCCTAGGACAGCTGGACATAGAGACCATGGCAGAGTGCGACCCGCACCAGATCACTCCACAGCTCCAGAAACTCAGGCGGCAATGCTGACTTTGCCCTCAGTGCAGATGTTGTTGAGCCCGGCACCAGAGGGGCAGCATGGTACTGGATCTTTGGTGGCACCATTCATGCCGGAAGTTTTGCTGCAGCTATAGACCTACTCTCACTGTTGGTACCAGCATCTCTGGTGATACAAGAGCCGACTGCACAGGTAGGAAGAAAAGAACAGGCTACTGGCTTTACCTTGGTATTGTATAAAGGGAAACTAGCCATGATGACCCAATTCCGGTCTTTCCCACTTCAGCACTGGTCCCTGGCACCGGTGGGTACCGCTTCTCCCTGATCTCCAAACAGACTCCTCAGAGTCAGAGTCATATACCTCCCTGCAGGAGCCGGCACCAGTATACAGCTTGGCACTACCCTGTGATGGATCCAGGCCAGGCCATTCCATCAGCTGCGTGGCCTCTTGGACAGTGGCAGATGCCGGTACAGTGGCCCTTCTGGAACCTGTGGGCTTTTTCCCCCTGTGCAAGGCCCTCAGCCAAGATGCTTATTTCCACTTTTTGATATTTCAGGGACACAGAAGGTTTCTCAGGTTCATCGTGAACCACATGCACTACCAATTCACGGTTTTCCTGTTCGGCCTGTCAGCAGCCCCATGAGTGTTTACAAAATGCATGGTGGCAAGCGGTTCAGGTTTACCCTTACCTCGATGACTGGCTGGTCAAAGGCCAGAGCAGGGCCGAGGTGATGTCCAGCATATTTTTAATTCAGTTGACTTTCTGGGACCTAGGCCTACAAATAAATGTGCAGAAATCTGCTCTCTCCCCTATACAGAAGATAGAGTTTATTGGAGTGGTGCTCGACTCTGTCCAAGCCAGAGCCTTCCTCCCAGAAAGATGGTTCCAGACAATCGTGATGATTATAGGGCACCTCAGAGATCACCTGATTACAACAGTGAGGAGCTTCACCCAAACCTCACATCCCTCCACCTGACGGCCTGGAAGCTCCATGGCTAAACCCCACAGAACTACCGTGCTCGGAGCAGGTCTGCAAAGTTCTACTAGGACGCAGGAAACCATCCACCAGGGCTACTTACCTGGCAAAGTGGAAATGATTCTCTATCTGGTCTTCCCAGAAGGGTGTCTCGCCTATGCGATCATCACTGTCATTCATTCTGGAATACTTACTGCACTTAAAACAGCAAGGTCTAACCCTGGCATCTATTAGAGTCCACCTGGCAGCGATCTCAGCCTTTCACCCTTGGGTGAATGGCCAATTTGTTTTTTCAAATGACATCTCTAATCGTTTCCTTAAGGGCCATGAGATGTTGCCCCATGTGAGGCACCCGGTCCCCCCTGGGACCCAACCTGGTTTTATTAAAGCTGACAGCCTCCCACCCCCACCCCATTTGACCCATTGGCAACTTGTTCCCTGCTCTTCCTACCATGGAAGATGATCACCTTAGTGGCCATCACTTTGGCCTGAAGGGTTTCAGAGATCTGTGCCCTCACATCAGAGCTGCCTTACATGGTGTTCAAGGACAAAGTTCAGTTGCACCCTCACCCGGCTTTTCTTCCAAAGGTGGTTTCCCAGTTCCATATTAATCAAGCTATCTTCCTACCAGACTTCTGTCCAAAGCTACATTGTGAACAGGGAAGAACTGAGGCTCCACTCGCTAGATGTTAGGCATGGTCTGGCTTTTTACATAGAAAGGACAAACCTTTTCAAAAATCTACCCAACTATTTGTGGCCATTGCACACAGGATGAAAGATCTGTCCTCTCAGCCCAGAGAATTTCATCATGGAACACATCATGTTTCCGTACATGTTATGACCTGGCAGGGGCTCCTACCCTGCATGTCCTAACGGCTCATTCCGCAAGAGCACAAGTATCTCAAGCACTGTTTCTAGCACAGGTACCTATCCAGGACTTTAGTAGAGCAGTAACCTGGTCGTCAGTGCACACATTTGCTTCTCGTTACGCCATCACTCAGCAGGTTACTGACAATGCTGAATTTGGCCAAACTGTTACAGTCAGCATGTCACTAAATTCTTGAGTCCTCCACCTCTACCTGTACAACTGCTTGGGAGTCAATGGACATGGAATGGAATGGACATGTGCAATCACTCAAAGAAGAAAAACAGTTACTAACCTTTCCATAACTACTGTTGTTCAAAATATTTTGTACATGTGCGAGACCTGCTCTCCTACCCCTCTTCGGAGTTGGCTGGAAAGAAGGAACTGAGGGGGCACAGGGTTGGTCAGGCCCTTTATACTGGTGCTATGAGCGTGCAGCACCAGAGGGCGCCAGAGCTGATCCAACAGGTACCACCAAGGGAAAAATTGCTGGTAGCTGTGCTTGGGGCACGTACACACTTACATTGGAATGGACATGTGCAACACATCTCAAAAAACAACACTTACAGAAAGGTTAGTAACAGTTTTTTATTAATTGATGGATTTGTGAATTGTTTAACAAAAATAATTAAAGAGCTGGTGGGATTGATTTATAAGGAAAAAAGTAAAACTTAAATATATATATAGCTTTACCAAATGATTATGGAACATGTGGTATAATCCACAAACAACTCAGAGAGACTGATTGTTTGGGTGGTCCAAGGAGATATAGCAATGAACAATGCGATGAAAGTAAGTAATGGAAAAAACAGACTATTGGAACGCTCTTTAAAGGGAGGTGGTAGAAATCCCATTGCTTGACCCATTTTAAAAATAGACTGGACAAAGCTTTTGTGTATACTATAGAAAACAATTCTGCATTATGACTGCTATAGATACAGTAAACTAAATGGAGCTTTTCCATCTGTCATTCCTTAACTTCTATTAAATGCCTTTTCCAATGACTGGAATGATTTACATTGCAATTGAGTACTTGACATTCTCCCATTTTGAAGGAGATTTGACCTTTGGCCATTATGTTTGGCAATACACTTAGTGAGTATTAAGTGAAATACATGTTGTGTGGTTGTGTATTATTCTGAACTGTGACTAAGGTTTTTGTATTATGTTTGTGTTATCATGAAATATGTGGTGACCACTTGTTCAAGAGAATAATCAGCATCAAATGTACATACTGAAAAATAAAAAAAAGTTATCGTTCTCTTAATAGTGTAAATATAATGTGATCAACTCCTTAACTATTCTTTATTTTAGTACTTATTATGAAGGTTGCTAGAGGTTTGGGAATATAAAAATAGGAGTTTGGAGTAGATCTGGTGGCATGGAGTTGTCATTTAGCCACATCAGCTCCAAGATCACAGGAGTAAACCCAATTTCACAAAGTCCAACTTGATGGATAATCTGTTCATTTCTGTATTTGATGTTCTACTTTTATACAGAAAATAACATGAATCAAATGTTTATCTTTTGAAAAATTGTGTATGTATTTTCTTTCTTGGAAGTTACTTAAGATTTGACCTAATGTTAATCAAAGTGAGTGAAAAGACTCCTATAGACTTCAGTGAGCTTTGGATCAGGCACTCTTTCCTGCAATGTTTTCCTTCATGGCTTTGGTTCCACTTCAACTTACTTTTAGAGCAGCTCTGACTTGTCTTAGGTCTTTGACAGCTGATAAACACTTGATAAGAGTAGAATAAAAATGGATGCAATAATTTAAATTTTATTTTAATAAAAAATGCTTTTATTTTAATTCCAGCATAAGTACTTCTGTAATATTGTTTAATTGTCAGCTGCCTACTTTCTGAACAAAAGGATTCTAATTTTTAAAAATAAAAAAAGTCCTTGATATTTACTAGACAGTTCAGATTTCTCTCATAAGTGTTTCTAATTATATTAAGTAGGTTAATAGAATCTCTTTCTGTTATGTAAGTATTGTTCCTTTTAAATTACCCTTTTATTTTTTTCTAGGGCTTGCAAGTGATCAGCTCTGTGGTAAAGACCTACCTATTTTTACTGATCTATGTTCTACTAAGGCCAACTCAACAGTAATGCAGCAGCAGTGAACAACTTGCTCTCAATTTGGGACAAAATCAGTATTGGACCCAAACTCTTTTATGTTGCCAACATGACTTTGTTTTCCTCTGTTTTTTCAATTGCTTTTTTAATCATTATGAACTTGTTTTTGTCAGTGCATGATTCTGCCTTTTAACATGGGAGGAAGAAGAATGGTCTTGGAGTTAAGAAACTGGACCAGGACTCAGAACTGGGTTTACTTCCTGGTGCTGTCAAAGACTTCCTGTGTGACTTTGGAAAAGTTGCTTAATGTGTGTGTGCCTCACTGTAAAATGGTGACGATAGAATTGCACTGTCTCACGGGGTGTCATGAGGATAAATCAATAGATTATTGCTGTTCAGAGGCCATAGGAATGTGGGGTCAAAATGGTACCTACATACCATCAAAGCGTCTTGATTCATTCCATCTATGTTTGGTCCTGAGCACAGGGAGGGCCTTGAGCAGAGGCCCCACCTGGGGGAGAGAGGGCATGTGACCCCCATGTGTGCTGCCCAGGGTTGCTACTTTGCTTGTACTGAGCATGCTCAGTAACATTGGCTGAAGCCGCTGCCCTCATTCCATCCCCCCCACCTCCCACTATCAGCAGCTATGGGTGGTCTCTGGCCTTAAGCATTATCCAATCACATTGGAGGAACAGGGTTTTTTCGCTCCTGAGCCCTTTTCCACCTACATTGTCATGGTGGCGAACAGTTTTATCTGTGTGGATGGTTCTGAACAGCCTTTTCCAGTCTCAATGCTGGTGTAATTTCATTTGGTGGGTAGTCACAAATGCATGTGCAGTGGCCATCTGTCTTCCTGTGCTGCCCACAGCATGGCCAACGATCAGCTCACCATGGCTAGTGATCACCAGTCCAGGGAACTGAAAGCTTGAGGTCGTTCCCTATGGCCCAGCATAGCAACTCACCTGCCTTTAATCACTCAAGTTTTAAAATCTGATTTATAGAAACAATGAACCACATAAGGTTAAGAAGAAGAAGAGATTTTAAATGGGATATTTTGAACTAATCAGTTCTTTCCAAGTGGGTAAGTGGTGAAAACTCAAAGCTGATCTTGATGGATTATCATTACTATCAAACATTTCAAGAATGCAACAAACCTAAATGATTATCATTACTTTATTGTCATAGCTTTTCTCCCAAAATAACTAATGTGTCTTTAAAAATGGACTGTGACATCAAATATACATGTTGAGTTTGGTTATCCGCTGTCTTTTTCATTGTCATGTTACAGTTTACTTCTTTAAAGATATTATCTTGCAAGTTTATCACTTTATGTATGTAGGGCTGCCTTACATCAACCTAACTGGACATCCATCCAGCCCACAGAAGATTCCTGAGGTTCATGGTAGGCCCTCAGCATTTTCAATACAGGGTTCTACCATTTGAACTCACCATTGCTCCCTGGGTCTTTACCAAAATTTTCTATATTATAGCAGCCCACCTCAGGTGCTCTGGGATCCTTATTTTTCCCTATCTCAATAACTGGCTTCTAGCAGAACAATCCAGAGATCAAGCTTGAATCTCAACTTCCTTGTTGCTCAGACTCCTTTCATCCTTGGGAGTCAGCATCAATGTCAAAAAATTAACTTTGATTCCCACATAGTTCCTAGACTTCATAGGGGCCCCCATCAACTCAATCACAGACTGAGCTTACATACCAAGGAACAGGTTCCAGACTCTGCGGGAACTCATCACCCGGGTAGTCAACAGTCCATCTGTCCTGGTCAGGACTACTTTATCCATCCTGGGCTGCATGGCAGACTACATGTACGTCACTGCTTTCACTTGCCTCCACCTTTGCTGACTACAGATGTGGACATTGGTGCTGGAACTAAGGATGCTGGGAGAGCTGCCGCACCCTGTGTCTTGAAGTGGTTTCCATCATATACAGGGTTTACAGTTTGGTTCAATGGCTTTGAGCACCCCCACTATACACATTGTTCCATCACCACTGGATGTGGCTCCAGAGAGTGTACTCACCCATGCTACATGCATGGACCTTATGAAAGTCCCCCCCACAATGCTCTCTTCCCTTCAGTGGCGGATGAACCCGCAGTAGGTACGTACAGGTATCCCCTTTCTCCCATCCTCCCCAGACAGGACGATTATCACAGACACATCGCTCACAGGATGGGGAGTGCACATGGGAGATCACATGATGTAAGGGACATGGATCTCAGAATCCAGGATGCACATCAACATTCTGGAACTCTGGGTGGTACAATGAGCATGTCAAGCATTTCTACCTTCCATTTGCTCCCATCATGTTCTTATCATGTTGGACAACACCCCCACCGTTTATTACATCAACAAACAAGGGGGCACAATGCTTTCAGTGAGTGTGTATACAGTGCAGCTTGGCAGCCTTTTCAAAGCAAGGTAACAATTTATTAGTCACCTTGCATACAGAATCTGAAAATCCTTGGGTTGGCACAGAGAGGAAAGATTAAAACATAGTCCATCCTGACCAAGCCTGTGGAAATGTCAGCCAATCTGTTGTATCCTATCTCTGTTCCTGTGTCTCTCTCTTTTTCGGCCTCAGATGACAGCAGCCAGCCTCTTTCAGGGGGCAACCCTTTATCCCCTCCTGGTCCTCTCAGTACTTTGTTCTCCCGGGGCCATGATGAGTTCACAACCCTGCGGCTGTTGAGTGTGGATTGGTCAATGAGGGCTTCCATTCTCTCTCTTTGGAATCTCTGTTGATCTGGGTCAGTTTCAACCAGTTCTTTAATGACCCATTCATTCCAGACAGTGAGATGACACACACACCTCATATCTCCTGCGTTGTTCCAGGAGAAGACTTGACCCTTTTATCCCCACTAGTGGCAATGCAAAGTACAAAGGGGAACTTTGATTCCTATGTGTGCCTCAAATATTACAAAAAATTTCCACTTTGTCACAGCTTCTCAACACTGAACGATGCTGCTTCTCTCAGCTTGTCTCTCGCAACAGTGTGTAAGGAATCTCTGCATGAGCTGGTTTGCCTTGCCAGCGATGTTTAGCTCTTTGGGGCAGGGATTCTCTTTTTGTTCTGTGTTTGTACAGCTCCTAGCACAAGGGGGTCCATGTCTGGGGTTATAGGCCCTACGGCAATACAAATAAATACTACTCATGTTTAAGGGAGTAAACTGAGTTTCAGTTAAAAGAACAGGAGTACTTGTGGCACCTTAGAGACTAACAAATTTATTAGAGCATAAGCTTTCGTGGACTACAGCCCACTTCTTCGGATGCATATAGAGTGGAATATATATTGAGGAGATATATATACACACATACAGAGAGCATGAACAGGTGGGAGTTGTCTTACCAACTCTGAGAGGCCAATTAAGTAAGAGAAAAAAACTTTTGAAGTGATAATCAAGATAGTCCAGTACAGACAGTTTAATAAGAAGTGTGAGAATACTTACAAGGGGAGATAGATTTAATGTTTGTAATGGCTCAGCCATTCCCAGTCCTATATTCCACCCTACCTAGGTAAGACAACTCCCATCTGTTCATGCTCTCTGTATGTGTGTATATATATCTCCTCAATATATATCCCACTCTATATGCATCCGAAGAAGTGGGCTGTAGTCCACGAAAGCTTATGCTCTAATAAATTTGTTAGTCTCTAAGGTGCCACAAGTCCTCCTGTTCTTTTTGCGGATACAGACTAACACGGCTGCTACTCTGAAACCTGAGTTTCAGTTGCAATTTAATTCCCAGATTCATGTCTTTCTAACCTCGTATAGGGTGACCATATTTCCCAATGGAAAATGGCAGCCCTCCCTCCCCCCCACACACACACACCAGCCCTGCCTCTCCCCACGCCACGCCCCTCCCCCCCCCCCGGCGAGGCAGGGGCTGGTGTCGCTGCTTGCCCAAGCCCTGCCTGTCCCCCGGCCCCTGCCTCCTCCCATGCACAGGACTGGCATCGCTGCTCTTGGAAACTTGATCAGTTAGCAAGGACAAATGCCCACTTTTGCCCAAAAAAAGTTGGGACGGCCAGGACAGGGCTTATAAAAGGCACTGTTCTGGCCAAAACAGGATGTATGGTCACCCAACCTAGGAAACACATGACTTTTCTATTGGCATGCATTTGTTCTTTGGGGAGCAGCTGTCGGATTTCATTTTCTAATGCTAGGGAAGGCATTTATACCAGTGTGAAGATCATAAAGTCACTTTCTAGAACAGTTGAAATATTTTTCTGGGTTTCAGAAATAAAGTGGGTTTCTTGGCATGGCTCAATGTGAATCCATTTTCAGCAGCTGGTCTAATTGCTTAGCCATTGTCCGGTTTGTGAAGCAGGGGCTTATTCACACCAGGTGTGTGTGAGGAGTTAGTAACAAGTGCTTTTCTGTTGTCTCCCCAGTCTTTCTTTAGGAGCCACCATCATGAAAAGGCATTAGAGAGGAAGCTGGGAGTGAGCATATGGCTGTGGGTCAAGACTCCTGCATTCCAATCCTCGCTCTGTCACAACTTGCTCTCTGGTCTTGGGGAACTTAACCTGTGTCTGTTCTCCCAGCTGTAAATAGGGGTAAAACTTAGATAACTCACACGGTTAATGTTGCATTTGCTGATGTTGGCAGCGCAGCATTTTGAAAGGGTAAATCTTCATTAATGTTTAGTACATTTTCTCCCTATATTGACACAGTACACTGTGGGGTGTTCCCCAACTCCCTGCAGCAAGGAGGTAATGCTAGTTTCAGTCTGGGCTGACAGAATTGGTTTATATTCATTTCTAACAATGAAAACTTCAGTTTGAATCCCTTCCTGAGCAGGGCATCGTATTCTGACCTTTATTTCTCTGTTGTCCCCTGCATTCAGTTTCCTAGGATCATGTTAAATTTCTATCTATCATTCAAGTAGTTTGGCTTCTGCGTGTCCACCTTTTGTATCATATTATGTTGGGAGGAGTTGTTGCCTTTTCCACCATTATTTTATGCTGGTTGTCATATCCTGGTCTTCCTGGCTCAACTTCATTTTAGACAATGCAGGTGCAATGATGGAGACATCCTTCCAGATTGTAATGACCCAGAATGAGATCTATCATGACTAGTTCCTCTGAAGAAATAAAATTACTTGCTTGTAAACCTTGTTCTCCAAAGGTATTATAGCTAGATTCTTCCATATCACAGATCATACCTCCTACCCTGCACAGCTGATTATGTTAATAACTTTTAGATTTCATTAAGGCCAACATCTTAGTAGGATTCAGGAAAGGATTAGACTTTTATAGGGAGAATGAGCACATCCAGGGTCTCAGGTTAGAAATATTATTATGAAAGTAAGGACTATAAATCCTCATGATTGAGAGCAGATGCCAACCACTAGGAACTAATTTTCTTTATAGTTAGTTTTTGCCATTGCATGGTTTCTTGTACTTTCCTCTGAAGCATCTGGTGCTCAGTATTGTTGGAGGCAGAATAGTGGACTAGATGGACCACTGGTCTGAGGTGAGCTGGTTGAACTAGTATGCATGCTGAGGCTTGGAGCCTTGTCACAGGATCCCTTCTGATATTAAAAAATATTTAACTGTGAACATACATTGTGTCTAAGCTATAAACTGGATGTACTAGATGTATTATGCTAATTATAGATAAAGCTTAATTCTTGTTATAAGGCTGTAGCATTTAGACACCTCTCTGTTTTGTTGTGCTCCCAAAGTACATTATTTGTGCATCATCATCTGAGAATCACTAGCTGTTTTGATTGCTATTTCCCATAGTAAGTCAGTTGCTTCATTTCTGTAACACTTCAGCACTGTTTTATTATATGACACTCTGCTACCAAAACTTTAGTCCATGTTCTTAGCTACAGCAGGAGACTTTCCCTTTGCTGGCTCTTGGTCCGGTACTGACAGCTTACAATCCATTTAGACGGACTGTACGTTGTTTATTCATAGTCCTATTTACTCTTGTATAATCCCATTCTTTGCATAATTGCATTGATAACCCATTAAAGTGAAGTTGGGTTGAAATGTTATTGTTGTCGTTGAAGGCTGTGGGAGCTGTGGCTCAGTACTATTTGCAAAATATGAATCAGGTTTCCATTCCGCCCGGTAGCCTATGCTTACTCTGCAAGTGAGCTGTTCTTTGTTTTTCTATCATTAGTTCTAGTTTCAATTTTTAACCCTATGATAGTCACATAGTAAATTCCATTTCTGATGTTTAAAACATTTTTCCTCCAGTAAATATGTTTTATTTATTGAAATCAGCTGTCCGGTTTACTGCATCTTATTCATGTGCATGTTGTTGTTAAGCTCTCTAATTTATGTCAGCATTGCAATATATATTAACAACTCATACCACCTGCCATTGGCTATAGCATAACTATGTTGGGTTTGTGTCAATGGGTGAGCATCTAAAGAGTTACATAGCTCTGCAGTCAACATTTGTTTGCTTCACAGTTAATGTGATGTGTCATTAAGCCCAAGATTTAGCTCTTGAAAAAAATCAGCAACATTTTTAGAAGTAGGCTTTGCTCACATTGGTCTCATCCTTTGAGAATTTATGGAGTAGGGGCCTGAATTTAATAGAGGTTGTTCATACTTACTGCTTGTAAGTCGCTGAGGCCCTGATCCTGCAGAGACTTACGCATATGCTTAACATTCTGAGTAGTCCCAGTGAAGAGTATGGGACCTCTCAGAATGTGTAAAATTAGACACACAAGAAAGTCTTTTCATCATCATGGGTGTATGTTTTGGGGCCAAGCAATTCTCCCATGCAGCCCACAGTAGGGTCCTCCTGTTTGTGGCGTATTTTCCTCCTGTAATTTCTAATGTGTTTCTGAACTTTCAGGAAGCGTCTTTGCTCCTTGATTACATCTTCTAAAAGAAAAAAATCACAAAGAGAGCAACTATAGAAAAGTTCCTATCAGCTGTCCTTACACCAAAGGAGACTAGTGATGTTACAGGTAAGCTCTCTCCTCCCAATCCACTTTTGGGTCCCTATTGGCCATTACTGGTTTTGAAGCAGTTAAACTAACCAGAGACCTAACTACTCAATACATTTCCAATAGTGGTCACATCAAAAGTTTAATTAGAAACAACTCCAGCAACTTTTCAAAAGCCAGCATCTAAATTCTACCAGGTTTTATCACTCTAACTACCTAATATATACATTTCATTGGTTTGATTCCAGTTCAGTCTGATGTCATCAAAGATGTTAGATCTGTAGCAAAGAATTTCAGCTGCTGAAACAATATGAAGTAACTATGAGCCAAGCTTAATGAAGCACAGGAGTACTACATTTCTAGCAAGGTGTTTAATGATGCTTTTCTACCAATTAAAGGCTGTTAGGGGTTACATTCAGGGCTGCCCCTCTATAGATTTCACAGCCCGGGCTGAGGGATGTGCTAAATTGGTTTAAAATCACATTTGTACCCTCCTGAGGCTGGAGAGAATTTTGGTAAAACTTGGCAAATAGTTTTAGCCCTCCCAAAAAACACACCAACCTGAAAAGTTTTGGAAATGTTTTGTTTTGACAGGTAAGCCACAATCTTAAATGCACAATTTATGGAGCCTGGAACAGTGATGATAATAAAGTATAGAGCATTTCACCTTTAGGCAACCATTCAAATGTAGCCCAGACAGGTAGTGACTGAAAGATGTTTACAGTTCTATGGCTGCTCAGTGACCTACTGTGAGCGAAATAAGATAACAGTCTCAATCCAATTGGCAGAGCTCAGGGGCTAGATTCAGTATTTCCCTACTGAAGCTCTGCTGGGGTAGCCATACCCTCTTGGCCCCCAGGTCTGGGGGATGTTATGCGGCAGGAATGTAAACTGATCCTGTGACTGACTGGTGGAGCAGTCTCTTGAAGTCTGTAATCCATTGGTGTCTCGAAGTTGCTCTAACTTGAAACCCTGGGCCTGGTTTGGCCTCTGGGCTCAGGAGAGCATTCAAGTGTCAAAGCTTTGGTCTAGTTCATTTGGGGATCTAACTTCAGGTGTCTACTTCACAGAATTGCCACTGCAGCTCACTAGCTGTCATGGCAGAGAGATAAAGGGGCAAATCGGGTGCAAACATAACCTTTCACTTAGGTCTTGCCCTTCACTACAGAACTTTGTATAGTAGAGCTGTACTGGCAGAGCACCTCCTGAGTAGATGCAGCATATGCCAAGAAAAGAAATTATTCTGGGGAAGTTTTAAGGCCTGTGTTATACAGGAAGTCCGATTAGATGGGATGGTCCCTTCCGGCCTTAGAATCTATGAAGGAGCTCTTCTGCCGGCATAGTAACACCATCTCCGTGAATGGCACTAGGGCTGACAGTCTGCACTGCAGGAACTACACCAGCATCCCCTTGTATTGTAGACACAGCCTATGATGAGAGACAGTACTTTGCTGTGGGTGTAGATACCACCTGCCTAAACAAAGATGGCTACATTGCCAGAAGTCCTCCTCTGTCACCATGCTAGCAGCTAGGGGTTGACTTGGTATTGCTAGGACACTCAAGGGTGTGTTATTTTTATTTCACACCCCTGGCTGACATAGTTAATGTTGACCTAGTTCTAAGCATAGAGCAAGCCTAGCTATACCAACAGAAGTGCTTTTTTGTTGCCATAGTTGTATTTACACTGCGGGTTCTGCTGGCAATGCTGTATCAGCTAGCAGGTGTAATTTCCCCACCCCCCCACACTCCTAACTGACATAGCTATGCTGCCAAAACCTTATAGTATAGATCAGGAGTAAGGGCTGCCCTGCACACAGAAGTTGCACCAGTTTGTTTATAGGTGTGATGTTAAATCAGTCTTGCTCTGTACGCAGACACTTACAGCATTTTAGCTTGCACTTCAAAACAAGATGAACTGTTCTCAGCCAGGTTTAATTTGCTGTTAGTGTCCACACATAAAATTAGAACTGTTTAACATCACACTAGTGCAACTTGGGTGCATAAGCCAGGCCTAAAGCTGGTTCTTTCAGTGTCAGGGTGGAGGAACAATGACAAGGTGATGGACCTGCTTTAGAAACATTTCCTTCTCACCTGTCGTACAAAAATAGATCAAATTGAATAAAAACACTGTGTGCGCACATGTGCAACAGGCTTTTGAGGACCCTTTTGTGTAGCATTACAACTAAAGAGTTTTGTTAATTTTCCTCATTGTTAAAACTAAATCTCCTTCAAGTGATGGCCTCTATTTGTATCCCATACCTGGCTACGCATGCGTGCCATGTGTCTGAGTCCAGAAGTGTTTCTTAGCAGTGGCCATTGACCCATACATGGGTAATGCATCCTGAGGGTATAATAGGTCGTGTGGGTCGACACCACTCCTGTTCCCGCCTTATGACCTGAGGTGGAACCCCTGTTCCTTTACACTCTTAGTTGTCATTAAGAGAGTGACTACTGTCCTTTTGTTGTAGATAGTTGTACATTGTAGGTTTAGAGTAGATAGTTTAGGTAGTGAAATTCTTTTCCCCATTTGGGGACCATTTCCTATTCCTCCCCTCTTTCCCCCGCTCCCCCTCTCCCCCCCGGCCTATGTCCTGGATTCCAGGTTTTAAAAACTGTATCCTGCCTGCGCTCATTCTCTGTGAGCGACGAGCACCAGAGGTGCCTGTACTGCCTCGATGAGGCACATATCGCGGCGCACTGCTTCATCTGCAAGTCCTTCCTGCCCCAAACCTGGGATGCTCAGGAGCTCCACCTCCATATGTAAGTGATGGAACTAGGAATGCGGGGGGTGCTGCCGCACACCACTCTTGAAGTGGTTTCCATCACATACAGGGTTTACAGTTTGGTTCAATGGCCCTCAGCACACCCACTATACAAATTGTTCCAGCGCCCTGCCTCCATAAGTTCCTAATAGAGGAAACTAAGCGACTGCATGCACACTCGGTTCCGGGACTATTGGACCCCCCTGTACAGTGGCTGCCACCACGCATGCCCTGGCTCCGGCTGTACAGAAGATGAAGAAAAACTCTCGTGGCACAAGAGCAGATCCCCCTCAGTGGACTGCTCCTAAGCACAGCATTTTGGGTCAGGTTGGGTGACATATTATGTGTGAATCTAGCTGGCCCAAGCTTCACTGGAGCAAACAGGATCTCCAAATGGTACCACATGTCTGGAGCACTCACCAGCATATGCACCACCCATCCCACTTCTTCCCCCCACCTCCTGGACAAGCTGGCCCTGCAGACGCCCTCTGGCATCTCCATGGGCACACCAAAGACTCCTGCCAGCTCAGAGCCTCTTGTCAGCAGTGGAGCTGATACTCCCATATTGTCATCTCCTCTCCTCTTCGAACCCTTGCTGCGCCCACTCCAGAAGACAAACTACTTCTGCTGTTGCCAGCTAGTCCCCTTGCAGCGCTCTCCCACGGCCCTCCCATACTGCCGGAACTGTCTTCAGAGTCGGAGGAAGTTTTTTGGAGCCAGAACCATCATTCTCCCTGATATCATGCCACAGTTCAGACTTGTGTCCCCATCTGCCTTATCCACCGGTGTACGATCCAGCAGCGAGGGTCTGGTACCATTACTCATGGGGCCCACAGCATCTCTGGGTCCCTTCACCTTGTCTGAACTGGGCAGCCTTGGATCTTTGCCATCAATGCCATGCATCATATCGCGCCTCCCCCGCTTCTCCAGCGGCACCTTCCATCTCTGAGGAAGAGGCAGATAGTGAACTGGTACCACTGGCTCCACCGGTCCCAATGCCGTCTTTCTCTGTGCCGGATGAGGCACTTACTCCCCTCTCACTTTCTCTACCCGACAATCACTGGCAACATCAGGACTTGCTCCAAAGGGTAGCAGCAGACTTGGGGATTCCTTTGGAGGAGGTTCAGGACCAGCAACATCAGCTGGGGTGGCCTGACCTTTTAATGAAGCCATCCTCCAACCAGTGCGGGTGGTGTGGCACACCCCTGCCTCCTGTGCCCCCACACCTAAGCTCTCTTGTCATCCACCCAGCAGAAAAGCAGGCATGCCAGCACCTGCAGAAGTCAACCCCTCCAGATTGGGAAGCATAGCACGTGGACTTGCTGCGGAGGAAAGTATATTCCTCGGTGGCATTACAGTTCCGGATCATGAACTATCAGGCTCTGCTAGGCAAGGATGATTTAAATAACTACGGTAGGCTAACAGAGTTCCGGGACAAACTGCCATTAACAGCAACAATTTCAGGTGCTGGTAGATGAGGGGTGCTTGGTTGCCAACATAGGCATCCAGGCAGCTGTGGATTTGGCTGACACGTGCTCTCTCGTGACCAGGGTTGTCATGCGCTGGGACTCGTGGTTCCTCTCCAGCTTCCCCAGGGAGGTCCAAAATATACTCAAGGACTCCCCTTTGATGAGAACAAGCTGTTCCATGACAACACAGACAAATCCCTTCACTCGTTGAAGGACTCCAGGGCCACGTTATGGGCCCTTGGTATATACAACCCCCTACCATGTGATGCATTCAAGAGAGGCAGCAGTTCCATCTGCGCCCATACGCGCTCTACCCAGCATACTGCTGTCAGGAGGCGGCCCTGCGTAGGTGGCACCGCTCTCAGTGCCTACACTTCTCTGCCTCTGCCACAACCACCTTCTCAACCCCCTACCACTAGCAGACAAAACCTGTTTTGACATGCTGGTCGGGACCTGCAAACTTCACCCAATGCCATCTACAGTGCCCCATGTCATCTTTGGGGGCCTCTTGTCTATTCGCATACAATTGGGGCATGATCGCCACAGGCAGTTGGGTACTGGAGATCATCCACCAAGGATACTCCATAGAATTTCTCATTCTCCCTGCATCAGCACCCCCTTTCCCCCCAGGAACACTCTGTGAGTCTTCATGAAGGTCTTTGCCATGGTAGCACCACAAATGAGCCACTTCAGCTACTTGGTATACCCCTACCTACACGACTGGCTCCTTGTTGTGCTATCCGGACAGGAACTCACCTCCACCATCCTCACCCTTTGCACTCTCCTGGCATCTGTAGGTATTTGTCAATAAGGAAAAATCTATGTCGCTACCTATACAGATGATCCATTTTATTGGAGCATGGCTCAACTCCATGGCAGTTCCATTCTTCAGGTGGACCAATTCACATTGACAACCATTCTCATGGACTTGTGTCACAGGCTATGTATCTCAGTCTGCCATTCTCTCTCTCACTGATGGCCAGGCACTGGCATTCTACCTCCACAGGACTCGCTCCTTTTGCACGTTGCAGAAACTATTTGTGTCCATTGCTGACCAATCTGAGGGCTGAGCCCTTTTCCCTCAATGAATCTCTAAATGGTCTCCGAGTGCATCCCCGAATGCGACACACAATTCAATATATCCCTGCCGGATGGAGTCACAGTACGCTCTACAGTGCACTCTATGCCTGCCTCACCGATGTCTCGTGGCAAGACATGTCATGCAGCAACCTGGTGCTCTGTCCACACGTTCATGACCCGCTACACCATTGCACATGCGGCAGGTATGGACATTGCTGTGGGACAAACTGTACTGCAGACCTCACTTCCTATCACATCCTCGCACCAACCCCTGCTTGCTAATCCCGCACATATGGAATACAGATAGGGACCATCCCTTGACAATGAGGAGGCAGTTACTTTCCTGCCTTTTTAAAGGCTTTAACTGGGGTTTTCCTAGCAGCTTAGGTAATCCACCTCCTCAAGAGGCGATAGCTAGTGCGATGGACGAATTCTTGTTGACTTAGCACTGTCTACACTAGATTTTAGGTGGTGTGGAGTTCTTCTTCGAGTGATTGTTCATGTATATTCCACAGGAGGTGTGCATGCTCGCCAGGTGCACCGGTGCCGGAAGTTTTTCCCTTAGCAGTACCCGTAGCGGGGGAGCCCTGCTGCGACCCCTGGAGTGGCGCCTGCATATCGCGCTATAAAGGGGGCTACGTGCTTCCCCCCACCCTCAGTCCCTTCTTGCCGCCAGTGAAGGTAGTCGGAACTTGTGCTCAAGCATTGCTGCAGCGTCTATCCTTAGTAGTACGATCTTCGACCATTAGTAGTTTCTACAGTTAGTGGCCTGGCTCGGGGCAAGTCGTGTGACTCCTGTTGCAATTCCATGCCCAGATGCGATCCACACTCTGAGTGTCTTCGCTGTCTGGGCGAGGCTCACATGAGTGAGCGCTGCAAAATCTGTAAGTCGTTCAAGCCCCGGATTAAGTGCGAACGTGAGATCCAACTCCGGGCCTTACTTATGGATAGCAGGTCTTGACGCCATCGGCATCACCGATCATACCACGGCGCATGCCATTCTCGGAGTGCACCCCGACCGTCACCGTCACCGAGGCATCGTAGCCACGGTCACCAAAGGGAGTCCAGAGAGAGCACCTCAGACGTATATGTCTCATCGTCGTCGAGGTCAAAATCCCGGGGCCAGAGCCGACATGGACGGGACCAGTCCAGCCGCTCCTATGGCACTGTGCGCTCCTCGGTTGCTTCGGCCTCGGCTCCCAGCCGTCCTTCCCCAGGCCGCATCGTCCCTCAAGACCATGTAACCCTGGTAGGGCCTCAGACGGCTCAATGGCAAGGGGCGCCATGGCAAGGACAGTGGTGCCAGTGAGCACCGTGGCCCCAGGCGCCCGTACCGGCGAGGCTCCGCTCCGTGGCTGGGGCATCCCAACCTCCCTCGGCATCCCCCCCTCAGCACCGAGAGCATTCCTTGGGTACCGAACCACGGGCACCGAACCCGGACCCGGTTGTGGAGTGTGACCCACCGGTACCACCTGATGCCCTAGGGGCGGTACCGGTCGTCTCGTTGGCACCGGACGAGTCCATAGCGGCGCTGCCCCCTCCTTCTCATGAGGATTTTAAGGTTCATCAAGAGCTTCTCCGGCGCATAGCCACCAACCTCCAGCTCCAGGCTGAGGAGATGGAGGAGCCATCGGACAATTTGTTTAATGTCCTGTCCTCCTCGGCACGGGGCCGTGTGGCCCTACCACTTCACCAAGGGGTAGCCAACATTTTTATCGGACTCTGGCAAACCCCGGCCTCTCTGCCGCCCATTTCTAAGAAGGCAGAGCGGAAGTACTTTGTGCCAACAAAGGGGCATGAGTACCTGTACACTCATCCTACCCCCGAACTCACTGGTCATGGAGTCCATCAACCACCAGTGAAAGACACTGCCAACCCACACCAACCCCCAAGGACAAGGATGCCAGGAGACTGGACACTTTTGGAAAAAAAAGTTTATTCCTCTGCGAGTTTCCAGCTCAGGGTGGCAAACCATCAAGCACACCTGAGCAGGCATTACTTTAACTTGTGGGGGTCTCTACCAAAATTTGAGCTTTCCCTCCAAGAAAAGGACAGGAAGGAATTCAGAGCTCTAGTCGACGAGGGTGCGGCAGTGGCGAAAGCAGCTCTCCAGGCGGCATCGGATGCAGCTGACACAGCAGCTCATTCGATGGCCTCTGCTATCTCCATGCGATGGGCGTCGTGGCTTTCGCTGTTGGGGCTTCCATGGAATCCCAGTCCCTCATGCAAGATCTGCCCTTCGACGGCAAGGCATTATTTGCAGACCAAACGGACACTCATCTGCACAGGATGAAGGACTCCCACACCACCCTGCAGACTCTCGGCCTGTATGTCCTGCCAGCCAAGGACAAACCCAGGCCACAGCCCTTGCCTCCCCCCGTAAGGGGCAGATACGAACCCTCGCCTAAGCGGCCTAGGGACCAGAGGCGCAGGTCACAGCGCCAGTCCCGTTCGGCCCCACGCCCCGGCCCCCTGAAGGGCAAGAGGCAGGGGAAGAGGTGTTTTTGACTCTTTGCGGGGGGCCATCTGGCCTGTTGCCAGGGAAGCCCCCCAGTTAATAAATTTGGTTTTTGGCAACCATTTATCGGCCTTCAGAGTGCAACGGTCCCGTATACCATCGGAGCGGTGCGTCCTCAGTACTATCTCTGAGGGGTACAGGCTGCAGTTCGATTCACCCCACCACACCATCCTCCGTCCCGGGATGTCCCTGGGGACCCGGAACATGCCCTCCTTTTAAATCAGGAGGTGACGCGTCTCCTCACCCTGGGCGCGGTGGAGAAGGTACCTCAGGAATTCCAGGGCAAAAGGTTTTACTCCCGGTATTTCCTGATCCCGAAGGCGAAAGGTGGGCTCAGGCCCATCCTCGACGTGTGGAATCTCAACCAGTTTCTGGTTCACTGCAAATTCCGTATGGTGTCCCTGGCCTCTATTGTTCCGTCCTTGGACTCGGGAGATTGGTTCCCAGACCTGGACCTCCAGGATGCGTACTTCCATATCCATATTTTCGAGGGTCACAGGCCCTTCCTCCGTTTGCTGGTAGGGAGAGACCACTACCGGTTTACGGTCCTTCCCTTTGGCCTTTCTACAGCCCCCAGGGTTTTTACCAAATGCATGGCGGAGGTGGCAGCCCACCTCCGGAGGAACGGGCTGCAGATCTTCCCCTATCTGGACAACTGGCTGCTCAAAGGCAAGTCTCGGTCCCAGGTGCAGGCACAGATACAATTCCTGCTTGATACTTGCTCAAGTCTAGGCCTAGTGGTAAACGAGGAGAAGTCCACATTAGTCCCGGTTCAGCACATACACTTCATAGGGGCACTGTTAGACTCACTGGTGGCCACGGCCTCCCTCCCCCAGGACAGATTTGAGACACTCAAAGGTCTCATCGCCTTGGTCACGCATGGGTGTGCCTTCAAATCCTAGGCCATACGGCAGCATGCACCTCAGTGATGCAACACGCCAGGCTCAAGATGAGGCCCCTCCAACTCTGGCTGGCCTCCCAGTACTCCTAGGCCAGGGACGGCCTGGACAAGGTCATCACATTGCCACCCAATGTAGTGGTCGACCTGCAATGGTGGTCCCTCCTGAGCAACATGCTTCAGGGTATCCCCTTCCGGGAGCCTCCTCCCTCACTAGATCTGGTGTCAGATGCCTCGGACCTGGGATGGGGAGTCCATGTGGGGAGCTTCAAAACCCAGGGCAGATGGTTACCCTCGGAATTGTCCCTGCACATAAATGTCAGGGAGCTCAGGGCAGTGTGCCTGGCTTTCAGCCGGCACCTAGGGGGGGAAGGTGGTTAAAGTCCTTACGGACAATACAACCGCGATGTATTATAGCAACAGGCAAGGGGGCATGCGTTCTGTGGCCTTGTGTCAGGAAGCCCAGCTCTTGTGGGAGTTCTGTATAGCCCACAACATTCTTCTGAGGGCCTTTCACCTACCTGGCAAGCGCAATATGCTCGCAGATCACCTAAGCAGGTTTTTCTCCCAATAACACGAGTGGTCTCTACACAGGGAGATGGCCAGGCAGCTCTTCCTAGAGTGGGGTACTCCCCAGGTAGAGCTGTTTGTCACCATCCAGAATTGCCTATGCCCACGATTCTGCTCCAGGGCGGGAGAGGGCGAAGGGGCAATATCGGCCACCTGTTCTACGTCTTCCCGCCCTTCCCCCTGATATGTAGGGTTCTACAGACGGTAAAGGCAGAGGGGGCGTGGATCATCCTGATAGCCCCGGATTAGGCCCATCAACATTGGTATGGGATCCTCCTGCAACTTTTAGTGGCTTCCCTGTGCATGCTGCCACTTCGACCGGACCTCCTCACCCAGGAGGGAGGATGTCTCCTCCACCCCAACCTAGCCGCACTCCACTTGACAGCATGGCTGCTCCGTGGTTAGATGAGGAGGAGGAGAGGTGTTCTGAGGACGTTAGATAGGTCCTGCTTGAGAGCAGGAAACCATCCACACGAACCTACCTTACCAAATAGTAACGGTTCTCCACGCGAGAGATGGGTTCCACCCCCTCCTCCGCATCTATCCAGCTCATCCTCGATTACCTCCTGTCCCTTAGGTCCCAAGGGCTGGCGCCCTCCTCGGTCAGGGTACACCTGATGGCCATTTCGGCTTTCCACCCCCCGGGGCAGGGCTACGCGGTGTTCTCACACCACATGATGTCCTGGTTCCTAAAAGGGCTGGATTGGGCATTCCCTTATGCTAGACCCCCGGTGCCGCTCTGGGACCTGAACCTAGTGCTCTTCCGCCTCACAGGGCCCCCCTTCGAGCCCTTGGCCTCACTTATCGTGGAAAATGGCATTCCTGGAGGCTATCACTTCAGCCCACCGGGGCTCAGAGCTTAGGGCCCTGACCTCTGAACCCCCATATACAGTCTTCCATAGGGATAAGGTCCAGCTCCACGTGCACCTAAAGTTTCTGCCGAAGGTAGTCTCGGCTTTTCACATGGATCAGGACATTTTCCTCCCCATCCTCTCTCCTAAGCCCCATTCCTCCAATGAGGAATAATGCCTGCACATGCTAGATGTGCATAGAGTGCTGGCTTTTTACCTAGACTGAATGAGGCTTTTCCAAAAATCCCCCCCAGCTTTTTGTTGCTTCAGCTGAGTGCATGAGGGGGCGGTCGGTTTCTACCCAGCGGATCTCCTGCTGGATCACCTCGTGAATATGCACGTTACAACCTGGCAGGGGCAGGGGTCCCCTCCCTCCCCATAGCGAAGGCTCATTTGACAAGAGCTCAGGCCTCATCAGCTGCCTACGTGGCTCATGTCCCTATTCAGGACAGCTGCAGGGCTGGTACATGGTTCTCTGTCCACACCTTTTCATCGCACTATGTGATTGTCTCCCAAACGCGGGATGACGCCAGGTTTGGTACGGTGTTACTCCATCCTGGTAACCCTTAAACTCCTACCCGCCTCCATCGGGTATAGCTTTGAGTCACCTACTGTGGAATACACATGAGCAATCACTCGAAGAAGAAAGGACAGTTCCCTATTCCGTAACTGGCGTTCAAAATGTGTTGCTCAGGTGTATTCCACATCCCGCCCTCCTTCCCCTCTGTCACAGTTATCTGGTCAGAAGGAACTGAGGGTGGGGGAAGCATGCAGCCCCCTTTATAGCACAATATAGAGGCACCACTCCAGAGGTCACAGCAGGGCTCCCCCGCTACGGGTACTGCTAAGGGAAAAACTTCCAGCACTAGTGCATGTGGCAAGCACACACACCTACTGTGGAATACACATGAGCAACACAGTTCAAAGAACACCAGTTATGGAACAGGTCACTGTCCTTTTTCACACCACTGAGCAACATAGTTATGCCAACTTAATTTTATAGTGTAGACTAGGCCCACAGATGCAATTTGAAACCAAGCTTATTACTGAAATAAGTGTCCACTGAGCCATTTGTCTGATTTAACTAAGTTGCATTGGTTTAAAGGTGTGATTTGAAACCAATCTTTTGAGTAGGCACTTCTTTTAGTTTCAATACTGTAGTTAAAACCTGTTTCTAACACGAAGTTTTCACAGGGTTTGCCCTGGGTTAAACAGACTCACATTAAATCAGTGCAACTTTGTGCAGATAAGGCCCTTCTCTTAGGTCTCTTGGAATTACAGCTGGAGAATCTAAGATAGATATTATTTGGATATTCACATGGTTATAATTAAGGCACAGAACTAGGAATCAAACATCATAGTTAGCCTGTAGCAAAGCTGGAAACATTCTTGTGTGCTCTTGGGCTAGTTAACTGTATATTTGATCTGTACAACAGCTTCCTGTAAAAACACAGAATACGGAGGTTAAATTCATTAGCTTAAATAGAAGACTAAGGGCTTTTTCTTTTACAAGAGTGCCAATAAAAGGAGAAGCAGCCCCAATGGGTAACAGTGACAGGAGCATACTACTTAGGAGTGGATATTTCTACTAGTTACCTCAGAGCGTTATTCATCTTGGATCCTCTATTTTCCAGCTAGAACATCTTGAATGGGCACCCCTTTTCCTAACATTACAGCTCCAATGTGACCCACTACACTTACAAACAGTTGCCTGTCAAAGTTTGATGGACTGTAACTTCATATCCTGGAGCAGTAGCTTACACAGCTCTTGTGACAATTTTTCAGCTAGAATTAGTGGCTCTCAACCTGTGGTCCATGGAGTCCTTCGGGACAGGCCACAGAATAAAGCCTGAAAGAAACATCAAAGGGCTTAAGGTTCCTTCAATAGTAAAGTCTTGGCAGTTGCCTTGGCTAAGTGACATGTCCTCCTACAGTGCCTTCGTTTGAAACTACCTCACTACTGCTCAACTGCTCCCTATCAAGGCCACCTTTATACTAGAAAAAGTATTTTTAACAATTACAAAAGTAGTGGAGTGAAACCTGGCCTTGCTAAAGTAAATCTAAAGACTCCTAAGAGTCAAGATTTCACCTTATATAGACATGGTAGGTCTGTAGTTTTAATGGGCCAGGTGCCCCTTGCTGGCCACTTACCACACTGCTGTGAGGGGAAAGCAAGCGTCTGGTTCCTTAAGAGAGTCCAACCACTGCCTCAATCTTAGGGGTCATGGGCACACAACTCAGGGTGCAGACTTGCAGTCTAACACTCCCTTCTAAGACTACTGTCCGGCCCCTCTCAGCACAAAGATAACCCTTTCTCAGAACACCACCTGAAAGGTGTGAAACTTTCTGGTTATAGTTAGACTCTGGGCAAAAATATGTTAAACACTTGTGCATGTCTCCCAAAAGTTAAACACAATTGCTCTTTTACTTAATCATTATAAAGCACAATTAAGTACAGATGTACAGAAAACAACCATCTTAACTGGAGAGAGTTGGGGATTACAGAGAAGGCAAATACAGCAGAGTAATTTCCATATAGTTTTATATGCCTACAAAACAGCAATTCATTTCAGAACCTCTCCTGTGACAGACTGTGGTGGGAGATTTAGCCATTTAAATTAAACCTTCTGAGCCAGTATAGTTTAAGACCAAAAACACATTACTTGAAGTTTAGTCAAAAGAATTTATTAGAAAATATTATGCACTACATAAAACTATTTTTAGAATATTATTTCAGTAGACAGCACTCCAGCCTTAAACACCACAGCATAGACTTTGCCCAGCCACTGTGCTCCTGAAGATACATCTTTAGGATGAGACATTCAAGCAGCATGCACAGAGAAACCATTTGAAGGAGTGCAGGGAAATTCCTTGTGATTTGCCTAAATTCACAGAATGTATAACAATTTAATAAATTTTCTCAAGGCAATTAGGTAAGATGAATTTGTCTTCTCGACCTTCTCAGCATCAACTGGGCCCAGAGCTCCTGCTGCCACTTTGTATTTTGCATTAGTGCATGTTGGGAAATTCCAACAACTAGGGGTTAACAGTTTCAATAAATATCAACAGGAACACAGCTTTAATACTAGTCTTAACAAAAAGATGTTCACAAAGGTAAAGCACATGCCTTCTCATTCAGTCATATTAAAGTTGACCTTGCTGATTTTTCTGGAAAAATATAGGAGAGTCTATGTATTAAGGCAATGCATTTTTAATTTAAACATCCATTTTAATGGACTGCATATTTTCTGATAAATTCTTAAATATTTCAGTTGTAAAAAATAAGGTTTACTGATCACATTCTAATCTATCAGATATTCTTCATTAGGATTTGAAATACAGTGGAGCATCCCTATAATAATCACTGCCCCAATTATAATATGGTAGTAAGTGGCATCTTGACTTCCAGACAGGAGCTGTGGAAACAAAGAACAACAAATCCTGCCTTCCCGCCCGCAACATGTTGAAAGCAACCATCCCTCCAGCCCTTCACCTCCTACTCCCCTTCAAAAGGACATTTATCTATTTCCTAAAAGGAACATTATAGTGAGGCTCAACTGTATACAGTAAAAATATATAAAAATCATTAAACCCCAAAAATTCATCAGAAGAGGAAAATGCAATAAAAATAAGTACGCATGGCGTGATTAACCAGGATCGACATAGCAATTTGCTACAAGATTTGTCAAAAAGTGCTAACCAATTCTAGCTTAAAATAGATTGAGAGTTCATACAAATTGCTACAACTGTCTATGAATCACTTTTGAAAGATCTAAAACATGGCTTGACCATAGAAAATGTATTATACCATCGTCTCCAATTTACATAATATTTTGATTTAGGCACACAAAAATAAATATAGCAAGTCAAATGCTTCAGTAAGTCTGCAGAAAGTTATAATTAAAACCAAGTGATGAACTGTTTTGTGACAGCATTTAGTTATATACGTCTATATCGCTTAATTTATCCTTCATCTCATGGAAGGGAATGGAAAAGCACTGGAAAGTCCCCTATCAAAGACAGCTGTGTGGATGGTAACATCCCAGAAGATAAAACAAAGTATATTACACCACATTGCAGGGACTAAGTGTCAGCATGGCACATTCACACTTTTGAGGCCTTTAGTTGGAACACAAGGGTCTTGGGCTCACAAACAACAGTATTACCCATGTGCAGTACTGAGGGACTCACAGTTCAAAAGGAGAAGGAAAGCAAGGTCCCATCTACCGCACTCCTAGTCACTGTCCCCATGAAAGTTAAAAGGAGCCGAATGGGTGCTTTTTCCATAAAGAGCTGGTAAAAATGTCAAGGTCCTGGCACCCATACCCTCTCAGTGTAAAGCAGGTTCTACTCAACACTGCAAGCATTCCTGTAACACACTTAATGGCTCCCATATTTGTCTTTAGAATGGGACTATCTGTACATAATTCTATATTGCAAAGTGTTTTGGGAAATATGAAAGCTACTATACGTGACTACATTTTGTATGTTACCTAGGATAACTTTTTGCAGTTTTAGTGACAAGTTTGGTGGTCTATGCTGTATTCTCTTGCAAACTATAGTTCATATTAATAAAATACCTCACATAACTAAAATTGGCACAACTGACTACCTCTGGTCATTAGAGACCCATGTAAGACTTAATACAGAAGCCCCTCTTGTTCATATAGTTGAAGAGTTATACAAAACCAGTGCTTATATTCCTGAATATCCAGCCCTATACAACGATAATTTCCTAGGTCCTTTTACCAGATGAGGGAAGAAGTAGACATGTACTCTGGTTGCCTGAACCATACCTCTTGGAACTGAAGCCTTCAATTAATTTCCATAAGAATTAAGCAGATTTGTCCCAACATCTTAAAACAAAAGTCACAAAGCAAAAACAAGCAGCATAACCTTTATTTGGTGTTACAATAGATGTACAGTGCCCATGATATTGGGCACTGAATCTTACTGTTTATGATTAATTTTTTTTTTGTATCTAAACAGTTCTTCTGTTCAGACATAGCCATGTGCTTTTTTTTAATATACACACACTGACCCCTGCAATCTGTCCAGTTAACACTAGAAGTATTTGTCAGGGGAATACATTATCTTTATTATAATTAGGGGAAAATCAAAGAGAAAAATCTTACTTTAATATCTTTAATCTGACTGATTACATGTACTGTACATACCTGTTCCAAAACCAATGTACTTAGAAGTTTCTAATTTTACGCACTTCATTATTCAAGTCAAAATGCTGTACATCTGCTAGTATCCACACAATCGTACATTCCTAATAAAAATGCCCCCTTTACACCTTTTACTTTCTTTTAAGCATTTTTTTTGAAAAGGGATAAAGAAGTTGCAGTTAGATCTATATTTATTTAGAACAAAACATATACTACATTGAAAAATAATTTTATCAAAACCAGATTCCAATCAATCATGAATAATTTTCAGTTAATGGTTCATGTTGAAATTGCACTTTGCAGATTTATCTTGATCATGTTTTCAGTATTTTTTCATTTTACTCTCTCTTTCTTTCAGCAGAGACTGCTTCCTCTGGATTTTTCTTCCGTGAATGTTTGTATTTGTCTACATATGCTTTCACTAGATTCGCCACTTTTGCAGAATTGACTTCTCCACTCTTGCTATGACAAACCTACAACAGGAAATATATATATCACACACACACATACCATTGTCAATTCTTCAGAGCTGTCAGTAAAGAGTTACTCACAGATAAATAATGCTTACTTTCATTAAAATGGGCAAAACAAAGAAATCAGGAAGGCTGTTTTATTAATTTAATAAGGCAAGATCTACCTACGCTCCACTGTTGTTTTTTTGTCTATGGAATGAACAAATGTACCTGAGGTTGCAAGGTGCTGAGCGCCCTCAAATCATTACCCTTTTTCCAATATTGCTGGGGGGAGGAAGCAATTAACATATTCATGTCTGTATATTTTTAGACTATTAAAAAGTCATTCCTGAATACAACTTACTTTATCTACTGCTTTCCGCACAATTTCTTTATATTCCTCCTTGGTAATATCTTTATTCTGGTAGAAAGGTTTAATAGCCAGTTTTACCTCTTGTGCTGCTTTTTCTTGAATTAACAATTTCTGTCAAAAGAAAAATACCTGGTTTTTAGGTAAGTGTGTGTGCAAATTTTTTTTTTTTAAACATGAAAAGATTATTTAAAGTTAATTAGATCAAAGTAAGAAAGCTTTGCAGACTGAAAGTTTCTCTTAAATTAAGGCTGTCAGAAACAGGGCCAAAGTTCTGCCCTAATATTTGAACACACAACCAACTTCCACAGATGTCAATGAGAACCACACATACTTATCGGGAGCAGAATGTGGCCCCACTAATTAATTACACTTTACAATATTTTTAAGTACTTACAGAAGTGTAGCTCTAAAAGTATTAATATTTTGTTAGATAAAAATTAAGTTAATTTGTTAGTTTCTTGTAGTTATACAGTTTCCATGGAAGTTTAAGGATGACAGCAATAAGTATCCCATACATAAAAAAGGAGATCGACACATTTGCTCTCTAATTTTAACACTGTAGAATTATATATATTGCTCTCAACTCTGAACTTGCCTGGTCTTTCTTCGAGCTATCTGCGCTGGCTTCCACCGTAACACTTACTTTGCCTTCTGCAAATTTTACAGCAGCATTAGAGGTTTTGATGTGACTTGATGATGTTGCATTACCAGAACTTGGTCCCTGAACTGTTCCCACATTTCCCAGGACTGCTGTTGGAGCAGGCAAGAGTGGTGCACTCATGTTATTACTTACATGAGGAGCACTAGGAATACCCTGTTTTAAAAAGTTACCGGCAGTTAATACATTATTCTTCAGATATTCAATAACTGTTACTTTCTAGAACTCTCAGCAAGTGTAGTAAATGCACGAATACCACAGGTACTTCGGTTTAGCAGCAAATTTCTACATCAGCTGTTGCTATAGCAGCCAGCCACTTTTATATAAAGATTAACACACACAAGAACAAAAACAGTTAATGAAAGCCTGAACAAAATAAATGCACCTTGCATCATGTCATTAAAGTTGCTAGACCCTGGCTGAGGTGGACTTCTACCTACTGGGAAAGAATTCCCAAGAATGGTGCTGCAAATGGAAATGGACATGTTCAAATTTAGGTTCTGAAGGCAAGTACTTCCCAGACACTTTTAGCTCTCATGGCAGTGTACAGGAACGTATCTGTTAGGTAAATCAGTTCCTAGATCCTTCACACCTTTAAAAATCACCACCAGCATCTTGAAATGCATACACAAAAAGGAAAGCTTATGCAAGTGCTTGAGCTCAGGTGTCAGAATGTTTGTCCATATGTCTTAGAAGGTTTGCTTCTGTGTTTCGCAAGAGATGGAGCTTCTTGTGAACTTCAAGGGTAGCCATAGCTAGTGCTCAGTCAAGACTAGACGTAAGAGACCAGACAACCACTGAAGGCTACACCTGAGGAAAAGCCATTTCCCGTGCATTCCGAGATCTCAGAAAAAGGCACAATGGACCATTGTTGCTACCTTGGAATCAAGGAATAACAATAGTGCTAACAGCTCCTATTGGTGCAAATGCCGCCTCTTGCCTGCTGCTCCAAATGCTTCTCCCTATAAGCATCACTTCTATATTATGCAGGTTAAGTCACAGCCAGTTTATATTTATCCAGATTGGGCAGTAGTGAAACTAGAATTTGAGTTCAAATGAAAAGGAGATATAGAGCTGGATATCAACATTACACTGATAACAATCCAGTTAAAACCATCCTTAACCTTCCTTAGTTGTTTCTTATAAACACGCAGGGCATGTCTATGCTACAGCATAGACACCTACATTGATAGAAGGGGTTTTTCCATCCATGTATTTAATCCATTTCTCCAAAAGGCAATAGCTAGGTTGATGGAAGAATTCAGTCAACCTTGCCGCATCTACACTGGGATACAACATTTTCAAAATCCTTAGGTTGATCTCATTTAAATGTAGACCAGGTCTCAGTCTCTCATGGTCAATGATATTACAAAGTGCTAAAAGATTCAGGACCCAGCACAGACACCATTCCATAATGATAGAGAGGGGCAGCACGCAGACATCAGTAGTCTCAGCTTCATATCATACTTTGAGCAATACATTTTACTAAATACTTTGTCTTTACAGTCATATTTATTGAGTCACCGGACAATTCCATTAGTGAAGGGTTCACAGAAACACTTCAACTCTCTCATGCTTCCAGGATTAGAATATTGAATTTCCCATTGTAAAAATCTAGTCTGAATTATTTCAGACAGCAGACCTAAACCAAATAGACAATCAGCCTGCATTTTAGTTATAGTAATATTTTACCATTGTGTCTGCAAAACATTTGAAATGTGTCATTCATTCACATAAGTCAATATTTCCTATGGTTATTCCCCTTTGTTTCTGTGATGCTGAGGTTGTGAATATTAATACTGACAGCAATGGAAAAGGAACATTTGCTACAACAGTTTCCCAACCTAGGATACAGAGGGAAGGATACCAGATTAGTTTGGTGTCACAGGCCAAGGCTGAGGATCAGCATAGATGAGAAAATCTGCAGGACCCCAGATCCGATTCCACATTCTGCAAATGTGCTGCTGTGTGTTTAGGTAATGTTTTAGGTAACCTCTTGAAAGCCACCCATCTTTCCTCGGCATTCCGGTATGGCTCCTAATGTAATGACTGGCTGTGGGAGAAGCTCACATGTACAGAGCTGATGGCTAAGGCAACGGCCCACCAGCCCAAATTTCACTTCTCTGGAGCGCCACAGGAACTACACCAACCTTCATAGTGGGGCATCTCTCTGTGCCTCACTATCTCCAGCAGAACTGAGACTTCTGATGACTGGAGAAATGGGGTAGGGACTGCAGCACCAAAGGGGAGGGACAGAGACTTTATACACAATAGGAAAAAGAGCCAAAATAAAATAAGTAAAAATGATTAGAAGGAAAAAAGGATGAAGACATGGGGGGGGGGGGGGGGGAAAGGCGAGTGGAAAAGAAAAACAGACACAAGCAAAGGCATAATGAAATGGTGCAAGGGGACATTGTACGGGTGACCCTGTGCTGATCCATCCCAAGAGAGTGCTCCAAAAAAAGGTTGGGACTCACTGATTTAGAGGATTGTTAAATGAGACAACAAAAGCTTCCTCATACTACAAAATACATAAGCTTTCCCAGAGCATAAAGCCACCACTCTGCTGAAATGGGAAGAATATTCAGAATAATTCAGTATCCAATTTCTAAAAACTACTAGAATTGAAATCTCTTTTGTGCACACAAAATTGGATAGTGGGCAAACTATGAGGAAACTATGCAACATTCCATTCTTGGTTGACATCTCTGGGTGCTACTGAACTACAAATAAACAGTAAAAATTGTGTATTTTGGCTAACGTTTTAAGAGATGTTTCAGAACAAATCCATTTCCCCATAAATACATTATCTTTTTTCAGGGAGAGGAAGATCTGTTACTATATATTTGATAAGTTTTATAGTATTTTAATACAACATACTCTTGATCGATGTAACACTGCTTAACTATGTTTTATGACTATATTGATTAGACCTTGATTTCTGAAAAACATACCTGCAATTGTTTTCCATCTGGTTGTGAAGCAATGTAGCTGACTTGCTGAGATGGTGGGGGAGGAGGTGGAGGTGGTGGTAATCCCTGAGACACATTGGTAGGAGCAGCTACCTGTATGAGAGGTACTCCTGTATGGAGATGCATGGGCAGCGGAGGATGAATGTTAAATGGATTGTGTTGGATGTTCATAATAGGAGCATGAACACCCACTGGATATGGGAAGATATTCATAGGCTGGTGTTGTGCATTCACTTGTGGCATTACATTCATTTGTTGCGGCATCATATTTATTGGTAGCTGAGAGCCATCACCTGGTTGGTTTGTTTGGTCTTTGAGGTTTGGATCTATTAAAAAAACAGAATATTTAAAGTACAAAATACATATTTCTATAGAGAACAGAGACCCCCCCAAGAAACACCAATTTAGAGGTTTAAGGAGTCAGAAAGTTCAGGTTGCTCTGAGAGCCTTTGCTTTGAATTCTCCAACTACTCATTTATACCACAGCTTAAAATGTGTTATATTTTACTGAAACAGAATTTTCAGCCAAAGTGCAGGAATGCAACACACATTACCCAACTCATTGTTACTGAAACACAAGCATACATTTTCTCATGTATGCAATTCTGTGTGTCTGATTTGCACAACCATGCTATAGTTATGTCTAATAATGGTTCTGTAGTATAAGGATATTTATATTCTGATTAGCTAAGAGTGCTTATTATCCAGACTTCAGGGATACTAACTGTATAGGATGGTGATATGCTCCCTTACTCACAAAGTTCACACATTGTGCCAGAAATAAATAAGTGTTTATTTCAACTTTACTTCCCCACTTTAACAGCAGGCAATAAATAAATAAATACATTTAAAAAATGAAATTTACATGTGAGTAGTAAAACCCCAAAAGCTAAGAAGCTGGGACTGTGAAGCTGCTGAACTGTTTAAAAATCCATTGGCTCACTTTCTTTCTTTGTACATGATTGAAATAAGTGGGAACTGTGTCACTGAATACAAGATTTGACCTTTCCTCTTATACCTCATTCTCCCCACAAGTGCCTCCTTTTCTATAGGCCAACATGGCTCTGTCTTACTGAATTTATAATGGAAGAATTTAATTCTCTCCCTCCAAATTCAGTTTTCAACAACAAAAATACATTGGGCTATTTTGAAGAGGATTTTATGGACATGTAGGAAGTAGGGATTAGGAATAGAGATGGAGAAAGAAAAAAATAGGTGAAGAAACTGGGACAAGAGCAAAGGTAGGAATTTTTTTGTAAGTTTTATGTAACATCCCATTTGTGTTCTGTAGTTTTAATTTAATTCACATGTTTCATAACAATTTCAGAGTATTAATAACTTGAGGGAGCTTTCCACTAATTCAGAATTAACCTCATCCTGAGCTAATAACTCCTCAGCCTTCTACTTCAAAGTTTATTCAACCCAGAATATTTTTATTAACTTAACAGGAAACACTCAAAATGATATTACAGTCCCCCTGGGTGGGGATGTTCACTGTAACAAATATGGAAGAGTAACACTTATATAAAATGTTTTATTTACTCCTAGTTCTCTGAATGCCCTTTGATATTACTGCAGTTGTGTATATCTGAAAAAATTCTCTTCTGTACAAACGAGGACTTCTTTGTCTGTTTGCTCTTGTAATTAATAATAACCCTATGTTTATTGCAACAGTCTGTGCACAGTGATAATTGTGAGGTCAAAAACTAAAGGATCAAGATAGGGGTAAACAAGGATTTTTCTCCCTCTAGGTCAGTCAAGAGCCATCTGCTAATTAGTAAGAGCATAAGACATTTTTGGATTTATAAATACTTTATAACATGAAAGCCAGTTTCACTCTAAAAATGCTGACTGCGACATTATGGTTAGTGCCATCAAGTTAACACCTGATCAAATCTGTAACTTGTATATGTTTTCATTGGTAACTATTAAGTCTTCCTTGAAGAAATCACCCTTTTAAAAAAGGTAATAAGTAGTTCATTACGTTTCTCTCCTGTTCACTCTGTACCAACAATACCACAGTGTGTGTAAACTCTCTAAAATAAGCAAAAACACATAAATGTATTTTTTTTCCTTTTTCTTAAGGAACATATTTGGTTGGTTGCACTGTAGTCCCGAAAACTCAAAAGGCCAGTTCTTAAGTTACTGAACATCCAGCCCAAGAGTGTTTGTAGCATACAGACCGGGGTGGAGAAAAAAAAAGAAGGCCTCCCTTCTTAGGAAGCTTTTCCAATTTTGTTTGTTGTGCGACTACTAGTTAGCCTTTGCTGCACAAAACAGTAAAGTGACAGTGTCAAATTCACATTTTTTTTTAAAGAATACTACAAATACTAAGAAATTTTCTCCATTTAAATACTATGAAAATCAGAGGAAAATGAATACCTTGCTCAGATGTCTCATCTTCTTGCTTCATCCATCCAGACTGCGGACTTGAGGAATTTCTCCCTCTTCTTGAATAATAGTTCTGTACATCTGCAGGTAAAGTCTTTCTTACAGCCCAACTAGATGCAGATGTCCACCCAGACCTATCAGCAGGCGTATCAAAAGAAAAATCTTGTTCACTCTTACGCCTGTATGGCTGATGTTCTGGGAACCTTGCAGTCTCATTCCCAGAACTATTTGAGTTTCCTGAGAGGGGTTTTTTATTTTGCCAGTGGTTTTCATTCTGGTCTCCATACATGAAACCGCCTCTGCCACGGCCACCTCTGTTACGGCCACCTCTGCCGCGATTTGAAATCCAACCTGAACCAAAGTTTTTATTCCAAGAATGTCCTGAATTATCATGTCTATTTTCTTCCCATTGTGGATCTTTAAATTTGTCTCTCTCTCTGCTCCTAGTTTCAGGAACAGAATTTATCCTTTCCATTACCCAGTCCGGACAATCATTCTTATGCTTTTCAGAAGAACATTGCTCATCAATACTTTTCTCTGTATTGTCTTTTTCTTTTTGCATATTTTCATTCTGTTTCTCCTGGTCACTTCTTTTATATCTATCATTTCCTCTGGGACTTCTCCAGCTGTCATTTGTCCATCTCTCTTTCCACCGAGGAGAGTGACCGTCTCTCTCATTCCTAATGAATGAAGGACCCTTACTTCTTGTTCTTGATCTGGATCTTGATCTAGATCGTGACCGGGATCTTGACCATCTCCTATTTCTTCTCTCTTTGTCATGATCTCTCCTTTGTCCATCTCTATCACTATCTCTGTCTTTGCTTTGAGACCTAGATTTTTGCCTTGGAGAGGAATCTTTAACTCTTGACCGAGAAGGAGATCTTCTGCCTTCCCTATCAGTCTCCCTTTTAGGAGACCGAGATGGCGTTTTCCTGCCCCCTCTGACAGTCTCTCTTTTTGGAGACCGAGAAGGAGATCGCCTGCCCTCCCTGGCAGTTTCCCTTTCGGGTGACCGAGACCTCCTGCCCTCCCTGACAGTCTCTCTTTTGGGAGATGGTGACTGAGATTTTCCACCCTCTCTCCCGGAAGGAGACCAAGTTGTTGATGGAGAGTGAAATCTAGACCTTCTAGTTCGAGTCTTTTTATCTTTTTTAACCTCTGTTGAGCATTCTGTTTCTTGAGAAGAAGCTTCATCTTTTTTGTCAGAAAGACCTGAGTGTGATACACAGTTTTCGGAATCTTGCTGCAATGAGCCTGCCTCCTCTTGTTTGATACTCTCAGCTGGTGGTGGCTGTTCAATTTGAGATTCAGCCTGGTCACTGCAAAATGAGTCACATTCCATTGGTATCATTTCATTGTTATCCTCATTAAAATGTTTATTAGATTGTTCAACATTCACCTTGAGTAACTCTGTAGTTCTGGCCTCTTCACATACAGGTATGGGCTCCTCTTCTAAAGACTGGTCCAATTTGTTAATGTCTAGAGAAATATTATTTATTAATACAGCTGTTTCAGTATCTTGAACAGTTTTTATGTTCTCAATATTTGCAGTGTTACAATTTGCTGCCTGTTCTTTGTCCTCAGAATCATCAATTTCTATGGATTCTGGATGCTCAGTCAATTCATTTCTGGGGCTATCTAAAGGCAGAACTACTTTTGCCACAGATTCTGGATACTCAGGCAATTCATCTTGGGGACTATCTAATGTCTGATCTACTTTTGTAGGTGTTATTGAATCCTCAAGTAATTGATCTCTGTGACTATCCACTGGCTGTTCTACTTGTTCAAGAATATTTTCACAGACATCTTTATTTTCAAAATCTGTAACATTTTTATTAACATCTTTTATTTCACATTTCTGAGTCTCTAAGGTTAACACAGGAGATTCTTGGATACAAGAACCTGAATCTGAATTCTCTAGGGTATCCTGTTCTTTGTCACAGTCTCTTGTAAGATCCTCACTCTCTACATGTTCACTGCAGCTTTCCAAGCCATTAGCAGACTCTGTTTCTGCATTATTTTTGTGCATAAGGCAAGAGTTACTACTTTCAATATCCGACAGGTGGTCTTTATCTAATATTGGAGGTGTATCAGACTCAGCAGCTTCGTCATCTTCCACTGAATCACTCGATGATTTTTCAGAACGCAGAGAACTTCTAAGTTTCTTTTTAACCAAAGGTACCTGCTGTTTAACTCCTCTTTTAGACTTTCGTTTTGAAAGTGGTTTTTCTGAATCTGCAGAAGAAACATTTATAGTTGAGTTATTGTCATTGGGGGCATCACATCCAGAATTACTTGATCTTGGTGAGCTGCGAGATTGACTCATAGTCTCAGTTTTTCTGTTCCGTGCAGATCTTCTAGGAGTAGTATTTGTAGTCTTCTTTCTTGTTCCTCTAGTACCAGATGTGCCAGAGGCTTGTTTTTTCTCCTCTCCTTCCTGTGTACATGCAACAGCACATCTCTTTCCTGAAGGATCTAATATAAAAAAGTATACATTAAAATTTAGTAAATATATTAATTAAATGCAATGTGAACGCAAACATGGTATTTTAAGTTTAATGAAGAACAGATATTGATGTGTAACACAATATAAATTTTGGTACAAGACACCACCAGGGTTAAATCTAGCATTTTGTCCAACCTATACTGTTTCTTCAAAAGAACAGAAATAGACTAAAAAAATTAACGTGTTGGAAATGTACTGGCAAGGTTCCCTGGTAGCAATCGCATTCAAAAACAAAAAAGCAACCATGTTTCACCACAGTGAGTCTTACTATTACCATTTGAAGAGTTAGAATGAATGCCATTTAAAAAAAAAGTTACTGTTCATCACCTGTAGTGGCTAATTTACAGCAGAATTTTCCAGTTCAAGCATAAGACTTATTGCAGTTGCAGAATGCTAACATTCAATGCTGCTGCAAGATACATTTTTTAAATGGGCATCAATGCAACTGTGAATTACCACATGAAAGGTGGTTAACTAACAAGTGTATATGATAGCATAACTCCTAATAAAATCTGACATTCACAGTTTATAAATAAGACTAATTGCCATGGAGGATCCAAACTCTGTAGCAAGGCTCCCTGACTTCTGCAGCACTACAGTGACTAAAAATGGACAACAAATTCTGCAGCAGCTTCTGGCAAATTTAAAAATGAAGTAATGTGAAAAATATTATAAGTAGCACAGTATCCTTTTTGTTGGTATGATACTATATTCCATTTACTCTGCATTGCCCATAATTTTGAATTTTCAATGGGCCACATATTTTTGTACTATCATTGCTTAAAAGTTGTCATAGCAAAGTAGGAGGTTTTGGTAGCTGGAAAAGGGACAGTTGGGACTTCTAACATCCAGGAAAGCATGCGGGGTGGTTAGCACATTTGTTTTTGCTAAAATGATCAGCAGTGAAACCGTTAACAATATAGATGTTTAAATCAGGTTTAGGTTTCAAAATGTAATGGAAGTTAAATATACTTCAGTTCTTAAAATTAGCGTTTCAGGCTGTATGCGTAAAGCCAAGATAACAACACCAGTTCATGTTTAAATTCATGCTTTTAAGGTTCTCTTTTCAACCATAAGGGCTAGAAACAAAGGAAATTGATTACATGCTTACAAATTCAGAATTCCAAGTCTTAATATAACATGTTACTGAACACTTCTGCTTTCCATGCTTTTACAAGCAAAAACATTTTTAGCTTAATAGAATCTGAATTAACCAAGATGGGAATCCAAGAAACAAATGAATGCAACAGTACAAAACCCCTCCAGCTGGCAAAGTATAAACAGACTACGTAGAGGTGTTGCTTACTCTGTAGAGTTATACAATCTGACAACATATTGTAAAGGTATGTATCAAAACATTAATAGAATCATAGATTATAAGGCCAGAAGGGACCACTGCAATCATCTAGTCTGACCTCCATAACATAGGCCACAGGTATAGCTGTAGGTATTTTCCCATACTTCAAAAATGTGAGATTTCTAAAGTTTTCCCATTCCACATTGGGATCAGCCCAAAACTTTTCAAAAAATTTCAATCAAGAAACCAGAGAGTGAGTGCATGAGTGAGTGCAGAATAGCCAAGAGCCCAGTGGGAAGAGGCGTCATCTGGGAGGTAGGATACCCAGGTTCAACTCTCTGCTCTGCCCGATTGAGGTAAGAGACTTGAATCCAGGTCTCCCACATTTCAGGTGAGTGTCCTAACCACCTGAATATTGGATATTCTCTCTCCCCTGAAATTCCATCCTGGGCCCGAGAGCCCCTTCCACAGGAAAAGTTTTGGTTTCCACAAATTGGCAATTTCTAACCAATAAACAAAAAACTATTTAAAAAAATTCCTGACAGCTCCACCATAAGAATACTCAGAATTATTTTCAGTTTGAACGAGAGCATCTCTTTTAGAAAAAAAATTGATTTAAAATATTTCCTGTGACAGAGAAACTGCCACAACAGGTGACAAGTAGTACTACTATAAGGAATACGAATTCAAGATGAACAGGAAATGGGTTTTAAATGGAGGCCCCAAACTCTCAGAAGGAATGCCAGGTGACTAAAGCTATTTGAAATGATATCACCAAGAAAGCAGTCCCTGATATCCTGCCAAAGTGACATCATATTGGCCAACTAGCATGTACTTTAGGTAGCTGCCTCAAACATACGAAGCGGAAAGCGTGCCTAATCAGATCTTCAAACCTGATATAGCCATGGCAAAATGAGTCACAAATCCCTCCAAGCCAAAGGTGTTGCCACCTCATAAGTTTCAGCATATTGTACTATTTCCTTATGTCCACAGATTCAACATAAAAACGGCCATACTGGGTGATACCAATGGTCTATCTAACCCAATACCCTGTCTTCTGACAGTGGCTAACGCTGAATGCTTCAGAGGGAATGAACAGAACAGGGCAATTATCGAGTGAGCCTGTTGTCCACTCCCAGCATCTGGCAGTCAGAGGCTCAGGGACATCCAGAGCATGAGGTTATGCCCCTGACCATCTTGGCTAATAGCCAATTGATATACCTATCCTCCATGAACTTACTGAATTCTTTTTTGAGGCAAGTTACAGTTTTGAACTTCACAACATCCCCTGGCAATGAGATCCACAGGTTCTGCCTTGTGTGAAAAGGAAGTACTTCCTTTTGTTTGTTTTAAACCTACTGCCTATTCATTTCACTGGGTGACCATGATTCTTGTATTACACAAATACTTCCTTATTCACTTTCTCCGCATATCCCCTTTAGTCATCTCCTTTCACAGCTGACCAGTACCAGTCTTTTTAATCTCTCCTCATATGGAAGATGTTCCACACCTGTAATCATTTCTGGTGCCCTTCTCTGTACTTTTTCCAATTTTAATATACACCTCTACCCCGATATAACACAAATTCGATATAACGTGGTAAAGCAGCGCTCCAGGGGGGCAGGGCTGCGCACTCCGGTGGATCAAAGCAAGTTCAATATAATGTGGTATCACCTATAATGCGGTAAGATATTTTGGCTCCCGAGGACAGCGTTATATCGGGGTAGAGGTGTATCTTTTTTGAGATGGGGCAATCACATCTGGATGCAGTATTCAAGGTGTGGCCGAACCATGGATTTATATAGTGGCATTATGATATTTACTGTCTTATCTATTCCAGGGGTCGGCAACCTTTCAGAAGTGGTGTGCCGAGTCTTCATTTATTCACTCTAATTTAAGGTTTCGCGTGCCAGTAATACATTTTAACGTTTTTAGAAGGTCTCTTTCTATAAGTCTATATTATATAACTAAATTATTGTATGTAAAGTAAACAAGGTTTTCAAAATGTTTAAGAAGCGTCATTTAAAATTAAATTAAAATGCTGATCTTACACCACCAGCCTGCTCAGCTTGCTGCCAGCCTGGGGTTCTGTTCACCTAAGCCGGCAGCGGGTTGAGCAGGGCCTGCGGCCGGGACCACAGACGAGGGGTGGGGGGTGTTTCAGGGTCAGGGCAGAGGGCTGGGGGAGAGGGTTCAGGGCAGAGGGCTGGGATGTGTGTGGGAGGGGGGTTCAGGGATCAGGGCAGAGGTGTGTGGGGGGTGTAGGGCAGAAGGCTGGGTGTGGGGGGGTTCAAGGGTCAGGTCAGAGGGCTGGGGGGGTGCAGGGCAAAAGGCTGGGTGTGTGGGGAGATTTAAGGGTCAGGACAGAGGGCTGGGGTATGGGGGTGCAGAGCAGAAAGCTGAGTGTGTGGGGGGGGGTTCAGGGCAGAGGGATGGGGCTGTGGGGGTGCAGGGCAGAAGGCTAGTGTGTGTTGGGGGGTTCAGGAATCAGGGCAGAGGGCTGGGGTGTGTGGGGGTGCAGGGCAGAAGGCTGGGTGTGTGGGGGGGTTTAAGGGTCAGGGCTGGGGGTACAGGGGTGCAGGGCAGAGGGCTGGGGGTACAGGGCAGAAGGCTGGGTGTGTGTTGGGGGAGTTCAGGGCAGAAGGCTGGGATGCTCGGCTCGTGGGGGTGCTCCCAGCCCCCTGCCCTGAGTGGCTAATGGCAGGGGGCTGGAAGGGATATGCCCTGTTCCACCCCCTTCCCCCAGGCTCCGTCCCTACCTCTCTCTGCATCCTCTACGGAACTGTATGCAGGCTGCCGCTCTTCCCCCTCCCCCTCGCTAGAGCCATCAGCTGATTGGAGCAGCGAAGGAGAGGACGACGGGCAGGAAAGCACCACGCTGGGGGAAGCAGCAGGGGAGGGGGGAAGCTTGGCTGCCGCAGAACCAAGCTTCTGCCTCCTGCCCCCACAGGGGAGAGCAGTGGGCGGGGGGGCTGAGGGCCGGGATCGCAGCATGGAGCTGCGTGCCACTCAAAATCGGCTCGCGCGCCGTAGGTTGCCGACCCCTGATCTATTCCTTTCCTAATGGTTCCTAACATTGTTAGCTTTTTTGACTGCTGCTGCACACTGAGTGAATGTTTTCAGAGAACTATCCATGAGGAGTCCAAAACCTTTCTTCAGTGGTAACAGTTATTTTAGATCCCATCATCTTGTATGTAGTTAATATCATGTTTTCTAATGTGCATTACTTTGCATTCATCAAAATTGCCATTTTGTTTCTGAGTTATTCAGTTATGTGAGATCTCTTTACAGTCTGCTTTGGACTTAACTATCTTGAGTCATTTTGTATTGTCTGGAAACTTTGCCTGCTCACTGTTTGCCCTTTTTCCTGATCATTTATGAATATGTTGAACAGCACTGGTCCCAGTACAGATCCTTGGGGGAATGGCTATGGACCTCTCTCCATTGTGAAAACTGACCATTTACTCCTACGCTTGGGGGAAGGGATAGCTCAGTGGTTTAAGCATTAGCCTGCTAAACACAGGGTTGTGAGTTCAATCCTTGAGGGGGCCACTTAGGGATCTGGGGCAAAATCAGTAGTTGGTCCTGCTAGTGAAGGTAAGAGGCTGGACTCGATGACCTTTCAGGGTCCTTTCTAGTTCTATGAGATAGGTATAGCTCCATATATTATTATTATTATTTATTTCCTTTCTTTAAATCAGTTACTGATCCATGAGAGGACATTTCCTCTTATCCCATGATTGCTTAAGTGCCTTTGGTGAGGGACCTTGTCAAAAGCTGAAAGTACCCTTTATACACTGGATCATCCTTGTCCACATGTTTGTCGACCCTATTCAAAGAATTCTAATAGATTGGTGAGGCATGATTTCCCTTTACAAAAACCATGTTGGCTCTTCATCAACCTACTGTGTTCATCTGATAATTCTGTTCTTTACTATAGTTTCAGCAAATTTGCGTAGTACTGAAATTAGGATTACTGTAATTGGCAGGATCGCCTCTGGAGCCTCTTTTAAAGATCAGCGTCACATTAGCTATCCTCCAATCATCTGGTACAGAGGCTGGTTTAAATGATAAGTTACATAACAGTTCTTGAGTTCCTTCAGAACTCCTGGGTGAATACCATCCGGTCTTGGTGATTTATTACTGTTTAATTTATCAATTTGTTTCCAAAACCTCCCCTATCAACAACTTATTGTGGGACAGTTCATCAGATTTGTCAACTACAAAAAAAACGTAGGAATCTCCCTCACATTCTCTGCAGTGAAGGCCAGTGCAAATAATTCTTTTAGCTTCTCTGCAATGGTCTTGTAATCTTCCTCAAGTGTTCTCTTAGCAGCCTGATAGTCCAGTGGCTCCACTGATTGTTTGGCAAGGTAAAAAAAAGTTGGATCTTGCTATTTGCTCTTCAAATTTGTTATTTGGCCTCCCTAACTATACTTTTATGCTTTTCTTGCCAGAGATATGCTCCTTTCTATTTTTCTCATTAGGATTTGACTTCCAATTTAAAGGATGCCTTTTTGCCTATAATGGCCTCTCTTCGCTATTGTTTAGCCATGGTGGCATTTTATTCTTGTAAAAATTCCTTTTAATTTCTGTTTAACTAGCGTCCTCATTTTTGTCTAGATCCCCTTCTAAGTTAAATGCTATTGTGGTGGGCTTCTTTGGTATTTCCCCACCGCCAAGGATGTTTAATTCAATTACACTATGGTCTCTATTACTGAGTGGTTCAGTTATATTCACGTCCTGGACCAGATCCTATGTGCCACTTATCACCAAATCTAGAATTTCCTCTTTCCTTATGGGTTCCAGGACTAGGTGCTCCAAGAAGTAGTCACTAATGGTGTCTAGACGTTTTATATCTTCATCCTGTCCTGAGGTTATCTGTGTCCAACCAATCTGGGGATAGTTTAAATCTCCCATTATTGTTGAGTTTTCTATTTCTGTAGCCTCTCTAATTTCCCTAAGCATTTCACAGTCACTATCCTGGTCAGGTGGTTGGTGGTATATTCTTACTGTTATACTCATTATTTAAGAATTAAATTTCTATCCATAGAGATTCTATGATACAGTCTGATTCACAGAAGATTTTTACTCTACGCTTTCTTTCACATGTAGTAAAACTCCCGCACCAGCACAATCAACTCTGTCATTCCTATATCTATTTTATACCCTGGTATTACCATGACCCATTGATCACCATCATTCCACCCAGTTTCTGTGACACTTATTATATCAATATCCTCATTTAACACTGGACACTCAAGTTCACCCATATTAGTATTTAGACTTCTGGCACCTGTATTCAAGCACGTATAAAATTTGTCAATACACCTCTACCCTGATATAATGCGACCCGATATAACATGAATTCAGATATAACATGGTAAAGCAGTGCTGGGGGGGGGGAAATGTCGGGGAGGTGGAGGAGTTGCACACTCCGGCGGATCAAAGCAAGTTCGATATAACGCGGTTTCACCTATAACGCAGTAAGATCTTTTGGCTCCCGAGGACAGCGTTATATCGGGGTAGAGGTGTATTTAGTTGTCTGCCTTCATGATGCAACTGAATGGGCCTTTTTCATTTGACTGTTTCTCTTCAGCTCCTGCCTCTACTTTATCAACTTCTAACCTCTTCTCTTTTTTTTGATATAGATAATCCCAATAGATCCTCCCTAAGAGATGTCTCTGTCCAAACCATGAGCTCCTCCACACGTGAAGGCTTTCCCTCTTAAGTTTAAAAACTCCTCTGCAATCGTTTTGTTTTACATGCCAGCAATCTGGTTCTATTTTGGTTTAGGTGGAGCACACCTTTCCGGTATAGGCTCCTCCTTTCCCAAAAGATTCCAAACTTCAGTGATCTAGCTTCCTTCTGAAACATCATCTTGCAAGAGGAATAACTGAAAGAAGACTAAGCTGGGATCCTAATAGAACTGAAATAAATCTTTTTAAATAACATTTCCAAATCCACTGCTGAGAAGTAAGAGCCCCTAAATAATTTTTTTAGGGTGTAAAATTTGTTACACAATGTAAAGCAGGTAAATGGAATTTGCCAGATTTTACAAAAAGTCATGTTTGGGATAAGAAAAGCATAAGAAAATCTAATGACACAAAAAATATAGTCTTATAATGAAACTGCCTGCCCAAATCATACTGTATTTGTAGATTCACTAATGCAATATCACGTCAAGTTGATGAAAGAGTAGAATCTCTCTTCTGCCACTACACACAACTCTCCACAAGTGTAATGTGCCTGCTAGAGATGAGGCAGACTTTGGTAGGCACTCTGTGGTGCCTTTGAAAATAAAAATAAAACAATTCTTAAAAAATAAAACAAACTGAGTGCAAGTAAATCTGCTGGAGTCTTCTGTATGGGTCTTGTACCCTACAATGTGGGCCACCCAGTCAGAGGTTAGGTACCACTGATAAACACTTAATACCAAACTAAAAACTTTTACTCCAGGCACCAAAAGGTTAAATTGTGGGCAAGGATTGTAACTATGATGATGAAAATTAAATAATTTAAAATAACTAAACCATTCCATGAATCTACAGCTCAAGAACTAAAAGTGAAAGTTATACATCAAATTGTCACGTGCCTGCTTCGCCTGGTCAACTTGCAATCTAGACAAGTGTTGAAGCTCTACATTTCACCTATGGTGGCTTAAATTCCCAAAACTGTTAAACTGTTTAATTTGTGTGTGGTAGGAAAACTTCAGTCTCCATGTCAGAAGTGAGTGTTAGAAGATTTCCTGTTCTAAGGCAATGACACATCAAATCGCCTCAGTGCAAGACAAAAATGACTGTATGCATAACTTCAACATGGAGAAGTCCATACTCTAAAATGTTGCTGCCATGGAGCTAAAGCTTTCCAAGGAGACATTTACTCAGGAGGGGAGAACAGACTAAGATCGTATTCTAGAAAAGGTTTGCTGGTATAGCTATCATGGCAAACCCTCCTAACATATATGCATTTTCTACCAGCAAAAATGTGCTTTTGCAAGTATCACTTATAAAAGAAGCTATAACGGCAAAAGCATTTTTCTATGGTATGAATGATTCTACACTAGGACTGCTTTTTGCTCATATAAAAATGTTGTAAAAAACTCATATCCATAACAGGTATTATTATAGTACCCAAAGTTTATAGGGTAGACCAGGCCTAAGAAAGTCTTCAAGCAGAGTTCACATCCTGAACAGTGAAAACCTAGATTAGGCCCTACAATGTTTTCTTTAAGGTCTTGTCTTGCTGAGGTTGCGCTGTACATTTCAATTCTCTCAGTTCAGCATGCATTAAACCCTATACTGCCTTGTTCACATTAGACTTTTAAAATGTGTGGGCTAAGAACATCTTTAAATTCTAGTTCAGACAAGGCTTCAGTATATGAAAATGAACATCTCATGGGTGTCCGTCCAAGCACCCTTTTCAAGTCACCGAAGAAGTCCTTTTGACTTTCATATACCAATGAGTAACGAGAAACAAGACAACTTCACATTTTAAAACACAATTATTCTATAAAAGATAAAGTGAAATACTTGTAAATACAAAATTGAATTCCAATAAAGAGAACAAATGAATAGGCATGATAAAAAAAACAGATTTTTTTGTTTTAAAATGGTAGGAAAATCATTTCCTCTTATTTCCCTGGCAAGACCCGAACTCAGTGTTTTGTGCTTCTTCCAGCAGCCAATGTGAAGATTTTAGTTCCCTGTCTTGCATTAGGTATATGCAGTGTCAACAACACTTGAAGAGTTGCTAGCATTATCAACCCTAATTAGACCCAATATGAATAACAATTTGGGACCTGTTTAAATAAAATGTTCAATATTTTATTTCATTAACTTTACAAAATGTACACACTTCTACTTTTGGTGCAGTCTAATAGAGAAGCCCTGTCACTTCAGGGGAGAAGTCTAGCACTCCCACATTCCATTGCAGCGGATTTTCATCAACCTAGCTCCATGTTTAAGAAAAGAGCAGCTGAAGTCATGTGCTTTCCTACCCCACATCTCAATCACTGTAGGGCAGTCCCTAATCATCCTGAGAAGAGCCCCCTTTCTTCAATTGCCGACCCCACCTTCAATTAAGAGGCTCAAGTTCCTAAGTCAAATATCTGTAACCACAAAATAGGACCAGCCCCAAAGAGAGAAAATGTATGAAAGTTAACCAATATTTCAAGTTAAAATTACTCTCCTCCCCCAATTTTAAAAGTAGAATCAATAACAAAGCTTTTACATTGCTCTTGAATTTCTCTCTGCTCCCGGCTCCAATTTCTGCCTGAGTTTAATTTAAAGCATATTAAGGGCTTGGCTGCATGGGGAAATTGACCAGCACAGCTACAGCAGAATAACTATAGCATTGTAGCTATTCTGGTATAACTCCCAGGTGTGGACAAATCTTACGTTTCTAGCCCCTTTAAGGTGAAGAAAGCCTTTAAAATATGAACTACTGAAATGCGCTCCTGAATCTGCAGATGGGGTGAAACAATAGCTTTGAGGGACATTATATTGCCTTAATAATTGCAAAGTTGACACCCAGTTGAAAACAGTTATAATTTAAATGTCAATATTAACTATTCACTCACTGAGAATTTTAGTGGCAGCATCCAGCTAACATGTCGACCTACCACTACTGGATGCAGTAAAGAATAGGAAAATGGGCAAGGGTGAGGGGAAAGAGAGCCAGTTAACCCGCACTGCTAAACAATAGAGCCCTGAAAAGTCAATTTCTCTCTCCCTCCACTCAGGAGAGGGGTAAAGTTTTTGCTTGCTACAATTTTGTACTTTTACTGATGGAGCTGTTCTCACCCCCTGTTCTTGTCCCTTGGTAGGTGTTTCCCTGTTTTTGCTGCTTGCATTGAAGCCCCAAAGTCTCTCTCTGCTTGCCCAGCACTTAGCTCTGAGGCAACACTGCTTCAAAGAGGTTTTGATGATAGTTCCGCTGTCTCTGAAAGCTCTGCTCTGCACATCTCAGAGCTGTGCAGGTTGGGGGGAGGAGGAAGATCTCCACTCTAACCGGCTTTGAGGGCAGGAGGGACTAGAGCAGGGACTAGATGGCAGTCACCGCAGCAGGAGGGAGAGTATGCTCCTTCCCTGCTGCCCCACCCCCAAATTCCTACTGGAGCTTAAAGATCAAACGATTCTGCCAGTTTTTCCCCCTCACCTTTTGGTGAAGGGCTGTGCCCCACCAATTAAATACTAATCTAGACCACTCCTCCTCCTGTACAAGACTGTTTCCTTCACGACATTTAATAGAGCAAATCTAGGTTGTTAAATAATATATTATGTATCAGCAAAGCTGCTATCCATCCTTTCAACAACCCTGATAAGGTTACAAGATTAAATACAAGATTCATATAATTTTGATATACAGAATTATATAAGAAAATTTCATATAGAAAACATTTTGCTCTTCACTAAATGAAGAAAACAAGTGTTTTATGTAGCTGACCAATTATTTGGAAACTGGCACAACAGTTTACCTCCTAAATTTTAACCTTGAAAATTGATTATGAAAAGATTTGGGTTTGAAGCTTACTAACTGCACTGCATCTCATTACAATTTTTCTTTATAACTGAACAGTTCATCTAATTTAGAGAATCATAGTGGGACAACAGTTTATATGAACTATAAAAAAAACTTACAAAAAAAAAAGTTTACCAAAATTTTCCAAAGGCGTGGTATGTGTTGGAAAAACAGTCCCTGGCATTACACTGGAAGCAAGAAGAAAGGTTTCCGCTTCAGCTTCACAAAACATGAAGGGATTTCTGTAATATTAAAAAACATTGAAGCAATGAAAAAGGTACAATGGTTTATGAAGAACTTTAGAAAAATAAGATACAACAGTGTCATTTAATGTACTAAGCAAGTAATATATTTCACCATGCTCACAAATGGAACATTATACCTAGGACTGCCTGTAGCTAGTGATAGAGAGAGTCAAAGCTGATGGTGAGTAGACTTTCTTTCCCAGAAAGATGTATTCTTCAGGAGTCCTTATTCATTGACAAAACCAAAATAACTAACTCCGTATAATCCTTTAGATGAAATCAGACATAACTAACAACCTGGAGCAAGGTTTCAGTAGGAAAATCCAAGTCCTGCTGTAGGCCCTCACAGTCAGTCCAATAATAATCTCCCCTCCATTGGCTAAGCAGAAGAAATACTACTAAGAGAACCTTTCTCCTGTTGGAGCATAGTGAAGGGATCAGAGATTCCTTCTCCCTCAGACACAAGAGTTCTGGAAAAACAATAGGGGGAGAGAAGAGTTATTATTTTCTCCAGAAATGTTTCTTTTATGGATGTAGGGAAGAACCAGAAGTTTTCACCAGAGGTAAGGGATCCAGTGTGCCATATCATGTTATATGGAGAATAAGTTGGTTTGCTGCAGTCAGGGGAAGTTAGCAAATAATGGTATATTTACTAATATGGAGAACATATGGACAGAACAACGTGGGTTTTGCTTGAGGGCAGAGTTGTTGGAGGGTGGGATATCAAAACCCAGAACACACCATCTATCTTTTTAAACTTCTGTATCACTCTCAAATTAGAACCTAAACACCTCATATCAGCAAAGGAAAACTATTCTAAAAATAGAAAGGGAAGTGGTGACAACATCAAGGTTCTTGTTATGTCTATTAGGAAATGATAAGAAAGTTACAGAACTGCCTAGAAATCCAAAGGGAAAGAAAAGTGGGTAAAGTTACTGGTGACTGGGGAAAGTGGTGTGGCTAGCCAACAGAGCCAATTGTCATTGGGTGCTGAAGATTAGGTGGATTTATGAACTTTAACAGAACTAAGATGACCAGAAACTTCTGGGAAGTAAACAGGATATCTGACAACATGGTTCTACTTAAACGCTGGCTAGCTCACCTTATTTTTTTTGCTTCACAATGTTGATTTCACTAGATCATTTCTAGTTTTACCTGTAGTAAATATGAAACCTACTGATTAACACTGCAAGTGAAGATTGGTATCTAACTATTACTAAACACCTACGTATAAATTTCTCATTCAATATGCCTAGAGCTGAAGTAAATGGTAGGAAATAATTCACTGAATGAACTGAAGTAATTAAAACCATTTTTCCACACTAAATCAAACACTGTCAGAATGAGAAGTAGTAAAACAAAGAATTCATGCTCATCTCATATGGGTTTTTTTGGATTCTTCAACATCAAGCATGCCTTTGAATGAAACTTTCTAATGAAATCGAGAAGCAGAACAAAGGTGAGTTTGATGATCCTGTAAAAGACATTTTTGATACTATCATGATTCTCAGCACAAACTAAACATCTAAATTATAATGGTTAAGTTAAATGTTGTTCCAAGACTTCCAGAAGGTTTAGAACATAAGATTTATCAGGAGCGGTCTCTTCTCTTTAAAAAGAAAAAAAATAGCAAATATCAATCAATGACTAAGACATTTCAACAACTGACAGGCTTAAATTCAACTCGACAAAAAAGTTGCAGTCTTGTGATATGCAAACAAAACGGCCTTCTACATAGAAAATAAGTAATTTAAAGAAATGATTGAAGTATTTTGCTCTGAGTTTACACCTCCGGACAGAATAACTGTTAAGTATAGCACTAGAAGTTGCAAGAAAAAAAATACAGGAAAAAAAAGAAAAACTATAATAATCAACACTGACATTAATGCAAGATATTGAGTCAGTCCTTGTGTCTGATTAACAGTTATACACATCTGCTGAGGGATTTCATTTTATTCTTAATTATGTTGATTCTATGTTTAAATTGAAAACAGCAGAAAAGTGTGTCCAAACTGCTGATTATGTATGTCAGCTAAGCACACAGAAGAAAGTTTAAGAAATCTCTCCCATTTGCTCAGAAAACAAATAAATGAAAGATATGAGAGAACTCCTCAGATGCAATTATTTTGAAAATGTATGATGAATGTGTGTTCAGCACTGTCTTGTTGATAAAATAGTAACACTTACCAAACTCCTAAAACACATCTGAAGTCCAAAAATAAGACTTCTGCAACAACTATCACCCTATTTGGCTGTTAGAAAATGAAAGACTGATGCTCCATCTTCCCATTTGCAATCACATTCAGTTGAGCTCTCAGGAAAATTGTATCTCTACCTTTGCATTGAACTACCAAGGGCGTGTGAAAATTCGATCAAAGTCCTCTATTGCTCAATGCAAAAAAACCAAGCATGCTCAAAAGAATCTACAGAAAGACACTAAACTTACAAATGCAATTGAAGGAAATTTTGGAGGGATTTGACAGATGAGCTGATGGCATTATTGGCACACTCTCAGTGAAATCTGGCTTGATCTAATTAAGAAATGGAATCACACAAGAACAAAACTGAGGAACTATTCAAAGCAGCTTTCCATTACACCTGATCTCAAATTTAAAAGGTCATAGGCTGAGACTATGAAAAAGAAAAATAAACTGAACTAGTATGTGCTTTGTGTTTCATTTGCCAAAAACCGTCAAGGTCCATCCATTCCCCCCATTTTTTATCCACCACTGGATGAAAAATGTGGATTTTTTCCCTCCCCAGGTTGAAGAAAGTAACAACCAACCATGGGAGAGGGTAAGACTAACTGGTTTAAAGTTGAGGCTTAAGTCTTGAGATTTAGTAGTCTGCATTTAAATCAGAAGAATATTCTAAAAATAGGTAACATGCACATATTGAACAAACACTAATAATCCCTGAATCATGCAAAATTAAATTAGACCCACATGTATGAAAAATGGCACATGTAGGCTCACAGATCAGTGCACAGTGAGTTTATCACACTGATGCACATGAAAAGCAAGTACCAGGATGTACAATAAAGTCTCAATTTACATAGAAGTAGCAAGTAAAAAGCTGTGAAAATGTAGAAAATTATGATCTCAAAACAGATTTTGCGTTTATGGTACTAGATCTAAAAAACAACTGAATAATGTGATTCCAAACCTGAGTTTCCATTTAAACTTTTATCCACTTAAAACCATTGAACATTTTGGATAGGAAACATTTTTTCTTTACCTTTGAACTCTAACTAACATGGAGGATGACGACAATTCCAGTTCTCGTCTCTTCTGTCTGATCACTGTATGGATTTCTGTAAGTTCTGTACTGAAAGATAAATTTCAGAACTTTTTAAAAAAGTTTGCATTATGCCAGTCTTGGATATTATGCATGTCGGTAACTGATACAAGCAAATGTATTAGAAGTAAATTATTCCTAAATTAGTTTAAGAATATTTCTAAACATTTTAAGTTTCAAGATTTATTCATGAACTCCTCTAGAGAAGAGTTTCAGCATTCATCAATCCTCTAGAAGTCTCCCAAATATACAGCCTGAGGAAAAGGTCTGTGATGAGATTAAAGAGTGAAGAAACTTGGTTACCCTGACATTTAGTATTGGTAGCGTATATGGGACAAGTGAGGAGGAACTGCATTTCTTAAGTTATACAGTACTAAATATGATATATAATTTCCCCGTTTTATTATCCAACCAGTGTTCAAGGTTTTCATTATTTTTCTCTTTCTTTAGACATTTTGTATACATCATGAGCTCCCAAAACTCTCCCTTATCATGACCACCTACCTGAACAACCCCAAAATATTTGTGATCTCAAAAAAGTACTCGGCCATTTAGCAAAAGCTGGTTCAGGGAGATGGAAAAGTACTCCTCTCTATGCCAAGTAAGATCAAAAACAGAAGATTCTCTCTGCTGCATGAGCAACCTAATTTTTTTTTTTTAAACTCTGCCCCTGCTCTGAATAGTGTTCTCTCATTATTCTGAGAGTCAACTAATAATGGTCTTATCTAATTCAGCAAAGCCATCAAGCAAGTGCTTAAAGTTAAGCATGTGGTTAAATCCTATTCAAGCCAGTGAGACTTAAGCATGCACTCACACATGCTTTGGTGAACAGGGATGGATTGCTGAACTGAGGTCTCTATTTCCAATATCAGATTTTAAAGGAAAAATGCAGGCTTTTGTTTAGCAAAGAGCGTAAGACAATTACATGCATTTGGGGGTAATAAAATATAAATGAAAGCATCACTTAACTATCATTACTGCATCTACAGTGCTAAAACTTACATGGTAATTTGGGTAAAGCGTTAGCAAATACTCACCAGTCATTTCTATAGCTGGAGAAGGATTCTCCAGTGGAAGATCTACTGCAGAAATGATTTCTGAAGCACTCATTGGAGCAAGTCTGTCTTCTGGGCTACAAAAGAAAATTGTAAATGAAAGCGAGCCAGTACTAAATCTTCCGCATCTTTAGTGTTTAATACATGATTGTCCATAGACTTTAAATTACATTGGCAAGATTTCCTTCAGATGCATATTACAGAAGCTTTATAGTTAAACCTGTATTGAGATATGTAGTTAATGCAGGACTAAAACTTTTATACTCAAATGTTTGAATTCAAATCTCCAAGTTTTATACATAAGCTTTTCATTGGCCAATTTAATTTTTCGTAGTCTAGCTCTGGTACAGGAAACATTTAAAAATTAGACCTTTGAATTTTTCCAGTCTCATGGTTTTTCCTAACTCCTCTAGCTAATGAGCCACAGTACCAACTAACATCTAAACCCACACGCAGGGACATCTTCAAAAGAGTTCAGAAAGACGACAGGTTTCAAACTTTGTGGGTTTTAAAAAAGCTTAAGTTATGTATCATCACATTCATCATCTTTGCTAGAAAAAGTCAATGCACAAATCAAATTCAGCTAATTCCTTCCTCCAATGTGGTCAGCCTGCCTGGAGTCACCAGATCTACCTAGCACAGAGACCCTAAAGAGGCAGGTGGGCAGCAAGGAGGACTGTAGGTAGGTAGGGACAGATGGGGTCTGTGGGGCATACAGAATTGTGCACATCTGCAGCGGGGCAGGGGAGAAGAGGCTTTATATAAAGGGGCAGGAGAAGCAGCAGCTTTCAGAGCTGTCTGGGACCCCCAGCAAACCAGGCAACAGCACCATGGACAGGAGCATACAAGGAAGGAAGCAGAGAGAGGAATGGATTTTGCAAGGGATGGGGGAAGAATAGGTGTCTATGTTCCTGAGAAGAAGTGTTTTTATGTTTGGGGAGAACAGGACACGGGGTGAGTTGAGGATGAGACTTTTCAGAGAAGCCTAAAGTCTGTGCACTCTCAGTGATTTTGTTGGAAATGCAGTGAGCTCAGGCACAAAGACACTAAATTCCTCTGAATCGCATCTGAATGCAAGTATCAGAGGGGTAGCCGTGTTAGTCTGAATCTGTAAAAAGCAACAGGGGGTCCTGTGGCACCTTTAAGACTAACAGAAGTATTGGGAGCATAAGCTTTCGTGGGTAAGAACCTCACTTCTTCAGATGCAAGAAGTGAGGTTCTTACCCACAAAAGCTTATGCTCCCAATACTTCTGTTAGTCTTAAAGGTGCCACAGGACCCCCTGTTGCTTTTTATCTGAATGCAAAAAACTAACTCCAACCTCATGTTTCCCCATGGACAACCACCACGTACGCTTATTAATTGCTCATATCACCACAGAAAATGTTACACTGTTGTTGAGGTTGTTTTGTATTTGAGTACAATCTAGAGGAATGTTGTGCATTCATTGTGTTGCTGAGCAAGTTAGAAGCGTCAAGAACCATCTTGTGGAGGTGCAGAGTCTGTCAGTGAGTGCATAATATCATGTGTGGTGTTACAGCATCTTCAATCAGGTTGCCGAAATTGGAGATGTCCTTGCTCTTCAGTGATTGCGATAATGAGTTTGGCACATAAGCAGCCTGAACTTAAATTCTATGAAGTTTTTGGATGGTGGGATAACTAAATCCACTAAGGTCCTTGGTACATACTTCGTTTTCCTATTGTCCATAAATTGCCTATTGCATTTTTGGTGCTAGATAATAAATATCACCAGTACATAAAAAAATTACATTTATCGTAACTGTGGCAGTTTGCTTTTGCAATTGTGAATTTTTATTTTTAAATTCAGGGAGACATGATACAAATCAGCAATTGATTGCAGAGTTCATAGGTAAGTTCATGCTACAGTACATGAACATAAAAATGTATATTATACTAGCAAATATTTCTCACAACTTTAGTAAAAATGAACCATCAAAGTTTATCCACAATTGCTTACAAGAAAGGGTCTCAGTAATAACCGCAACAGGAGGCAGATTTCGAAGTTCTTATTCCTATGAATAACCCAACAATGCAGGAGTCTCAACAGCCCACTATTGCAGTTTATAAAATGCACACCAGATTAAAAATTGAATAATCAATAGGGCTGTCAAGCGATTAAAAAATTAATTGCGCTGTTAAATATTAATAGAATATCATTTAAATATTTTTGATGTTTTCTATATTTTCAAATATATTTATTTCAGTTACAACACATAATACAAAGTGTACAGAGCTCACTTCATATTTACTTTTGGATTACAAATATTTGCACTGTTAAAAAGAAACAAACAAAATAGTATTTCAATTCACCTCCTACAAGTACTGTAAAGCAATCTCTTTATCATGAAAATTGAACTTACAAATGTAGAATTATATAAAAAGAATAACTGCACCCAAAAATAAAATATAAAACTTTAGAGCCTACTTCTTGTTCAGCCAATCACTCAGACAAACAAGTTTGTTTACATTTGCAGGAGATAATGCTGCCCACTTCTTGTTTACAATGTCATCTGAAAGTGGGAACAGGCGTTCGCATGGCACTGTTGTAGCCGGTATCACAAGATATTTACGTGCCAGATGCGCTAAACATTCATATGTCCCTTCATGCTTCAACCACCATTCCATTACAGTGCAAATATTTGTAATAAAAAAATAATATAAAGTGAGCACTATACACTTTGTATTCTGTGCTGTAACTGAAATCAATTTTTTTGAGTTAATCGTGTGAGTTAACTGTAATTAACTGACAGCCCTAATAATCAATATTCCATTCTTGCCGGGACAAAGAGTAAAGATTTCATGTTTCAAACATTCTGAAAACTACAAAGTGACGCTGCTGTTCACTTGAGAACAATGCAAAAATAGATTATGTGTTTGAAGGAAAACTAAATGTTTTGTTTCAATTTCAAGTATTTAATTTTTCTTTTTAAATAAGAGGAAAATTCAAAAATAGGTCACTTCCTTGTATAGTAACTGCAGTTCTTTGAGACATGTGGTACATACCTGCATTTTACTGTGGCTACACATGTGATAAGACTGGAAGATTTTTGCTAGCAGTATCTGTTGGTCTGTGACTACACTCCTTATCTCCTTGTGCTCTGAACTGAGAGTAGAAGGGGTGTGTGGATTGGCTGCCTCTCCTCTACTGCAAATCATGAGTCAAGAATCTGAAGCAGAGGGGAAGGAGGGCAGGTAGTGGAATACAGTCATGGACCACACATCTCAAAGAACTCCAGTTACCATACAAGGTAAGAACCTCTTTCTTCAACTCCCTATGTGTATTCCACTGTGGGTAACTGAGACAGTACTCACTGAGGAGGAAGATGTGAGGACCTGTGCAGTATTGATGTCTGAAGGACTGTCAAACCAAAGGATGCATTTGCTATGGAAACTTGCACTACGACATAATGTCTTGTGAAGGTATAGCTAGAATCACTAGTCTCAATGCCTTGCCATCCTTTCACTCTTCCCATATAGTTAAATATCCTTGAAAACTAGCTATATTTAAAGTAAATAGGTGCTGTATGTAAACAACAAATACTTTTGTTTTGGATAATTCTGAACTCTGTATCTCTTCCACTGATATTAAAAGGAGTCTTTTTTCCATTGATTTCTGCTGCAGAAAGACTGGGTACCTTATGTATGTGGCATATTGCCTTCTATTAAGAAGTATTCATCCACCCCAGAGCCAGATTAAGGGACCGATCTGACATCAAAGGCCTTTTCCCCCGACTTCAGATGCTTCTAAGTGCGTGAATGATAACTTCGTATCTACTTGGGAATGAGACCCCAACAAACAGATCAAAAGACCTGGCTTGTGGGGGATATCACAGGAAGAGAAAGCCTGGAATTACTTTTGGGCTCCAAGAGGTAAAGGCCCAACACCAGAAACAATGATCCAGAAAACAAATATCCTCAAGGCCCACCAGACACCAGGTATGTGGATCTTACACCAGGAAAACTGGGGCCATGAAACCTAAACTATGCATGATACAGATACATTTAAAAATGTAACTGTCTAATGTAACTAACAGCAAATAAAGAATTCTTAGGCAAAATCCAAGAAAAACTCTGGACACAGAGTGAAGGTCTCTATGATCACAGCTAGCTATGAAAAGAAAGAAACTGGCTGGAGACTTCATGGCTTCTTGTAACCTTGGCTCTGAACCTTTGGTGTAACATTAAATTATACGAAGAAAGCAAAAGAACTGGAAGATGCTAATTGGTTATCTTCAGATAATCTCATAAAAATGGAGTTTTTCTAAATTTGAATGTTCATTTGCATAGCAAATTACTTGGTTAATTACACCTGCTGATTCAGGCATTCCTCTCTCTGTGACTTCTATATTTTAATTTCTTTGCCTAAGAGCTTGTGACTGATGCCTCAAGTTGGTGAGAAGATAAAGTTCCAAACTATTTTTCTTTAGAGAAGAACTTTCTTTGAGCACTCCAGCTGCCACAATCTGAGACATGGAACTATATTGCAACTCACTTTTAGGTAATTGCAGGGTACCCTTGTGACATTTTAGTATAAGTGAACAAAATGTACCAGTACAAAACTGTATTGCAGGTAGACTGTCAAAGGAAAAAGTTCACATAACCAGTATTAAAAAAAAAAAAAAAAAGGGGCAAGTGATTTAAGTAACTACAGATATGGAGTATTTTAGACAAAATAGACAAGTTAACTTTCAAAATAGTTTACAATATAAAAAAAACTTGAGACTTTCACTTCCTAGTTAGTTTCAACCAAGGTATTTCCTCCAGTTATTTGAACAAACCTTGTTTATCTTCACAGATGCAGTTTCCTTATTTCTTTCATCATCTGAAATACCACCTGTACAAAAATTAAGAGGACACACTTTGGTCTCAATTTTAACACATTTTGCTCTTTTTTAATTATACATTTAAGAGCATTAATGCAACAGCAATATTGTATGCACTGCCAAGTGAGACTCTCTCCAAATACTTTTTTTATTGTTACCGGCAAGAGCCAAGAAGTAATTTATGGAGAATAACCAGTAAAAACTGTTGGGAATTGCTTTGAGGAAATTGCTACTAGCGCATATAAGAATGGAAAATGAAATACTGAGTAGTCCATTAATGTATATAGTTCATAACATACACATACAATCTCATCGAGAGAGAGAGAGGCTGATCAAACTATGTTTATGTTGTGATATACTTTTCCACAAAGAATTTCTCAGCAGTCAATTGGAGAGATGCTAATAGAACTAAATTTATGCATTCCAGATTACCAAAGTTATTGAGTTTTTATTTAGAAACTAAATAGATTATTAAAGCAGTTCTTAAACTTGTTCATAGACCAATTGCTTATAGACCACAGAGATCGAGCTAGTCAAAGTAATAGCTCTCCTTATTACCAACCACTAAACTACCTTAACGGACAGTGAAAAATACAACACCACTTTCCTAATATGATGGTAATAGAAATAATAAAATAAAATAAATACATAGCAATGGCTATACCTGCCACCAGGATGATATGCAATAATGAATGGGAGGAGAGGTGATACAAAATTGGGAATAAGAGAGAAAGGGATCCATGACATAATATTTCTTCCATTTAGTTACGGCCAACACTATGAAAGGATATGTGAACTCATGGATTATTGAAAAAAGTGACAATAGTGTCAAGATACAAGGCTAATTTAATAAAATGTCCTTGCATACAATTTCCATTAATTGCACTTGGAGTTCTGAGGTTCTGAAGAGCCACAAAAATGATTCAAAGGCTGGAGAAAATTCCTTACAATGAGAGGCTTACATAGATCAATGTGTTTAGTTTATCAAAAAGAAAATTGAGAGCTGATTTGCTCAGTGTATACTTCCATGGGGAGAAATTACCAGGTACTAAAGGGCTCTTTAATCTAGTGGAGAAAGGCATAACAAGCACCAGTGCTGGAAGCGGAAGCCAGCCAAATTCTAACAGGAAATAAGGCACACATTTTTAACAGTGAGCATGATTAAACACTGGAACAAACTGCTAAGGGAAGTAATGGATTCTACAACTCTTGATGTCTTCTAATCAAGACATGATGCCTTTTTGGAAGGTATGTTTTTAATTAAACAAGTTACTGGGCTCAGTACAAGATAAATGGGTGAAATTTAATGGCCTGTGATATACAGAAGATGATTTAAGTTTGAAGGCTTTATGGACCTTCTGCTTGAAGTTCTATGAAGGTCCATAAAGCCTTCATTTCACCACCAGATAAAGAGAATGTTTTCCAATCACTTCAAGAGACAATCTAAGGGTATGTCTACACTGCAATAAAAGACCCATGGCACAGCTGCGGCTGGCCCGCGTCAGCTGACTTGGGCTTGTGGGACTACAAACTGCGGGTTAGATGCTTGGGCTTGGACTGGATCCTGGGCTCTGAGACCTCCCCCCTTCAGGGACTCGGAGCCCAGACTCCAGCCTACGCCTGAACATCTGACCTGCAGTTTGTAGTCCCACAACCCGAGGCCCATGAGCCTCAGTCAATTAGCCTGGGCTCTGAAACTCAGTGCTAAGTTCTTTTTGGGTTTTTTTGCAATGTAGATGTACTGTAACAGATTAACTTCAATATCCCAAGCCAACTTTAACTCTATTTTATTAATAGCTATAAATCGTATCAACAAAGAAAATGTCATCTTGCAATTTTGTCTCTACATTATATCAGATTTAAATGGCTACTGTCAAGTAAAGGAAACTTTTTAAAATAACTGTTGTAGCACCTTAGATTAATAATTTTTTAAAATCACTTTAATACTGTTTACTTTCTAAGCTATCTGATAATGGCTTTTTCCCCAAGCAGGTTACTGTTTCAAAGGTTTGGATGAATTTTGTGAACTAAACAGAGCGATGCTGGTACTATTAACTAGAGAAAGGTTCTCTGAAAATGTTCCCCCAAAATACTGCTAAAGCAACTCAGTACTGAACTGCTATAACCTAGCTGTGGGCTTCCTCTTAGCAGAGACTGCCAATGTGTTGAATTCTGATAAACTGTGCAGTGGTTCCATGATGCAGAACACCACCTGGTAGGTTGAAACCAAATCCATTTCATTTGTGATATATGCCAGTTTCATTATGATTAAAACGAAAGCTGTCATATTAACTTTGCATGGTATAGTGTATATATACTTCTACCATAAACATAAATTTTCCCTTTTCATCCAAATTCTGAGCAATAGAAAGATGGGTTCCATTTGTAAATGTAAGTGATACAAGACTGATAGAATCTTAAAAGAATTATGAAAACGAAGGAAAGAAAGTAATCACAGAATATGAGGATGAGATCCAGGTGGCTCTAACAGTAACAAGAGAAAGAAAAATATCAACTTACTGTAGTTCTTCAAATCTTTACAGAGTTTTTCTATTAATGGTCCTTTGTCAGCACGTGCATCCCTTCTGTAATATTAATGAAGAGTTATTTGCAATAGCACCTATGGTTTCTGCTGCACTAGACACACACCATCACTGCCCTAAACAGCTTTAAAACCTTGGTAAGTTTAAAGCACTTGGATTGCTAAGGATCAGACTGCAGGATCAGAGCCAAGATTTGCAACTTCACATCATCTGCAATGCAAAATTTTGCATTAACTGGCCCTGTTTCAAGCAATTCGTTTCATAATTGCAGAGAATCAAAACTCTCACTATATTATCAATTCCCAAATCAATCTGAGAACCATTGCGAAACAATGTAATGGGTATACAGACTATTTTATTTGTTACCATTTTTCAAAGACCACCAAGTGAAGATCTTGCATGTTTTTAATTTTCAGCAAAACCTTTGCAGTTAATCTTTTAATAGTTTTAGAAATTTACAATTTAAAAAGGGAGTTTAAAATTTTATTCAGGAAAATGCATCAACACTGGTTTACAAATAAACTAGTTTATTTTAAGAATCCAGTATACAGCACTTGGTGAATTTGCTTACTATATTTTGGCACATAAAACTTCGTAATTTTTAGATTTGCATGCTTGCATATCGGAGAAACAGCTGCTAATTGCTTTCTGAGCTACTGTAAGTTTTGGAATCATAACTCAGTTGAAATAAGAAGCAACAAAGTATCATTGTGGCTCCTTCACTGTTCTATTCATAGATTAATTTATAATCAGTTTATTTTACTGTTGAATAAGCTCATGCAGACGTGGAAGTAACAACCATAAACAGAGTTAAGTAAAGCGCCAAACCACTAAACTGGTGCTTATGTCAATGGTGTAGAGGCTCTAAAATATAACAAAGATTTAATAGGACACTAGCATCCCTTCCTCCATATGGATCAGTAAAAATGAATGACTTTTTTTAAAGCAATGCCATATGCACCAGTTTTATCCATGATCAGGTTTCTTTCAATGTATAAACAGACAACTTACGTTCATCTGACTGTATTGCCAGAGATCCCATTAGCAAAGTAATGGAGGGGAAGTGCTTCCATTTTGGTGGCAATTGCTTTTCCCCCATAAGGGGCCATATCCATTATACATTTAAAGTTATTATTTTCAAAGCAGTGTAGGTGAGTTAGCCATACATCCCCTCCATTAAAATTAATGAAAGATGTGTTAAATCCCCAGCCTGGTTTGAAAATATCAACCTATGATTTTTCAAATGTGCAAATTCATAAGTTCTCTTACAAGTCATTTCATAGGTTTTATTAAAAGGAGAATCATGAAAATATTTTCATTTCACTTTAATCTACCCATATTTCTTTAGTGCCTTGATAAAGTTACTTAGAAAAGGCATACATGCATACAGTTAGTTGCCTTTTTGAAGAACCTCCCAGCCCAGGTTTCAATGGTTAACAGCAAATGTTGACTCTTAACCCTTTATCCAATATTTACTACAATCAAGCAGACACGACATCAGTGTCAAATTTATATACCACTTACGGGAGAATGGGACATTTGGAACTCCATATCTAAACTTATTAAAATTGGAAAAGATGCTCAAAACTATCTCCAATCTGTAAATTTGACAGCGATATTTATATTTGGGATTCAGATATTACCACATTACATTTAGAGCACCACCAACCTCATAAAGATTTTTGTATTCATGTGGTAATATTTTTCCTTATTGCAGCAGCAGTTTTCTTTTTCTCCCTTCTCCCTTAGTTGAATCTTCTCCTGAACCTGCAATAAAAAAAAATAAAGTCAGTCTTGGAACTAGAGCGCACAGTATAATGCATAAAAAATATTATTTGAAAACTAAAGGACTTATTTATTCCTATTACAAGCTATACCAGGAAAGTATGAAACTTCCTTCCTTAAGAGATAGCTATTTGGATCCCAAAACGTACAGGTCCTGTCAGGTATTTTTACAAATAAATCTTAATTTGATATATAAGGACTTACTGGCCTTATCAATCATGCATTTAAATTCTGCAAGATCTAAGTGGTTACATAATTATCAACATTCAGATTTTCATAGCAAGTAATTCCATTACTATCCACCCAACTTTGTTAAAAAACAGCATTATGTACTACTTCCCAACCAGGAAGAGCATCCGAAGAAGTGGGCTGTAGTCCACGAAAGCTTATGCTCTAATAAATTTGTTAGTCTCTAAGGTGCCACAAGTACTCCTGTTCTTTTTGCGGATACAGACTAACACGGCTGCTACTCTGAATACTGTAACTATGGTTCTTTGAGATGTGAAACAGACATGTAATACACTTAGGTGTGTGCACACCCAGCGCACCAGAACCAGAGATTGCGCCCTCATTTCCTTTGCACCAAACCCCCATATAAGGCGACTCTGATGCGGAGGCAATGGAGTGTGGGTAGTGGAATACACGTCTACATCACATCTTGTAGAACCAGTTACAGTAAATAACCATTTCTTCTCCTTTGAGTAGATGCAGATGTGTATTCCACTTAGGTGACTTGCAAGCAGTACCCCTCTTCCAGGAGGTGGGACTAAGTCTATTGAAGTAGTACCGCCTTTCCTAAATTTGTGTCTACTCTGGAAGATGCGGCAATAGCATAATGGTCTGTAAACGTATGTATGGACAACCACATTACTGCCCTGCAAATGTCCAATATGGAACTGTCATTGAGGAATTTTATTGACATTGCTTACGCTCTTATCAAATGAGCTTGTATCTGCTGAGGAAAACTTTATATTTTTTTTGCTAACTACCTGAAAAACTACCACTCTCTGAAAAACCCTATCTGTGTGTGCTCCGCCACAATAGCTGTATACAGCTGAGCCTTTCACAGTTAGTCAATAAACAACCATCTGGTTGCGGCAAAGTGTCTTGATACTTGAGATTAATTTCAATTTTTACTGGTGACTCTATAGAACAGCAAACCTGCACATACAAGAAGCACTTTTTCTGAGCAAGGCTAATTTACTTGCAAATTTATGCAAGGTTAGCTTATAACAACACTTAAGTATTTTCTTTAAGTAAAGATAAGATGCAAGGAAAATGCCTATTTTGGGGGATACAAGAAGGGTGTCAAACGATCCATATGAGATCCAAACACAAGTAGAGCGTTGTGACTCTATATCACTGTAAAAGTTAGCTAAGAAAAAAAAAAAGAACTTTTGTTTAAAAACAACTTAAATGTTATCAAATATTAAATATAGTTGGTAAAAATGCAGTGTATTTAATTAGTGAGTCCTAGTAATTTATGAACAACAGGCTTCAGCATGGCCCACAAGTTCCTACAATTGAAATGTATTTGAAAAAGAACTTTGGACTTACCTTTATATGGTATTTTAATGCACCAAGCTGATATACTGTTTGAAAAGGTTTGCGATCAATCGGACATGAAGCCATAATCTGAAAGAAGATTTTTCATCTATTATGATTTACTCTAAACTAGAAAAAAAATCTCAATTTTCTAGACTTTTAATTCATTTAATTATCCTGGGCTTCTTAGCAGAAATCTCTCACCCTCTACTAACTGCTCAGCTACTGATAGCCTCTACGGGAAAAAGAAAAATAGTCCTGCCGTAGAGGATTGGCTCGGCTCCAATAAATATGGGAAGTTGTTACTGAAAAATTAACACACTAATTACGTACCCAGAAAAATAGACAGAGGGCAAATGAATACTTTGATATTTGGTTATCTTTTATTCAGTACTCAGAAAAAGTACGTTCACCTGTAAAATAACCCAGCACACTTGTTCATTTTTAAAAAATAAAAATAATATTTGATAAACATGCCTATTCTGTTCAATGCCCAGAGATTTCACTCAATTTAATAAGTTCAATAGAAACATGTCTTAGGCGTAAGGAGGCTCACTCTGTCATATGGTAACACTTTGTTAAAGAAAGATCTGATGGCTATATTCTTATATGATGTGTGTCTAAACAAAAGCTCACTGACACACTAATTATTGTGTGCAGTGTAGTTGTAGCCATGTTGATCCCAGAATATTGGAGAGGCAAGGCGAGTAAGGTAATATTTTTTTATTGGACCAACTTCTGTTGGTGAGAGACAAGCTTTCGAGCCACACCTGAAGAAGAGCACTTTGTGGCTCGAAAGCTTGTCTCTCTCACCAATAGAAGTTGGATAAATAAAAGATACTACCTCACCTACCTTGTTCCTCTAATACTGATTATTTTGTTTCTGATATTTACATGGCAAGGATATGTAAACCTGTTAAGAGTCCCTAAACAAAGTACAAAAACAAAAACAAAAATGAAAGTAATTTGCTTGAAACATGCAATGTTATAACTTGCTCATATTAACTGATTTGCATTTATTACCCTAGTAAGATTTAACCAACCATCATAAAAGCTGTCATGTACAGACTCAATTTCATCCAATCATTGAACTTTTCTATAAGGACAAAACTGCCATATGTGAAACAGAATGTACCAAAATATCTAGATTTTTTTTTTCTTCACAGATGTGGGGTATCAAGGACACTGAATAAAAAATACTGTTTCTGAAAAAAGTTTATCAACTTCAACTCAGGATCAGCACCTTGCTTAATATCACAACACTTAGACATATTTATATTGAAAACAACAATATGTTTATTACCAATGATTCAAGAGATAGTGAATAAGGATAATGGAAAGAAAAGGTTATATTTACAACAAAAATCATAACATTTCTAGAGACTAAACTTAAATATTAGGTTAACCTGTCTAATGAAGTTAACCTCACTCACAGCCTTTTGAAGCATCTTCAAACCAAAACTGTCCATGATCCCATTTTCATGAGTGTAAAGGCACTGCACTTTTACTTCCTAGGTACAGGATGATGGGATGTCTTTTTTGTTCCTAAAATATGCTCCAGTGAACCTTTAAAGGGTATCAAGATAAGGTTCTCTTCCCCTGTTGTATTTCTATACCCATTCGTTCCTTTCTGAAATTCTTACAATCCTTCATCTGCATTTAGCTTTGATGGTTGACCAATTGTGAATGAGATAAAACTTTATTTACCTGTCTCTGTTAAAATGTAAATTAACATCTTTTGTCTGAAAGGAAACCTGCTTCTCCACCTCTGCTGTGATACAGAACATATTTTCAGCAGACATACATAACTCCTTAAATAGCATCTGTACATACATTTCACAACAATGACCAATGTGACCCTGGCTTTCATTTAAGCCCACATACAATTTTCTCTGGGGAACCGGAATATACCTACCAGAATCAGAATATTCTTGTAACCCCCTTGGCCAGCTGGCATTCAGGGTTTCTTGGGTCATAGCATATATATGAAAAGTTCACAGAACTCAATTTTTCTATAATGTGTGACCATGGATATAACAGTTTATGTTCATATAGTGCCTTTCATGCCAAAAAGATCCCACAGCTCTTTACAAACACTGTACAAGAGTTACTTTGCCCACTACTAAAAGATAGCCACCTCTGCAGTGGAACTCATCAGCTTTTTTATGGTGCATAGCATTATTATGATAATTTAGTACAGGAAATGAAGTTCATAACTAACTGAAATGTAAATGTAATTAACTGTAATGCTGTTCTCTTGCTGCAGAGAGAAAATGGTTCCTACCACTCTTAGGCATTCGTCTCCCTTTGCCCCCATTTAATTGGATTTGGCCTCTCACAAACCCCTGCCACTCTTCTCCTTCTGTCTTATTCTTTTACCTTACAGCCTTCCTTGTATCACCACTACCCTCCACATGATAAAGCTATCCTCTGCTTCCCCACGGATTAAACCCTGGTGGGAGATTGTGTTACTTGCCAAAGTGCTGAAGTAACAATTCCAAAGTGCTCAGTGCCAAACGGAAGAACCTATGCAACGGAACAGAGGATTCTTTAAGATCTTCAGAAACTAGCTTTCTATTTATGCTCCTGATCTAGTGGTGGCTGAAGAGCCGTTGTGTCACCAAAATAAAACTTAAATAATGGAGGACAAGACCTGACTAGAAATCACATGGGCATGCAGAATAGATACTAAAGCAGAGTAGGTGCTGAACAGGAACAATAATTGAAGAGATGCATCTTCTGTGGGAAACCTCTTGCTGACCTCTGTCAGGAGGAAATGAATAAAACGTTCCAGGATGGTAGTTAAGTTCCATAGTGAGATAAAACTGTCAGATAAGAGAATGAATTTTGGTGGGTACCACCTGACTCTTACTAGATCCAGCTAAGATCCAGGAGTAAGAATCCTACAAAACAGCTTCACAAAAGTAGAATTTCAAGGTGAGTAACATTCTCTTAGTGCTGTGTACTAGTCTTTTCTCTCCTAGGACACTACTCTAGCCCCACACAATCAGAGCAGAGACTGGGAAGAAATCAGGAAACCTTTCTTTTTAAATTTTCAGTTTTTTTAAAATAACAGCAGAGCTTAACTGTAAAATGTCATTTGTCATTGTGTATATATTAGTGTTGGTTCCTCTGTAGTAAATAAAAATCTGACAGTAGTTCAAGTCATGTTGAGCAACACTTTTTATCCTTAGTTGTTTTTATAGAATATATTGAAAATAGGCTCCATTTTGGAAAGTGGGGGAAAGAGGAGAGTCTTTCAGATTAGAATTTTCAGGTCACTCCTTAGTTTTTTTCCACCCCATGCATGTAGCTTTGCCTTTAAAATAAACCTAAAACCTTCAGGAACTTGTATACAGTGGTATAAAACTAGTTATTGTACATTTCAAAGAAGATACATTATTGTAATATCTTCTGTATTCCGAATTGGGTGATTTCTCATAACTCATAAGTTAAAGTAATTGATGGTTATTTATAAATGAATGATCATACAGAAGGATCAAGGTAGGCAAGCAAATATTAAACTACTTCTTCACCCAAATTAAAAAAAAAACAAAAAAAACTATATGACATTATCATACTGCTAGTGGCCAAATATAAAATATACTTCTATAAAACCACTTATAAATTTCCCCAGCAATGGCATTTTGGTATCGCCCCACCACACTTTACAAAGAAATTTAAAATTATATTTATATAATTACATGGGCTGAAGGGATCCCACAGCCCCAGGGGAGAAAGCAACCTTCATAAAGTTATTTATTTGAGGTTTGCCCTCCACCCCCCACTTATCTTTAGCCATGATGGAAAAAGCAGACAGGTCCCCTAGGCAACTAACAAAACTTACAGAGAATACAAGCAAACTGAAAAGGTACATCTTTATCTATCTTAGATAATTAGACTGTAAACTGTTTGGAGCAGAAATCACCTTTTATTCTGCTTTTGTATAATGCCTAGTACAATGGAAGTCTCAATCCTAATCAGGCCTTCTAGATGATACCTATATACAGTAGAGGAAGGCAATGACAATAAGAAAAGCTATTACAGAGGGGAACAAAAGGGCAGAGATCTTATTTTCTAAACATATGATTAGTGATCTGGTAAAGCATGCATTTAAACCAAAAATCTCATTTACTCTAGCAAGGAGGATTGTATAGAAGAAAACTCTCATAGGTCTGTATTGTACTGAATGAGATAAACTTAATTCTAACTCAAAAGGACAGTATTTTTTTTAAGAAAACAATTTTTTTTTTTTTTTTTTTTTTACACTAGCAACCCAAGCCAGCAATATACAAAAGAAATGATCCACTGCTTTTACCTACTTTCAGCTGAAGCTAGGTTTGACAGTCTTGGAAAAATAATAGTTTTGCTGCAGTGGATTCAGTTCTTGAATAAGTGTACACTAGATACAGAACAGAATTAAAAACCACGGAAAAGAAAGTTAAGGACAGAAAAAAGTTTTCTACTTACTTTAGACAAGCAAACAGAACCTAAAAATAATTACTGGTTATAGAACAGAGAAATTGTGGTTGTGATTTTAATCTTACACGTCAATTCTTAATATGACCACAATGAAGGATCTGGAGGAGCAACATTTCTTAACAAATTCCTGGAGAGCAGCATCAAGCTAGAAAGTTAGAAAATGAAGCCACATTGTGCTAGGTACTATACACACACCTATGAAGACAATGTCCCTGCCCAGAAAGGCTTACAATGTAAGATAAGGGAAGTATAACTAATTAGTGGAATGGAATTCAATCGAACAATTTTTATATAATCAGCAATCGCAAATATAAAGTGGAGATTATCCCCATCTACCCACCAAAATAGCCATAATTAACGGGCAAATTTCTTGTAGGCATCACAAGAGGTGGGAGGTCTTGAGAAAGTCTGATAGCACTATTTATAAACAAATTTAATGTAAGTAGCTTTCTTCACTGTTCAAATAGAAAATGTAAATAATTTTGAAAATTTGAATCCAATTAGAACACATACTCAGAGATTTAAGTAAATGGTCAAAGTGATTAGTGACTACTTTACTTGATCAGCTAATCAGTTATTTTTCCCATTAAAGATTTCAGACACACAGAACACATTACATCTTTGTTCTGAAACTTACTTCAGCCCATTTAAGAATACAGGTCATGCAGAAGAAGTGCCTGCAGTTTTCAGGAAAACCAACCTCCTGTTCTAAAAGGCAGTTTAGACAGATCGGGCACCTGTCAGCTTCATCGTATAACACAGCAGTAGGACAGGAACAGCTTTCTTCATTCTCTTCACCTGTTATTAACATTGACACTTTCAATTATTGTGCATTTCTGGAACTACATTAGATTTGAATACAACAGTTTGAGTTAAAAATAAGTGTGCTAACTCTTAACTGTACATATTTGCATCTTCCTGATGTACTCAAGTTTAATATCTTGTATTTTTTGTAAAGGTAACAACTCATCTAGTTGTAGTAAAGAGCAGAGTGGCAAGTCAATTATCAATGTTTCAGTTGTTTAGTCAAGCTGTTGACCAAAACAGTGATGTTAAAGGAATTTTAACTTGACTGGAAAAAACCTGAAGAGCCTGGCAACCACATAATCCTTACCAGTATTCTCCATTCAAAGGAATGGAAGTTAGCTCTACATTTGTTTTAAAAAAAATATAAACAGAGGGATGATAAGCTAAATTATTGAACTAATCTAGCCCTATTTTATTTGGAATCAATGCACAATGTAAAAATAGTTCCCTTCTGTCTAAGCCCCCACTCATATGCTTGTGGTGTCTGGGCATAATGGGATGAGTTAAGCATGTCTCCGTTCTAATACCTGGTAAATCAACAAAAACATCTATCCTTAACTTTAGCTTTTTTGTACTTTCATTCGAATTAAAATTATTTTTTTACATGACTTCCTCCTGACCTATTAAAATATCTACTGTGCATGCTAAATGCAGCAACGTTCTTAATTTTGTTAAATCAAAACTTATTTTCAAATCAAACCAAACTGAATTCAACCCATAGTTCATGATAGTCAGAAAGGACTAGTTTCATGACACGTCAACTTTAAAGTTTTCACACAATATATTAATTCCTTCACTCAAAACAGTGTTTTCATGTTCTCCCACTCACCCATAACTCAAACACAAATGAAGAGATGTTACTCAAATTTACTAAAACTACATTGCTATTAAGTTGCAAACACTACTAACCCAGGGCTGGCTGGGTTAAGTTGCAAACACTACTAACCTGCCTGCAACTGACTGAGAGGTCTGTTTCTAGAACTGTGATCAGGTTGAACATGTTGCTGTAAAGGATTCAGGGACCTTCCCAGGTAGAAGAAAAAACAACAACCAAATTTTGCTAACCAGTGTAAATTTACAGATTAAATTCTACAACCTACAATCTACTAAATCAGAGAAAGATCAAATACAAAATCTAAGCACATTGCTTGAACCTGACTACTGGAAATAAAACGTTTTCATGTTTTCCCTAAAATTTTAATTCCAAACACTGTCACTTTATTATAGGACACCACTCACAAAAGTTACATATATATACACATGCATAAGTTACCTTCCATGTCTTCATGTTTTTGATCCTCAATATTTGGAATACATTTTTTTTTGTTCTTCATCTCTACTTGGGAAATACAACCTGAAAAATATTGAAGTAACAATTTAGTTTCGCTTAATATATGTTTTACATTCCAATTAAAGAAATTAACCACTATCAACTTTCCAAAAGAATTTCCAGTGCTCGCCACTGTTTTATTATATAAATTGGAGAGCAGAGGTATCTGCCAGAGAGAGAAGCAGAATATGGACCATTTAATATGCACATTTTTGTAGCCTGTTTTGATCCCAATGTCTCACTGGACCAGCTCAAGTAGGTGGCTACAGAAATAGTTTAGCCACTGTAAAGCCTAATAAAGAATATCTTTTTTTAATATCAAAACTAGTATTAATACAACTTTACACCTGATATTGTATAGGTGAACTACAAAACAATTTTTAATAAAATATCCCCCAAACTTTTGTAAGATTCTAAAAGCAAAAGTATTATTTTTTATTAAGAAAAATGTGTTCTTCCTTGAAAGTTTCCTTGATAAGTTGGCCCCCTTAGTTCTCATAAGTAGGCTTCTCCATCTCTCGCAAAACTGTAGCAACTATGCTCTGCCATTCCCACCTCAGCAGTTGGGTGTGGGGTGGGGGAGGGAGGGAACAGCAGGATTTGGAAATCACTTAGATGTATATGGAGAAGCGAGAAGAGATGAAGATGATGCTCCAAGCCTGAAGAATAGACATAGTAGTATGACTACAGTGAGAATTAAGAGGGCTTAGGAGGAAGATGTTTTAGCTATGCTGAGTCGAAAGTGTTGTCTTGACATCCAGAAAGAAATGTGAATGAGGCAGGCTGAAATATGAGATTTGAGACAGGTCACAAGTGCAGGTATAGATTGAAGAGTCACCAGCACAGAGGACACAGTTGACACAATTACCCAGAGAGTAAGGTATCAACTGAAAAAAGGAAGGCCTAGAAAGGTCCCTGGGACCTACATCCCATTCACTCAGACTGCACTGATGTGATACCACGTAAGAAACAAACAGGTTTGAAGGACGGCCTGTCCACCAAATCAAGAGCTAGACCTATCCCAGGTCTTCTTAGCTGAGGATGGAAAATAGGTGTCTCTTCCTCTCGATCTTTCTCTCTGTGAAGGGTCTCTTTGTTTAGGTCACAAGGTGATGCCTTGGAAAAGTAGTACTTGCTGCGAGTCACTAAGAATTGTGTAGCAGAATCACCCTTTCCTCTTGCTGCATCTTAGATTCCTAAGTCTTAGAGGAAGAGGAGGGTAAAACCCCAGTAAACGTCCAAGTTTCCAGGAGAAAGGCAAAAGTTGCAGACATTTTATAGTTTAAAATATGTTTACAATACCCAGGAATGTATTCAATTCATGTCCCATGTGCTTGTTACCAGGGCCAGTTAAGAGACAGATTTACTGATGTATCTAGGTATGAAGCCTGCTTGCCTGGAAAGCACGTAGATACAACAGACTAATTCTGGTACCACAGAGGAAGAACGCTCCTGCAGCTGAGGTGGATAGAGGCTATAAGAGGGAATGAGTGTGGGAGAGGAGGTGACTTACTCTGTCCATAGACTGAGGGTATGTCTACACTTCAATTAAAAACCCACGGCTGGCATGTGCCAGCTGACTTGTATTCATGAAGCTCAGCTTCAGGGCTGTTTAACTGCAGTGTACACTTCCAGACTTAAGCTGCATCCTGAGCTCTAGGGCCCTCCAACCTTGCAGGGTCCTAGAGCCAAGGCTGCAGCCCAAGCTCAGAAGTGTACACTGTAATTAAACAGCCCTGCCACAGGTGTCTAACTGCAGCATACATACAACCTTTATAAGCCATAGCTCACTTTCCAAGCAGCTGCAGCTGCTCTAAGGCCACTTGCTGTAACATGGTAACCTTCCCTTCTCTGAACTCACCACTATCCGTGCTGCTTATTACACCTCTAACTCGATAGAACGCTGTCCTCGGGAGCCAAAAAAAAATCTTACCGCGTTATAGGTGAAACCGAGTTATATTGAACTTGCTTTGATCCACCGGAGTGCACAGCCCTGCCCCCCCTTTACCGCGTTATATCCAAATTCGTGTTATATTAGGTGGTGTTATATTGAGGTAGCGGTGTACTAAGATTTGATGTTTATGTGCGCTTGGATTCCCATTTGCAGCAGTCCCCTTCAACACAGCTAGTAGCTCTTTGTTGAGACTCCCCCTGCTTCCCGGCTACTCCCACATGCTGTTTTACCAATCTTGTGGTGAGGACGGGAAGGTGAGCAGCATGCTGCAAGTGGTCTTGTGTAGTGCCATTTAATTGGCTACTTCAGGCCACTAAGGGCGTGCCTACAGGGAAACTGACTGGAATAGCTACTGTGGAATAAACTATTCCAGAACAGCTAGTCTGGAATCTCTCTCTATGTGGACACACTTATTCCAGTGTAAGAATTTCCATACAGTGACCTATTCTGGAATAGCTACTGTGCTTTAAATTCACACCCTACCTTATTCCAGAGCAACTTCCCCATGTAGACAAGCCCTAAGTCACTGAATGTCCAGAGTGTGCTTAGAGTAGATTTCAAAATAGTAAAGCTATTGTGGGAGTATCTTCTGGTTCTCTGGCTCTCAGAAGAGCACACAGGGAGAGTGCTGAGAGAGGCTTTCTGGATCTAGCATCAACAGTGATTAACACCTTTGCTGCTTTCCATTTGCTGTCAGGACAGAAAGATCATGTGTGAGAACAGGTGTGTCTAAATACAAAGGAGAAATGTCATTAATGTGTTTTTAAAATCAAGATTTATAATAGTTACCATTTCCTTTAGCTCCAGATAAATCTAGACTGTTTACTCTACTAGAATGCATAATGTTTCAAACCAAAGGTTTGAAACAGCCTTTCTATTCTAAACCCCTAATTTAATTCCTTTTGTTAAGGTATCTGGTGTTGCTCACTCTGGAAATGAAACCAGACATCTGCAATTTAGATTTTTCAGGACTTCAAGTAGTTGTGTTAAAATAGAACACTTGTTATATTTTTAAACATTGTACTTTTCCTTTTTTGAAATGTACTAGTATAATCAACACCTCTGAAGCTCTCCTTTAAATGCACAATAACCATGAAATTCAAAGTTATATGGTTCCCACAGCAACTGTACCTAGCCAGCTGTTCACACCGCTCTCATATGGTGCTAAATTTTCATCCCCTTGTATGTAAATGATTGCCTAGGAAGGAGTGCTGCAGAAAGGGATATGGGGGTCATAGTGGATCACAAGCTAAATATGGAATGAGCTGTGTGACACTATTGCAAAATAAGCAAACATCATTCTGGGATGTATTTGCAGGAGTGCTGTAAGTAAGACACGAGAAGTAATTCTTCCGCTCTACTCCACGCTGATTAGGCCTCAACTGGATTATTGTGTCCAGTTCTGGGTGCCACATTTCAGGAAAGATGTTTGTTTAGTTTGTAGAAGACTGTGAGAGGATATCTTCTTAGAATATGTGCAACGTGCCATGGGTGGCGTGTGACTAGGATTCATCACTGAATTTGGTCAGCTGGTTGGATCCTATCTTCCCCGGCTCGGGCCGGGTACTGACAGATAGTAACGTGAATATTGATCCATGCCCTCCACTATTTTCAAGTACATAAAAGGTTGTTACAAGGAGGAGGAAGAAAAATTGTTCTACTTAACCTCTGAGGATAGGAGAAGCAGCAATGGGTTTAAATTGCCACAAGGGCATTTTAGGTTGGACATTGAGAAAAACTTCCTAGCTGTCAGGGTGGTTAAGCACTGGAATAAATTGCCTAGGGGGGTTGTGGCATCTCCATCATTGGAGATTTTTAAGAGCAAGTTAGACAAACACCTGTCAGGGATGGTCTAGATAATACTTAGTCCTGCCATGAGTGCAGGGGATTGGACTAGATGACCTCTCCAAGTCCCTTCCAGTCCTATGATTTCTATGATCACTGTACAGCAGATGGATACATGTATAGGACAGGAAGTGCAAAATACTGTAATCATCTGCAAGGGGAGTTTGATATAGGCATAGAGTAGTTACCAGAATGGCAATTCAAGCAACAGCACCAGGGTTAATGCCCCATCTCTCAAAAAGTGTCTTGAGATCTTTAATGACAAAAGTGGTACTTAAAAGTGGTAATAGCATAAACTCCAGAGAAGCAGCCAAGTTTAGGCTGACAGGCAAACCCACCTGTCAACTTTCAAGCCTCCAAAGATGAGTTGCAGTAGTTTTAATCTCTAGGGTCCTCAATTTTGGCAGCCGACCCATAAATTCATGGTTTACTGTGATTGAAAGCATGCATTTTTTACCGGTGCTTTGTCGGTCTGATCTGTTCTTATGAACAAGTATTCTGAAGTGTTTTGAGCAGAAATCTTGTCAATGTCAATACATTGCCTAATATAAAGAAGAAGGCATGGACATCATGGAACTGGAGAGATGGACATAACTTATGTAGTAGATTTGTTGGGTTTAAGTTTGTTTTTTTTTTTAATTTATTTATTTTTAAACAGTACTTGTTTTGGAGATTTCCTAGCAGGAAAAAAAAAAAAGTACTGAGTGTTATTCTAAAGAAACTGAACATTTTGATGGAGAGAAGCCACAAGATTACAGCTGATTCCAACAAGGTTGATTCATTTCTAATCTTATTCCCAGTCACAAACTGACCAACATTTTCAACAACAAAACCAACACAAGCGCTGTTTGCTTTTATTTCACTGAAAAGAAGAATAAAAAGTTATTTCATGAAGGAACTTTGAAAGGCTATTTTTCCCACCTAGTTTTAAAAGGGTACTACAAGGAACAGAGTAGTAACACAGTTAAAGATTTTTAAGGGCACTTACGTTATGTTAGCATCCAAGGAGTCTGGAATGTGTTCAACAACTGAGTTTTGATAAACTGTGGAAAACAAAGAATTTTAAGAGCAAATTAAGATTTTTGGAGGAAGGTAGGGAGATGAAAGGACTGTTAGAAGATGAAGTACTTCTCTTCCCCAAAACCAAATATCTTCCAAGTAAACAAACTTTGAGAATGTAAACCTTAAGAATATTTTAGTAGCACTTCTCAGAGCACACTTTATTGCAGTTGTATACCACATCAGTTTAAGTTCTTATTGGAGAAAATTTGCATTCAAAATGGAGAACAATATTCATCTGTCCAGTTTCCTCAGTTTCTTAAACTTTTCTGATTTTGCATGCAAATTGTGAATGTCCAGTAAGGTTAAGACACATTTCTGAGAAATTTTCTATTTGAGTTTTAATTATAGCAAATTTTGTTGACTGCCTTGCACTGCACAATGTATATGCAGCTACAGTCATCCAGGTGTTGTCATGGAATATTCAAAAACGAAATGAGTGTTTGCAAAGAGTAGCAGCAAAGATGACATCACGTAAGTATTCCAAAACCAAGAGAAATCCATGCTAAAAATTTACATTTCCTTTACAAGATAAACGTACAAAATACGTTAAGAATAGTAGCAACATTATAATTGAGAAGATGCTTTTTCAGGTGCTTATAAACTTTCTGTAGAAGTTACCTTTTGGCATGTAATTTCTTGTTTAATCTCAGTCTAGAAATGAATTGTGGGCACAGTTTGATGAAGTTAATTTTTCAGATAACTGAGCAAGAATGTTTTCCACCAATTAAATATAAACAGCTATTTTAAAGCTAAAATAGCTCATAAATTTCAAATTTAGAGATTTAGGCTGGATTTCAAAAGAAAATTCCAGTCTCTGTCTTAATGCAAGACAAAATTTATTTGACATGTGTCGAATTCTTTTTGAAAATAAGGTACCCAGGTACAGTTCCAGATGCTTCACTTTTATCATGAGGAATAAAGCCCCAAAGATACATACATCCAAATATATCAACACCAAGCCACATATATATATTCCCTAAGAAATAAAATGCAATTGTGGTTACTGTATTTCTAAGCATGATCTTATACATCTAAAAATATTCACTAGCGTGGTCATTTATATCTATTTTTGAAATAGCTAAATGGTAAAACTATGTAAATGTGTTATGGTTTAAATAAGGGAGTTAGGACAAATTAGAACATCCATAAGTTAGTTACATTACAAATCTATTAAGGCATTAAACACTACACAGCACAATACAATACAATACAATTACTGAACAGGCAGAAGGGATCAGAGTTTGAGTTGTTAAGGAGTTACATATTTGAATATCCTAAACTATTAAAATCATTACCATAAAGTTGCAGTGGTATAGAAATAAATCAGATAAAATAAAGAAAAAAACTGGAGGTGCTTTGGATGCAGTCAAGACTCGCACATCTACACCCAAAAAATTGTATCTGTTTTTGATGAGTATAACCAGGTGTGACCAACGATAAACTAATGAAATCTTTAACCATGTAGTTCATTTATATGAAGTGGGAGATGACTGAAGAGAACTTCTCCCCCGGATGCTCCAACTTGCTCTAAGGGCTTTCCTACATACAGGATTGCATCAGTTTAACTTAAGGTGTGATTTTAAACCAATTTAGTTAAACAGGTGCAAAAGGGTCTGAACAATCTAGTATCAGTTTAAAACAGGCTAAATTTGGTTTAGTATAAATTGAAATAAGCCACTCTTAAACCAAAGCAAGAAGAGGTTTTGCACTGGTTTAAGTAAAACATCTTTATAGAGTACTGACAATGCCTATGTTGACACCATATTTTTCCACTAGTTCAGTTTTGTTTTTATAAATCTTTTGTGCTTCTGCTACAAAAAAGGACTATAAAAACTGAACCATCTTCCTTGACAGTTCTGCTCCTAATGTGTGCTTATAGTCATATCTGCTTGCTTAACTAAAAATCACACACACTACTACTACTATTATTATTAAACTGGACAGAGTCAACACACTAAAAACCATCTAGGTTTATTCTGGTTCCTGAATCAAATAGAATCTACCACATTCAAAATATAGGGCTGAGTTCTGCTATTACACTTGTGCTACCAAGCAGACCACATTGAGTTACACATATGTAATGATGGTGAATTTGGCCTGAGTTGTTATTACTGATATCAGCAAAAACTGCAGATTTTCAGATTCCATGTTTAGGTTTCAAAGTTGTCAAATGGGAAAGCTATCTTTTTACTGGTAGGCTGACAAAAAGTGATATGGAAATCATTGACACAAACATGGAATTCATTTAGCTGCTCAGTCACTTTTCAAGATAAAATTATACAGTTTCGCTAGAGTCTCTAGAATAGGCAAATTTGTAACTATTCACCTATATAAATATTCACCTAAATAAGCATACTTCTATAAAGATGTGTTCAGACTAGGACAACAACCAGCCAGCTACAGCGATAAAAGCAATATTCCAAGAGATTTCCTTCCAAACAGCAGAAGTAGGGCAGGCTAGTGAGAATCTTGCAAAAGATTATTTTCAGATAAATTAAGAGGTAAAAGACCCCTTTCCTAAAAAGATAATCTGTGTCGGATTCCCATTCTTAAGTAGTTTGTGGGCTGTCTCAAAAAAAAAAAGGGGGGGGGGGGGCAGCTAACCATAGTATGTGCAAAACAAATGATGGACCAGGACGATGCCAACACTAAGAATTTAGGAACACAGGAATTGCCAGACTGGATCAGATCCAAAGTCCATCCAAGCCAGTATCCTGGCTCCAACGGTGGCCAGAACCATACGCTTCAGAGGAACATGTAAGAACCCTGCAGTAGGCAGATATGGGATAATATAGGTCTCATAGTTAGAGATTGGCTTAAACCCTGAAGCACAAGGTTTAATATCCCTTCCATCATCAAAATCAACTGTGGCAACTCTGAATATCTCTTGATATCTATTTAAATGTTAAAAAAGGGAGGGAGCACAAACTGCCTCCCCAGAACATGCAGTTAGGATGCATCCAAACAATTAATTGGTAACTCAACATTTAGGTAACTCAATCAGCCCAAAAGATGCTTTGGAAATGTCTTCTGTTGCTTGAATATTAGAATGTGAAGAGCCATTTTTAATTGTGCCAACTTGTCATTCACCTTGCACTGTGATAATTCAAAAACAGTTGAATTTTACGGCTGCAAAACTGGCTACGTACTTAGCCCTCAATAAGGGCCCAGGATATGTCTGAGTTGTTGGTTTTTGTGTTTGTTTGTTTTTAAGAAAGAAAGTTTTAATTGTGAATGGTATAAAACAACATATAAATTTTTACTAAATTTGAAGTACAGAGGTGGGAAGCTATAGATGTATTCCAAGAGCCCCGAACTCTAGCTTTGGCATGTAAAATGCCTTATTTGACTTTCTAAAATAATTTAAGAAGCTACTGTTTTATGTAGCAACACATTTGAAATAAGACAAAATTAACTTATAAAGGATCTCACTGGTGAATCATTAGGTACTTATAATGAATATTTACAAGAATATTAATTCAAGGAGGTTCCAGTATATATCTGGCAAATGATGATTACTTAACAGTAATTCTTTCAGTATCCATGACCTAGCTCATCTGCTTAACAAAGTTTATTCATATCTTAGGAAAAGTCCAGAACAATCACCATTCAACATACAGGATTTCAGCTTGATAGAAGGCTAAACTAAACACACTCCCATCCTATAACCACAAATGGACAGAATGCACGTATCATGAATGACACTTTCACTTGTTATTAATAAAAGAGCATACTGATTTGTTCCATTCAAATCTAAAGAATACTTCATTGGACTTTTGCATAAATTGCTGAATGGGGAACTGTAGGTAGTCAACCCAGAAGTATACTTCAGTGTTTAGCTGCTCACTTATTAACAGGAGCCGGTTAGTGACTAGATAGCATTGTGATGGGGATAATAGAAATCTGTAGAAGAAAGCCAGATGGAAAAAAAACTATTAAAAAAAATGTATAAAAGAATGTGGCCTGCACAAACTTAACAGTGTGTTAGAGCTGAGCTGTGCAACCAAACCAGACAATTTTTTGGTTAGCACCCCCTTCATTCACGAGGCATTATAACCAAGTGGCAGATGATGTTGAAATTGGCTTAGCTAGGAGCAACTTAAAGCCAGCATTCTTGCGTGATCTGCAACCTCAGTGGTCAGGAGATAGTCGCTACAAACGGCATCCTGAACATCCAAAGCCATCCACTTAAATCGGATGATGACATCCTCTCACGCTGGATGGAACATTATCACAGTGCCCTGAACCACCTTTCAACTGCTGCCTGCTCAGAGCAGGACGACCCGGCAGCCACAGCAGTTCCAGACCCAGACACTTGTACTGATGCACCAACATTGGATGAAGTGAAATGGATCTAGACTGTTCTCAGTGGTACCAGATGACAGAACAAGGAGTAATGGTCTCAAGTTGCAGTGGGGGAGGTTTAGGTTGGATATTAGGAAAAACTTTTTCACTAGGAGGGTGGTGAAGCACTGGAATGGGTTATCTAGGGAGGTGGTGGAATCTCCTTCCTTAGAGGTTTTTAAGGTCAGGCTTGACAAAGCCCTGGCTGGGATGATTTAGTTGGGAATTGGTCCTGCTTTGAGCAGGGGCTTGGACTAGATGACCTCCTGAGGTCCCTTCCAACCCTGATATTCTATGAAGTGCACCACCTGTAAACTGAAAAGAGATGCACAGCGGGTGCTGATGGCATCCCCCAAGAGCTGCTAAAACGCGCTATTGACTCTATAGCGGAATCACCTCTGGCCATCTTTCATCTGGTGTGGAGAACTGGAACCTTGCCAACCGCCTGGAAGGACGATATTGTGATCTCACTTTAGAAGAGCAAGGGACAGTGCAGTGAACATAAGAGCTACAGGCCGATCACCTTGCTGGCTGTTCCAGGGAAGGTGTTTGTGCATGTTCTGCTGGCACGCAAAAATACTTCTGTAACAGCCATTTTGTTTCAGCTTCACTGAGGAGAGCAGGAGGATCCAAACTAATTCTTCCGCAAGACGTATGATGGAATTCAATAGTTGACTGTTTTGACCTATTTATTAAGATGACAAAATACCTGGCACTATCACAGCCAAAGTAGTCAACATCAGATTAAAAAGAAATGTAGAAAACATGCTGAATATACTGAAGTCTATTTCCATAGCCTTGAACAAATTGCAGAAAGATTGCTGCTGTACTTCTGATGCTGTTGAAATTTGGAAAGAACTTCAAGAGACACGGACGAAAAATATCCACCAACAAAGTTAAATTGCAGACAGTAGAGAAGCGGATGGATCAAGTACCTACTCCACTTCATTTTCTTGCCAATATTCTCAACTCAGAGTTCCAGGGTAGTTGCCTAACTGCTGAAGAAGATGCTGCTATGACAGGAACATCTAATAATCATACAGCAATCATGCCAACCACAATAAATTTCAGAGCTGGAAGTGAACCATTCAAGCAAGACATGTTTGCTGACTATATTTTAAAGCAAAATAACCTGAAATAATCAATTTATTTAACTGATTACTGTTAAACCCTCTATTTAATAAATCATTAAGTTGCAAAAGTGAAACATGTTTTGATAAGATTAGATTAGGTATCCAAAACATCTAAGGTTGTTTGTTTAGTAAAAATAAATGTTATATGCTGGTTTGTGTGTTTAATTAAATTCCAGCTCCCATCCTAATGCAGTTTGCCACAGATCATGAGCAAAAAGTTAATTATCTAGTAAATGAGCAATACCATTCACCATTTTCCAATGTACTAATAATGTACAATTAATAAAAATCTGAAAATATTAAGCCATATAATTGCTTAAATAAATTAACACTTATAGCGTGCCTTTCTAGATAGCAAAAAGATGTACCAAATCTAGTGTAAAAGCTCTATTTATCTGTAAATCAACATTTTAATGGTTATATGAGAACGTATCTGAGGAAAATAACTGAAGTATAAATGGAAACTGATTTAACATCAAGGCTTTCCACTTGGTGATTTAAATCACTCCACCCTGCCCTGAAAGAGAATATCAATCCTCCAGCAGACCATTGCTACTGATGGTTTTATAGGACTTGACATGAGCTTTTCCTAGATGTTTTCTTCACTACATATCCTTATGGGTCACCACCGTTTGTGGATTACAAGTGACAAATTAAGCAGGCAAAAGAAAAACCCAGTGGCAGAAGTTTTGTGCCAAAGTTGATAAACTGCTTTGAAAACTTTTCAAATTTTTATGCAGTGGCTGGGAAAAAGGCAAAGATAGTGGATTTGTCCTAGATGCAAGCCAGACTGATTAACACAGGCTGTCTCTTTTCAGCAGATGATTCAAGACTGTGCCACAGGAAATACATTTATTTTGTAGATTAAAACTTTCAGGTAAAGTTCTCTGCTTCTGTGATGGCAGAGCAATGTGTAGAGAGACAAATACCAAGACTCTGATGCTTCAGTTTTTGTCTGCATTGCTATCGAAGTCTCTGGAGAGACTAGGAGAACTTTATTCCACAACATGTACTTTGGATCCATGTCCTTCCAGGGCGAAGGTGGCTCTGGGGAGTACTTGGTCCATCATAAATAAAATATACAGTGGAGATTGATGACTATCAGGCCAATGTCAATATATTTGAAGTCTTCCTTTCTAGGATAACATTGATAGGCATCAGTATTGAGTTGTCTCATTTCCTGGGCCAGTAGGTTCAGTCCTGGGTATTATTTTTGAGGGAGGATCACATTTAAAAGGCGTTTTTAGTCAAAAAATAGTAGTAGCATTGGAGAAAACTCCACAGAGACTGAAATTTAAGTGTTCTTGTTCTCCAGGTAACAAATGCATATTAGTTGTCCGTGTCAATATTCAATCTATCAGTGTTTATTAATACAGTTGATAAGGTAACACTCAATTGCCTGTAGTGTAAGGAGAAATGCAGCCACTTGAGGGCAATTCTACTTCTTGGATATTCCAGTGGATAGTACTGAGAAAATGCTCTTCTGCCCTGAGTTCTATGCATGTGTATGGGGGATCATAGGAGGTTTTTAAAATAGGAGACATGGTTGTAGTGTTACAAAAACAAAATACACTGCCATCACCTCCTTGCTGAGGGGGCTAAATAAGCATGAATTGGGATACCATACAGACATACTCTGTGGTGGGTCCATGTTCCAAGCTGTGGGCCAAACTTTCACTTTCAGCTCTTTTAAAGTATGCATGCATGCAACCAGACTAGGGGAAAAGTCCTACATGGAAGACCAAAACAACCAAAACCTCCAGTCTGTACAAATAAAAAGGATCCAACAGCTGTCCAGGTAAAAACCAAGTCTTCTGATCTTCTGGAAAAAGTAGTAATGTTATGTGTTTATCAAAGTATTTTTGAGGGGTTATTCACTGAGAGGTTTAGAATCATAGAACTGGAAGGGACCTCGAGAGGTCATCTAGTCCAGTCCCCTGTGTTCATGGCAGGACTAAGTATTATCTAGACCATCCCTGACAGGTGTTTGTCCAACCTGCTCTTAAAAATCTCCAAAGATGGAGATTCCACAACTTCCCTAGGCAATTTATTCTAGTGCTTAACCTCCCTGACAGTTAGAAAGTTTTTCCTAATGTCCAACCTAAACCTCCCTTGCTGCAATTTAAGCCCATTGCTTCTTGTCCTATCCTCAGAGGTTAAGAACAATTTTTCTACCTGCTCCTTGTAACAACTTTTTATGTACTTGAAAACTTACGTCCCCTCCATCTTCTATTTTCCAGACTAAACAAACCCAATTTTTTCAATCTTCCCTCATAGATCATGTTTTCTAGACCTTTAATAATTTTTGTTGCTCTTCTCTGGACTTTCTACAATTTGTCCACGTCTTTCCTGAAATGTGGCGCCCAGACCTGGCCACAGTACTCCAGTTGAGGCCTAATCAGCGTGGCATAGAGCAGAAGAATTACTTCTCATGTCTTGCGTACAAACGCTCCTGCTAATACACCCCAGAATGATGTTCGCTTTTTTTGCAACAGTGTTACACTGTTGACTCGTATTTAGCTTGTCGTCCACCATGACACCCAGAGCCCTTTCTGCAGTACTTGTTCCTAGACAGTCATTTCCCATTTTGTATGTGTGCAACTGACTGTTCCTTCCTAAGTGGAGTACTTTGCATTTGCCCTTATTGAATTTCATCCGATTTACTTCAGACCATTTCTCCAGTTTGTCCAGATCATTTTGAATTATAATCCTATTTTCCAAAGCACTTGCAACCCCTCCCAGTTTGGTATCTTCCACAAACTTTATAAGTGTACTCTCTATGTCGGGGATTCTCAACCTTTTTTAATTCACCCCCCGCCCCCAACATGCTATTAAAATTCCACTGCCCATCTGTGCTACAACAACTGTTTTTCTGCATATAAAAGCCAGGGCCAGCATTAGGGGGTAGCAAGCAGGGCAACTGCCTGGGGCCCCACACCACAGGGGGCCCAGGGAAGCTAAGTTGCTCAGGCTTCAGCTCCAAGTAGCAGGGCTTGGGGTGGCGGGGCTTCGTCTTTCTGCCTTGGACCCCAGTGAGTTTAATGCTGGCCCTGCTTGGTGGGCCCCCTGAAGCCTGCTCGTGGTCCCCACGGGACCTCGGACCACTGGTTGAGAACTGCTGCTCTATGCCATTATCTAAATCATTGATGAAGATATTCATAGAATCATAGAATATCAGGGTTGGAAGGGACCTCAGAAGGTCATCTAGTCCAACCCCCTGCTCAAAGACAGATGTTTACCCCAGTTCCCTAAACGGCCCCCTCAAGGACTGAGCTCACAACCCTGGGTTTAGCAGGTCAATGCTCAAACCACTGAGCTATCCCTCCCCCGTGAACAGAACAGGACTCAGAATTGATCCCTGTGGGACCCCACTCATTATGCCCTTCCAGAATGACTGTGAACCACTGATAACTACTCTCTGGGAACGGTTTTCCAACCAGTTATGCACCCACCTTATAGTAACTCCATCTATGGGGATTTTAAGGAAGATTACTTCTGACTGCTAACCTTAAACAATGTTTTTATTATAAGCTCGCTTAGTCACTGTAAGTATGTGTATTTTATCATGTAAAACATACCTGTTCCCACCATGAAAATTAGCCCGCACTTAAATAATGGGTGCATCAACTAACCAGTGTGTCCAATATGCCTGATACTGAAAATGGACCAATTTCCCAAGTAACATGAACGTAATTTATCCTATACACTTCCCAAAGCACAGATCAACTAAATGAACAGAACTAGTGAAGGAATTCCAAAAACAAAAGAAATCAGGCAAAACTGCCATAAAAAATAATCAGAAGAAACATCAATAAGCCTCAATAAACAGTACAACAGTTTCCATAGCTCCACTTGCTGGTAATGAAAAGTAATCGATCACTGAATTTACTACAGGCCACTGAAAATACAGATAGTGGAAATTATTTTAAGGTCTCTCCCATGATCTGTTCTATGCTTAATGGTGTTTGCAGTGTTCTGTAAAAAAATATATGCATTGTTAATTACAAACTTTTTTTTGTTTTGTCTTTATAGTTGTGAAATAAGTTTCTAAATGTGAACCAATTCAGTGCTGTCTTCAAGTCTGCAAGAAAGACCTTGTGTACACTAAAAGATTACGTCGACATGGCTACATGGACCAGGGGTGTGAAAAAACACACCCCATAGCTCTGTAGCTATGCTGAACTAACACCCAGGGTGGACGCAACTATGTTGATGGAAGAATGCACACACTGACATAGCTACGGTTGCTTGGGTACATGGTATTCCTACACCCTGGGGGCTGCCCAAGCAGTGGCTGCTCCGGCCACTCGCCAACCACTGACCGGGGCCGCCCAGAATCCGTGATAGGCACGGAGCCCTAAACATAACATATAGAGAGCTCCATGTGCAGCCACAATGGTAAATAGGTTGAGAACCACCGAACTACACTAATAAGAAACCCAGTGGACATGGCCCAAGTGTATCTACCACACTTTAGGCAAAGGTATTGCACTCCCCCACGCCTTGAGAGGGAATGGAACCCCTGTTGAGGAAGGATTTAAGAAAAGACTGAGTGAAATAGAGCTTATTTTATTTAAAATTACACATCAAATTAATTGTTGGATAAATTATCTTTAAATATTTTCATACATTTGAAGTGATTTCTTTAAAAAGTTCCAGACTTCTCAATTTCCCACAGAATATTGAAGGTGAATTCTTCATAATTTATAATTTTCCATGTACATCCAGTCATCCTTGTAACAACTAAATATGGTGGTCTGTAACCAGACATATCCTGAGCAGAAATTACTTTCTGCCTTCCTAAAACAAACGAATAGAAGTCTATGCTCAAAATTTACTGAACTAAAATCCCAACAAATATGAAGTCACATTTCTGATACACACAGGTACCATGATAACCACTGCCCCATAAACACAGATTGTGAAGACACCATATGAATATTAGATTAACATTCATCTAATAAGTTTCAATGTTTAGTTTTAGATTAATGGGATACAATCCTAATATATTGTGCCTGAAAATGTTCAAGTAGTAAATAAAATGACAGTCCTGAGAACATTTGAAAAGTTTCCAAAGAAGTTTAGAATAAACTGGCTCTCAGCCTTAAAGATATCTCACACAAGAAGAAAAAATGGATGACTATGTTTACTTCTTTATAATGTCTAAAGAGTTTTGTTTCTTACTTTTAAGACCATTTGGGAGTATGGATTTGGGAGGATTTTCTGTTTTAACAGATACACACACAGGAAATTCAGATCTTGTTATCCTATTTTTTCCCCGGAAGACTATGTATAACTGGATAACTTTTAAGATAACATTACAAGTACCAAATGAGTGAAACCCGAGCCACTGAAAAGGGAAGAACTTTTATTCAGGCTCTTGTTTGATTTTGTTAATACACATCACAACTGAGAAGAAAGATATCTGTTAAAGATTTAACACTGTGACCTCTAAGTAAAAGACTGTGGAAGCTCCCAATCCACTTCCAGGGTCTCCTCCAAGGAGACCATTAGTAAAAAAAGGAAAGACAAAACTTGTGTTTCATGGTATTTCTAAGGTAAAAGACAAGTGGAAAAAGAATTAAAAAAATATTTTTCAAGGCTTCTTTATGCTTCATAAAGCAACCAAAGAGGGCACAAACTAACTTTCCCATTTTTAGGCTTCCAAATATAATTTCACAATAATTAGTACAAGATGAGTTAGACTACTTCATATCCCTACAAAATAAAATTCAAGTACATTTTAGTTAGTGATATTAATTTGTCTTTTCATCTCAAGATCCTGATATTTTAATTACTGTTGCCAAGGTTATTACTTATATATGAAGGGTAGGGCAGGTAAGGATTTACTCCACTCTTCGTCCTTACAGTAAGCTTGAACTCTTTTAGGGTATGTCTGCAATACAGCAACATAGCCACAGCACTGCAACAATAGCGTAAACATTTTGTACATCGATGGGATGGATTTTTCCGTTGACATAGGTAATCCACTTCTTCATTCGACCTAGCTGCATCTACAAAGGCACTGGGAGTGAGGGGGGAAGTAAGTCAACCTAACTATGTCTGACAGGGCGTGAAATTTTTCGCAACTGTGAGCTATGCCGTTAAGATGACCTACGTTTTAGGTGTAGGCATCAAACAGTACCACTCTGATAAAGGTTTGTCTACACTACCACTTAAGTTGATGCAAGTTACATCCCTCAGAGTGTGAAAAAGCCATCCCACCCCCCAAGCGATGTAAGTTACATCGACTTAAAGCAGTATTTACACCATGCTATGTTGGTGAGAGATGCTCTCCTGCCTACATAGCTTGCCCCTCTCATTTCTCCCGTCGGCATAGCAAGTCTTCACCAGACACGCTAGAGCAGAGCAGCTGCATCAGTGCAGCTGCACTGATGTAGCCCGGTAGTATATGCTAGCCCTAAGTTAGGTATCTTTCCCTTAAAAGACAAATCTCCTTAAGAAAAAGTTGTGTTAAAAGCCAAATGTGTTAATGATCATATGAATGATGCTGTGGTTGTGCAAAAAAATAATTGAGTTAGTCCCCTGGGCTCTTTTTAGACTTACTGAATATCAACTCACTGGTATAAAAGTCCTAAAAAGCTATAAAACTGCTGAGATAACTGGTAAATAAAGTTCTGTTGATTTTATATAATTTTTATCTATCTTTAAAGTGAAACTGTGTAAAATATCACAGAGACAATTCTGTAGTCCAATCAGATAATTAGAAGGTAAAAAAATACAATAAGGCAATGTTATATTTAGGCATTTACAGAAAAAAGTTAGGAAATATATAAGTTCTAGTCCCTTACAGGAACCACATTTAACCCACTTATACACGTGATATAGTTTCATTTCATGTTGCATATGCATTACATGAACAATAACTGATTATAGATTTATTTGCATATGCAATTATGTACATGTAATTGGTTATTTCAATGTGCAGATAACCAAGTATATGTATAAGCTAGCAAAACAATGCTCCCAAGCGCTGCAGCTGAATCTGTGAGGATGTATATATGGGATCGGGGCTCACATTACTAGTAAGCAAAGAGCCATACCATGTATGAGAGTTGCACTAATTCTCTTCTCTCGCAAAAACACCGAGGAGTCCTTGTGGCACCCCTCGTTGTTTTTGGTGATACAGACTAACACAGCTACCCCTCTGAAACTTCTCTTCTCTCGAGAATTCATTCCTCACTGAACTCCTAAAATGAAAAAGTTCAAAGAAAAGTTTCTGAAATTTGTTTTTTTTTAAATGGTAAAATCCCAAAATGATAAGAGCCCAAAGGCTAAGCTTTTCAGAAAGTTCTAAGAACCTAGAAAATAGCATAATATAAGTATTTTTCAACCTTAACTGTAATGCAACTATTGGACTGCTATACCTGATATCAAAGTTTGCACTGTGCTACATTCCACTTAAAATTTCAGCTGAATCTTTAAATTTTAACTTAAATATAAAAGTTTTATTGCTGCAATTAAGAATCTTATATTTAGCATGAAGCTTTTTTTAAAAAAGGTCAAGTTGCACTGGACCCTCCATCCCAGATAATTCTTAGAAAGTAAACTCTTTGGGGGTAGGGGCTGTAATTTATTATATCTGTACAATGGCACCCAACCTTTGGGCACTATTGTAATATAAATACATATTAATGAAAATCTATATAAAGCACAAAAACCTGTTTTCCAATAAGCAGTGAAGCAGTACAGAAAATTCACAAATGAACTGTCTGGATAGTGTCTATTTATATTTTTAAAAGAAGCTTCCTTACCAATTACACTAATATCACATAAGATTACTAAACACAAAAGAGTTACCTTACTTTTCACTATTTACTTTCTGTATTTTGCTCTTTTTGGATATTTAGGTTCATAGCATCTGTAGTACAAACACTGCAGATTTTAAAGTCTCTGAAAATTACTCTCTATTTTAAATAAGCATAAAATACTGTTACTCTTATTAATTTTAGAGAATGTGAAATATATATGCACATTTAAACCTGGGGCCTCCTCTGTCCAACAACATTATTTTAATGGATATCAAGCAAAAAAAATATATATATAGGACACTGGCTGACCACCACTACATTCCCTCCAAAACTCAAGTATAAAGTCTCACTGATTTAAGGGTCAAATTTTCCTCACTTCCAGTTTTACCCCAATGTAATTCCAATGACAAATTATTCCTGATTTACTCCAGCATAATAAATCCCAAGTCCCTCCTTTTAACTTTACTACAATTTCAGGTTTTAATCTAATTCTTGGTGCCTGAATGCAATGTGCTGATATGGTGATGCCAATACAGAAAGCTTGTATCCAGACATTTTATTACAAAAGTGATCTAGATAGAAAAGATTTTGACCGACTCGAACGGGAGCAACATTTAGCTCAGTGCACGGGACTGCTGTACACACGCGATTTTAACAAAGCTTGGTCCGTGCCTATCTCGATTACGTATAGTCGGGATTTGTTTTGGTGGTTTGTTTTTGTGTAACAAAAGCTTTCCTCGGATGCTGGCGGAGCGGGGACGACGAGGAGCAGTGCCCGGAGCAGGCTCAGAGGCCGGCGCTGGCCCGGGGACTGGGGAGCTCAGTTACTCCAGCCGCTGATCCCCTTTGTTTTCCCTCTTGCCCCGGGGAGATGCGCAGCCAGCCGGGTAAGGGCCCAAGTAGCGCAGCGCGCCCAAGCCCAGGGCCTGCAGGACAACGGCCTGTCACGTTTGGGTTTAAACCCTTGATCCGATCGGCTCGCGTCAGTCTCCACCCACGGCGGGAGGGGAGGGGGCGCAGCGGGCTGGGCACCAAATCCCGCCTGCTGCACCGGCGACGGGGAACTAGAGACCGTAATTCTCCGGTGGGCTTCGAGTTGAGGTGAAGGCCCCGCGGAGCCGGGCTGCCGCCTCCAACACGGGACTGGGGAGTCGCCCCGCAGCCCTACCGGGAGGAACCGGCTCAAACTACTTTCACTTGTAGCATAGGAGCTGCCGAGAGTCCCCCCGCCTGCGCCCCCTCTCCGGGAACCAGCGTCCCAGGAAACGCGACACCGCCCAAGCGCTCCCCAGGCCCTAAGAGGCCCCCAGCCCCTCCTCGGGCTGCCGCCCCCCCGGGCGTACCTGGCGCCAAGGATCGGAGGCTCCGGCCGTAGAGGCCCCGCGTCCCCACAGGGCCCGGTCACTGCCGCGCTGCCAGCTTCCCCAACATGGAGGCTCCGCCTCGGGGCTTCCGGGAGCCGCCGCGGTCGCTTCTCCGCGGCTGAAGCCCGGAACTCGTCCCCGGCCTAAAGACTCCGCGAGAGGAGGGGCGGGCTCCAAGCGCGCTGCGCCACCGCCGCCTGCTCCGCTCGCTCCTCAGCGGCTCCCCGGCCACATGTCAGTGCGCGGCGGCGACTGCGCAGCACCCACGGAAGCCGCGCGGCGGCGCTGCCCAACCGCCTTTTGCGACAGATGAACAGCGTGGCGGCGGGCGGCGCAACCTGACAACGAGACGCCTCCAACCAGGCCCCCGCGCGCCGCCTGCAAGGGCATTCTGGGAAAGGTCCTCCGGCTCCGAGCTCCGGAGGGCGGGCGAAATCAGACGCTGCTGCGATAGGAAGACGCAGGCAGAGGAGCGAGGCCAATGAGCCGGGCTGAAACCTGCGTGGGGAGCGCGGGCCGGTGCGCGCAGTGCGAGCTGTAGCGGCCGCAGTGACGCGGCTGGCAGCCGTGGCGGGAGTCTCGCTGCGGCTCGTGTTCGTCTCGTGCAGAGCGTGGGCTGCTTCCTGCTGCCCCCAGCGCTGCGGGGTTGATGGCAACAGGCGCCCCCGTGGGAGCGGGGCGTTTCCCCCTTTGCCGGGGCGCTGGCGACGGGGGCCCCTCAGCCGACTCCATAGGGCGCACAAAGCGGCTGTGCGGCATGTGCAGGGCGGGCGGCCTCGCCCTACGGTGTTCAGGAGACCAAACAGCGGGGTTCGTGCTAGTAGGTAGTTGTGGTATTTGGCTGGTTTCCCTTGTGTGAGCACGGGGCTCGTGAGGAGAGATTTGATCAAGCAGGTTGGGCAAGGCACAGATTTACCCAGGTTCCTTGTTTCCAAGGTCAGAGGGGAGCTTTGTGATGATCTGCTCCAGGGGTTCTCAGACTTCATTGTGCTGCACCCCCCCCCCCCATCTAACAACAAACATTACTACATGACCCCAGGAAGGGGGGCATAAATCTGAGCCCACCTGAGCCTCACTGCCCCATGTGGGGGGACCAAAGCCTAAGCCCAAGGGCTTCAGCCCCAGGCGGGGGGCTTGTAACTTGAGCCCCACCACACAGGGTGGTGTGGAGCAGGCTTTCCCAATGGCTCCGTGCCCTAGCAAGTCTAACACCAACCATGGCAACCCAATTAAAATGGGGTTATGACCCACTTTGGGGTCTCTACCCACAGTTTCAGAACTTTTGCTCTACTCTGACCTCCTGTAATTAAAACACAGGCTTTAGAACAGGGATCTCAAACTCAAATCACCACAAGGGCCACATGAGGACTAGTACATTGGCCCAGGGGCCACATCACTGACACCTTTTCATATAAAGGTACAAAAGCCCTGCCCCAACTCCATCTCTTCCATGAGTCCCTGCCCTGCCTCCATTCCATCCCCTTCACCAAAGTCCCCACCCCAACTCTGCCCCCTCCCTATTCCAACCCCTTCCCCAAATCCCTGCCCCACCTCTTCTCCGCCTCCTCGCCTGAGTGTGTGGTTCCTCCCTCCTCTGTCCTGGAAAGTGCTAAGCGCCGTCAAACAGCTGTTTGGTGGCGAAAAGTGCCTGGAGGTAGGCAGAGGAGCATGGACACGGTATGCTGGGAAGGAAGGGGGGCGGTGGGTGAGGGGAGCTTGACGGCCGCAGGAAATAACTCCGGGGGGGCGTGGGGAGCTTGGCGGGCCGCAGCAAATAACTCCGCAGGCCGTGTGTATGAGACCCCAGCTTTAGAACTTCCCTTAAATAATTCCTACAGCAGAGCTTTTAGAAAAACAAATTGTGAGTGATGGAGGGTTCATCACATGCCTTGCTCAATTGTTTCAATGGTTAATTACTCTCACTGTTAAAAACATATGCCTTATTTCCAGTCTGAATTTGTCTAGTTTTAACTTCCAGCTGTTGGATTGTGTTGCACCTGTGTCTGCTAGCATGAAGAATCCATTACTAAATATTTCTTCCCCATGCAGGTACTTATAGACTGTAATCACGTCATCCTTAACTTTCTATTTGTTAAACTAAAGAGTTTGACCTCTTTGAATCTATCCTATAAGGCATATTTTCTAATCCTTTAATCATCCTTGTGGCTCTTCTCTGAACCCTCTCCAATTTATCAACGTCCTTCTTAAATTGTGGACACCAGAACTGGAGGCAGTATTCCAGCAGTGGTTGCACCAGTGCCAAATATAGATTTAAAATAACCACTCTACTCCTACTTGAGATTCCCCTTTTTATGCATCTCCAGATCACATTAGCTCTTTTGGCCACAGCGTCATGCTGAGCGCTCATGTTCAGCCGATTATCCACTATGAGCCCCAAATCTTTTTCAGAGTCACTGCTTCCCAGAACAGAGTCCCCCATCCTGCAAGTATGGCCCACTTTCTTTGTTCCTACGTGTATACGTTTACATGTATCTGTATTAAAATATAATATTATTTGCATGCGTCCAGTTTACCAAGTGATCCAGATCACTCTGAATCAGAGATCTGTCCTTTTCATTATTTACCACTCCTCCAATTTTTGTGTCATCTGCAAACTATATCAATGAACATTTTATGTTTTCTTCCAGGTCACTGATGAAAATGTTAAATAGCATAGGGCCAAGAACCAATCCCTGCAGGTCTCCACTGGAAACACACTGGCTTGATGGTGATTCCCTTTTTACAATTACATTTTGAGACTATCAGCCAGTTTTTAATCCATTTAATGTGTGCCATGCTTATTTTATGTCATTCTAGTTTTTTAATAAAAATGTCAATGTAGTACCAAGTCAAATGGCTTACAGAAGTCTAAGTATATTATGTCCACACTATTACCTTTAATAACCAAATTTATAATCTCATCAAAATAAGATATCAAGTTAGTTTGACAGGATCTATTTTCTACAAACCCATGTTGATTGGTATTAATTACATTACCCTCCTTTACTTTATTAAATTTTATTCAGTCCCTATGTGATTCCGATCCTCACAGTTTGCATAGCATAAAAATTTGCTGCAGATGTTGGGACAAAGTCACATCCAGCATTTTGGGCCTTGCAGAATTGGGCCCTAATAGTCTAAGAAAGACACAAGATTCTTAGTTATGTGTGCCCAACAGATTACCTCATTGTAACAATGTTTATTATTATATTATTTGTTGAGTGCCAACAGTTAAGTGCATAGTGCTTTGCAAGACACAGTTCCTCCCACAAGGGGCTTATGAACTAAAAATACATCTACAATAATTGCACACGCAAGACACCGAAAATTGTGCTAATTTGGGGAATTTTTTGATTTGTTTAAAATGGAGTGGTGACAGCAATTACTGGTTTGGGTTAATATTTGTGGGTCTTGTGGAAGAAGCAAGGTTTAGTCCATAACTGTGCTACAGGTATCTGGCTAGTCATACTGTCATCTGAACTGTTCACAACAAACATAAAGTTGTGCTATTCAACAGCTTTTTTTCCACAACATAATCATCTGTCATGCATTTTTGTCCATCTACACCTATCATGTTTGCTGTGTTTGAATCAGTTAATTTTGGGTAGCTTTTTCCATACTGCTTCAGTAGGAGTGAAAGAGCTCAGAGGACATGCATGCAGAGTGGTACCAACAGCACACATAGGGCAATGCACTCTGATGTAGCACAGAGAGCGGGGAGTTAGGCCTGGCTATCCTAATTATAGAGACATGGTCCTTACCCACCCAAAATGACTGTTACATCCATGGGCAATGGGTATAATAGGCCAGGGGAGGCTAAGCCTCGCCAAACAGCTTCCGACCCGGTGCCTTTGAGAGCGCAGATGCCTGGGCTGGGGCCCCTCCTGTACTCCATCCCGAAGCCCTGCTCCAGCTCTTCCCTTGTGGCCCCACCCATGCTGCGTCTCTTCCTGCCCACGCTGCTTCTGTTCCCACCACCCCGGCCTGTCCTTGCTTCGCCCCTTCCTCCGAGCCCCCCTCCATCTGCTGCTCACCAAGTTGCTCCTCTCTTCCACCCCGCCCATGTTCCAGCCCCCACACACACACTCCCAAGGCCCCCTGCTTGCTCCTCTCCTCTGCCATAGAGGAGAGGAGTGATGGTGGGTGGGGGGCTGAGTGCGGGCTAGGGCCAAGTGAGGGTGGAACAAGGGTGGGCTCCGGGATGAAGCAGAGGTGGAGCACGGGGCAGAGTGCGGGTGGAGCAGGAGCGGAGCCACAGGCCAGGCACCAGGGGAGCTTCCGGTGCTCATGCCAGCTTCCCCAAATGCTGGAGCCACACGCTTCCCATGGTTACAACCTGGTTAGACTAAGACAACTATATGCCAGCTTTGGCTGCTGGCAAAGGCAATGATACATCATAAGTAGCCATGATTACTAATAGAGTATTAACATAATGGTGTGTGGATACCAGCAGTTGTAACTGATCCCACTGTAGGGTGTTGCTGTGAGTAAGATATAAAAGGAGTTGTGGTGGTGTCAGAACCCTTTGGGATGCTTAGTGTAGTGATTAGTTTAAGAATAGGGCTTTGATTAAATAGAAATTAATAGTAATTTAAATTAGAAAATCCAGTAATGGCAACTTCAAGGTAATGTAGTGGAAGATTCCATTTCTAAGAAATATAGGGGTCCATTACCTATGATGTTATAATGTCACTTCCTGTGATGAAATGGTAAACTTCACGTCCTGTAGGAATGACTCAGCAAAATTCCATAGGGATACATTGTAGCCCATAGAAATATATACAGCTTCCAAATAGGAAGTAGCTAGGGGTTGTCCACAGATCATCTGAAAAACCTCCATAGACTATATTGTGGCCCTTAGGAATACATAGGGACTTATGGTGAGGAGGAGGAGCTATTAGTCACATGTAGGTATACGTAACTGGGCAGAGCCAGCAGAAAGCTCAAAACTGATTGGCTGAGCCTGGGTGACCAGCCAGTAAATAAAGGCGACAGCTGATTGTCTAAATGCTGTAGTGGGATCAGGACTTGAAGAGAGAAGGAGCTGAAACACAGCTGTCTAGGAAGAAGAGGGTTCTTAGGCCGTTTTGGGTGGAGTCTTGTTAGGCTTTGGGAGGGAGTTCCCTGGGGGTTCTGAACAGCTGCCGCCCACAAGAGGCATCAGGATGCAGCAAGCAAGACTAGCTAGGTCTTGGGTGGAGTCCTGTTAGGCTTTGGGAGGGACTTGCATTGGGGTTCCTGAAAATCTCTACCGTTAATAAGAAGCAGAACAGCAGCTACCGAAAGATTCTAAGGTTGCCTGGACAATGGCTGCTTTTGCTACCCAGCCAGCATAGGGCTACTGCAGCAGCTGCCCTAGCAATCAAGCAGGCTACTACCTCTCCTACCTGAGGAGCTGTTTTACCTCCGGAGCAGGTGGCTACCCAATGCAGCTACTAAAGCAGCCCATGGTTTATCATCAATGCACAATGCTCCCTACATTTGTGACAGAGCAGAAGGACCTTTTTAGACAGTCTCAGAGTGACTTTAAGGAAATCTTTGTAAGTTGAATATTCCTTTTTACTCTTTTACTCCTAGAATATATGGGTTTCGTTTGTAAATAAATCTGGGTGTCTGTGGTCTGAGTGAGATCTTCCCCTACCCATCTACGAGCTGCTGGCCAGTGCTTACTGGATGTTTAGTGCTAAGTATTACTTGTTTAATTATCAGTCATCTAGTGATTATTGTTATAGAGATACATGTTAGAGAGAGTTAAGTATATTGTTATATGTTAAACAGTATTGAGTTTGTGTTTTGAGTCTGTATCTTTCATTTACCGTGCCACTTCATTCTTTTATTACTGTATTGCTTTCATTATTTGTGGCCGTGCCACTTAGATATGAGAAGGCTATCTCTATTCTTTTATTGCAACCACTCACTTCTAAATAAATATTATTTCTGTTTTCAAAGCATTACTGCTTGTGTGGCTATTCTTTATTGGAGGACTGTATCTGTGTCCTTTCAAGAGAAGAGCAAGCTAGCTGCGGTTTTCCCTGGCAATTCCTTTAGATTTGGTAACTATCTAAACTTGGTTACCAGTTTAGATAGTTATAAAGGAAAGCCTTTTAAATTAAAAGCAGTGTTTTTAGGCAGTATCATTGGTATAATGTAATTGAATACAAATCTTTCAGTAACAGGGGAGTCGAAAGAGCTCAGTTCCTCAAGATGATTATGGATTCTCCTCCTCTCCTGTGAAAAATTATAGAATCATAGAATATCAGGGTTGGAAGGGACCTTAGGAGGTCATCTAGTCCAATCCCCTGCTCAAAGCAGGACCAGTTCCCAACTACATCATCCCAGCCAGGGCTTTGTCCTTTAAAACCTCCAAGGAAGGAGATTCCACCATCTCCCTAGGTAACGCATTCCAGTGCTTCACCACCCTCCTAGTGAAATAATGTTTCCTAATATCCAACCTAGACCTCCCGCACTGCAACTTGAGGCCATTGCTCCTTGTTTTGTCATCTGCCACCACTGAGAACAGCCGGGCTCCATTCTCTTTGGCACCCCCCTTCAGGTAGTTGAAAGCAGCTATCAAATCCCCCCACATTCTTCTCTTCTGGAGACTAAACAATCCCAGTTCCCTCAGCCTCTCCTCATAAGCTCCAGACCCCTAATCATTTTTGTTGCCCTCCATTGGACTCTTTCCAATATTTCCACATCCTTCTTGTAGTGTGGGGCCCAAAACTGAACATAGTACTCCAGATGAGGCCTCACCAATGTCAAATAAAGGGGCATGATCAAGTTCCTCGATCTGCTGGCAGTGCCCCTACTTATACAGCCCAAAATGCCGTTAGCCTTCTTGGCAACAAGAGCACACTGTTGACTCATATCCAGCTTCTCATCCACTGTGACCCCTAGGTCCTTTTCTGCAGAACTGCTACCTAGCCATTCAGTTCCTAGTTTGTAGCAGTGCATAGAATTCTTCCGTCCTAAGTGCAGGACTCTGCACTTGTCCTTGTTGAACCTCATCAGGTTTGTTTTGGCCCAATCCTCTAATTTGTCTAGGTCCCTATGTATCTGATCCCTACCCTCCAGCGTATCTACCACGCCTCCCAGTTTAGTGTCATCTGAAAACTTGCTGAGAGTGCAGTCCACACCATCCTCCAGATCATTAATAAAGATATTAAACAAAACTGGCCCCAGGACCGACCCTTGGGGCACTCCGCTTGAAACCGGCTGACAACTAGACATGTAGCCATTGATCACTACCCGTTGAGCCCGACGATCTAGCCAGCTTTCTATCCACCTTACAGTCCATTCATCCAGCCCATACTTCTTTAACTCGGCGGCAAGAATACTGTGGGAGACCGTATCAAAAGCTTTGCTAAAGTCAAAGAATAACACATCCACTGCTTTCCCCTCATCCACAGAGCCAGTTATCTCATCATAGAAGGCAATTAGGTTATTTCCCCTTGGTGAATCCATGCTGACTGTTCCTGATCTCTTTCCTCTCCTCTAAGTATTTCATAATTGATTCCTTGAGGACCTGCTCCATGATTTTTCCAGGGACTGAGGTGAGGCTGACTGGCCTGTAGTTCCCCAGATCCTCCTTCTTCCCTTTTTTAAAGATGGGTACTACATTAGCCTTTTTCCAGTCATCCGGGACCTCCCCCGATCGCCATGAGTTTTCAAAGATGATGGCTAATGGCTCCGCAATCACATCCGTCAACTCCTTTAGCACCCTCGGATGCAGCGCATCCGGCCCCATGGATTTGTGCTCATCCAGTTTTTCTAAATAGTCCCGAACCACTTCTTCCTCCATGGAGGGCTGGCTCATTCTGCTCTCTGCTCCACCTTTAATGCACTCCACCCATGCAACAACAGGCCAGGGAAAGGGGAGAGGAGGTGAAGAATCCATGGAGTGTCCCCTACTCCTTCTGTATTCCTGGGAAGGGGTAGAGGGAGTAAAGCACTCTTGGAATTGTTTTCTCCCTCCCCAGGACCAAAAAGGAGGAGGCAAGGACCCTACTGCAGTTACCTCCCAATCTAGGGGAGAGGTGAAGAGCTCCTGGAGGAGCAGAGGTGCACTGAGGGGCTAGGGGCAGATGTGAGGGGTTGGGACAGAATTAATGTGGGAGCTGGTGTGGTACATAATGAATTAATGGGCTGGGGATTGGGCAGATGTGGGATGGGGGGCACAGAATTTATATAATAGAATTTAGGGGGTTTGGGAGAAGCTGGAAACTCCGCACCATCAGGCAGCATTTTCTATAACTCTGTGTATTGTGAACCCAGTTGTAGCTTCCAGTAAGAAGAATCATACTCTAAAATCTCAAGATTTAGGGCTAATCTCATGATTTTTGGTTTCTGAAGTTTGGAGTTGGTAATAGTGGGACTTGACTGAAGCTGCAGACTGCCCTGAATCAAGATGGCCACTATTCCCATAAAATCCTTTGTAGAGGAGGTGAGACTGCCACTAGTAAAGATGAGTACTGTTTCCCATTGTTTCCAAAGGGACTGAAGCAAGACCACCCACAGCTAAGATGGTGACTAGCTTGACCACCTCTCTCTTATTTTAAGGGACTATCCCTTATTTCATGGATTTGTCCCTCCAGGTGACCACTCATCCCTTCATTTTAAAATTTATTGAAATATAGTAAAACTGATAAGTATCATTTTAAACATTAAATTGAAGCTTATAGTAATTGTATTATATACTTGAAGGCAGTAGAAATGTACACTTGAGAGGAAAAATACAAGATGTACTAAGGGAAATGGTGTTTCCCTAAAATGTCCTTTAAAATAAAGCATTGTCTCTTATTTTTCATGTGGTTTCTCTTATTTCCATCCAACAAACGTGGTGACCCCTCTGATCTCTGTGTGGGAACAGTAAGGAGACAAGATGGGATATGTGGAGCTGTAGAGAATAGGACTGGAGTCAGGTGGAACAGAGAAGCATAGGATAGGAGCAAGTAAGGAGTCTGGGACAAAGGAAATATGGAGGGAAACAATATGGGAGAATGTGGAGGGGAGAGTTGGACAAAAAATTCTAGTTTGGAAATTGTTCAACGAAAAACAGGGACAAATTTTTCAACAAGCTCTAATGGACCAGCACAGAAGTAGATAGTCTGGGGGCAAGGGAATGTCTGAATTGCCTACAACAGATATTCAAAGATCATCAGCCAGGCCCCCAGAAATCATGAGGTTGGCTTAAAACATCACAAGGTGTTTTTATTTAAAAAATATAATAAAATTTGGGTTATTTTTATTTGCCTTCTAGTTTGAGCCTTTAAGATGCATTCATATCCCATTTTCAAACTTTTCTGTGCAACCATGAGGGTTAGAAACTTAATGGAAGCTGAGATTCACACCTAATAATTTGTTTCCAGAAGCATGGTTTCCTGTAAAACTTTAGATATCATCAGACTTGAGATAAAATTGCACAAGTTGGCTACACTGGAATAGGGAGATGAGGCAGGGAAATGGAAAGACACAGAAAAGGAGATAATGGAAACATGGGAATATTAAAAGGATAAGAAGAAGAGGGGACCGGGAAATGTGACTGTAAAGAGGATAGAGAAATGGAGAAACGCTATCAGGCAGGACAGGATAGGAGACTGGGAAGGGGCTGGGGCAGCATGTTTGTATCTTTTTTTGGTGGTGCCCAGAATGGGTCCAACCTGCCCGCCTAAGGTTCTGGGAGGGAGTTTGGGTGCGGGAGAGGTTCGGGCTCTGGGAAAGGGTTTGGGTGCAGGCTCTGGGCTGGGACAGGGGGTTGGGGTGCAGGAGGGCGTGTGGGGTGTGGGCGCTGGGAGAGAGTTTGAGTGCGGACTCTGGGCTGGGACAGGGGGTTAGGGTGTGGGGCTGGGCCGGGGATGAGGAGTTTGGTGTGCAGCAGGCAGGCTGCCCCAGGGCTGGGGGGCCAGAGATGAGGACTTCCCCAGCCCTCTCCCCGCAGGCAGCAGCGAGCTCCAGAGGAGGCGGGGGGCTGGCGTGACACTCACCCAAGCTCCCCAGACTGGGTGAGTTTACAGGAGATGGCAGTTGTAAAAAGCTATGTTTTGCCTTGTGAGTTGAATAAATTTGATGTGGGGTAATTGAAAAACAATAAGGCTGAAGCAAACCCCACAATACTCTTTTACAGTGTTACTTTTCAGAGGAAATACAACTGCACTTTAATGGACAATGTTTGAATGAGCAATCAGGTCAGAGATAGGGTTGCCAACCCTCCCGGTTTGGCCGGGAGTCTCCCAGAATTGGGCTTGATTCCCAGAGGCTATTGAAGCCAATCTGGGAGATTTTAGGTTGCTAAAAGTCCAGCGGCGCAGTGGGGCTAAGGCAGGCTCCCTGCCTGCCCTAGCTCCGTGCCGCTCCTGGAAGCGGCCAGCATGTCCGTCAGCGGCTACTAGGCAGAGGCACAGCCAGGGGGTCTCCATGCGCTGTCCACGCCCTGAGCGCCGACTCTGCAGTGCCCACTGGCCGGCAACAGGGAGCTGTGGGGGCAGTGCCTGCAGGGAGGGGCAGCATGCAGACCTGCCTGGGTTCCCCTGAGACTAAGAGCTGCTGCCAGAAGAGATAAGCACTGCCTGTCTGGAGCCTGCACCCCGAACCTCCTCTCACACCCCTACCCCCTGCCGTAGCCCAGTGAAAATGAGTGAGGGTGGGGGAGAGCGAGCAGCGGAGGGAGGGGGCTGAAGTAAGCAGGGGCAGGGCCTCGGAGAAGGGCTGGGCAAGGGTGTTTGGGTTTGTGTGATTAGACAGTTCACAGCCCGAGTCAGAGAAGAGGAATTGCAGGTTCATAACATCTAGAATTCCTGGAACTACAGTATCAATTCCTGGCACTCCTTCATGTATTCAAAGTAGACAAACTGTGTGGCAGGCTCTTAGTTAAGACCATCAAAAATGAGATTCTCTCTGCTCTTTGTGAGTAGCAAAGATCCTTTTATATAATGTTTTCATATGATCAGGGGGCTTATGCAGTGGCCTTGGACGACGTTTCTTTTATTCCTAACCAGGCTAGTTGGAGGCTGCATTCCAATTGTGCTGAATGAATATAGTTCTGACTCCTTCAGGATGAAAGGCATTATAGAAATCAAAGATGTTATTATGGATATCATGGAGAAGAAAAAGGGTTTCCTGTCTTTAGAGCACGGGGGAAACAGGATGTGAGATAATTAACAATAATTTGTTATATAACCATGTTGTCTCCTCAGGAAGAAGTGGGATGGGTGTCACCCCTTCATGGAGACACCTTTCTCCAGTTATTTCCACAGGAGTTCCCATTAGCACTTTAGTGTTTATTCTAGCACTAAGCCATGAGATATTACATTCATTTACAGTATACTAAAATTACAAGTACTAAAGGGGAAATGCTTGGAGCTTTTAACACTGATGGCCAGAATGTGCATAGTATGCAAATACTGAACAAAAGCACTGGTTTCCTAAATAGGAATACTCTGCACTCTTTTTCCCCCTCTCCCCCATTTTTCATATATTTATCCATTTTATATTTATTTCCATTTATAAATCTGCGCCTCGGCGAGGCCGAACCTTTGATGCCTCAATTCCACGCTCCTTTGAAAATGTTTTTTGTATCCAATCACAACTTATGCCTGTTGTTGCAGATTCAGTTGGCTGATTTAGTGAACTCTGGACTGAAATGAAACATTAGTTCATTAACGTTCCTCTTGGTGGCACCAAAGAAAAGCAGTGCTTGACTAATAGCAAACTGTGACATTAGTAGAACCTGGACATGGTAGGAAAAATTGTGTTTCCTCCTGGTGTATGTAAGTGAAAATAATTACATTTTTCACCCGTGACCCCAATGAAAATACTGTTTAAAAAATGGCATGCCAGTTTTAAATGGCTGGTCCCTACAAAAGTTCATTTAAAAAAGCATAGAATCATAGAAGATTAGGGCTGGAAGAGACGTCAGGAGGTCATCTAGTCCAACCCCCTGCTCAAAGCAGGACTAACCCCAATTAAATCATCCCAGCCAGAGCTTTGTCAAGCCAGGTCTTAAAAACCTCTAAGGATGGAGATTTCACCACCTCCTCAGCATTCCAATGCTTCAACATCCTCCTCATGAAATAGTTTTTCCTAATATCCAATCTAGAGCTCCCCCGCTGCAACTTGAGACCATTGCTCCTTGTTCTGTCATCTGCCACCACTGAGAACAGCCTAGCTCCACCCTCTTTGGAACCCCCCTTTAGGTAGTTGAAGGCTGCTATCAAATCCCCCCTCACTCTTCTTTTCTGCAGACTAAATAAAGCTCAGTTCTCTCAGCCTCTCCTCATAAGTTATGTGCTCCAGCCCCCTAATCATTTTTGTTGCCCTCCGTTGGACTCTTTCCAATTTTTCCACATCCTTCTTGTAGCGTGGGGCCCAAAACTGGACACAGTACTCCAGATGAGGCCTCACCAATGCCGAATATAGGGGAACGATCATGTACCTCGATCTGCTGTCAATGCTCCTACTAATGCAGCCCAATATGCCATTAGTGTGCCCTTGTTGCCAAGAAGGCTGTTGAATCATATCCAGCTTCTCGTCCACTGTAATCCCCAGGTCCTTTTCTGCAGAACTGCTGCTTAGCCAGTCGGTCCCCAGCCTGTAGCAGTGCATGGGATTTTTCTGTCCTAAGTGCAGGACTCTGCACTTGTACTTGTTGAACCTCATCAGATTTTTTTTGGCCCAATCCTCCAATTTGTCTAGGTCACTCTGGACCCTATCCCTACCCTCCAGTGTATCTACCTCTCCCCCCAGCTTAGTGTCATCTGAAAACTTGCTGAAGTTGCAATCCATCCAGATCATTAATGAAGATGTTGAACAAAACCGGCCCCAGGACTGACCCTTGGGGCACTCCGCTTGATACCACCTGCCAACTAGACATCGAGCCATTGATCACTACCCTTTGAGCCCAACGAAGAAGTTGTGTTGTTTTTGACATAGACATACACCCGTTTCAGTCTGGACACTACTTGATCAGTGGTAGATAGGTAGATTTCCAATTACTGATCTATTTTAAAGTAATTCAATTGGATAAAGCAGTTATTCTCAAGCCCATGTCTCTATTACAGATATGGTAGAGATAATAAATTAGGTATGTCCAGAGGTTATAGTGGAAATGATGGAGTCCTGTGCAATTAATCCTTTATGAGGCCAGCTGGATTATAATAGTAGGTGAGAAGTTAACTACAAACAACTTTTTTTTTTTTTTGGTGACAGGAGTTGTATCAGCCTGAGCCCCTGACTTTCATTGCTGTTTTGATCCTTGTGGGATGGAACTGCTATAAAAATTAGAATGCGGCAGCCTCCTATATTGAATATACTTTTAAAATGGAAACATCCCTTGCTTATCAAACATACATCTTGTTATTATTATTATTATTTTTTTTTTTTAAACGATGGCCCAAAACATAACTGCTTACAGCGGTTTTATGGCATTTTGAGCCACTAGTGTAGACTATTGTAACACTGTAATGTAATTTAATAATATATCTTTCTTTTGAATCAATATTGGTTTGTTCATCTAAAACAGCGGTTCTCAAACGTTGGGTCGGGACCCTAAAGTGGGTCGCTACTCCATTTTAATTGGGTCGCCAGGGCTGGCTTAGACTTGCTGGTGCCTGGGGCTGAAGCCCCACCATACAGGGCCAAAACCCTGGGCAGCGGGGTTCAGGTTACAGGCCCTCTGCTTGGGGCTGAAGCCCTTGGGCTTTGGGCCCCCCACCCAGGATGATGGGCTGCAGGCTTCGGTCCCCCCTCCTAGGGTTGTGTAGTAATTTTGTTGTCAGGAGGGGTTGTGGTGCAATGACGTTTGAGAACCTGTGGTCTGAAAGCTGATGTGCAGGTATTTTTTTTAATTTAGCTTTGTGCTCCTTTTTGCTTCTTTATGACTTATAAAGTAGGCCAGAATGGTTTTTCTTCTTTTTTTCCAGAATTTTATTTCCTTAAAAATATTGGGAATGTAAAATTTGACCTTCCCTGGTTTTGCTCCAGGAATGCCTCTCACACCTTATTTGAAGGACTGGGAAGGCTGGATCTTTACAAAGACATCTTTTTTCCAAAACATTATTTAGTCATTGTAGTTAAATGGTATTAACAAAAAATGAAGTTTTAAACAGTCCAACTAAAAATCCCTTCCCATCTCCACTGATCAACATTCACTCTCTCAATTCTTTTGAAGTCATCATCTCATGAGTTCTCCACTTACTACAACTCTTGTCTATGCTAGACTTTTTTCTCAAATTTTCTTGCTGTTGTAATTCCACCACCAGCTGTGAAACTTTACTTCTAACTCCATCAGTTAGAAATAGCAGGAGCTGGAGTGCAAATAGGAGTCACTGGCATTTTAACTACCTTATCATGTAGATCTGTTCTGAACCAGGTTACACAACTTGGTAGTTAACTTAAGACATCAGGAGCAGGGGTGGCTCCAGGCACCAGCGCACCAAGCATGTGCCTGGGGCGGCAAGCCGCAGGGGGCAGCCTTCCGGTCGCTGTGTGGGCGGCAGTCATGCTGACTTTGGTGGCATGCCAGTGGGAGGTCCACCCGTCCCGCGGTTTCGGCGGGAATTCAGTGGCGGGTACGCCGAAGGCGCAGGACTGGCGGACTTCATGCAGGCATGCCGCTGAATCTGCATTACCAGCGGACCTCCCGCAGGCATGCCGCCAAAAGCCGCCTGACTGCCTTGCTTGGGTCGGCAAAATACATTGAGCCGCCCCTGGTCAGGAGTGGGTCCACTTTCAATGTTGATTGCACTGGTGGAGCTGCAGAAGTGGTAATAACTGAGAGATTCTACTAAAGTATTTCTCTATTTTTTTTTAGCTTGTTTGTATATTTGACAGGCCTATTTTTATCTAGTCAGTTTGACTGTTTCCCCTGTACAGTCAGTTTCTTCAACACACAAGAGTGGAAAAATATAGTTTTAAAAGAAAACCCAAACAGGAAAATGTGATTGCTGATGTACAGTCATTATCTGGGGGACTCAAGGGGCGGTGTAGTGCCTGAAAGTACTTTTAACGTATATCTTTTTAAATTATTTAGATTTCAAGTTAAGTAGGCCACTTTAGATAAATATATAACAATAATTTCAGCACACATAGGGCCAAATCCCAGTTACAATGGGCAAAACTCCTAATGATTAGAGCAGAGCCAAAAGTTGGCCATAATGTTAAATAAAAAATTGTTAAAGTCACACATCAACATGTTTGCATAAGAGCTCACGTGAGTTACATCAAAGCCAAAAACAGATTTTCCCTTTTGTAGGCAGTGTCTTATACACCTCTACCCCTATATAATGTGACCTGATATAACACAAATTTGGATATAACGCGGTAAAGCAGCGCTCCAGGAGGGTGGGGCTGCGCGCTCCAGCAGATCAAAGCAAGTTCAATATAACGCAGTTTCACCTAGAACATGGTAAGGTTTTTTTTGGTTCCCGAGGACAGTGTTGTAGCGGGGTAGAAGTGTATATTGTATTGTACTTTTATATTCAAATACAAGTTTAGATTGATGATGAACTTTGGATATCAACAAATTCACTGCAGCAAAACTTGGTTGCATTATTATAGTTCCTTGGCAACAATCCCTAAACAACCACACAATAATAGCTTTAGAGTCAACAGTGAGGTTGTTAGCTAATGGTCCAATGCAAAGTGAAGTGCTGTTAGTAATCTAACAAACTAATTTTCGTAGCAGTAATGGCAGATTTACATGAGGGCATCACTGACACAAACATTCATCAGTGATTTATATGATCAATAGTATGTTTTTAATGGCTAATAATCAGTCTCCTCTTTAACAAGAACTAAATATCCACTCCATTAAATTAAGTGTAATCCATTTAATATACTTTAAGAATTACAATACATTGTCTGTGTATTTGTCTGGTTAGTAAATAATTGTTGGCAAAGACCCCAAAATGTCATTTCAACAGGCCTCCTAAATTCATAAAAATACATTTGTCTCCTTGTTTGTATTTGTGTTGGCTTTATGGAGAGTGCATGTGGGTAAAAGGGTTGGAAATGAAACATGGTATGCATCCCGAATGTGGGCCCAATCCTAAAAAGATTTGTGCATGTGCTTAACTTTACACACCATGAGTTCCAATGAAGCCACTGGGACTACTTGCAGTGCATGACAATGAAGCATGTAAATAATTGTTTCCCATATTGGGGCCTATATTTGTGGGACTCAAGGCTTTTCTTGATTGTTTTGTTTTATTTTGTTCTCTCATGGGTAAATAATAATAAAAATCCCATTCAAGTGGATAATCAAGAATACTTTCCAATAAGAAGCAAAGAGTCCTGTGACACCTTATAGACCAGGGGTCGGCAACCTTTCAGAAGTGGTGTGCTGAGTCTTCATTTATTCACTCTAATTTAAGGTTTCGCGTGCTGGTAATACATTTTAACATTTTTAGAAAGTCTCTTTCTATAAGTCTATATTATATAACTAAACTATTGTATGTAAAGTAAACAAGGTTTTCAAAATGCTTAAGAAGTGTCATTTAAAATTAAATTAAAATGCTGATCTTATGCCACCAGCCTGCTCAGCTCGCTGCCAGCCTGGGGTTCTGTTCACCTAGACCGGCAGCGGGCTGAGTAGGGCCTGCGGCCGGGACCCCAGACCTGGGGGTGGGTGTTTCATGGGTCAGGGCAGAGGGCTGGGGGAGGGGGTGCAGGGGAGAAGGCTGGTGTGTGTGTTGGGGTGTGGGGGGTTCAGGGCAGAGGGCTGGGTGTGTGGGGGGGTGCAGGGCAGAAGGCTGGGTGTGTGTTGGGGTGTGGGGGGTTCAGGGCAGAGGTATGGGGGTGCAGGGCAGAAGGCTGAGTGTGTGGGGGAGGTTCAGGGCAGAGGGATGGGGCTGTGGGGGTGCAGGACAGAAGGCTGGGTGTATGTTGGGGTGGGGGGGTTCAGGGCAGAGGGCTGGGGGTGTGTTGGGGTTCAGGGCAGAAGGCTGGGTGTGTGTTGGAGTGTGGGGGGTTCAGGGCAGAGGGCTGGGGGTATGGGGGTGCAGGGCAGAAGGCTGAGTGTGGGGGGGGTGCAGGGCAGAAGGCTGGGGTGTGTGGGGGGGTCAGGGCAGAGGGCTGGGGTGCTCGGCTTGTGGGGGTGCTCCCAGCCCCCTGCCCTGAGCGGCTCAAGGCATGGGGTGGGGCCATGGGGGTGGAGGCAGAATAGGGTGGAGCCTTGGTTAGGGCTGCAGGCGGAAGGGTCAGAACGGGGTGGGGCTGCAGGCGGAAGTGGCCCCCCATTTGCTCAGGGCCCCAGGAAACCTTAATCCGCCTCTGCCTGCTCAATAAGTGAGCTGCTGCATTCTGCACCAGCTTCAGTCTCTGAATGGCTGTAAGGTATAGCCCCATGTAGAGCACATTGCAACAGTCTAATCTTGAGATAGCAAAAGCATGGATAATAGTGGCAAGGTCCACATCCCAAAGGAAAGTCTGCAACTTCCAAGCCAGATGCAAATGGTAAAAAGCTGACTGGGTCACTGTAATATGATTGTCAAACAGCATCTGCAGGTCTAAAATCACCTGTGAGTCATGAATGCAAATAACAAATGGTGGTGGACATACTCCCTCAATCAAAGGGACTGATATAACCTCCACCATCTCCTCTGATTGCTTCCCCCACTCCTACCATCATCAGTCTTCTTTGGGTTGAACTTCAGCCAGCTCACTCTCATCCATACTCCAGTGTTAGACATGGGCTCAGGCACTGAACTAAGTTGGATGAGATGGAGACATACAGTTGGTTGTAAGAAGAAGAACAGGAATACTTGTGGCACCTTAGAGACTAACAAATTTATTAGAGCATAAGCTTTCGTGGACTACAGCCCACTTCTTCGGCTGGTTGTCATCAGCATACTCTAAACTTTGCACACCATGCCTCCTTACTAACCCTCCTAACAGCCCCATGCGCACATTAAACAGGCAGGGTGATAGAATGGCTATGACTTCATTTGTTGTACAGAATTACAGCAATAAAAGGAAAAGAAAATAATAGGTGCGTCTCTCTATAAAGTCCACAGCTGTAGGCTGGAGATATGGGTAGATAATATATGTCTCCCCCATAAATTATTAAGTAGAAAATATAAAGTTTTAATAAAACATAAAGCTGTGTTTCTGCGGAGTGAACATATATACGGTAGCAAGTATCAGAGGGGTAGCCGTGTTAGTCTGAATCTGTAAAAAGCAACAGAGGGTCCTGTGGCACCTTTAAGACTTAACAGAAGTATTGGGAGCATAAGCTTTCGTGGGTAAGAACCTCACTTCTTCAGATGCAAGTAATGGAAATTTCCAGAGGCAGGTATAAATCAGTATGGAGATAACGAGGTTAGTTCAATCAGGGAGGGTGAAGTGCTCTGCTAGCAGTTGAGGTGTGAACACCAAGGGAGGAGAAACTGCTTCTGTAGTTGGATAGCCATTCACAGTCTTTGTTTAATCCTGATCTGATGGTGTCAAATTTGCAAATGAACTGGAGCTCAGCAGTTTCTCTTTGGAGTCTGGTCCTGAAGTTTTTTTGCTGTAAGATGGCTACCTTTACATCTGCTATTGTGTGGCCAGGGAGGTTGAAGTGTTCTCCTACAGGTTTTTGTATATTGCCATTCCTGATATCTGACTTGTGTCCATTTATCCTCTTGCGTAGTGACTGTCCAGTTTGGCCAATGTACATAGCAGAGGGGCATTGCTGGCACATGATGGTATATATAACATTGGTGGACGTGCAGGTGAATGAGCCGGTGATGTTGCAGCTGATCTGATTAGGTCCTGTGATGGTGTTGCTGGTGTAGATATGTGGGCAGAGTTGGCATCAAGGTTTGTTGCATGGGTTGGTTCCTGAGTTAGAGTTGTTATGGTGCGGTGCGTGGTTGCTGGTGAGAATATGCTTAAGGTTGGCGGGTTGTCTGTGGGCGAGGACTGGCCTGCTTCCCAAGGTCTGTGAAAGCGAGGGATCATTGTCCAGGATGGGAGGTAGATCACTGATGATGCGTTGGAGAGGTTTAAGCTGAGGACTGTAGGTAATGGCCAGTGGAGTTCTGTTGGTTTCTTTTTTGGGCCTGTCTTGTAGCAGGAGGCTTCTGGGTACACGTCTGGCTCTGTTGATTTGTTTCTCTATTTCCTTGTGTGGGTATCGTAGTTTTGAGAATGCTTGGTGAAGATCTTGTAGGTGTTGGTCTCTGTCTGAGGGGTTGGAGCAGATGTGGTTGTACCTCAGCGCTTGGCTGTAGACGATGGATCGTGTGGTGTGTCCGGGGTGGAAGCTGGAGGCATGAAGGTAGGTGTAGCGATCAGTGGGTTTTCGGCATAGGGTAGTGTTAATGTGGCCATCGCTTATTTGTACTGTGGTGTCTAGGAAGTGGACCTCCCATGTAGATTGGTCCAGGCTGAGTATGATGGTGGGGTGGAAGCTGATGAAATCATGGTGGAATTCTTCCAGGGTCTCCTTCCCATGGGTCCAGATGATGAAGATGTCATCAATGTAGCGTAGGCAGAGAAGGGACGTGAGTGGATGAGAGCTGAGGAAGCGTTGTTCCAAGTCAGCCATAAAAATGTTGGCATATTGTGGGGCCATGCAGGTGCCCTCTGTTTATATATAAAGTAGTCATTATTAATCACAGGTGCTGATTTTTGTTTTTGCCCATTCATCCTGGCCTCCATTTTGAGAAAATGCTATTGAAATGCTTTTCCAAGGAGCTATGGGCTTTGATACCTTTTCCCACAATTCCCTTGGATTCCTAGTAATTAAAACTGGTAGAAATATGGAAAATAATTTTAGCAAAAATTTACATTTTTAATCTAGATTTTTAATTTTCAAAAAATTTCAACCGCTCGTTAAGTTGACTGAAAAACAGCAATTATTTTCATGATATCCAATCTTGATTCAAAAATGTGTCAGTGATGGAGAATCCACCATGACTGTTGGTAAATTGTTCCAATAGTTAAATAGGAAAAAGATTCAGCGGGTTATAAGTGATTAAAATAAGGGGGTTAAAATGCAAGCACTTATGTCACCTGAACCATTGGTGGCTGCTATTGCTCCAACTAGAACAAAACATAATGAACAATCTTAATTTTCTGGCTTGGCAGACAGTTTAATTTAGTGGCATATTTCAGTACTGAAAAATTATTGCAAAGGAGTTAGGAAAGCCTAAATATAAGACAATCATAAAATCTTACCTATAATAATAATTATATAAATAAAGAATATGATTAAACTGCACTACTGTGTGTTTTTATCTAAAGTGATTGCTAAATAACTCTTCTGTAACAACATTAATTTTCATTATGATAAAACTGGCTAAAACTGGTCTTATGACTCAATGTTTTCATCCAGGTGAACTGATTAAAAAATACTACAGATTATAGAGGAATTTTAGCTGTTTGTTTTACCAATATTTCCTACAAATAGAAAGTATACACCCAGTCCTGCAATCCTTACTCAGGCAAGCTTCCCATTGATTTTAGGGCTCCAAGAGTCAGTCCTACATGAATGACTTTTTTGAAAACCGCAATTCTGCAGTATTATATGTAACCAGTAGATGGCAGCTCATCATTCTTTGATACAATAGGGATAGGCATTTTTTATACAGATTGTTCTTCAGGTGCAGTATTTAGTTAAATTGGTAAATTGACCCCTTATAGCCCAACTCTGCATTAAAATAAGTATGTTTGCACAGGGTGTAAATCACTACAGAACCTGGCAATTTTTAGTATCAGAGGGGTAGCCGTGTTAGTCTGAATCTGTAAAAAGCAACAGAGGGTCCCTGTGGCACCTTTAAGACTAACAGAAGTATTAGAGCATAAGCTTTCGTGGGTGAATGCCCGCTTCATCATTGCGTCTGATGAAGTGGGCATTCACCCATGAAAGCTTATGCTCCAATACTTCTGTTAGTCTTAAAGGTGCCACAGGACCCTCTGTTGCTTTTGGAAATTTTTAATTACTATTACTAATATTTTTTCTAAATTACAATAACGTTTAATATATAATAGAAAAATAATACTTTTTCCTTTTAAAACTACTGTGGAACTATGAAACTGTTGTCTACTACTCATATTGTAGCTTAATTCTGTTGCTGAAGGCAGACCCATGGTACATTACCATTTTTGTACCATTTTGATTGGTAGCTGTCCTTTGCTTTTGAATCAGTTACATGTTGATTTTAAATAGCTTATTAAATTACTTTACATGGTGCCATGTCTAAATAGACATACGTGAGTTTGTAATTGGATGTTGGCAATCACATTTTCTTCCATTACAGAATAATTCTAGCCTCTTAAAATATTTACATAGAAAGCACCCATATGTTACATGCATGAGGACTATAGAAAACCTGAAGACAGTCAGGTAAACATAAATTCAATAGGAGTGCCTTTAATTCCCAATAAGAGTTGGGAGTTCTGTGCTCATAACCTTGCAGGATTGAGCCCACTATGACCCTACATATTTAACATAAGTATCATAAATTAGGATGTGCATATTTTCCAGCAATTGTAAAACAGTTGGTGGAACTTTTGACATGTGACTAACAGTCTGTTATAGTTCTACACCCACTGAAACACAAAAGCATAATTAACGTCCCACCCACAAGGGTCAGTTACTTCTGACTATCTATGGCCTTAATAAAGACAAGTTAAGAGACTCAGTTTACTTCAACAATGGCTTGTTTGCAATGTAATGTCACTGAATTTCTGGTCTTTGAGGAAGATGCCGTGTTAGTATGCAAGGTATATAGTTTTGCTGTTGCAGAAGGAAAAAGGAGTAGACCATAAACAGAATTTAAGAGACATTATCAAAATATATACCAAAAAACAAACAAACAAAAAACCTTAGGCCAGATTCTTAGCTGAAGTCAATGGAACTATGTCAATTTACCCCCTCTGAGGGTCTGGCCTTATTTGTTTTAAAAAATAGATCTATTTCCTATACTTGTACAGTACTAATAATACTTTATATTATTAAAACAGAAATAATTTTTAATCTAATACTCTTTTAATAATGTATGCTCTTTGCTTATTTTATCAATTTTCAATCAGTTTAGACCAAGAAACTAGATTGCTAACAGTTTGCTAGATTACCAGATTGCTTCAGTTTTACTATCTGGATCTCCTGTAGAAACACAATACTGTTCCAATACTGCACTGGAACATTTAAAGGAATATTATAAGATGAAAAAAAAAATAACAGTTTGAATTCTTCTACCTACTATTATTATAACTAGCACCAAAAGTTTCTATCACTGAAAGAGATCATAGAAAAAAAGTAATCTCTCTATTTTTAATCTATTTATTTTATGCATTTGACAATCCTTTGGGTATAATCAGTTTCACTGTTTTTCCTGTATAATCAGTTCTTGATCTTGAAAACTTTTAAGTGTGTGCATAACTATACTCATGTGAATAGTCTCATTAACTTCACACTCTTAAAAACAAAAACACTTTAAAATAATCTCATATTTTCACTGAAAATTAAAAATATTTTAAGAAATACATGAAAAGTGGACTGATAATGTCTAGACATCTGATAGCCAAAGCTAAATATGTCAGTCAAATTCCTAGTGGTAGGTTTCCACATTGCTGTTCACAATAATGGGAATGTTTTTTGGTGCTTTCAAAGAAGCCAGAAAAACTGAGTAGACAGGGACAATGAACTCACCAAGATTTAATTTCTCCAGGCCAAGGATGAGGCACATTGCTGGGGCAGGTTGAGGAAGCTGATATTGCTCTCCTCATGCCACTTGTGTTGTGTAGACAGGCAGTTTTTAAAATCTTCAGTTCTCCTCTCAGCCTTTTCCCCATTTCTGAACTTGCTTTATTACTGCATGTAAGTCATTCCTATTTCTTAATATTGGAGGACTAGTATATGCAGCTGGAGAACCATATCTTACTATAGATGAAGCTTATTAAAATAATTCCAAAGAAAAAGCTGGACAATTAAAATATATTCACAGCTGTCTGGAAGTGTTGTGCCAAAGAAAGGAAGGGGTAGGAAGGCTGTTGTCTTAGTAAGCTGTCAAGTAATCCTGAGGTCAGAGAACGGCAAATCTACATTCTGAAGTTGGAGGAGAGAAGGGATGGGTCAATACAAAATTAAAATGAGTCTAAATGTTGTTCACAAATAATTGTGCTGCCCTACTTACATAAGCTGCTTAATCCTACCTGGCAGTGGTGTAAATCACATCCAATAGTCCAGTATTTATCCTGATGATCAAGATGAAAATAAAATCCTGTTACAGATCAGTGGTGGAAGTGATACATAACAGAAAGTAGAGAAAATTAGAACTAAAAAGCTCTGGTTCAATTGTGTGTTTTCAATTGTATAGGGTATTATTTCTCAGAGCAAAAATAAGGATAATAGGTCTTTACGCTAATGGAGGGAAGTGGAGAGAACTGAAATAAAGAGACTGGTTTTATAAGACAGGCTCTGTCACAAGCTTCCTGTGTGACCTTAGGGCCAGATTTTCAAAAGTGCTCAGCTCCTGTTTAGGCACCAAAAATAAGTGGCTAGAATTTCCAAAGAGCCCGCTATGGTGGGCACTGAGGTCTCTCAAAAATCTGGCCATAAATGTCCCAGTGGGCTTTGCTGGATGTTGAGCACCTTGGATAATCCAGCCCTCATTTACGTGTTTAAACAGGAGCTGAGCTCTTCTGAAAATCATCTTGTCGTTGGTGCTGAGCACTGGAAAATCTGGCCTGAGCAACTTCACTCAGAATTCAGTGGGTGCAGCTATGGGGTCTTTCTGTGCTTTTGAGTCTTCATCTGTAAAATGAGGATAGTAATAGTCACATCTCAGGGATGTAGAGAGGCTTAATTAATCAACTGTCAGGTGTGGGGCGGGCAGTTAAAAGGAGAAGGCTGAGCTCAGTTTGGGGCTGAAAGCCTGGTTTCAGCCGAGAGCTGGAGATAGCTTGCTACTTGGACAAGTCTTCCAAGGGATGGGGTGACTAGGCCCAGGAAGACTGACTAAAGGGACTAGCTGCATGAAGACAAGCTCTGCGTAGAAGAGCAGGGTCCTGCCAAAGACTGTTCAAATGACCCTGTTTTGAGTTAAACATTTTCCTTTATTTTTTTATTTTAATACCTCAGAAGGGGTGGGGTCTCAAGTATGCACTTGACCCATAAGAGGTGGCAACTGACTGTCGGAGACACCTCAACCAGGGAAGTATTGCCCCCTTCGGCCATAAGGGGGCACCATAGAGTCAGACCCTGTCACAGTGACATAAAGCCATCTTCCCTTACCCTTCTTGCACCAAGTACCATTCTTTGACAATAACCTGTATCAAGCACAGCTCAGAAAGAGCCAAGGAATGGGCCCATTGTTCCAGTTGGAATGGTGAAAATGCCCTCAGGATGCTTGCAACCCAAGCTCTTCTTACCAGCATTGATTAGACACCCTGTGTTTTTCAGCAACAGCAAAATGAGTGCAGGTAGGAAGGCCACATGAAATCAGTTACTGTTTAATTGTTCATTGTACATGACTATGCTATAGTCAGGAAATAATTTAAAATCCTATACTACCTTACCACTTTTAGCTGCTTTCTTTAAGGTGTGCTTTTTGACTCCATGTCAATTGCTACTGTAAATATACACTATTTATAAGCTATCTCACAACAGGCCAATGGTCCCCATTTTGACTAAAAATGCACAGAAGGAGCTGAAAAAATTCTGCAAAAGAGAGGCATAGTAAATTGATACGTCCCATACCATCTGCTTCCATGAGAAACTGATGTTATAACAAACTTCAGGCGGCCTGGCTATAAAACCCATTGTAAAGAGCCAAACCCCATTGTGCTGTTTGGAGATCTTTTGCCAATCTTCTGCATGGTACCAATTTTCTATTGTATTTTTCTGTGGCAATATACCAAGTAGGACATATTGGCCAACTTATAGGGCTTTTAATGCTGGATTTTTAACAACTAGCAATGATTTTCTCTTTGTATTACCATTCAATGAACACTCCAGTATTTTACTCCAGGTGCTCTGATCTTGCTAGACTTATGAATCATTCTTTACAAAAAATAAAAAAGGGTGGCCAGACTAAAGTTGAAATGCCACTGACACCATTCCTCTTGTAGAACAAGTAAAACAGCGAGAAACTGCTGCAGAACTTGTTCTCATTAGCTAAAATATTTTCTGTATTTGCCCAAAATCTGTAACACCTTTGCTTGAGCAGATATTTGATTGGTACTTATGTTAGTTCTATGTGGAGAAGAGAAGTTATTAAATAACCGTTTAATATCAATTGCAAGTACATGTATAATGCAGTTGGCTTATTTATTAATAGGAACATGCCACATTACATATTTTGCTTGGGTTTCAGATGTCTTACACTAATCCTTCAAAGGTACAAAACAAACGACTGAAAAATTCCCTTTAAAAGCCCAGTTTTATTGTGACAAAGTCTACACTGGGGATTAGATTGGCTTAACTATGTTGCTCCAGGGTGTGGCTATTTCACACCCCATGTGAAGTAGCTGGGTCAACATAACCTTTTAGTGTAGACCAGGCCTTCGTTATTGCTACTGATTTCATGTGGAACGTGCTCAGATAGTACAGACATAGGCAGAAGTTTAAAACACTAAGACAGACAGATAGCAGCTCATTACTAAAAGCAAAAGCACAACTCATCAAAGGGTCCCTATTTTAATATAAGTAGCTTTATGATCTACCTTCAGTCTTTACTCTAGCTAATATTACGGTTATCTCTACTAGATCTGTTTTCTCTTTGGCCTACTTTTGTGCATAATATGAGAGATGCTACATGTGTTATTCAGACAGAGCTCACTTGTAAACCTTCATTACCGGAAAAGACTAATTTTTTCCATTTATCATTAGAAGCTTACAGTGTAAAGTAACACGTAAGTGTCTAAAGTGTGCAGATGCTAAATGATATGTAAGGAGGAAATATTGTTTGTGTGATCTGGTTTTATCAGAGCTAGGTATAGATCTACATTATCTAGCATGGAGTATTTGACTGCAACACCCCTGTGAATCTGTGTGGCTTGGTTTAGTGCAAAAAAATTGGCGCCTTTGACAAAAGCCCCATGTTGACATGTTTGAATTGCCCTTTCATCTCAGGAAGGACAGTTCATTTGTGTCAGGGATTAGATGTACAAGAAGCGTGGAAGAGAAACTCACATGGAGGGTTTTGTTGTTGTTTTTGCCTGACAGATCAAAGAGAAGAAAGAAAAAGTGACAACAAAAATGGCACTTAGAAGCATGGGATACGCTTGAGATAATGTTAACTAAAGACCATAAAAACCTATGAGGCCCAATCTTGTAATTCCCATGCACTTCAGTGGGCGTTTTGCCTAACGGGGTACAGCATAGGTAGCTATATTCAAACCATCCCTTCACATTTCTATCAATGCTGATCTAGAGAACTTTATGCTCAGTCATTTCCTGGCCTCTCTTCTGAGTCTGCCAGAATGACTGTCAGCTATAAGGGAGTTTTTGTATTGCGGACACATAAAATTAAACTAAGGTCACAAACCTTTTTCACACCATCCCCTAAATAGCCATCACTAACTACTTGTTACTGCTTACCTGGGCTTGACTTTAATTTAATTTTTCCCCAGTTTCAGCTTTGGTGGAAAATAGACATAAACAACCCAGAATTACTGTGGAAGTTTTTTCTTTGCTATAACCACAAAGCGGCAGTTTTTTTCCTTATGTTTTCCATAATAGAGTAACCTTCCTCTTCATTGCTTTTTATGTCCTTGCTTGCTTGTTGATTCTCTGTCTGTTGCAAAGGCAGCTTAGTTAATTTTTTTATTTCTTTCAAAGGCTTGCACCAGTGAAGTACTAATTCTCTAGTAATGATAAAACGGAGCAAGAGTTAAAAGCTTCCAGATATTGCCTTCAAAATAATTCACAAAGGAAATCATGAGCAGGTTTGCTGTTTCATTTCAAACACATAGGCCAGATCCTCAGGTAGTATGAATAAAGTTATTAAATAGAACTATGCCAGTTGAGGATCTGACCCTTCAGCTTTTCCATAGATCAGTGTTACCATTGCTGCGTTAGAAAGTTTGGGGGACGGCATAGTGCTTTTCCCCCAACGCTTTTAGGGCTTGGAGCAGTTTGGGGGACTGCTAACTGATACTAGTATTTTATCTCTGATTCACTAGTTTATCTCATGTGCAGGCCAGTTCTAACCAGTTGATGGCTATTTAGTGTCCTATGTAAAATAAGTTAGTTGCCCCAGTCCAAGTCATTACTGGATAATTTCCACACTTAAAAATTCCAACACCCCAACTGGCACCCTTGTTAGCTGTGTGTTAGTCCATGTGTCTTCAAAATGCAGCATATTTTTATACAAATACATGCTTAGCTAATCTGGTTTGCAGTTACAGGGCTAGATTAATGGAAAGTGTATACTGGTTTCTGCTGGACATAGAAGGCTCCCAAGACAGAAAATTTGCTAGTGGGAGGTTTCAGTGGCACCAATCCACTGAAATAGTCTTTGCACCTGGGAGCGAGAGGGGGTGGGTGCAGCCCTCAAAAGCAGGATTCTGACCAGGAAGGGTGGCTGGGGAGTGCAGTGGTTCAGTGTCTCTGCGCATGGAACTCTGAGGAGAGTCACAGCTGCTGCCCTCAGGGGGATCTCCAAGGAGGGGTGGTGGCGGAAACACTGCATGGCCCTCCTCTGGGTAAATGCCCCTGTGCTGCAAGAAGCCTCACTGGCACAGGGTGGTACAATGTTCACCTCTTTGTGGCTGCTTCAGTGAATATTGTTGGATTGCACTGACCTCAGTATATTCACAGCTGTCAGGAAAGTATAAAGGAAAAACATTATGGCCAAAGCTGTTTTCTAGTTCTGTTTGGAACGATTTTGTTTACTAGGTCTGAATTATTGCTTAAGATACCTATAGCCAAGATTCTTCCCTTCTTAAATAACTGTCCTGAGTCTAGCTGGTATCCAGATTCCCTGAAGGGAAGTGCAGGTTATTTCTAACAGAGAGCATTGAACCAACACACGGGTGTGTACCTATTTGAAGAGGTTTAATGTTTTGCATAGGACGATTAAAGAATCTACAGAATAGAGTCTTACTGTTCTACACAGATCCAACGTTTGTCTGGTTCATTTTGGTTCCACACAACTAGTACTGTAGTTTTGTTGCCCAGCTGGGTTTGGCCGTCCCTTTAAGATGTCTCCTTAGTTGTGCAGAGTTCATGCTCTGTGTGGTTGAGCAGAGGTGAGAAGGAGAGATGGCTCTAAACTTCCTTTTGGTTCACTGGTCCTGCAGCTGGCCAGCAGCTGAAACAGACCCCGCTGTAATTTAGCCTGAGCTAAAATAGAAAATTAGGTCGTCTTAACTATGTCAGTCAGAGGTGTGAAAAATCCACACTCCTGAGTGGCTTAGTTAAACCAACTGAAATCCCCAGTGAAGATTTTTTCCATCAACCTAACTACCGCTTCTTGGGGAGGATGATTATCTAGCTGACAGGAGAACCCCTCCTGTTGGTGTGTCTATACTGAAGTGGTACAGCAGTGCAGCTGCCTGCTGTAGCATTTTAAATGTAGATATACTGTTAGAATAGGCAAAGTTAAACTGGAGCACTGTACAAAAGGAAGATGGACAGATGGCATAGATCCCTCTGTCAGCTTTATGCTGCCCAAGGATTCCTCCACATCAGGGATATGCTTAACTGTTCCTGCAGCCTGCAGGGCAGCTTTCAAGTTGTTTTGTGCTGCTTGACGTTGATGAGAATCCATTCCTGTCTATAACAAACAGATTTTTAAAACATTACTCTAGGTTATTGGCTCCCACATGAATGTGATAGCTCTGTTCTCTGAGTAATAGCAAATGCTGCGGTGAAACCAAAAACTCAAACAGACCCAATTGCTAAAGATTTTCCAGGAACAAAGTTTGATTGTTATAGTTACCAGAAGGCTGTAATAAAGCAAATAATGTTTGCCTCTCAGTGTCCCTATTCCTGGGCTTTGTTGCATCAACGGTGATGACCACAGATTCTGATTAAAATAATTTGCCTAGGTGAAGTGAGGAATTTGACCCTTTTTTGTTCATACCGGAAGGATGTTAACTCTCAAAATTTAACAAAGATGGGTTAGGCTTGAATGTTCCTGTGCTTGTTGCTCAACAAGATTGTTTATCAATTTACATCAGGGCCACACTGCCTTTTGAAAGTGCTGCTGGAAGGCTGCCAAGAGTAATAAAAAGGAATTGCTTCTATTGTCTAAATGCCACTGAATACAAGAATGATAGACTGATGCTTGTTTTCATTTTATTTTATGATGATCTAATTGCAAGAGATATATAATTCCTTGTTATGCCTGTGAAGCCATTTCCTCAGCATCTGGTACTTTTCTGATTATCTATACACAGTATTGGAGAATTAGCGTTAGTGTAAAAATACTACTGGGAATCATTGCATGTATCGATCTACAAAAGACTTGGTGTTCTGCAAAAGTCAGCTCCATCAGTGAACATATAATTTTCTTACATCATAGTAAATTATAAGCTTTGGTTATGGTTTCAAAAAATGTGTTCTACAAATGTCCTGACATCTGTATTCTGCTGCTTTTACTGTGGTCCATGTGCAAGTCATTAATCTGATCTGACATCGAAAAAATCTCTGCATCTTTTCTATAAGTTTCTTTGTTATTGTAACACTTTGCAGTATTTTGGCCCCGACTGCATCATACTCCTTTCTAATTGCCTTAGATAAAACAACAACTTTGTGCTATTTAACATGCTTGGCTCTCTCAAACGATGTTATAGATGCCCTATTCTTCTCATTTCTGTGGTAAATTGAACAGCCAGGAACACATACAGCCAACGGGCTCTTTGTTCTTGACCTGGTTTGAAATCTTGGTAGCACAGAAGTCTGTTCCTTCTAAGAAATGAAGATTTCCTACGTGTGTCATTCTACTAATCATTCATGGAAAATAAGGGCTATAGATATACATACGAAAGGCCTCCATGGAGTTACTCTGTGGCATCAGTGTAACTGAGAGCAGCATTTGGCTCTGCAAACAGTTGTACTTAAGTTTTTCTTCAGCTACCATTGTATCAGACATAACCAGAATGGTGAGAGTGAGCTAAGGATCCCATAGGTCTGGTCTACACTATGACTTTAATTCGGATTTAGCAGCGTTAAATCGAATTAACCCTGCACCCGTCCACACAACAAAGCCATTTATTTCGAAATGAAGGGCTCTTAAAATCGATTTCTGTACTCCACCCCGACGAGCGGAGTAGCGCCAAAATCGATATTGTCATTTCGAATTAGGGTTAGTGTGGCCGCAATTCGATGGTATTGGCCTCCAGGAGCTATCCCACAGTGCACCATTTTGATCGCTCTGGACAGCAAATCTGAACTCGGATGCACTGGCCAGGTAGACAGGAAAAGCCCCGTGAACATTTGAATTTTATTTCCTGTTTGCCCAGCGTGGAGAGCACAGGTGACCACAGATAGCTCATCAGCACAGGTAACCATGCAGGCTGATAATTGAAAAAGAGCACCAGCATGGACCGTACGGGAGGTACTAGATCTGATCACTATATGGGGAGAGGATTCAGTGCTAGCAGAACTTCGTTCAAAAAGATGAAATGCCAAAACTTTTGAAAAAATCTCCAAGGGCATGATGGAGAGAGGCCACAATAGGGACTCAGATCAGTGCCGCGTGAAAGTCAAGGAGCTCAGACAAGCCTATCAAAAAACAAAGGAGGCAAACGGTTGCTCCGGGTCAGAGCCGCGGACATGCCGCTTCTACACCGAGCTGCATGCAGTTCTAGGGGGGGCCACCACCACTACCCCACCTCTGACCGTGGATTCCGAGGCGGGGATAATCTCATCAGCTACACCTGAGGATTCTGCGGACAGGAAAGAGGAGGAGGAGGAGGACGAGCTTGTGGAGAGCACCCAGCACTCTGTTCTCCCCAACAGCCAGGATCTTTTTCTCAGCCTGAATGAAGTATCCTCCCAAGCCAGTATCCAAGACCACGACCCCATGGAAGGGACCTCAGGTGAGTTTACCTTTTAAAATATAAAACTTGTTTTAAAAGCAAGCATTTTTTAATGATTACTTTGCCCTGAGGACTTGGGATGCATTCGCGGCCAGTACAGCTACTGGAAAAGTCTGTTAACGTGTCTGGGGATGGAGCGGAAATCCTCCAGGGACATCTCCATGAAGCTCTCCTGGAGGTACTCCAAAAGCCTTGCCACAAGGTTTCTGGGCAGTGCAGCCTTATTCCGTACTCCATGGTAGGACACTTGACCGCGCCATGCTTGCAGCAAGTAATCTGGTATCACTGCATGACAAAGCCTGGCAGCATATGGTCCCGGTGTTTGCTGGCATTCAAGCAACATCCGTTCTTTATCTCGCTGTGTAATCCTCAGGAGAGTGATATCGCTCATGGTAACCTGGTTGAAATACGGGAATTTAATTAAGGGGACAGAGGTGGCCGTTCCTACTGGTCTGTTTGCCTGTGGCTGAAAAGAAATCCTTCCCTGCAGTTAGCCAAGAGTGGGGGGGGGAGGGAATTGGCCCAGAGCTTTTCGCGTTTGGCTAGCAGGGATCTTCCCTGATACCAGCCACGTGGTGGGGGGAGGGGTAAAGCGATCATCCCAGAGAATTCATGGCAGGGTGGGGGGTGTTAGTTTGGTTCCTGCAGGGATCTTCCCTGATACCAGCCACGCGGTGAGGGGAGGGATAAAGCGATCATCCAGAGAATTGGATGGGGGGGGGGGGTTGGATGGTTTGTTTTCTGCTGCTGAAGGTTAACAGGAAAACCGCAGCACTCAATGGGCTTTGCTTGGTATGTGGGAAAGGAGGGCGCAGAAGCCGAAAGACAATGGCTTACCATGGCCGCATGCAAGCCGAATTCTGTTGCCCGGACCTGCGTCTATGATCTCTAGCAGCAAAGCCACAGGCACTCAATATTAAGAGGCAAAATGTGACCTTGCACAGAAATCACATGTGCTATGTAATGTGAATAGTGTTGGTCACCGTGAAAGAGTATAAGCATTGTTCTGCAAAATGTATCTTTTTAAAAAATTCTCTCCTTTTTTCCCTCCATCCAGCAGCTGCAAATTCTTCAAGCCTCCCTCCTCCGTCCCAAAGGCTATCTCAGATAAGGCGTCGGAAAAAGAAGACGCGAGACGAGATGTTCGCAGAAATCATGGAATCCACCCGCAGTGAAAGAGCTCATCTGAATGAGTGGAAGGACACGGTTTCAAAGTATAGGAAAGAAGCCAGTGAACGTGAGGACATGAGGGACCAACGTGAGGACATGAGGGACCAACGTGAGGAGAGGAGAGACGCTCAAGATGAGAGGTGGCGGCAGGAAGATCAGAGGAGGCAGGATGCAACGCTGAGGCTGCTGCGTGAGCAAACAAACATGCTCTGGCGTCTGGTGGAGCTTCAGGAATGGCAGCAGGATAACAGACTGCCGCTACAGCCCCTGTATAACCCCCCTCCCCCCTCACCATGTTCCATAGCCTCCTCACCCAGACGTGTAAGAACGTGTGGGGGGGGGGGAAGGGCTCCGTACACCCTCTCATTCCACCCCAGTGGACAGCCCAAGCAAAAGGCTGTCATTTTTTTAACCTTTTTTTAGTGGCCTTTTCCTTCCCGCCGATCCTCCTCCCAAACCCAACCCGGGTACTCTCCCTCTTTTTATAATCAATTAATAAAGAATAAATGATTTTTAAACGATAGTGACTTTATTTCCTTTGAAAGCAAGCTGGGGGAAGGGGGAGGGTGGGTTCCTTATAGAGAATGAGTCAATAAAGGGGGCGGGTTTTCATGAAGGAGAAACAAACAGAAATTTCACACTGTAGCCTGGCCAGTCATGAAACTGGTTTTCAAAGCTTCTCTGATGCACAGCGCTTCCTGGTGTGCTCTTCTAATCACCCTGGTGTCTGGCTGCGCGTAATCAGCAGCCAGGCGATTTGCCTCAGCCTCCCACCCCGCCATAAAGGTCTCCCCCTTACTTTCACAGAGATTGTGGAGCACACAGCAAGCAGAAATAACAATGGGGAGATTGGTTTGGCTGAGGTCTGAGCGAGTCAGTAACGATAGCCAGCGACCTTTTAAACGGCCAAATGCACATTCTACCACCATTCTGCACTTGCTCAGCCTGTAGTTGAACAGCTCCTGACTCCTGTCCAGGCTGCCTGTGTATGGCTTCATGAGCCATGGCATTAAGGGGTAGGCTGGGTCCCCAAGAATAACTATTGATATTTCAACATCCCCAACGGTTATTTTCTGGTCCGGGAAGTAAGTCCCTTGCTGCAGCCGTTTAAACAGAGTAGTGTTCCTGAAGACGCGAGCATCATGAACCCTTCCCGGCCAGCCCATGTTGATGTTGGTGAAACGTCCCTTGTGATCCACAAGTGTTTGCAGCACCATTGAAAAGTACCCCTTGCGGTTTATGTACTGGGTACCCTGGTGCTCCGGTGCCAAGATAGGGATATGGGTTCCATCTATCGCCCCACCACAGTTAGGGAATCCCATTGCAGCAAAGCCATCCACTATGACCTGCACATTTCCCAGTGTCACTACCTTTCGTAGCAGCACCTCAGTGATTGCTTTGGCTACTTGCATCACAGCAGCCCCCACAGTAGATTTGCCCACTCCAAATTGATTCCCGACTGACTGGTAGCTGTCTGGCGTTGCAAGCTTCCACAGGGCTATCACCACTCGCTTCTCAACTGTGAGGGCTGCTCTCATCTTGGTATTCTGGCGTTTCAGGGCAGGGGACATCAAGTCACAAAGTTCCATGAAAGTGCCCTTACGCATGCGAAAGTTTCGCAGCCACTGGGAATCGTCCCACACCTGCAACACTATGCGGTCCCACCAGTCTGTGCTTGTTTCCCGGGCCCAGAATCAGCGTTCCACGGATAGAACCTGCCCCATTGACAACATGATCTCCAAAGCACCGGGGCCCGCGGTTTGAGAGAATTCTGTGTCCATGTCCATGTCCATGTCCTCATCACGCTTGTCGCTGCGCTGCTGTCGCCGCCGCCTCCTCGCCTCGTTTTTCTGGTCCTGGCTCAGCATTAACTGCATGAGAACGCGCGAGGTGTTTACAATGTTCATGACTGCTGTCTTGAGCTGAGTGGGCTCCATGCTTGCTGTGCTATGGAGTCTGCAGTGTTCACCCAGGAAAAAAGGCGCAAAATGGTTGTCTGCCGTTGCTTTCATGGAGGGAGGGGTGAGGCTATACCCAGAACCACCTGCAACAATGTTTTTTGCCCCATCAGGCACTGGGATCTCAACCCAGAATTCCAACGGGGGAGACTGCAGGAACTATGGAATAGCTATGGGATAGCTACCCACAGTGCAACGCTCTGGAAATCGACGCTAGCCCCGGTACATGGATGCACACCGCCGAATTAATGCGCTTAGTGTGGCCGCATACATTCGACTTTATACAATCTGTTTCCAAAATTCTAATTATATAAATTCGGATTAATCCCGTAGTGTAGACATACCCTTAGATGAGCATACACAAAATACACTTCTATTCATTTACTGTTACCAAACTTGCATGCACTATTTAAATAGCATCACTTGCATATGTTGAGATTCCCAATGAGCTGTATAGGAATAATGCTGTTAGTAGTCATTCTAACCTGCCCTCATCCCCACTTCTCAGGGGAGGTGCTCAGCAACGGTCATAAAACTGCTGATTTTCATTGGGAGGGGGAGCACATGACCCATAAGACAGTAATGTATTGACACCGTATAGAGGTATTGGATTTTGTCAGCCACGGCCTTTGGTAGCTTTGTTGTCCTCCTTGCTAATAGTGAACCAAAGTGAGATTTGTTTCTATAGAAACAAGAGGGGAACCGCTGAGATAGTGGCAGAGGCCCACAAAGGCTATTGCAATCTTTCATTTGGTTCTTTTACTAACGTCTCAATATTGGAAGAATAACTGCTACCAACACTGGTGAACAGAGTATTTTAAATCTGGCTTCTATTAGCACAAATCCTGTGGCCCAAGTGAGGATTGCAGAAGGCTCCACCTGAAGCATAAATGGGGCTGTTCCACTGCATGGTGATGGAGAGAAGAGCAGGCTGTAGAGCGCTATAAGGAATCCACATCCTGTTTGTCATGGCACTGTGATCTGAGGGGCTTGAAGTGGAGATGTCAATTCTGATCCTCCTGGTGCAACCCTCCGTCCCCTCCGCCACTGGAAGAGGGCAGGGAGACAACAGCTATGAAGACTACTGCAGCCTGATGACTTGTGTCCACCCGCCCCCACCTCCGTCCACTATCAAATCCGCCTGCTCAAAGCCAATTGAACAGGGGAGAGGGCTGAGTCCATCATGTTTAGTCCAGACAAGCAGAGTTACGAAGTAGCTAGAGGAATTCTATTTAATTAGAGATTTACTTACAAAGAAGCTATGAACTTCTGAAGGACCAGCAGCTGCAGATGTGGGGATGTATTCTCCCCCAGGTACATCTGTACAATCCCACTGACTTTATGGGGTTAAACGTGTGACTTCAGTGGGGCTGAACAGAGGGAACAATGTAGTTCATGTTTTTCACAGCTTACATGTCACTTTCTATACAGCTCACAGGCTAGTTAAACATTTAATCAGCTAGGAAAACAGGCCAAGATTTTCAGAAGCAACCAGTGACTTTGGCTACCTCAGTGTTTGGGTGGCTAACTTGAGACGCCCATAGGGGTCTGATTTTCAGAGGCTCTTTCTGAAAATCGAGTCTCACTGTGTTTCAAATCAGGAACCCAAACACTGAGGCAGCCAAAATCACTGGTCACTTCTGAAAATCTTGGCCAAAGCTTGTACATAATATTGAAAAAATAAATTACAACTTTAGAGCTTGGTTCTGCATTCCTTACACGAGCAAAACTTCCATTGACTATAAGGCACCCAAGAAAAAGATGCAGACTTACTGGACTGGACCTAGGGCCGTCCGTAGCCATTTTGGTGCCCTACACAGCCCTCCCGCATGGGGGTTGGGTGGGGCTGGTCCCAGGCCTCTGCGTGGGGGGGGGACTGGCCGCAGGCCTCCACGTGTGTGTGTGTGTGTGTGAGGATGGCTTGGAGGGGACGGGGGGGAACCGCCCCCCAGCATGAGCTGGCAGAGCGGAGTGGGTTGGGGCCGGGTCGCTCCACTTCCTGCTGCCCGGTGAGTGCAGGACAGGCCTGACCCCGCACTCATGGGGCAGCAGGAAGTGGAGTGACCCAGCCCCAGCCCGCTCCATTCTGCTCCCCTGGCTCCCAGCCTTGGGGCTTGGGGGGTGGGGAGAACTGCCCCCCAGCACTCACTAGCAGCGTGGGTGGGAGCCAAGGGAGTGGAGCAGGCTGGGGCTGGGTCGCTCCACTTACCCCTGCTGGTGAGTGCAGGCCTGCCTCCTGCTGCAGTCCTCAGGGGAGTGGGGGCGGGACTGGGGCAGAGCAGGGGCGGGGGCCATGGGGAAGAGGTGGAGCAGGGGCTGGAGCAGATGCGTACTTTGTGTATGGGTAGGGACAGCCCTGACTGGACCACGTGGAAGCTGCCCCCAATAATCAGTGCATGCAGAGAACTGTTCACAGAAAATATGGTGTGTCCAAGGTATGGGTCTTCACAGATTATATATGAAGCTATTTACTTGTGTCTTATCCAGATGCAGCCACCAATTCCTTGAATGGTTAAAAATAAATTGCTCCTGCTGTTATGATTCTGAGTGGAGGGGTCACACAGTTCCACTCTGGCTTGGAATTACATTGTATTTACTTCAAGGTGCTCCTCTTGAACTGTATTAAACCCCATTTGTGTTCTATCTGCTCACACCTTCCACACTACAGTTTAGTTGAGCTCTCATGCTAGCCTTCTTGCCTGGCAGTACCTTCTGTCACTTCTTTGGAATGCTGTCTCATGGGTGATGATTTGCTTCATGGCCATTTCTATGGTGCTGCAAACTATAACGTTGTTTTCTGTCAGGGGGAAGGGAAGGGAGGCCTCATTAATTTTGCTGCAGTTCAGTGTCAGTTCCTGCAGCAAAACTGACAAGCTTGTGAGACGTTTTATCTGAAGGTTTTGCTGTTTCTGTGGCATTTGTAAGAGGCACCCATAAAATGCACAATTGGCTGCAGTACTCCTAAGAGCCTGGAAACATTCTACCCGTGTGTTATATAGGGAATACAGAATGGTGTGCTATAAAGGTTCTTTCAGCATGACTTTGAGCTGGATGCATTATTCATCAGTGGCAAAACCACAAATGAATTATATAGGTCATGCCAATGAGTCCCAGTGGACCCTTCATGCCAGACCGCACCATTGGGACTATTCTCTGTATCCTTCCACCAATAAAGCTAGTACCAAGCTTTAATACCATGGCCAAAATTTTCTAAAGCTTTAGTGGGTGCATGTAGCAAGCCATGCTGGCAAAATGGCAGCTTTGAGACATATTTTCAGAAAGGGTCTGTTAGCTGAACACAAGTTCCCTGCATGTGAGAGAGGAGATCAGATGGGTAGGGGCAAGTGTAGCCTGGAACACTCAAGCTGGATTTTCAGAAGGGCACAACCTATCCACACGCCTGACCAGGTGCTGCTCTAGTCATGACAGGGCCATGACTAACTCACCAGGCTGAAGTTAACGTGCACCAGCAAGTCACTGTCCGAGATGGATGATGGACACTAGGGGAACACACTCCTAAATGAAGAGTTGAGAAAGAGTTGGAGACAGATAGACAGGTAGTTAGCACTTTCCTACTGGGCTTGGGATATAGGGTTGAGCAGAGAAAAGTGGCAGGGCATAATCCAGGAGTGAGGGGGTTCTTGGGGCTATATAATCTAGGAATGTTCTGTTTCTGCTGTATGAGACTCTCCAGTTGTATTTTCTAATGAAGTGAAGATGTCGTGTGAGGTCATGGTAGTGGAAGAAGGGGTGGTCTTTCTGATAGCTACGGCCAATAGCCTGAAGGTCTTGGAAAATCAGTTCAGTGAAGTTCTTAAGTGGACTTTGATCAATAAGGAACCAAGTCAGGTCTGTAAAGCTGCCTTGCTCAGTGGACTGGATTGCACAGTGGCCTTCCTAAGGAGCAGCTCTTACTCCTGCCTGTTCCAATTTATTTCTTTGCCATATTATCTAAATCTAACTCAAGAGACACCTTTTTCTGAGCATTCTGGTAATCTCCTATTTTTTAAGCAATAAATCCTGATGAGCAAATACCTTGGCAAAGCCAAGGACCATTAAACCAATAAGAAGACTGCTGTTCCTAGCCAAAGCTATGGCATTTACAAATTTATTATTTTCTCTAAGTTGAAACAGAAAGACATGGTGTTTGATTTTAATACTTATGATGAATGCCAGACTAAAAGCTTCTATTTAACAATTCTGTAACCCATGATACACACCCTTCAGGAGCCTCAGCTTTTGCCACAAATCCCATGGTCCAAGTGGGGACTGCTGGCAGCTTTGAATTATGCAGCACAACTGATGCTGCTCCACGGGGGAGAGGACAGGTTATAGGACAACAAGGAGTCAAAATCCTGTGTCATGGAGCCATGCTTGGAAGTCCTTATCACTCATCCTTATTGCTCCCAAACCCCAGCACCTCTTACAAGCTCTCTTGCAGTGGTCTTAACATATGCTGAGGAGGAAGAGGGAATATGTTCCTGCCCTGGGCTATCCAAATGAGGAAAGAAAGGGGATGGGAGAGAGATGAAGAGAAAATGGCTTCTCTGTTTAAGTTTTCAGTTTCACCAATGCACACTCCCCTACCCAGTAATATATGGAGCAAAGATGGTAATTCAGAATGCCCTCCGAAAGTGGAAATGGTGCAGTTCTGCCAAGCAAGGGGGGCTGGGTTAGCAGAGGCTGAACAGAGGCATGCATGTTGCATGGAGCCCTGCTCTATGAGGGCTCCCTAGGCTACTGTGCAGGAAGAGGGCTTGGAGGCAGGGCAGAGGTTGGTCAAGGACAGGGCCGGCTCTGGCTTTTTTGCCGCCCCAGGCAAAAAAGCCTCCGGCCGCCCCCCCCCCCAGCGCAGCGGGGGAGGGCAGCCGGAGCCCTGGGAGGAGGGCGGCGAGTCCCGGTCGGGGCTCTGCTCTCCCCGGCGGCGGCTCCGCTCTCCCCAGCGGCCAGAGCGCCGGGGGGAGGGCGGCGAGCCTGCCGCGGCTCCACTGTCCCCAGTGGCCAGAGCGCCGGGGGGAGGGCGGCGAGCCCACCGCGGCTCCGCTGTCCCCGGCGGCCAGAGCGCCGGGGGGAGGGCGGCGAGTCCGCCCGGGGCTCCGCTGTCCCCGGCGGCCAGAGCGCCGGGGGGAGGGCGGCGAGTCCGCCCGGGGCTCCGCTCTCCCCGGCGGCCAGAGCGCCGGGGGGAGGACGGTGAGCCCCGGCCGTGGCCCTGCTCTCCCTGGTGGCCGGAGCCGGAGCACCGTGCCGCCCCCCTCCAGGTGCCGCCCCAAGCACAAGCTTGGTGGGCTGGTGCCTGGAGCCGGCCCTGGTCAAGGATCTTTTTGATGCATGGCTCCTCTGGCCCCTTTCCCTCCCTCTTGAGGTGGATGGGCGGGTGCTAGGAAAAGATTCCTTTTTATTTTAAACCGCCCCACATAGTTCCCTTTTGTTCAGTTGAGTTATTCAGGGAGAAGATTTTAGACTGAGGGTGGGATTGTAGCCACCAATTCATTCCACAGGCACTGTTCACCATGACCAGAGTTATAGTTATACTAGTGACTTAAAGGTGAAAAAGAAAATTTTTCCAAAGCACCTAGGTGTCATTGGAAGTCCGTGGGATTCAGTTGACTTTGAAAATGTTATCCAATCCCACTTATCAATTCCCTGAGAGTCTAGTACAACTGGTACCCAGGGCTGCAAGCCTTGAGTTCAATGGGATTACTTGCATAATTACTACTCAACATGAGTAAGAGCTGCTAGCTCGTGCTGTTTAACAGATTGTAACAAACACATATTTGTCCCCTTGAAAGAATGAACGTAACATTCTCATTATTTTAGATCACATTTTTAATGTTTAAAAACTATATTGGTAACAGATTACAGAACTTATTACTTTTTTATTTATTTACACACAAACGGGGAAACAGTGTAATCTATTTGTTTATGTTTAATATGAACAGCACAAAATATAGTGACGTTAGCAGGAGCAAAATATCACCCATAAGTCATGACACATTTGAACACCTCATTGGAAATTACCTGGCATCAAGTGTACATCACACTGTAGTGTTTGTACTGCAGCTGGGTGAACCTTAACTTACATAGGGACTCTAAAAAATGGATTTAGTATAAACAATCTAAAGTTCAAGTCTTATGAAAAAATACCTTTTACAGTCTGTATCTTGGCTGAAACACTGTAAACATGCAGCAGTTTGAAAAGCTCTGTAAAAGCGGCTAATACATTTTCCTTCAAATTTGTGCTCATGTTTAAAACAAATATTACTGCAAGACTTGTCCTTATCCTAGGCTACAAAGCAAGCTTGGAAAATAAATATTTATTTTTAGACCCGTTTCTCAACTTCTATTTTTCATAAATACTGAATACTATATTGTACAGTGTTAACATGGTATGGAATATGCTCAATCACTTTGTCTCTAGCACCTGATTCTAAAGCATGATTATTTCAGTGGGTGAAATTCACCTGGTGCAGCAACCTTCACAAGGCCTGTTCAAGATACTAGTGCCACTTGATCCCTACCAACAACCTAGGAGGTGACTAGGCATTGTGTGGGCCCTTTGCACAGGGAGTAATTTCACCCATCGTGAGCATTGTTTGAATAATTTGCTATTGAGAAAATATGAATACAGGCATTAGAATTGAATTCTAGAAAATTCATTGAAAAAATGCAGCCATTTTCTTGCTACATTCATCAATATAATTATAGTTTACTTGAGGCAACAATGATAAAGGATAGAGGGGAAGGGATGTACATTTTGCTACGTGAGAAGCTAAAATATTCATGTTTCTGTTCAAATTTGGATACAAACATCTATTTTTGTTAATACACAGCAACTAATATCTATTTCATAGGGGATAAACAATAGCAAAAATATACAGCATCCTATTTATTTACAATATATATACATAAAAATGAAACATTTCATACAATACCACACAACTGCATAGATTCTTCTTTAGAAACAAACATGTGCACAGTATGTGAATGTTCAGACCATTTCAGCCCTGTACTTATTAATTTGCTACCATTTTCACAGTTTGTAACAGAAAGCCTTCCATTTTGATACAACTAAAACATTTTTTGTATATATTATATGGAAAAGGTTTTCCTGATGCAAAGTGCTCTTGGGAACTTTTGTGTGAGCTTCTTGGTAGCAGGAAAGAAGAGCCATTTATTGGTACTGTTGATGGAATAGAATACATACTGTTGTGGGTTGGTCCTAAGGATACCAGTGATAGGATTGTGGAACTAGATTTGGATCATTCAAAATCAGAAGGCTTTTTGCCAAGATGCTCTTTAGTCTTAATATAAGATTAAAGCAATTAGTCTTTGCTGATTTAAGATGGGCTATAGATACCGTTATATATAATTAATTATTCGTACAGCACCATAAATACGTATGGTGCTTTGTGTCGTGAGGCGGACGTACAGACGAAACTCATGCTGTCCCCAAACATGTTTTCAAAGTTTCATTTAGATGTGTGACCGGTCAAAATAGAACACACACGTATCATTATTAAGCTCAGAAAATCAACCTTCTGGAGTGGATGGATATCCTGAAGGGTTGGAATTATGCTTCTGCAAGGGGCCAGTACAAGGGCTGTGCACCACTGAGATACCACTTGCATCCTCAAATTAGGGCTTATGTGGTACATAGGTCTTGTGCAGGCCCATCTGTACACTTCATCCCAAAACAGTGTTACTTCCAAGATTCTAGGTCCAAAATTGTAATGTATTTTATTTATTTATGTTTATAAACGGGCAGGGGGAGAGAAGGGAGATAGCTTCTTCATTTCTCTCCACAGATCACTGTAAATGAAATGCTAGGCAAGATCAAAAGCCAAAAGCAAAGGATTTTATGGGCCAGATCTGCAGCTGGTGTTAGTCAACATAACACTAGCTCATAATCTACTCCTAAAACCTTATTAGGAACTCCTGCTTGGAACTACTCCCTCCTTCTCCCACCACTTTCCAATAACCATAACAGAATAGTTTAACTAGTTTCACGTTCAGTCTATGAATTTGTAGTGTCCACAATAGTGACAAGCTCTCTAGAAAAGGAAAGCATGCTGCCACCTACTAAGTAGATACAGTACTCTGGATCCTACTAATTTAACAGAGGAACTCCTATAGCATTTTACAGTGCTCTTAAAAGCCTAGCTAAAATGTGGGACTCCTACTTTTGTTAGCTACAAGTTCACTATTCCAAATAAACTGAATAATAGCAGTACATTTTACAGATAACCTCATACAGTGATTTTGACAATTACAGCAGGGTCTATTGCATTCTGTTAAGAATGTATAAACCTGATGAGAAAATAAAAAAGCATATCATTTCACAGTCTGTACCACAGACATCAACATACATATTATTCCTTTGCATAAATAGCTATATATACGAGTCCAATAAATTAGTCTGAGTGAAATCCTCACACCCCCACCCCATGTACAGGGCCAGCACACAGCCTGTTTAAGGACTGAGCCCATCTTACACCCTTTCAGGACAGAAATGATGATGGTCCTATGCCTAGGGGAAATTGCACTCAGTGCATAAATAATGGTAATTCATTTTATTTTATCCAGTCAGACTGCAGTATGCAAATTGAAGAAGGGGACAAAGTGGGTGAGGAAGAAGTAATATATCAATGGGAGTTGGGCATCTAACTCCTTTGTGCCTTTGAAAGTCCCCCTCAATATCTCCTCTGTCACAGTCTCATCAACTCCATAATCTCTACTGTCAGTAGTAGAAGAGGGAAGGAAAAGGGAATGGGAAGGAGGAGGATAATCCCAGAGTACTTGTGGGATAAAACAGTCACCTATGAAATTTTCACAGGTTAAAGTTAGTCTTTTAGGGTTTGTCTACACTACAAACCTAAGTCGACTTATATTAGGTTGACTTACATCTACCACAGTAATTAATGTGGTGGTGCATGTCCACACTACCCTCTTTGGGTTGGTGGTGCACGTCCTCACCAGGAGCATTGCTGCTGACCTAATAGGGGCAGTGTGGGGAGCTGAGAGCCTGGTCCCTGAGCTCCGCTGGCAGCTCCCTGCCTGGAGTCCGGCTGCCCCACAGGGTCCTAGCGGGCTATCCCCCTCTTTGCTCCCCAGTCCTCGCTCGGAGTGGAACAAAGCTGTTTGAGGCTTTTCACCCCCACATTCCCCACAGGGAGCCGGGGGAAGCCGCCCGGGACTTCTCACCATTGGGGACCAGGGTCCAGCTGCCTCGGCTTTTTGCCCCTCCCCACACTGGAAGCTGGCACGGGGCCGCTTGGGCTTCTCACCCTAACTCCAGCTGGGAGCAGGATTCAGCTGCCCAGTCTCCAGGACAGCAGGGCTCCTGTTGTGCAATTGACAAGAAAGCTGATGTAAGAGACGCAGTGTCTACACAGACACTGCACTGCACTAACTACACTGACATAAGCCTTATCCCTCTCGGGGAGGTGGAGTTATTATGTCGGTGTAGTAGGACACTTACATTGGCGGGACAAGGCTGTAGTATGTACACTGACATAATTAAGTTGACATAAGCTGCCTTATTTTGACCTAACTGTGTACCTTACAGGTCCTGAGCACCTCCTGCAAATTGCTAAGTGACCTCAACTGCCAGTGACTTTAAGCGATTTAAGGACAAGGCAATAGGAGTGAAGGCAATTCAGCAACTCACAGGAAATTCAATATCTTGAAGTATTAGGTCTGTAAAAAGAAAACATTGTAGTGACACATAATATCCATAGATACGATTGCTAATCCTAGTCTCTTTTTCCTTAGTTATAGTATGAGTATAAAATGAATCAGCCACTGAAAATGAGAGAGTCATCACAAATTGGCAAGTACACCTGAACTTATGAAGGGCATCATTCAACCCTGAATGTGCACCTGGACTCCTGTTAGCCATTAGTTCCATTGGTAGTGTAACCCTTCTGCCAGGTGGAGCCAGCAGCAACAAGGGCTGGGTTCAGTATCCAGTGGTTCCTTTTCAACAACACAACACAAAACCGGCTCGAGCCCCCACCCAGTGCCCTGGGACAATTACACACAACCTTCCTGGACACCTCTAAGAGGCAACCCTTCCCCTCTCGCAAGCACAGAGTCTGAGTGTAGCAGAAACTTTTAATAAAAGGAGGGAAGTAACTCAGCATTAATTTGGGAAAACACTGCAACTAGGGTTCATAAACACAAACCATGAGCAAAAGACCCACCCCCAAGTAAGTGTCCTTTTCGCCTCAGTGTCCTTTTCGCCTCAGATTCTTAAGTCCAGCAACCCAAGTCCCTTCAACGTGCCCGTCCCTTCTCTGTACCCCACTCACAGTTGCTGTCCTTGGCCAGTGCAGCCCCCGAGTTCAGAGATTCATCTGCAGAGTTCACCTCCCAGGCTGTGTGGAAGCGTGGGGGTGTGGTGTAAGGAGGCACCTTACACGCTCCACTGCTGTCACCCGCTTGTTGCTTGCCTCTCTGCGGGGCTCTGCTCTGGCCCTCTCCACGAGCCTCTTTGCTGGCCGCGCCTCTCTGCCAGCCACCCTGCTGGCCGCTTGCTGCACATCTCCACCAGCCACCTTGCTGGCTACTTGACAAGATGTCTCTCAGTGATGTCAACTGTTAGTGGGGAAGGCTCACTGCTGGTGCACACTGGCCAGTCTCTTGCAATAGACACACTGTCCCAAAGTAGGTCTAATACTTAGACCTGGGTATCAGTAATTTCAGCTCTGCAGCATGTAACAAGACTCTCAATTGAATTTAAATTAACTCTTTTATTTACCAGGGAGAGAGGAAGGGTCAAACAATGTCTAGGACCCTTAAACAAGGCCCATCCTCTCTCAACTCATTAGACTTTGGAACCGATGTCCCCTGCCTAGCAAGTGCCATTCAGTTGAGGGTGAGTCCCTCCATTGGGGTATGCCAGGTACAGTTCTGCTGCCCTCGGTTCACACAACAAGGATAACAATCCTTTATTACTCTTGCCCCAATAACAAGGAGACTGGGGATCCAACACCAACCACAAGTGATCATTTGGGCAAGCAATCCCATCATGCTGAACACCTAGGCAGGGTGGGTGTGTCCAGGCAAACGAGATCAGCTTCTGAAGTCTTTTTCCACAGCTCATTATCAGATGTCGGGGAAAGCTCATTCAGACTCTGCTTACACTAGGACAGGGATCGGCAACCTTTGGCACACGGCCCGCCAGGGTAAGCCCCCTGGCAGGCCACGCCCATTTGTTTACCTGATGCATCCGCGGGTTTGGCCGATCGCAGCTCCCACTGGCTGCGATTTGCAGCTCCAGGCCAATGGGGGCTGCGGGAAGCGAAGCGGGCTGAGGGATGTGCTGGCTGCCGCTTCCTGCAGCCCCCATTGGCCCGGAGCGGTGAACCGCAGCCAGTGGGAGCTGTGATCGGCTGAACATGCGGATGCAGCAGGTAAACAAACTGGCCCGGCCTGCCAGGGGGCTTACCCTGGCAGGCAGTGTGCCAAAGGTTGCCAATCCCTGCACTAGCAACCTAGCACGCATGTTTGACAGCAGAATTCAGACTTTCTCTCTAATTCACACATCAAGAACAATACAACATGAACAAATATGTGTCCCTGGCAGAACATTATTACTAAAAATGATTCGGTATGTGATGATAAAGATCATCTGCTTAGTACCTGAATCTCTAACCTGAGCCATTCTCCAAACTAACAATATGCCACAACATAAATGCAAAGTTAGAGTGGCTCTGCAAATAATGTATAGCTATTTTTGTTTGATCCCGAAGAAACAGAAATAGGCTTTTTAAATATAAAAAAGTGTTCTATTTAAAGAGATATTAAAAAAATAAAAATCTGGCTTGATTCCAATTAAGAATCCAGTTTTGCATAAGGGCCTGATCCTGTTCCCACTGGAGTCAAAACTCACACTGACTTCAATCGGAGGAGGGCTGACCCTAAAAGAATAAGTTAACTTCTTTACAAGGTCAGCTTTAGGTATATGCAAAACTATCCTAAAGGAAAAGGCATTAAGTATGACTAAAGATGGTGGTTTTTGATATAACTGGAATTTTTCATTTTTTCTTGAAAAGTGTAGATGTATTTAGTAAATATTGGTTTATATGGAAGAAAATGCATATTTCTGAATCTTTCCTTTCACATAGAAATCAGCTCTGCCTTCTCCTGGTTGGTTTCAAATGTTCAGTGCTCTATACCAAGTCTGTTTCTGGTCAGTTTCAAAAGGGTTTTATATTCCTCTTGGTCTAAGATCACTCATGGTTGAGTATGTGTCTCTACACAGTGATTTGATGTGCTATCAGCTCAACCATTTGGGCTGGCTGCTCCAATGACTTTTTTTTTTTTTTTTTTTAAAGAGCAGCACCAAGTGTAGGACATACTGTTATCTAACACCAGCTGATGCTTTCATGGTGCCCTTCATATAAACACTCCAGAATGCTACACTTACTAAATGAGGGAAAATGGTTTACAAAATAGTAATGAAAAGCCAGATCAAATGTATGCAATTTAAGAGTAGAGTTTTGGTTAAAAAAGAGATGGTGAGAGCTGAACATCATTTGTGAAAACTAGTCTAGAATCTGGATTTGTAAAACAAAACAAAAACAAATACATTGCTTGCTCCAAAGGACTAAATATTATGGTTTGGAAGTTTTAAGACTAGTACTAGAACAATCTAATTCAATCCCAGAAGAGTAAAAATTAATTATGATTGGAACCTAGTGGCAAAGCCATATAAACCCTTGCAGACAATCAACACAACCTTAACATTGATTTGATAACTCACTGGAATTGGAGAAACTGATATTGCTGTTGGGAAAATGGGCATTTTCTGCAAGCAAATACATCTATATCAGTATTTCATTATTTGGATTTGATTTGAGTAAACTCATAATGGATGGGATAGATAAAACAGAATGGTGGTGATTCTGGTGAGTAGCAAACAGGGATGTATCCTTTTCAGCATGATGTTGACTTCAGTTGCCTTCAGCCTTGTCTCCTGAGTGCACCCAGTCATAGATGACCAAAGGAATGCTCACTAGGGAAAACAATATTCCCAATGCCATGAAAAGAGAAGCCTGAAAGAAAAAAGGAAAGGAGTCTTTCAACTAAGGTAACTTTTTTCCTTAGAGAGACTTACAAATTGATACTGGATTTCAAAATTACAAATGAAAACAAAGCTCTGAATTCCTTGTTAAGCACTGAGAATGAAAATTTCCTCTATCCTCAGTTAACAAACTTTGCCTTAAGTGCTCATTTCAGTGACTCTATCTGAAGAGGGCTGAATGGGTTCTCCTTTGGTACCCCTTGGCTCTGCTCTTTAACTAGCCAAAGGGCTCATTGCAGAATGAAGTAAAGCACATGCACTGGGCCATCCTATGAGGGTTTACTTGCACAGCATTTCAGCCATTGTCGTCTGGTGGAGCTAATGAATTAACCCACATGTAACCTAAGATTCTTGCATGCCAGTGCAGAGAAATAACTATGGAATCACGAGCCTGGCCCAAATTAAGTTCTTGATTATGGAGTAATCAAATAAAATTAATCCAAATCACTACTGTAATATGAATAAAAAACAAAGACATGATAACAGAAGAGCTGGTTCTGGTAGTGCACTGAGTGCACTCAGCAAATCACAGGGACTATTCAGAATCTTACATGACTCTATTCACAGCTGGGAAATTAGCAGGATCTTTGACCTTTACCAAGGAAGTTTTTTATTCTAATCTCAGTATGGGAAGGATTGTGACATCTTCTGGACTGCAAATCTCCCTTGACATCCAGTAAAAACTTATAAGACCCTGCTGAGATCAAGTTGTCACAGTCCTGTATGCTCACAAACGATGAAGAGTTGGCTCCTTTTGCAGGGGGCGCCCAAAATTTTACTGTGATCCCTTAAAACAATGTGAAGTGCTGCAAACATGACACACTGCAGGCTCTTTCAGGTAATGTTTTGCAGTGGAAAATAAGTTGTGGCTATGGAGGCAGTTCCTCTGCTGCCAAATTCAAAGGACTCAGAACCTTGCTAAGGATTACTATTGTTTAAACTGTGGTACTTCCGGATGGCCCCTAATTAGATTTGAGGCCCCAATCAGATCAAGGCCTCAGTGTGCTAGGTGCTGTACAAACACATAAGAAGGTAAGGGTCCCTGCACCAAAGGTCTTACAATCTAATTTAAGACAAAACACTGCACAGGAGTGTGACAGAGGGAGGGAGGACAAGGGTAACAGCAATAGGTTCACATATGTTCAGACAACAGATTAGATCTGTTCTCAACCGAATACATTTTAATGAGTAACAGGCAAAGCACTAAATTGATCTACAGAAAAACATACCCAAATCCTCTGAGTAAATTTTTCCGTATCCCGATGTGTGATTTTTAAATACAGCGATGAAGGAATAATGAAAATCAACATATTGGCAGAAGTTACTCCTGTAACATTCAAATAAATATGTTAGTTATTGTGGAATTTCACATCTGCCAACAACAGCTATTTATTATTAATATAAAACCAGAATACTGTACCTACAACTCCAAAAATATCCTTCATTGAGGGGATAAAAATTACTAACAGGTTGATGAAAATCAGGAGGACAATAGTAACCACAATATGATGGCATAAGTCATATTTTGTTTTTTTAGCCAGCTCAAATAAAGAAGAACGCACCTGTAGGAAAATGAAGAGTTCTCTGTTAGGAGGAGCATACAACTTTCAAGCCCATATACTAATTTTTATTGATTCTGTGCATGACAATGAGATTTTTATAGATGCCCCAGTGATTCTGGAGGTTTCAAATGTACTGCTCTTGGAATAAGCCTTACATTTAATTCAAAATCTGAGAACTGGATTTCTATGTGTCTGTACGAGTGTATTTTCCCCCAGATTATATTTCTTGACAGAGGTGGGGGAGTATGTTAACATGTACTTTTTAGTTCAAAATTAACTGCTGTTCTGCCATGGTGAAAGCTCACGTAATCGGCTTTGTGTGTGGAATTAAACAGCGATGGAAAGAAATGGAATTCACCTACATCCAACTCTGCAACATAGCCACTCTGTAGCTGCCATTCCAGCCTACAAAGGAAGGCTGGAATAATGTCACCCACGTGGGTGGGGAGGTATTGAATCCACTGGATCTGCATAATTGAGGATTCAGTGACTCCTTCCCTAGCCTGCCCATAATGCCTCTTTCTGTGTTAGACTCTTCAAATGTTGTACAGAGCTCCTTGATCCCTGCAATACACAGGGGAAGTGAAGGCTGCCCTCATGGTCAGTCCATCCCACCCTCTCATGAAGAGCCCTACTACAACAGGGTTACTGAAAGGGATTTCTGTGGTTCCTCTGTTCTTGGACGAATTTCATCCTTGATTCTGCCCCTATTGAGATCAATAGGGTAAGATAAGGCCCTTATGTATTTTCATTTTAAATTGACTTAACACCTTCCCGTTCCAAGAGAGATTAATTTTTTTTAATTGTATGATAGTTTCTTATTCTCCTATCCAGAACTCCCAATGAAGCCAATGGGAGTTTAATATGTGGAAAGACTGACTGCAGGATCAAGTACTCTCTGTAGTCTGTCATTGATTCAGAAAACAGACCACACACACAAACCAGCCTTGCTTTGGGAAAGTGCACCTACTACAGATCTTAGCTGTTTCTAAATTGCAAGAAGCCTTATACTTACAGTGAAAAACAGCACTGGCACTGTGAGTATGACTGCAAAAATGACAGCCACACGCACTGTCAGGATGAGGATGTCATCTCTACTCTGGTAGTTGTGAAGCAGATCTGAGTGCACATTGTCTGCAGGGAAGACAATAATGTAAGTGTTCCAGCAAATAACCAATTAGTTTACAGAAACCGTCACTTAACAATGGCCTTCTTGAACAATAAGTGATGTATCAGCAAACAAAAGGGCAGGGAATGAAACATTTTTGAGTTAAAATATGTTTTAAACCATACTCTAGTGATTCCATGTTTCAAGATTATCTCTTTGGGGCCCTGTTTCAGGAAAGCATCCCTAGTCAAGAAAGCACAAGGTTAACTCTAAGCTAAAGTCCATTGCAGGAAGACTACAGGGAGGCATAGCATAGCTACTGGGGATTTTTTGGCAGCTTAAACTTATATAAAAATAACCACATGCACTGTCCCTGCTGAATTTATACTAAATTATTAGGTTGCACTAAATAAGTCCAAATAGCAAATAAAGTGCTAGGAGAAAACAGATCATCTTCTCTTGAAGAACAAACCCCTTTTTAGGTCAACCCTTTCCCCAGGAGGTTTCTCTGACCACACATACTGCTATCCAGCTACTTCTGGTGGCTACCCCCACACCTCCATTTTCCCTCTTGAACCTACCCTCCTCCCTCAGCAACACTCACACCCCCTGCACCTTAATGACCACCTCCTAGAGGAAGTGATCCATTCTAAATGCTGCTGATATGGGTCACTGGGAGCACCACATGCTGGTGTACTGACAATATTTTAACAAGGCCTCCCACAAAAGCATCTCCCTTAACCAGTGAGAAATGCTGTGGACCAGGTGTACACATGCTGGCAGACAGGAAGAACATAGAATTCATTTGTTTGTTTCCGCACCTTTAAAAAAACTCTCATAACTGTAACCAAAGGAAGCAAATGCACTGAGCACAAAAAAAAAGTATATTAATCTGCCCTTTTCTGGAAGTGTTCAGGCTTTGTTTCTGAAAGGTGTCCTGAGAAAACTGATAGCACAGAACAGTGGTCAGCCTGTGTAATCTGATGGGGGGAAGCAGGGGGGTAAAGACCTTGCAGGGGGCTCATTGGGGATATATAGTTTTAAAATACCTGCCATTTGGTGCAATCTGGTCTATTCCTGAAGGCAAAAATATTATTCGTCAGAAAGATTTGACCCTAAAGGATAAACCCTCTCTGGCAAGAATCACTTATCAATATACAGAAAAAGCCTGAAATCATCCGAAACTTCCCTTGCTGGCATAGCCCCTTCTCGTACCTGGCTTATACCACATAAGGCGCATTCTGCCATTACAAGCCCAGGTTGCTGCCTCTGTACCTCTGGTCTCCCACTCAGCATGACAGCAAAATACCATACAGCCCAAGCAAGTGACCTTTATCAATACCTAATTTTTTGTAACTGTACTCCTGTAATGTACATATGGCAATAACTGCGACACCCTGAGTAAATAAACAAGTGGTGTTGGTTTAAAAAAAGAGAAGGCCAAAATAAAAATGCTATTCTGGTCTATGAAAGGATGAGGGAAAGGGCTACAGAAAAAAAAGTGCATTTAAAAAAGGCATGTTCCTGTCAGTCTCAAACGATGATCCATGGGGAAGGAGAAAAGTAATGCTGCCCTTCCACGCCCCAATTCTGCAACTGATAGGGTGCAGGCAAACATCAGGGTGGGGGGCTCTCGCAGATGCAGCATTATCCACACACTATTAATATTCAGGCACATGGTAAAGTAGGAAAGAATTGGGTTTCCTTTCCTCACAGATTAAAGTAATCTGTAGGGTTAGATTTGCCTCCTGCGTGGACTTTGCCTCCTCTGTGGACTTGTCTCCAGGGTTCCTGCTCCAGGTTGCCCCCAGGACTTGGTCCCAGCACCATAGGCACCGATTTCTGCTCCCAATGGTGGGTGCTCGACCCCCTTCTGCTCCCTGCCCCACCCCGACTCCACCCCTGCCCCGCACCCATTCCAACCCCTTCCCCAAAGTCCCTGCCCCAACTCTGCCTCCTCCCTGCCCCTATTCCGACTCCTTCCCCAAATCCCAGCCCCGGCCCTACCTCTTCCCCACCTCCTCCTGTGAGTGCGCCATGTTCCCGCTCCTCCCCACTCCCTCCTGGAGCTTGCTACACCGCCAAACAGCTGTTTGGTGGCGGCAAGGGCTGGAAGGTAGGTGGAGGAGCTGGGACACGGCTGGCTGCCTGCTGGTGGGTGCAGAGCACCCACTAATTTTTCCCTGTGGGTGCTGTGGTGTCTGTTCTGTGGTGTCTGGGAGTTTAAGCGCATTAATCTGGTCTTAAGAGGCTCAGATCCTTCAGTTGAGCCCCAGATAGTCCAACCCTTCCAGGGTTTGTCAATAAACCCAAATGAAGTAACCGCAAATGAAACATCCCACTTGTGGGGTCAGAGTCCTCTTCCCTCTTCATCTTCTGTAAAGCAGTGGGCCCCAAATAAGCTCACAGGCTAGCATCAAAGATTAGTCCCATCATAAGTGGATCCACAACAGGTCCACACTTCCTTTGAGGAGGCAGTAATCAGCTAAGGAGTTCTAGCCTTTAGCCAGAACTTGGTCCAGTAGCTAAAGACTGGAGATTTGCTCTCCTGATATGTCTGCCCCCCAACTCAGCTGGGTTTTTCCTCTTTTAAGCTCCTCCCTCCAATTCTGATATCTCCTATAGGTGTAGCAAGGCACAGCCAACTGAATCCACAGTAGCTCATTAACCCTGTACAATTTGTAATACTGGGGCCGGCAGGTCTAGCCCTGCCCATAACTAAAAGGCCCACCCCCCTCAAATAAGCAGAGTAAGCACTAAGTCCAGGCCACAATTGATTTCTGGGGACAACAAATGAGAAAAAAAAAAAAGAAACAGGAGCAGGAGTGAGGTCAAAGGTTGGAAATCAGGGATCTGGAGCACGACACTGAGCAGAGAACCCCAGATAGCACCAACTACTCCTCAAAGGTGTCTAGAGAGTCAGTGGACGCTGCTCAGAGGAACTCTGCCTGGAGGCCTGATCATACGAGGGATCAGAAATAGACCCCCACAGTTACAGAGCACGGTCCTGTCCAGCTTCTTTCTCCTAGTATAATGGATGGAAATTTTGGGCCAGCACCAGGAGGAGATTAAGGAGGGGCCACAGATGAGGTGTGCCACAACCAGGAAATGTGAGGAAAAGTGCAGCCAGATCTCAGTAAGAGGTTCTGGAGGAACCGGAAGAGGGGCTGCAAGTGTGCTAGGCTCATTAGCCATATGTTGCTGAGAGTGGGGTTTGTAAACCCCATCACATGACTCCAAACTCCTCCTATATGAAGTGGGAATTTCAAAGAAATTCCAGAAATTGAATCTCGGGGAGTTTCTCAGCCTCCTCAAACTTCTTGGGAATCAGATCCTCAGCTGGTATAAATCTGCCTGGCTCTGTTGAAGTCAATATGATATACTAATTTATACCAGCTGAAGATCTGGCCCATTGTGGCTATTTCTTCAGGACCATACAATTGGATCATTAATTTTAATATTTTGTTTGTAGTTTTCTATGAAAACTCACTGGCTAGCAACCGCCCAACTGTTGAATGAGAATGGCCATCAGTGTTGGCACCTGCAGCCTTTATCAGTTTTCTTGGCAAAATCCATTAAACAGAAATGGTGAATTCAAATTATCTTAATTTCTTCAAATTGGAGGCTTCATACCCACCATGACAGCCTCATGGTAGAAAGTAATATCTTTTTTGTAAATTGTTAAGACAGATGAACTTTTGGTGACCTATGACAGAAATGTCAACTTTCAAATTTGCTTCCCCCCGTGCCATCAATATCCCATTATGCATTGGTTCCCAACCTTTCCAGACTACTTCCAGGAGTCTGATTTGTCTTGTGTACTCCAAGTTTCACCTCACTTAAAAACTACTTGTTTACAAAATCAGATATAAAAATACAAGAGTGTCACAACACACTTGTACTGACAAATTTCTTACTTTCTCATTTTACCATATAATTATAAAATAAATTGATTACAATATAAATATTGTACGTATATTTCAGTGTACCTGAATCCCGAGTCCCGCTGCCCAGGGCTGAAACATATAACTTAGCTTCATGGGGCCCCCTGTGGCGTGGGGCTCCAGGCAATTGCCCTGCTTGTTCAAATTGCTTTAGAACATTAGCTCTCAATCATCCTGCCAGTGTAAGGGTCTGTGTGTTCTCCGATTTTTATTTATTCTGCATATTCCTTTTAGTAAGGAAAAAAAATAAGATTTGCTTGTATTTTTAAAGTGAATTAGTGTTCATGAAAGGAGGCGGATTGAAAATCTTGGACACTGAAGTATTCAGAATTGCAAAAGCATTTCAAGCAGCAGCATTCCAAGTTTACCTAAACTGCATTACCAATGTATTTAACCTGAATGGGTAGGGACCAGCTTTGGCTAACAGAGGGAGCACAGTCTCCATCCCCCAGAATGGTAATAAGGCTGCCAATTGCTGTGGTGATGATTTTGACACCTATTCACTAGGCGCTATCCTGAGATCACAATCTCATTTCACACAGGCAATTGAATAACCAATCAGATATCACCTAATCACTTTAGGTAATTACCGATGAGTTGAACTGAAACTAGTAACACAGAGGCCTTGGCTACACTTGCACGTTACAGCGCTGTAAAGCCTCCCCCAGCGCTGTCACTCACTCCCCGTCCACACTGGCAGGACACTTACAGCGCTGTATCTCCCTGGGTACACCGCTGCAGGTACTCCACATCTCGGAGAGGAATAACAGCTGCAGCGGAGTGGCTACGACTCCCAGGTGTGAGTGTAAACGCTTGCAGCGCTGTACTAATCACCTTGTCAAGTGGCCAATCCTCTCCATTGTTGTGACCGGCTGCAGGAAGGCGGAAGTGCCGGTTTCAAAGCTCGTACCACAGAGAAAAGCAAACAGTTTGCAGCTGGCTTTGAGTGAGTAAATGAATGAGCAGGGGGCCAGGAGTTCGGAACTTGCAAAATAGAGAGCTGACATGCTTCAAAAAGCACTCTCTCTCCCCCTCACACTCCCTGTCACAATCCACCCCACCCCCCCCGTTTTGAAACGCATGTTGCAGCCACATGAATGCTGGGATAGCTGCCCATAATGCACCGCTCCCAACACAGCTGCAAATGTTACAAGTGTGGCCACACCACTGCGTTGTCAGCTGTCAGTGTGGACAGACTGCAGCGCTTTTCCTTACTCAGCTGTACGAAGACAGGTTTACCTCACAGCGCTGTACAGCTGCAAGTGTAGCCAAGGCCAGAGTTGAAAGTTCTGATATGACACTGCTAAGCTCCAGTTACCCAAAATAAAACTAGTTTACATTAAACTTGTGCCTTTCCTCCTTTTTCTTTCATTTTTGGAGTTAAATTGGCAAATGCTGCATATAGCTACTGTCTGTAGCCACTCAGAGCACCGGTAAAGAAGAGATTTGTATCTTTATGGAAAAGGTTAGGGAATTTTTTTTTTTTAAATTCTAGTAAGGTAAGTGAGTGGGATTCTCCTTTTTCAGTGGGTAAATGTTATTGATTTCACCTGGATTCTTTCTGACCGATATGTTAGATCAGCAAAAGCTGCTTACTTACCATAGAAAGTGAAATAGCCAAAAACGGCAGTCATTAAGTACATAACGAACATGGCAAAAAATGAGATATTTGAAACCATTTGCATTCTCTTCTGTGTGCGACTGGAAAAAGAAGAAAACATAATAAATGGCTGCATTTTGTTTGAATAACTGTTGTAGAAATGTATTAACCTTTGCACAAACAAAATTAACTAGCATCGGAGAGACTCCAGAGTGTGTCTTTTCTTCATTTAAATCAGTGATCCCCAATAGCTGTACTGAAGGAGGAGAATGATTGGGGGACTAAGTTCCCAAAAGCCACTGGTAGCCTCCCAGTTTTGCTAGGGTTTTAAGTCAAGAGAACATAATGACCATTCTGTGAATATTGCCATCCCCAAATCCCAATGGGTGGCTATGGCCCCTTGCAGTAGCCTCTGTAGCAGAGAAAGGGTCAGCTTGGAACTGCTTCTGTGTGCAAATTAAAGGACTAGTAAAATAACAGAATATTAACATCCTAAATGTTTGCAAAAAATGGTCTATGTCCTCTGGTAAGGAGAACTGCTTTAGTTTAAAACAAATTGGATAAACATAAACATTTCATTTTTGACACTTATTTTGAAATGCTTAAACCTGGGTGCCTAGCGTTGGGCTCTTAATCCATATTTTGATACCAAAATAGAAACACCCAGATTTCTAGAAGAGCTGAGCACCCAAAACTCCCACTGAAGTCAATGGAAGCTGAAAGTGCCCAACAGCTCCCAGTTAGACACCTTATTTAGTGGTCAGAATTTCAACAAACAGCAGATCCTTTGATAAGGACGGGAACTGCAGCAGGCTGAGCACTGCTGAAATTCCAGTAACTTCTTTTTAGGTACTTAAATAGGCGCTGAACTCTTTTGGCCTTGAAGCACTAATGCAAAGACATTAATATGGAGTAAAAAGAGAAAATGGCACAGTCATTTAGGAGCAGATTTTGCTTCATGGCAAAAAATGTTTTCATCTAAGGTATAAAAATATAGCCCTGATTCTCCACTGGATCTGAGCTGTGCTGGAGGGAGCAGCTGCAAGGAGCCAGTTGCAGCTCCCTGATCATTGGCCGCTCAGCCTTGATGGATGTTAGAGAAGCAGGGGGCCTACTGTAACTTGCACCAGTGCAAATCAGGTCACCACACCTACTGCCTGCTCATGCCCCTTTGCTCCCCTTATGCGAGGGTCGGAGGTATAGTTGCTGGTGTGGGAGACTCATCTTCTTCATCTTTCTTACACAAAGAAAAGTTACTGGTGTCAGTCACATCGTTTAACTATACTTGATGTGGTTTAAAAACACATTGGGGTGAAAGCCTGTACATAAAAAGCATAACTTCTTACTGTCACAGGCTTTTTGCTACATTGGAATCAATGGCATTAGCTGAAGTACAAGACTCTATCTTGTAAACTATCATAATTTGCACTGCTTGGCTCTCCAAAATCGCTGTGTCATTCTAAAGAAAATCCCTGGGATGTCATGTTACCCCATAGGAAATCCAAATTTACCTAGCTTCAAGCAGTGCTCCTTTGTTTTCTGATTTTATTAAACTACTTTTCCTTTGAATTACGAGGGTGACGTTGAGCAACTCTGCACTAACATTTTACACTCTAAACAGTTCATTTTAAACAAACAAACAAACAAACAAACAAACAAAGAACATCTTACTCTTTAAGTTCGCTGTAAATTGGAAGGACCGATGGGTGGCACACAAATGCAAATGCAAGGGTAGGCAAAGCATAAACAGTCTGTTTGAACATAATTGAAGAAAAGACAGTTAGGAAAAATACATAGTAAGAAATCATCAGTGTTTCAACTACCTCATCTCCCAACTTTCTGAACTCTTCAAATGAACATTGAGAGTCCCTGCAGGGAAGGCAGAGTGCCCGTCAAAAACATCAGGAACAATAACTTTTCAATGTGAGGACACAATCTATGTATTTTTCTTGCAAATATTTCTGAGACAGTTCAGAGACAGCAGTCGTGTAGCAGCTGCTACCACCAGGTTTATTCCCTTGAATAAGACACTTTCATATCCTCTTCATATTCTGTCTGGGGATGGGTCCTGCTTTGAGCAGGGGGTTGGACTAGATGACCCCCTGAGGTCCCTTCCAACCCTGATATTCTATGATTCTACTATTGCTGCCAAACACAGTCTTGTGTGCGCGGGGCAAATGTTTGATCTTTACGTGCCATGAGGAGGAATATTATTTCAGTGCCATAGAATGGATGCTCAGAGGAGTCTGACAGTGATAGATCAGAGCTTGACTGTGATATTTCGTCTCAGACCATAGGAAGGAGCTGTGCAGAGGGTCACTGTCCCAGAAGGAGTACTGGGACACATTCTATTTCAAGGAGGCAAATGCCTGCTGGAGTTCCCAGGCATTACAATCTCTGTGTATTGATTGATAGTGCAGTTCATTCCCTCTTTGAAGCTGGCCAGATCTGCTGCCTGGTGCAAAGAGAGGCAGAGCCTCAACTCCTTAAAGTCCAGTGGAACCTGCCCCTTACACAAGCTGAGGGAGAAGATTCATTATGCCCTTCCCATCACAGCGCATCTGTGAAAGGGCCACGGAGACTCTGGACCTAAATGATGTGTCTCATTGACTAGGAATATGGAGTGTGATATCAAATTATCTGAATTAAAAATAAATATCATAGAAAGAAACATACCTTGGAATTAAAGGTAACATACTTTGGTTGACACATCTCTTCATGTGCTGAGCTAACATTTGATATGATAGGTGATGTTGCACTTGGCCCCAGTACTGGGCAGGAAAGTTGAACTTTCTTGTAGATAACCTACAATAAAGTGCCACATGGTAAACTGTAAAAACTTATTCAAATAAAAAATACCAAAGACACTATAGGGGCAACTCTAATCCAACCAAAACAGCAAGCAGAACTTACCACTATGAGGAAAAAAACCATGCAACCAAGAGAAAATCCACTAGTATATCCAAGATACCCTAAAAGAAATACAAAAGAAATCTAATCAATAACTCATGTAATGGTCACATTTGTTTGTGTTTTTGTTCTTTTTATAGCTTCTTACTTTAGAAAATAGTTAAAGTTATTACACATTATACACATAATATGAACCATGAACTTCAGGATAATATAATAATGTCTAATTTTTTTGGAAATCTGTCATTTCACAAGGTTGCTACATTTCAGACATATTAAAATTCTGTTCTGATATGTTTGACTCTCATTTAATATTCCTCTCCTGCCTCCTTGCAGATCATGTATATGGCAGTTTGATTAACTGCACTCTTGAGAATGACTTTCACAATGGACGTAAACTTGATAATAGGAGAATACTCTCATAATATGCCGCAAATCACGCAGTGCTTAAATGTTAAAACTTACTATGGGATTAGATTTTCCAAGGGATTTCGATTTTTATTTCAAGGGCAGTTAGGTGCCTAACCTCCTTAGGTGTTTTGGAAATTCCAATATGTGCCTATCAGCAACTTTAGGCACCTAAATACATTTGAAAATCTGGCCATATAGGGTGAGAGGCGCCTTGTGGAATATAAGTAATATCCATATACACATTACCTAGACAGAACTAGTCAAAAATTTTCAATGAGAATTGTTATTGACATTTTGAATTTTTATGGAAAAAACATTTTTTGATAATTCTGTTGCAATTAAAAAAATTACTAGCTCTATGTAATATTAATTTACCTAACGGAATAAACACCCAGGTGGTCATAAAATCTGTAATCAGTTGCCACAAGCAAATGGAAGAGCTAACGAACACATTATTTTGAATCAATTTAGTTATACTGTCTCATTTGTCATGTTACTAGCTTTTAGTTTAGCCTGGCTTGTTCCAGGATGCCTAATACATAGCTTATTCCTGTGCTAAGGCCACTTTATTCATGACTGAGCACTGTCCTCTCCATTATATCTGAGTGGCCAATATGACCTAGAGGGGAGCAAAATTTGGGTACCCCCACTTTATTCTAATGATATTTGCACTCTTACCTAAGTTCTTAAGAAGACACAGGGGGAGGATTATAGTAAATGTCACGGCTACAACAAGAATTCGCCCATCCACATACCATGCCCTGTAAAACATTTCAAAGATACAGTGAAATCTCTTCTTAAAGCACTATCACTATTTTTTAACATTGGATCAGCCATCCAGAATTACAGCATTTTCTCTGGCTTCCATATATTATAAGCTCAAGTATAGGCAAAGACTGGGACAATTTCTGAACTTCCTAGGGCACTGGTTACATGTGATAGTAAATGGAATATTTTATCAGTAATTGCTTAAAAAGTGGCACTCTTTGGAATCTGAGCCACAACACATTTTCATAGTCCGAGGGCAAAATGTTGCCCTTACTGGTAGGAGTGGTGGCATGGGTGAAGGGATGGAGCAATACCAGTTGGCATTAGATAGAAGCTATCCTGCCAGCACAGGAAAAGACAGATCAAGCGGTCAGACATAGTGCAGTGCAGCATATGCTGCAGACAGCAATATACCCACTTAGCCTGCTGAGGGCCTGGCCACATGCCCTAACTGACAGACCATGCTACTGAGGGCTGGGATGCACTGTCCACCCCAGTCACTTGACCCCTTCCCATAGGCTGTGGTTAGAATCCTCTCCTTGTGGTCTGCAGAGAAAGGGGAGAAATGCAGGATTGTTCTCTACAACATATTTTAAAGTGCTCTGTCCAGTCTTGTATGAAACATCTTTAGGATGGTGTTTCCACCTTTTAGCTAAGTTGCAAGACATCATATAATCTGATGTAACAAACAAGACATGTACCAATGTAAAGAAATACCCCTCTTTTTGTTTTGTTTAAGGCAATGATAGATGCCATCAAGCAGTAACAAGTGGCAGAAATCTATCCTAGGTATTCTACTCCTGTCATGTTTTAGTATTGGGGCACTCCGCACTATGGCAGGGGTGGCCAAACTGTGGCTTGTGAGCCACATGTGGCTCTTTTACAGTTAAAGTGCAGCCCGCTGAGCCCCCCACAGCTCCCCCTTTCTCCACCAACCAGATGGAGGTGTGGGGGGGAGAGCTCGGGACTTCTGCCTTGCAGTGGGGTGGTGGGGTAGGGGCTTCTCCCCAATGGGGAAGGGCGTTTCAGGGCTTCAGCCTCATGGGGTGCACCTGCCAGGGCTTGGGGCTTCAGCAGGAGCAGGGCTGAAGCCCCAAGCACCATCAGGTGCCTCCCATGGGACTGAAGCCCCAAGCCCCAGCAAGTACGCCCCGGCCCTCGAACTTCTGAAGATTGTCATATGTGCCTCGGAGGGTCAGTAAGTTTGGCCTCCCCTGCACTCTGGGGAGTTCTTTACAGATTGAATCCTACAAGGTGCTCCGAACTCCTGGAGGTGCTGAGTGCCTTCAATGCCCATTGGTTTCAATAGGTGTTGAAGGTGTTTAATAGCCCCAGGTATTGCTCAGCATATTGGGATCAGATCATAAGATAAGAATGCTGTAGAAATCATTCTTCCGAAGAAAAATCTAGACAGTAAACACTAAAGGTTCATTTATTTTTCTTTTCTCTCCCCTTCCTCCCCCCACCCTTTACAATCCCATTAGGGACCCTGCTGTGAAGATCTGACACTAGCATGAGGAACAGCCAATAATTAGTGCTTTTATAAACCCATGCTCTAGCTTATCTACATGAAGTTTAGACTCTGAAGTCAAGTAAGCAAAATAGTATTAAACTTACGAAAATGCTTCTTCTTTTCCCATAAGAAACTTTATGGCAGAAGGCAGCTCATTTTTTACTATGAAGAGATAGCTCAGCATTGCTGGGGAAAAAATGAGACCATTTTAGAAAGTGGACATGATACCTTGTGGAACGAGCACATAGAAGGATACTGGATCTATTCTCCTGCCAACCCGAAGTAAATACAAGCTGATCTAAGGCAAAGAAGTTTAACTGATTCTAAATTACTGATCCAAGTTGGGTTTTCCCTGATATGTCATTTCAACAGACTACACAGAGAATACTAGTTTGAACTGCACAACAGGACAAAAGGGCCCCCAAAACATCACCGGGAGAATGAGAAATCTGAGTGGCCGACAGGCATAAATATATGTGCATTCCTTTGTTTGCTCTTGTCTTTTATACTCTCTTTACCTCCAGTATTCTGGAGAGAAGTGGATCCAAAAACAATAATTTTTCCCGGAGTGCCAAAGACCTGCTCGCCAAGCTTTTCATACACCATGCAGCCTGCGTAAACCAATTGGAGGAGAAATAAAAAATCAGGGTTGACAAGCAACTGTCAAGTCAAAACATTTAAGATTCCTCTTCATTCAGCTAATTTCCCCATCCATGCTGCTATTTCTTCCCTTTTCACACAAATATGGGTCTCTATTGTAATTCACAGGAGTCGAGCAAGCTTATTTGGAAATATCCTCCTCACGTTTTTAAATGTCAGGAGTGGCTACCAATCACTTTTTGAAAGTTGGAACTCACAATGAGATTATTATATCTCTTTAATATAAGTGTCCACCTACAGTCCTCATGATATTTACAAACCTGGCATCCTGACATCTTAAGTTTGCTCCCTCAGTAGGAATAATATAAGATTTAATGGAAGATAATATTCAACACAGCAGGGATCTGCAAGCCAAGGCTCTGGCAGACAAGCTAGAGAGACACAACACAGCAATGCTGTAATTTTATGCAGTTTAACTGACATAGATTAATGCAGAGAAGCCAGACTGTTCATTTAAATTATTATTTTTATTTCCTTATAATATATTAATTTTATGAGTTCTCATTCTCCTAGAGCTCCTGTGAAAGAAGGAAAGTATGAGAACTATAATTAAATATTCTTTGTTTAAAGTCTGTCAAATTCAACTAGTAGCTAGACCCTCTATTAATTACAAGATGTTCCAGTTGAATTTAGCAATTTTTTTCCCCAGTTGTCGTTTGGGCTGACAGAAAAGCTACAGCATTAAGAACACAAGAGGGTATGCAACGAGAATGGAAGATAAATATTTCAGGTGTTACACTGCAGATTATCCAAAAGAGGTGTCTCACAGTTTGGGTTCCTCACATTTTCTCCTGGTTGACATTTTCTCTTTAAAACTCACATGAACAAGAAGCAAAATTCAGTTTGAGTTTTAATGCAATGTCATCCTTAGCAGCCTGAAGCCCAGGACCCAAATTTTTAGCGTTTCAAGGACACAAATGTGTGTGCATCTGCATGCCTAATTTGAATATGCAATTGCTGCCATTGTGTACACAGTTGTGATAATTGTGTACACAAATTAGGTGTTCAAATGTGGAAGCATTCTCATGCATGGGTAAATTTGAAAGTTTGGACTAAAGGTTATAACCTCAGGACATTATTTTTAGCCTAAAGAGTTTAACATTACAAGGGCATTTATATATGTATTTAGACTTATATATTGTGAGATCCTCAGGGCAGAGTGTGGCTTCTTCCCTATATGGAAAGTACCTATTATTATACCATGGGTACTATTGGGAACAACATCAACTCTATTTTAGTGATGTCATCTTATCCCAGATAAGTTTCGCTATACAGAGTTTCATTATAACTGGAATTGCAATCTTCAGATTGTAATGCAATAAAACAGTTTGAATCATTCCTTCTACTTCACTAAATGGAGTTTCACTGTATCAGAATTCACTGTGAATTGGTTTGACTATATCTTTTCTTTATAGCAATGGGCCAGATTCTGGTCTCAGTTATACCACTATAAATCTAAAGTAACTCTGATGGCTTCTGGCCCAGTTTCTCTTTTCTTTTTCAAACTGATGAGAAAAAAAACCCAGGCATCTTGCTTTATTCTGAACATTTTTATCATCTCTTGTCCTTTTCCCTCCTACTAAATTGATACATTATGGTCTCAAATTACCTGTTTCCTTTGAACATATCAACAGGAGATTTATTGAATAAATAGACAGCAATGTCACTGAAGACAATAGAAACCTACAAGAGAGTGAAAAATAAAATGTATTATAATAAAAGCATTCCTTGGTGTTGCAATTTTGTACATATTGGGACAGATTCTCATTTACACTAAGCCACCTTCATAGTTTTCTGGCAGTGCAAAGTGGCCCCAGAGTAAGTACAAATATAACTGACGCGTGCTTTGTGGCTTCTTTACATTGCTATAGTGTAAAAAGGGGACCTAGTATAAAGGAGGCTCTGGCCCATTAAGTCTTATATTGAAGGCCTGCCATGATCAACTTATGGTGCTCAAAGTTTATAGCCTATTAATTAGTAACCCCTCCCACTTTTAACTAAACCAAAATAAAAATCTCCTGCCATCTAAGCAAGAAGATCTAGTCAGAGCAGCAGTGAGCCCTATGCTCCCAACTATTTAGTCTAATGATCTTTCTAAAATCTGAGGCACAGAATTTTATCTAAGCGTTTATATAAGGACACATCCTAATGTCCATATGAGGGTCACATCCTAATGTTCTTTCCCAAGCCATGTTCCAGAGGATATTAATGGTATCTCCTGATATTGTTGTGCCTGACTCTGACAGTGCCACTGGGAAAGTGGGGGCAGCACTGCCCCAAGTAGCCCTGCTAGCCTATTGTACAGGATACAGTGTGATCTCCCCCAATCTGTGCACCATTCCAGCTGCTCTGGAGCCGAAGGAGATGTGGTTCTTTGCCTTGACACTAGCATCCCTGTTGGCACTAGCTCACACTGTATGATCCCCAGAGTGGTGGTCTCTGAGCTTCAGATTTTGAGCAGGGGAGACAACAGAGACACACCTCCTCTGAGGTACTGCATGGCACTGGCAACTCCAGTCCCTGTCCTGCACTGAGAGAAGCAGAGGAGAAGGGTTTGCTGCATCCTGCATTATGGTTGGTGCTTCCTGCAATGGGGCGTCCATCATTTGACCCCTGCACTGTAATCACCGGTTTGCAGAAAAATTCGGGAATTAAAATGGGAATGAATGCTCAGTCAATATTTGCCAGGGGCTGAGCAGCACGCCTGATAACAAGGCAGTACAATGGGCCAAATGCACAACACTACCTTTGCTCAATGATCTATCTCCTGTAGACCAGGGCACAATTCAAACACTGTGTGTTCCTTTTCTCTGTGTACAGTTACATGGGCTGATTGACAACACATTTTCATGATATGTGTAAGGAGTATTACAACAATCTGTTGGCACTTCTATCATTTTTATCATGATAATATGTCTTAGGACACCATGTAAACAAATCTAAAATTAAACAGAAAACAAGCTGCTACAATAGATGGACAGTTTAAAATGACAAAAACAAGTCTTTTCACTGAAAAGAACATGCAGGATGACAGTTTGAGAACAATGTTTTCTTCCTTAGACTAGATGTATTTGGGGCCAAATTATGGCTGCTCTTGCCATGATTGCATGGCCTGAGGTGTGGGGTAGAATGGAAAAGGGCACAAGAAGCCCCATTTTTCTCAGTGTAACTGTACAGAACATGCCACAATGATGCAGACAGCATGACTTGATCTTAATGGGGCATCAAACAGCTGACAATGGCACTGCACTTCCCAAAGGCACTTGTCCACCCTGGCTGCACTGTACATTGTAATGCCTGGAGGGCAGTGCTGCGAGAGAAGGTGGAGTAAGTGCTGCTGCTGAGCATGCTCCCAACAGAGACCACGTGCATGTTTTTGCACTATGTGGGCATAATGTCTCCAGCCATTATTGCTTGGCTGTTGAAGCAAGCCATAACTGAGCCCTTAACATTGAACTCCTAATTTGCTGACACCAAGCAAAGGGCGTCTTCACGGAGATAAAAATAACAGCTGCAAGCCAGCCAGGTGATGATCTGATCTGTTTCCTTACCTCCCCTCAGGAGTCTCACAAGTTGCTATGAGAAACGTGTCCTTTTTCATTAAAGCCATATGAAAAGCCTGTTTGTGTGAGGGCTGCGGTTTAGGCAGACTAGTGCCTGTACCATCCCATAGAATGGAATGAAAATGTTAGTGCCCCTAGCGCTTTGCAAACTCAAAACATAAGCAGTGAAGCTTTGGCAACTCTGTAGTATCAAAATTGTTCTCATGCTTCACATTTTGTACAGTTTAAAAAAGTGCTGGCAACCACATAAGAAATCTGGGCAAAATTCTCATCCCCAGTCCAAGCCAAGTGTATAGCTATATGCAGAGGACCGACACAGGGCTAGGGGGAACAGAATCCTACCTCCCACACTGGGAAGCTATGCTGTCTGTCCACAGCTGCTTCCTTCACTCATCAGCTGTAGCAACTACTGTGACCCACTGCACTGCAGAGGCCTGGGCTTTGTGACCAGTGGATCTGTGAAGTTGGTGGATTAACAGGCCACACATCTGCCACTCCCAGCTCCGCCACACAAACCCCCTTACATTCCCGTGGGGATCAGGACACAGCAGAGCTCGGCTCAACCAGTGCTAAAGTCTGCAGAATCCTCCTCCTAAAGTCCCTCTGTGACCTGGCTCATGTGCAGCCTTCCAAACATTCTGCAGCCGTGAGAATTTCTCCCCTATTGCTGATATGAAAGAGTCTTTCTATGGCATAGCTCATAGTTATTAGTCATATTAGATTGTAAGCACCTATGGGCTCTCATCTTATTTTACACCTGCAAAGCATCATACTTACCTATTGCGTTAAGTTACACAAATAATACATAACAATAGTGTTTTTGTTGCTTTGTTAATTTTGAATTCAGTATGCAAAGACTATATGATCCTGATTCAGATCTCAGTTGTGTGGGGGTTAAATTTGATTCCACTGGAGTCAGTAGAGTCATGCTGGCAGAAAAGCAGGCCCTCGTTTGCTTAATTAGCTTTTTTAACATACAGGTTTCCTTTTCCATCTTTGCTTTTTACTTTTAGATCGCAGTGCATGGTTCTCTTCCGTAACCAAAGTCTACCCAGATCAAAGAAGGCTTAGAAACATTTCAGATCTGTGTAATTTACAAGTAATGAATACAGCAAGGCCCTCTGTTCAAAATGCAAAAATAATAATACTTGGTCTCTGTCTTTAATCATTTGTAAAGCAACGTGTGATAAAGATAGCACTATATATTTGTTGGAAAGATTAATTTGATCAAGCTGTGAGGGGAAAAAAAGTATTCTTGATCGATTGGATTCAACTCTCTGCATTGCAGGACATAGGAACATTTTAAACAGTGCTCTTTATTTGCCACAGAGCTCCAGAGGTCCCATTAGGATTTAGTATCTCAAAGACTGGTTTGATGGCTCATTCCCTGCTGACTTGCCTCTCACTCTCTAACTTGTCAAAAAGAACAGGAGTACTTGTGGCACCTTAGAGACTAACACATTTATTAGAGCATAAGCTTTCGTGGGCTACAACCCACTTCTTCGGATGCATATAGAAGTGGGTTGTAGCCCACAAGTACTCCTGTTCTTTTTGAGGATACAGACTAACACGGCTGCTACCCTGAAATCTAACTTGTCACTACCTACTACATCTTTGGTCTTAATAGCTTTGTCTATGACATTGCTAACATGACTGAAAACCATTACGAAGCTAACAAAAGCATGGCTATTAAAATAAATATCTGCTATTAAATCTGCATAGTTAATTAAGTAGAGAATAATTCTGTTCTTTATAGGACAAAAAATTTACCCAGCATTCACCTTAGCTAAATACTTTGTATAACATGGGTAACTCCACAGATCTACCCAGTATTTGATTCACGACAAGTCCAACTACCATCAAAGATCATTTTAAGCATATCTAGGGTTCAGTATCATGTATGTGATCTACTTCTGTTTTTATCTCGTTAATGTAAGCATTCAGGAGATACACACCTCTCAACTGCCCCTGGAAACAGAATGCTTTACAGAATGTGGTGTTATCTTCTTGTTAGTGCTAATGAGTTCAATAGCAGTATGGGTGGTGAAGAGAGGAGCAGACAAGGCTGTGAGAGTTTACAAAGAACTAAAGTTTGAGTGGAATCAGAATGTAATTAGACTAATGCTTTGGACTGTTACTGTGACACAGATAGTTCCCATCTACACTAAAAAGCAACAGAGGGTCCTGTGGCACCTTTGAGACTAACAGAAGTATTGGGAGCATAAGCTTTCGTGGGTAAGAACCTCACTTCTTCAGATGCAAGACCCATCCACACTGTAACTTTTAAAGCATAACTGGACCAGGGGCTGATTCCTGATTTGGTTACAGTTGTAGGGTAGACAGGACCCTGAACTCTCCAAAGCAAGTCAATTCCCAGAGTGAAAGTCAGAATGATTTTCTCTTTTCAATGGGTTTCAGATTACAGGGCAATCTTATACTGCACACACATAAGACAGATATTTGCAAATTGAATATAAAAATTGGAAGCACTTCTATAATTTTAATTAGAAATCACTGATGTAGCAATAGCTCTGTCCACTTCCATTTTTAGTTTGACATATAAGCTAGTGAGTTTATTTTTAATTAAATGTTTGTCAGTGCTGCAGTAGCAAAGCAGTTCAAAACATCCTGAACTGATTTGTATCTTTTCATATTTTACGTTTCAGATCTGTCTCTTGGTGCCATGTGCTAGATCTCAGAAAGGAAAATCGAGGATATAAATCTCATGTGCCTCCTACCCATCATTTTCCCCCCCAGCTGGGCACAAAAAAGTATTAGGGCTTGTACACACTAGCGGTTTCTTCAGCATAACTTAAGTCACTCAGGGGTGTGGAAAAGCCATCCCCCTGGAGTGATGTAAGTTACACTTACCTAAGAGCCAGTGTGGACAGCGCTATATTGACGGACGAAGCTCTCCCACCAACATAGCTACAGCCACTTGGAAAGCGGGAGTAATTATGCCAATGGGAGAGCTCTCTCCCATCAGCACAGACTGTATAAAAATTAAACATCCAAGCCTTGGGATTGCATTTGAACAACTGGAACTCTTTAGCTTTGTGTGCCCAAGTGTTCCTTACCCTGGTTTTAGGGCAAATACTGAAGCAGCCAGGTGTCTGGGGCCAGATTGTGATCTGCCTTGCCACTGGGGGTTATGCCTTGTGTGATCCACCTGAAGAATAGGCACAATAATGGTCTCTAAGAGCAGGGACTACTTCCTCCCTCCACACTGCAGTAAATAAATCACCTTAAAGGAGGTAGGGACCAGGAGAAACCATGGTCATGCTTCTCGTCATACCAGCCAGTGGAACCTTATAGATAGGGCCCTACCAAATTCATGGCCATGAAAAATGCGTCACGGACCGTGAAATCTGTTTTTATCTGTGCTTTTACCTATATTATACAGATTTCATGGAGGAGACCAGTGTTTCTCAAATTTGAGGTCCTGACCCAAAAAGGGAGCTGCAGGGAGGTGGGGGGTTGCAAAGTTATTTTAAGGGGGGGGGGGTCATGGTATTGCCGCCCTTACCTCTGCGCTGACTTCAGAGCTAGGCGGCCGGAGAGCAGCGGCTGTTGCCTGGACATCCAGCTCTGCAGGAAGCAGTGCAGAAGTAAGGGTGGCAATACCATACCATGCCATCCCTACTTCTGTGCTGCTGCTGGTAGCAGCGCTGCCTTCTGAGGTGGGCTCCTGGCCAGCAGCCACTGCTCTCCGGCTGCCCAGGTCTGAAGTCAGTGCTGCGGTCAGCAGCAGAGCAGAAATAAGGGGAGCAGTACTGCAAACCCCGTACAATAACCTTGCAACACCCTCCACCCACAACTCCTTTTTGGGTCAGGACCCCTACAATAACAACCCTGTGAAATTTCAGATTTAAATAGCTGAAATCATGAAATTTACTATTTTTAAAATCCTATGACCGTGAAATTGACCAAAATGGACCGTGAATTTGCTAGGGCCCTACTTATAGACAATGCCATGTGTAAATCCCTATACACGCCAGGCAGTTTTGAGAGAGATACAATTTGTCTTAGTGCTTCCCTTGGGTGGAGCGGCTCTACACTGCCTCCAACAAGTTGTGCAAACTGTATAGTCTAGCCTATCCTTTGTAAGTTACCATTATTATATTATACAGAGTGCTTATGCTGAAGGATTTTAATTTGCTTTGCTTTTCAGAAGTAGTTTCACACTATGTAATCACTAAAATAATAAGTGTTTGGATTTGTGATTTGCTCCCAGTGAAGGCACTCGCAAAACTCTCATTGATTCTTGGAGAACAGGACAGGTTCTTAATCACTGACATTTAGCTGCTCACATATTAAAAATACCTAAATGTAGCCTGCTATTTGTCTCTTAATAGAAAACTAACCTTCTGGGCATCTTACCCAGGGAATGGGTACAGAAAATGAGTGAGATTCTGGACCTGGACATAGAACACCCAAAGATTCACCCAAAGGTGTGTGATTCTTTAAATTTTGTTTTTTAGGGCTCTGGGAGAAGTAGGATAACAAATTGGTGATTAAAATATAAATTGGGTAATCTATTCTCTTGTTTATAAACTAACATTTCTCGTACCATTTCTTGTCCAAAAATGCTCTTTCTAATACTTATGCAGCTTGGAGACTCCAAGTGAAATCCTGGCCTCATTGAATCCAATGGCTAAACTTGTATTGAATTCAACGGGTCCAAAATTACACCTCATGTCTTTTTTACTAATCACTGTGATACATTCATATCTGAAACCCATGACCAAAATGATCAAACTTGGATATTTAAGTCCATGTTTAGTTACCTAAATCAGTGGTCTGGGCATTAGCTGCTGCTACTGAAGCCAGCACCTCTGAAATCCAAGCTACTTATGTGTGCAGCCTACTTCGTTTAGTAAAACTGCCCACTGCATTTTGAATGGTCTATAAACAACCGCATTCTCTCTAAATGCAAACATTTTAAAATCAAAATGAAAGCGTGCCCCATCCTGCTATTCACGGCGTGGATACTTACACAAAAAGGATGATTCCTGTGTTGGCTAATGCAAAGGCAAGACCTAAAATTCCACTACCCATAATGGCGTTGCTGAGATTAAAGACAGATATTTGCAATGAGGTTGTTCCTGGAATCTGGACATAGGAAAAATGGACATATAAATAGTTTAGAGTTCATTATACAATGCACATATACTGTGAATTCCAAGTTTCACGTTATAGGAAATAAAAGTAATTACTGCTACAGCAATGATCCAGCAGAAAAATACAAAGCAAAATTTGAAAGAGAATAAATCCTAGTGAACCTTTTCACATGGACATTCCAATTACTGCCTAATGGAAGGGACAAATGCACTTATAGAACAGAAATAGTGTGGGCAATATATATTGCAGTATTTTTAAAAACGCCTTCCATTAATCATAGGAGCTGATTTTTAGAGGTGCTGAGAACATTCAGCTCCCCCGGCTCAGCTGGAGTTGTAGGTGCTCAGCACCTCTGAAAAGCAGATCTAAGGGTTGTATAGTTCACAATCAACAGTATATCGAGAGAGACTTACATATTCTTCACATTTCTTTTTTTCCAAGTGACTGTTTGTGAGACTTCTTCGGCTCTCCCGATCCGAAATAAACTTGCTGAAAAGAAGTCAGAGAATACATATTCTATCATGAGGATACATAGAATATGAATATACACTTTAATGCTATAAGCACAGCATGATTTTATACTTGCAAAAGAGGGTCAAACTTAGCTATTTAAAGGGTTATAATGAGCCTGATATTCATTTACACTTGTGTAAATCAGGAGTCAGTGGAGTTACACTAGTGTGAGAACAGAACCAGACCTAACAAATATAGAAAGCTATTCCTGGATCTTTAGTAAAAGAGAAGTACTGCTTCTGTAGACAGGATGGTAATTAATCTGCATACACATTAACAGAACATATTAGTCCCGATCCTCTGGAATGGTGTGCCTGCTGGTAGATCATAGCCATAAAGACAACAAATCCAGCCATGGGAGGCTCATCCCACTGTAGGGGATCTTCTAGTGTTGTACAGCTACCCAATTTCTCTGCTCCTGGTATAAGGGGTACAGCTGAGGGAAATGAGCATGACTGCGATGTTCCTATGCTATTTAGAGTGATAGAACTCTCTTCCTCCATTCTCTTCACAAGTGCTGTTTTGCTTTGTCATCACAATGTGCACATTAGAAATCTATTGTCATCCTGCTATTTTTCTGTCTGTCCCCTGCCTTTGTGCTTCACCATCTTGGAGTTATATTTCTTGCATTTATTTTCTCCCATTTCTTTTCTCTGCTGAAATCTTTTAGATTGTGTAACCCTTGGTTGTTTAGTTTTTGCAGTGTCCCTGATCTCCTTGTTAACTTACACATGGATCTCTGGGCCCTAGCTATTGCATCACCCATTATGCAAATTTCTTTCCTAATCATGTGTTGCCACCCCTTTTCAAAGATACCTTTTGCTTTAGATAATTTTAGGTGATTCTTTTAACAAACACCAAACCAAAAACACTCTGGATGACTTTACTTAAAAAATATCGTCCCCAACAGTTCCCTACAATTTCAAGGCATTCGATGAGCTAACATCCTCAGGTCAGGGACATACAGTTCTAATTTAACTGTAAATACACCTCTACCCCGATATAACGTGACCCAATATAACATGAATTCAGATATAACGCGGTAAAGCTGCGCACTCTGGTGGATCAAAGCAAGTTCGATATAATGCGGTTTCACCTATAATGCGGTATGATTTTTTGGCTCCCGAGGACAGCGTAATATCGAGGTAGAGGTGTATGTAATAAACTCTGAATCAAACCATGTATTATATTAATACATCAAAAAGTCTTGTGGGCTATCTTTAAGACTTTATCTTTTGGGGGTTCATTTTTGGGAGTTAATTTTTAACAATTTTTGAATTCTATGTACATGTCCAAAAATCCAGGTTTTTGGGGCTCTTTTTGATACTGTAATGAGAAGCTTTTTCAGGTACTTCCCAAAGGATCTATTTTCATTTTTATTATATGTATAAAAATGAATTAACCTTTGCATCCTTGTTATCTGGTTTAGCATTTAGTGTTTGCTCCCTGATGCATTTTAACATAGTACTGTTTCAAGCAGCACTACATTAGAGCACACTAGGGAACCTTTAGTGCACACCAGCAGAGACTACACAAACCAATTAATATGTGCTTTGGAAATCATACCCCATGGTTTGCATTACTGCTCCAAGGAGACAGGCCCTTAAGTACCAGCCAGGGAGCAGGGACATTGCCTATATAAACAAACTGCACAAGCGGTGAAATCAGCATGAATTGAGTAACTATTTCTGGGGGTTTTCTGGTATCTATTGGATAAACACTGATTTCCTTTACTTATTCATTTTATTTATTTTTTTAGTATCGGGGGATGGGGGTGGGTGGGTTAATCACTGTTTATTGGTTAAAATCTTAAATCAGAAGCCTTAGCTATATTATACCTTTGCACCTTTCAATGTAAAGTTCTATTACACTTCTCAATACCCTGGCTATGACCTTATTACTAGCAATGCATGATGAGAATGTGGTGTTGTTTTAACTATGGACCATATGCAGATGTCTGTATATCCACTGACTTCAGTGGTGTTAAATGGGGGATGCATTTAGTCTACTAACTTTACAGATTCTCTTTAAAAATGATTTTCTGTGCTCCGTCTGTGGTTCTTGAAGGATACACCTCTGATGGAAAATATCTTGAAAAGTCTTAGTCATCATCTCTCCTGTATAATTCCCTTATAAGTTTATCCCTTAAACCAAGACAAACTTAGGCACATATATTGGTGTTAAAATGTACTTAATCCCATTGCTAGTTTTACAGATTTGACTCACATCTATCAGATTGGTCTGACTTTGCTTATCTACATCTGAAACAAATATTTCATTTCTCATACATTTTAAAAACTGTTCATTTTCAGAAAGTTACAGCAAGTGAAGACAGAAAAACATTTGCAGTGTCAATGTCAAGAGTCCTGAGATCTGTTGGGGGCAGACAGCAGATTCCCCTTCCAGTTACATATGAGGTGCAGATCAGCCACCCTCTTTCTGAGGGAGAACTCACATTTTAATGCTCACTATGCAGATTTTTTTTATTCATATAAAATAGATTTTGACCCTGGGCTTCTAGTGAGTTGGAACTTGTATACTTTTGATGTCTTTTTTAAGCCACATTGCTGAATGTAGGCCGTTGAATGGGAAGAGTTTACATGGCACTCAGGTGCTCTCGCTGAAAAACTCTGCATGTGGTGTAATAAGGAGCACAGAGAGGAGCTTTGTTTCCAGCTCAAAAAAACCCACAGAAACAGCCAGCAACTCTAGTACAACAGCAGATCCTTACTGTAAATATGAAGGCTATTCAAAACCTGAAAATTTAACTTTTTATCTTAAAATAAGGCTTGGAAGGGTTTATTATGATGTGAACAATATTGTTTAATTTTATTAAATTAACAAAAAGTTTATATAAAAATAAACGCTATAATAATTTTTAAGTAATCATGTAATAATTGTATTTTACTTTAACTGCTGAGCAGAGAATTTTTTTTTTTACATTTAAATTTGAAGCTTAGTTATAAATCTGTCACTTTTTCTAAAAGAGCATTTTCTATTAGGTTTTTGCTATGGCAAACTTAGGAGCAAAGGTTTGATATAAATTCTCATTTGCAGAGAGTTTTAAACATAGACAGAAAGATATGATCTACATTTCTTGTTAACAGCATGAGTTATAAATTCACAGAAGCATAAAGAACATTTTTGTGGCCATTGTGGTTACATACATCAGATTGTGGAACAGCCTTTATTGAAAATCCTATATCTTTGCCCAAAATGTTTGTCCGTCTAATGTTATTATTTTGTTTTTTTGTGTTGTATATGCAGATATTTTGAAATGTTAGCATTTTGCTACTCTATATGTTTATGCATTTTATTAGACTCATTTGAAAAATTCAAAATGATGAATAAATTGCTACTCTGTTTGCTTTATCTGCTGTTGCAGCCTATGCCCAACAGATGTCACATATGAAATTCAAATTACATTTTCAAATGGAGCATGACTCAGTAATGAATAATTCAAGAGATATACTGAAAATTAGAATGCTGTTTTTAAACAGTGTGTTTCACAGGATAGACAGCATCAGTGGAAAAATACTCACCTATTTATCTGGCCATTTTCTACCTCTGTAAAATCATTTGAATCATTGCTGATGTTATCATCCTCAGGGACAGTCATATTCTGCAACTCAGTTAATTCTAATCCGCTTTTGAAAGGCATCCTGATCTAGGAAATGTAAGTATCCAAATGTTTATCCAAATAATAGTGTATATTTTGTAGGTAGACAGTAGCCACAATGTGAGCTCGACAAACCTAAAATGCAGTAAGAAAAACAAGCTGTATGAAGTATTCTAATAAGATTACAGTCAAATCTATACAAAAGAACGCCTTTATCAAGCAACCTCACGTCTGAAGGGACCAACCCAGATTATATCCCAAATGTACTGTACAGGTGGAGTAAAAGGCTCCTCCAGCTTAATTAGAAGAACACCTCCATTGCTTTATTTGTGCCAGGGCTCAGCCCAAGCACCTCTAGGCTTGGCAGTTCACAGCCCTGGCACCTCTGGACTTGTCGCATCAGTTATGAAAGTAAAAATTTTGATTGAGTCCCAGCACCTAATTGCTTGAGCCCTGACACCTCTTTCATCACAAATTAAGCACTGAACACCTTTGTTTAAGTAACCATATTTTGTCAATCCCATGAGTAGCTATTTATGACAGGTTTGGCTGTGTTTACATTTATAAAATAGTGAACAAAATACTGTATATACTCGATCATAAGCTGGTTCGTTTATGAGCCAACCCTCCCAAGATGGATAAGTAAAAAATGGAAAATTTTTATGACCTGTTCATAAGCCAACCCTATAATTCAGGGGTCAACAAACTTTGGCTCCTGGGCCATCAGGATAAGCTGCTGGTGGGCCGAGATGGTTTATTTACCTCGAGCGTCCGCAGGCACAGAGGTAAACCTAAGTAAACAAAGTGTCCCAGCGCACCAGCTGCTTACCCTGACGGGCCGGGACAGCAACTGGTGGGGAAATTTTTTGGGGGGGAGAAGCTGGAAGTCAGGGGACTGTGACCACCCCGCACATGACCCAACCCCTAGCCTGGGACCCCCACACTCTCCCATCCGATCCCTTCCCACCTTATCTGGGGAGGGCCAGGGGAGAATGTCTCTGGCCTGCCTGGAGTTAATCCGGAAGGCTGGGCAGCGCAGCTGCAGTCTGCTCCGGCAGCCCAGACCAGGCGGCACGGCCGCAGCATGTTCCAGTCGGCTGGGTCGGGTGGCACGGCCGCAGCATGTCTGGCAGGCCGGGCAGCGTGGCCACAGCCTGCTCTGGGGGGGTGGGGCCGAGCGGCATGGCTGCAGCCTGCCAGCCCCTGAGCTGCAGCTGCTTCGGAGGCTGGGGGGAGAGCAGCGTGGCCAGAAGCGGAGAGACTGGCCCCACCTTTTCCCTTCTGGCTGTGCTGCCTCTCCTTGCTCCCTCTGTTGGGGGGAGGGGCTGTGTCCCACCTTTCCTTCTCTATACCCATTCATAAGCCGACCCCCTTCTCTGGTGCTTCCCTTTTTTACAAAAAAAATTCGGCTGATGAACGAGTATATACGGTAGTAACACACAACTTCAAAAAATAGGTTTACAACCTAGTAGTCAAGGAAAAAATTCTTGGTGTGTTAGTTTGAGCCCCAGCTAGTTGTCACACCTTTGTGTTTCTCATGTTGTCTTTCTCCTACTTTTAATATACATATAAAATGTCCCATTCAATATAATTTTCATTATTAGTCTCCACGTTAGTACCAAATGAAGGCAACACAGGGATATCATCATTGCAGTTTTCTTTTATGAAATAGCTTCATTCCAGTTATTTGAATACGCTACTATCCGGAGATAAAGATTCAGACCACAACACTCCTCTGATTGAGAAACCGAATGCCTACATTCATGGACAGTCTGAAGAGAGAATAATGCGTGCCTTGTATCCAGCAATTGTTAAGCTATCAACTGTGAGAAATAAATTAGTCTCTCCCCTGGGAGAAGATGCAGCACCTGAGGCAACTAAAAACAACACCTGTGCAGAATTGGTCTAATCCACTACAATGAAATACATTTCCTCATCAGAAATGTGGATAATTTGAAAGGCCATACTTTCGCCTCTATGATTACGATTCATCACCGCAGGACCATATGTATTTGAGAATCAAAGAACTCTGGAACTCAACTGCCCCACAATCCCAACAAGCTTTTGAAGACGAAGTGTCATTAAGAAACAGTTTCTGTAAATGGCTCATGTGTGGTACAACTTCTCTAAACCCAGCAATTTTTCTGTAAGCAATTTTTCTGTAATGCGAGGTTTCCAAAACTTTAAGGGAGAGTTTGGGGTTACTGACCATACCGGACTAACCTCAGGATATTGGGGGATCTCTGAAGCCATCAGAGCTGCCTCAAAAAAAAAAAAAAAAAAAAGCCTCAGAATATTCAGATGTAACTAAGGAAGCAGGGCTGTCCCTAGTTTTTGCAGGGCCTCACATATTAATTTCAATTCCTATTCCTGTCCAACTATGACTGCCTCCTATCTATATCAAATAAACAGTACAGAATCCAAAACTGCTGCTTACCCCACATCCTCATTGCATTTGAAAGCACTTAGCAGTTTCACTTTAAATAATCTCTCAAAATCTCTTCAAAGGTATAATAAAATCTTATATTGAGTTTCACATGTGTCATTAGACAGATAATTTTCTTATCCCTGGGGTTTGGAAAATCCACCTCTTGAATTTTCAAGAGCAAAGTTTAAGATTAAAAAAAACGAGTTATACCCCTAATTCAAACAAACATCCGCGAAAAAGAGCACTTGAAAAAGTAAACAGGCCCAGTTGAAGTGGCTTTTGCTAATTCTAAAGAAAGACCCATTCATCCCATGACATACAATGACACGTTAAAAACAATTTAAACATGAATTAGGGCTACTTAATAAATACAGTGCAATCTACCTATAAAAATTCCTGATAAAAAGACTAAAGTCAAAAGTTTCAAAAATGTGTCCCTAAAGTTAGACTCCTAAATGCATCTACACGCAAAAGTTGTACTGCTTTAATTATTCTGGTATACTAACCCCTCAGTGTGGACCTAAAGTTATATCAGTACAAGCTACTTTAATACTGGTATAGCTATTACCATACAGAAAGCGGAATAAGCTATACCCGTATGGAAAACTTTTTATGAGTATAACTGCCTCCACGCTAGGGGCTGTATTGGTATAACAATCTAAATAAAAAAAAACAAAACAAAAAACAAAAAACAAAAAAACCCACACTCCTAAAAATACTGTTAGAAAGAAAGCACCTCAACTCCAGCTGAGTTGTTTTTTTAGGCCTGTCTACACAAGGAAATATACCAACATAATTATATCTCTGTAGATACACGGGTATAACTCACCCTGTGGACACTCTTATAATTATACTTGTATCTATCGTAGGTACTTATATGGCCCCTGCCACCACAGTATCTGAGCACCTCACACTCCTTAATGGATTTAACTTCAAAACACCCCTTTGAGGCAGTACTATTATTCCCATTTTACAGATAAGGAACTGAGGTACACAGAGATTAAGTGACTTGCCTGTGGTCACCCATGAAATCGGTGGTTGAGCAGGGAATTGAACCAGAATCTTGCAAATCCGAGGGTGGTGCTCTTACCACTGAACCATCCTTCCTCTTTTATAAAGTGGTTGTTTATAAATATGCCAATAAATTTCCATGTGTGTCAGTGTAGACACCCTGGTCGATTACAGTGCTGTGATTGGCCTCTGGGAGGTGTCCCACAATGCCTGTTCTTGCCTCTCTGGTCATCGGTTTGAACTCTACTGCCCTGCCCTAAGGTGACCAACTGTCATTCCCACCCCTTAAATTCCTTGGGAATTTTGAAAGTCCCCTTCCTGTTTGCTCGGTGATGCGTGCAGTGGTGTCAGCGCATCTTTCCAGGTGGCCATGCCTGCTCCACGTACCAAGCGATCCCCTGCTTGAAGCAATGCCGAGCTGCTGGATCGCATCAGCATTTGGGGAGAGACGGCTGTCCAGTCTCAGCTGCGCTCCAGCCGTAGGAATTATGATACCTATGGATGGATTTCACGATGTATGACAGAAAGGGGCCATGACCAGGACACACTGCAGTGCAGGGTCAAAGTGAAGGAGCTGCAGAACACCTACCACAAGGCGCGGGAGGCAAACCACCTCGGTGCTGAGCCCACGAGCTGCCGGTTCTACAAAGAGCTGGATGTGATACTCGATGGAAACCTCACCTCCACTGTGAAGACTCCTGTGGATACTTCGGTGGCTCGCGTGCCAGTGGAGAGTGGACTGAGCCAGGAGGAGGAAATCTTGGACAAGGATGGGAGGGGGACCCCAGAGGCAGAGAACGACTCAGAGGCCAGAGATGCATGCAGCCAGGAGCTCTTCTCTACCCCAGAGGAGACTAGCCAGTCACAGAAGTCAGATCTTGCCAAAGCGCAAACAGGAGAGGAGGCCCCTGGTAAGTGGCTTTGATTTTGGGAATTGCTGAAGCGAGTTGTTGGGGGCAGGAGGGTTGCAGAAAGCAGGGTTGTGTCTGTATGATGCACATACCACCGTACATACATGCCTAGCCTGAGCAGCGGAACAGGGTGTTGATTGATTCCTTCATTTATGGTAATCTGCCGCAGAGATTTCCACAAAACTCTCATGGAGATACTGGGCAATCCACTGCCGCAGGTTCTTTGGCAGAGCTGCTTTGTTTCTTGCCCCATTAAGGGTAACTTTCCTGCGCCACTGTGCCATCACTGGGGGTGAACCATTGCTGCACATAGGCGAGCTGCATAAGGGCCAGGGCGGAAGCTGCAGTCTTGGAGAAGACCCTCCCTTGATTCCCTGCTCACCCTCAGCTGCAAGATATCTTCCATAATGAACACAGCCTGTGGAAATGTGGGGACAGGAATGATTATAAGCCCTCACCTCCCCACTACAGTACTGGCTCCCTCCAAGAGCCACATGCCCAATGTACAGTATGGTCCCAGAACACTGATTTCCCCTGCCCCTGCAGTTACTCACCATTTGGGGGGGTCTTCATAGAATATCAGGGTTAGAAGGGACCTCAGGAGGTCATCTAGTCCAACCCCCTGCTCAAAGCAGGACCAATCCCCAGACAGATATTTACCCCAGTTCCCTAAATGGCCCCTCAAGGATTAAACTCACAACCCTGGGTTTAGCAGGCCAATGCTCAAACCACTGAGCTATCCCTCCCCCCACAAGGCTTGTGGCTCATGTGTGCTTGCCTGGGGTCAGCCAGTTAGTAACAGGTATGTGAATAGTGGCTGTGTTTTAAATCAGTGGTCTGTGTGTTGCAAATAATACGGCTTCTGTAAAATGTTGCATGACCTTGGGAGCCCAGCCTCGGCTGAACGGCTGCGCAGAATTAGAAAGCGGCCATGAAGAACTAAAGACGACTTTCTGCGTGAGGTCATGGCGCACCCCGCGGCCGAAAAACAAGAATTGAAGGAGTGTTGGGACAGCAAGAAGAGGGACAGAAAGGAGAACGCGGCACGCCAGAATGAAGCCACAAAGTGGCTCTTAAATGTTATGGAGCACCAAGGGGACATGCTCCAGGTGCTACTAGCACTGCAAACCGAGCAGCTCCGTGCCCACTCTCCCCTGCAGCTGCTTCACAAAACTCTTTCCCATTCGCCCCACACACACTGCCAACACACTTATCAATCTCCTGGTTCCAGTCTGTACCTGCTACATTCCATTCCTGCCCCATCACAGTCCAGCCCTGAGGACTCCCAGTACCCACTGCACTCAACAACCGTCCCTTTGCAGTTTAGCCTTGCTGAAGTACAGTACCCGCTGTACTGTACTCCAAAGGAGAAGGTTGGCTATGATAAGTGGACATACACAAATCTTTAACTGTCCCAGGACCTCACCTCCTCCTGGGACCCTCACTTCCCCCATCCCCCTCAGTGCTAATGTGTTTTTTTGTTTGTCTCCTCTTGTTGTTGTTTTTTAATAAAATAATTGTTTTGTTTGAAAGCAATCTTTATTCTATTAATTGAAAGCAAACACAGCCCTGCAAAGCAACAGGCAATTTTCTTAAACCTTCATATTGCATCGTCTACACCAATCACAATAACCTCCTAGCATTACAAGCACTGCACTCCCGAGCATAGCAACAAATATGAGTGACTTTCAGCTTCAAATTGCTGCCTCAAGGCATCTCTGGTCCTTATAGCCCTGCACTGCGCCCCTCTAATAGCCCTGGTCTCTGGCTGTTCAAATTCAGCCTCCAGGCGCTGAGCCGCAGAGGTCCAGCCCTGAGTGAAGCTTTCACCCTTCCCTTCACAAATGTTATGGACCATACAGCACACAGCTATAAGCATAGGAATGCTGTCATCGGCCAGGTCCAGCCTCCCATATAGGCAGCGCCAGCGGGCCTTTAAACGGCCAAAAGCACACTCAGTCATTCTGCACTTACTCAGCCTTTTGTTGAACTGCTCCTTGCTGCTGTCAAGGAGCCCGGTGAATGGCTTCACAAGCCACGGCATTAAGGGGTAGGCAGGGTTTCCCAGGATCATAATGTGCATTTCAACTTCCCCTATAGTGATCTTCTGGTCCGGGAAGAAAGTTCCTGCTTGCAGCTTCCTGAACAGGCCAGTGTTCTGAAAGATGCGTGCGTCATGCATCTTTCCTGACCAGCCTGCGTTAATGTCCGTGAAATGCCTGCAGTGATCTACAAGCACCTGGAGAACCATGTCCCTTCCGATTAATGTACTCAGTGGCTAGGTGGTCTGGTGCCAGAATTGGAATATGCGTGCCATCTATCGCCCCTCCACAGTTAGGGAAGCCCATTTTGTTGAGCTAAAGAGCTGCAAGTCGGGACTAACAGGGCAGAAGTGCATTGATTGATTTGTGAAGGTTCTCTTGGTAATGAAAAAGCAGAGAACCTTTTAAAAATGAATGTTTAGATTGTATGGAAAATTGATTTAACGATACTGGAACTTCTCACTTAACGTTGTAGTTATGTTCCTGAAAAATGCGACTTTAAGCGAAACAATGTTAAGCGAATCCAATTTTCCCATAAGAATTAATGTAAATGGGGGGGTTAGCTTCCAGGGACATTTTTTTCACCAGACAAAAGACTATATTATATACATATATATATATATATATATACACACACACACACACAGTATAAGTTGTAAACGAACAATTTAATACTGGTACACAGTGATGATGATTGTGAAGCTTGGTTGAGGTGGAGGAGTTAGAGGGTGGGATATTTTCCAGGAAATGCCTCACTGCTAAATGAACTAGCAATTGACTGAGCCCTCAAGGGTTAACTCTCACACTCTAGGAGGCAGCAGGAAAGGAGGGCGGGCAGACAGAGACACACACACTGTGTGTGAGAGAAAAAATGCGCATTTCCCCTTTAAGTAGCTGACCCCAGGTTTAAGTACACTGCCCTGTTAATTAAATCAGCTTGCTGAGACCTCCTGAGACTGCAGCTACTGCCTAGAAGCTCCCTCCAGTAGTGTGTCATTCCCTCCCCCCCCCCGGCTCTGTGGAAGATGGGGTAAGCGGGGTGCAGGAGCGGGGGGAGGGGAAGACACCCTGACATTAGCCCTCCTCTTCCCCCCTCCCCCCTGTACAGCAAGCAGGAGTCTCTGGGAGCAGCTCCAAGGCAGAGGGCAGGAGCAGCACATGGCAGTGGGGGGAGGGACACAGCTGAACGGCAAGCAGCTGCTGCACAGGGAATTTAGGGGATTGGAGAGCTGATAGGGAGGGCTGCTGGCAGGGCCGGCTCTGGATTTTTTGCCGCCCCAGGCAAAAAAGCCTCCGGCTGCCCCCCCACCAGCGCGGCAGGGGAAGGCGCGGGGGGGGGGGGGGGGAAGGGCGGCCGGAGCCCTGGGGGGAGGGCGGTGAGCCCTGGCCGGGGCTCCGCTCTCCCCGGTGGCCAGAGCGCCGGGGGGAGGGCGGAGTGCCCGGCTGGGGCTCCGCTCTCCCCGGCGGCCAGAGCCGGGGCTCCGCTCTCCCCGGCGGCCAGAGCCGGGGCTCCGCTCTCCCCGGCCGGGGCTCCACTCTCCCCGGCAGCGAGCCCCGGCCGTGGCCCCGCTCTCCCCGGCGGACAGAGCTGGAGCGCCGCACCGCGCTGCCCCCCTCCAGTTGCCGCCCCAAGCACAAGCTTGGTGGGCTGGTGCCTGGAGCCGGCCCTGGCTGATGGTCCACCCTGGTTCCAACCACCCACCAGCTAGCTGCAATGGGCTGCTCTTCCTGCAAGCAGTGGACAAAACAGGCGGCTGCCAAACGATGTTACATTTCACAACTTTAAACAAGCTTGTTCCCCAATTGATCAGCAACTTAACATCGAAACAATGTTAACTGGGACGACTGTAAGTGAGGAGTTACTGTATAGGGTGAAATTCTGGCCCCAATGAAATCAATTGACTTCAGAGGGGCCAGAATTTCACCCAGAGATCCTAATCCTGCAACACTGTGTATATGGGCATATACTTGCATTTCACGGCGCTCCGACATGAGTGCAGGGTCCACCCAATGCTGTAACTTGCAGGATTGGGGCCATAATGCTTATAGGACCACAGTATCTCATCAAGAAGTTCATTCTTAAGTATATAAAAATTCACATTAACATCAACAAAATAACTTGACAGAAATAGAGTCATTCATTCCAACTCAGACAAGAGGCTATTTCTTTCATCAGAACAAACAAATACATGAATTTTCAAACAAGAGTTATGAGGCATTATGGACTCTAGAAGACAGGAACTGGGAGTCTGGAGACCTGGTTTCCTGGCCTGACTGCCATTAACTCATTGTGAGTCTTTGGGCAAGTGACAAGTATCTAATCCTTAGTATCTCTATTTTTAAAATGAGGATAATACTGACACTTATTCAGCTTTGTAAAGTGCTTTGCGATCCACAGTTGAAAGATGCTATATAAGGGCAAAGTATTATTATTTTCCCAAGCAAACTCCAGAACTTCCTTGTTTAATAGCCAAGGAAATGTAAGACTAGTCTACACTTAAAAATTTTGCTGGTGGTATAGCAATACCAGTACAGTTATACTAGCAAAATCTTCCTAAGGTAGACATGGCTTATATCAGCAAAAAAGTGTTTTTGCTGGTATATCTTATACTGGTCTGGAGAGTGAAATACTGGCAAAAATACTTTTATGCTGGTATAACTACACCCACACTAGGACTTGGGGGGATAGCTCAGTGGTTTGAGTACTAGCCTGCTAAATCCAGCATTGTGAGTTCAATCCTTGAGGGGGCCACATAGGGATCTGGGGCAAAATCAGTACTTGGTCCTGCTAGTGAAGGCAGGGGACTGGCCTGGACTCCATGACCTTTCAGGGTCTTTTCCAGTTCTATAAGAGAGGTATATCTCCGTATATTACTTAAAAGACTTTTGCTAGCATACAAATATCCCAAAAACTCACATAGCTAATCAACATTGCTAAACTGGCATAAATGTCTAGTGTAGACCTGGCCTTTTTCTAAACTCTCACTCAAAGTTTCAAGGAAGCAATATAGATATGAACAATAGTCCAATTGGTAACTAAGTAATTCCAATTCCCAATTCCAGCCATTACCTATGTACCCACTCCATGCCTTACCTCCAAAAAGGTAAAGCAGTGTTCTAATTGGTACTAATGAAACCCACCTATAAAAAGAAAATTAGCCCAAGAAATAAAATCTCTTCCCTTCACATGGCACTCTTCCACTCTGCTGGAAAAAACAATTCTCTGTGGTGTAATTGCCCTTGAGAGGAAGTGTGAAAGGATTGGGTCCACTGGAGAAGGAGCTTCAAAAGTATGTGTTTAGTAGCTAAAGTAGATCCTCCGTCCAGAAAAATAAGCAGGGAGCACTCTTGTATCCTGCAGTCTCTATGTGATTGGACTGGAAGCTTGCCTTTGTCTTTAGACATCCCATGACATATCTTGAAAAACCTATTACAGATAATTTGCTTACACTTTGCTGCTCACAGAAGAACACCATTGCCTTGAAAATTATAGAAAAGGATTATAATTTGTCAGATTTTAAAAGCAGGATTGACAGATGAGCATGAGTGGATATGCCCTTCTTTTTCTCAAGGATATTGAGAACCTCACAGACTGTCAAAACCTGTCAGGCAAAGAATCCAAGCTATTTTCTTTATTGTCTTCTGAAAGGTCAATAATTCTAACAGAATCCCTGCAACTCCAGTTTTCTGGATTGTCTAAATATCATAACACTAGAGATGGGCTTAACTCATCTGAAAAGTCTGGGTATTTGGAAAAACAAAATCCAATGTAAACAGTCCCATTGTATCTCACTACCCAATGGAAGCATGAACCAGCCCTGGTGGTATTTCTAAATTATGTATTTCAGAAAATACCTCTCCTGAAAGTGGCACTTCTGGCATTAATGTCACCACAGCAAGAGGTAAAAGTGATTGCTTGATGCTGTGGCATCATTCACTGAAATACTCCTTTAACTTGACAGTTCTTCCTCAAATAACATAATTCAAAATGGTGATCTCAGAGCCTATCTTCTCAGAAGCAGGCAAGGTATTTGAGAGGTACCTGGGTGCAGCTATGTGGCTTGTGTGCTTTCACCTCTGGACAGGACTTTCTTCACAGTGATATGGTCTTGCATAGATTCATTGTGGAGTTCCCAGTAATCAAATTGTCCTTTAGTGTTGTGGTAGGATGTTAAACCTCCAAGATACAATTAGTAGTTTTAACTACAGAGATAATTTGCTTGAAAGCTGAAATTTGATTCAGTTTTCTGTTCATAGATATGGTTGTTAATCTTGTGAAGAATCCCTCTGTGACGTTTACTAAAGCTATAAGAATCCAGGGCTTGAGTTTCACACAAATTGCTTCCTGTACAAAAAGACTGAGATGTGATATGTGTTCCATATCTTTGAGTGTTCTTTGAAAGGAACAGCAATATGACCAGTAAGAATCCAAGGATATAAATAATGAAACAATGAGTTTGAAATTGTGTGTATGAAATATTCATTTAAAAGACAAATACAATAATGAGTCTTATAAATGGAATTCCATGTGAAAAGCCAGGAAGGTAACTACTCCCTTTAGCACTAGTGACACCAAGAACATCTGGAATATGAAGCGCAGTTATGGTTACTATAGAAGAACACTGATAAATTGGAAAGATTAGAAAAAAGTAACTATGGTAACAAAGGATTTGGAAACTAAGACAACCTGTATGCAGAATAGATAAAAGAAGTTAACATGCATAGCCTTCTGAAAACAAATAACTGAGGGAGGACATGATAACGAAGTTTGGAAAGAGATGCTATAATAAGGAACAGAGGTGTACACTATTCTTTGCCTGTGGCACATAATCGTCTAGTCTCCCATGGACTGTAAGACCTTGGTCTAATTTCAGTTGTTGGGTTTAGAGTGGGGCTGCTGGTGGTGTAGGTAGCTTGTGATATACAGGTCAGACTAGGTGATCTGGTGGTCCTTTCTGGGCCTAAACTCTATGACTATGAAGTGGTTCTCAACCTTTGTCATATTGTGACCTTGTGTTACAACAGGAAAAACTTTGTCCCCTGTTCCATAATGTTTTGGATGCCTCCTCCTCATCCAGCAATAAAGAAAGGGAGGATGGTCACGACTCCTTGAAGTCTGGTTGCAACCTTTCCCCTCCAAACTGAGAAACCATGGTGAGCACAGGATTGTAACTAAAAAAAAAAAAAAAAAATCACCAAGTTCTATTTCTGACTCTCTCACTGACTTATGGCTTGGCCTTAGGCAACTCACTTAAAGATAAAGCAAAAAAGGGAAAATAGCTTTAAGTACAGATTAGTTCTGAGCCCTCAGCAATCAAGCTATAAGGAGCATTCAGCACAGAAATACATTTTAACTTTGTTCTTATTATTGTTTCATGTGAAATCCTCTTAATATTTCCTATTTTGCTTAAGAGATCTCAGAATGCAACCTCACAAATCTCTAAAATCTCATTTCAAACCATGGATTCCATAATAATTGTGAAATTACAGAATGATAAATTGTGGGATACCACCAATAAAACATGAAGTAAGTACCAAGAAGATTCACAAAGGGGAAAAAGTTATTTAAAACTTAATTTGCTGCTAAATGTGCTAACAGACTCTTTAGTAAGGCTATGTCTGCACAGAAATCTGTTCTTAATTCAATTTTTTGTTTTCTTTTTGTAGTACACCTGTAACTTCTTTCCATCAGTTTCCTCATCTGAAATATAGGAAAAATAACTTTTACGTGCTGATATTGTGAGGGTTAATTGGAAAATGCCTGTAAGGCACTTTGAAAATGAAAAGATCATTACAAAGAAGATCAGCTGTTCAAACTTCTTGTATTGGATTTAGATTATACATATAGATATGTAAGAAAATTTAACTTTAGCTTTTCATTTAGATTTAGAATATTTAAATCTTTCCACACCACAGAGGGTTCGACTAGGTGACCCAGCAGTAGGGTTGTCAACTTTCTAAACGCACAAAACCAAACACCCTTGCCCTGCCCCTGAGGCCCCGCCCCGTCTCACTCCATCCCTCCATCACTCGCTCTCCCCCACTTTCACTGGGCTGGGGCAGGGGGTTGGGGTGTGGGAGAGGGTGAGGACTCTGACTGGGGGTGCAGGCTCTGCAGTGGAGCCAGAAATGAGCTCCACTCCAGAAAAGGGCTCTGGGCTGGGGCCGAGGAGTTTGGAGTGTCGGAGGGGGCTCAGGGCTGGGGCAGGGGGTTGGGTGCGGGCTCCAGCTGGGGGTGTGGGCCCTGTGGTGGGGCTGGGGATGAGGGGTTTGGGGTATAGAGGGAGCTCTGGGCTGGGGCTGAGGGGTTCAGAGTGTGGAAGGGAGCTCTGGGCTGGGGCAGGGGGCTGGGGTGTAGGCTCCGGTTGGGGGTGTGGGCCCTGGGGTGGGGCTGGGGATGAGGAGTTTGGAGTACCAGAGGGGGCTTAGGGCTGGGCAGGGGGTTAGGGTGCAGGATGGGGTGTGAGCTCCGGGAGGAAGTTTGGGTGCAGGAGGGGGCTCACGGCTTGGGCAGGGAGTTAGGGTGCAGGGCGGGGTTTGGAGTGCGGGCTCCGGCCAGGAGGTGCTTACCTCAGGAGGCTCCTGGAAGCAGCCGGCATGTCCGGCTTCAAGGTAGAGGGGCCAAGGGCCTCTGCGCACTGCCAGCGCCACCCCTGCAGCTCCCATTGGCCATGGTTCCTGGCCAATGGGAGCTGTGGAGCCAGCACTGGTGCTCAGGGAGGGGGCAGTGTGAAGAGCCCCTGTGGCCACCTCTGCACCTAGGAGCCAAATGTACCTGCCACTTCCGGGAGCCGCACGGAGCCAGGGCAGACAGGGAGCTTGCTTTAGCCCTGCTGACCAGATTTTTAGCGGACTGGTCAGCAGTGCTGATTGGAACTGCCGGGGACCTTTTCAACCTGGTATTCCAGTTGAAAACCAGATGCCTGGCAACCCTACCCAACAGACCAAAGTTGCTTTCCATCCAACCTATTCTTTGGTTCACAATACTATTTTACGTAAACTGGACTGAAGGTCAATCATGTGCAAGAGAGTCTCTTAAAAATAAATTAAAACACTTAAATTATTTACATTTTTACTTAAAATAATGTTTTCCTGCATAATGTATATTTTAAAAGATCATATTTACTTAGGCTTATATGCTAGCTTCTGCTGTGGAGGGATGAGCAAAACTACCTTAGAACTGCAAAAATGCAGCGAAAATGTGGTAACACAGGACAATCCCACTCTCTACTCAGTCACCACTCCTCCTATGTGCATTAATGTCCTTGTAAAAAATAGGATTAGGTAATAAAGCATAAATCATCCTCCATGCTCTATGACATCCAGAAGGGTTCTGAGAGGCACGTGGGATGACGGTTTTCTGCACTTCTTCTCAAGGGTTCATGGCGTCTTGCCCTTGGCTACCCACAGATTCCCAGGCGCTATTCAGTCTTGAGAGTCCCCTTTGTCCCATCCATACCAAAACTGGTCTACTGTACAGTAGGGTTACCATATCTATTAAATAAAAAAAGAGGACCCTCCACGGGCCCTGGCCCCGCCCATTTTCCCACCCCCAGCCCTGCCCCAACTCCGCCCCTTCCCCCCTCCCACTCCTAGCCACGGGGAAAGGGCTGCCCGAGCGCTACCGGCTTCACGGTTTGCCGGGCAGCCCTCAGACCCTGCGCCCCCGGCCGGCGCTTCCCCAGCACAGCTGGAGCCCGGGAGGGGAAGCGCCCAGCCGGGGGCGCAGGGTCTGGAGGCTGCCCGGCAAACCGTGAAGCCGGTAGCGCTTGGGCTTCGGGCAGCCCCCTTGCCTGCGGACCCTGCGCCCCCAGCCGGGCACTTCCCCTCCCGGGCTCCGGCGGTGCAGGGTCCGGAGGCATGGGGGCTGCCTGAAGCCGGTAGCGCTCGGGCAGCCCGGCTCTGTTTAAGAGCCGGGCTGCCCGAGCGCTACCAGCTTCAGGCAGCCCCCATGCCCGGCTCTTAAACAGAGCCGAAGAGTCAGGGGAGGAGCAGAGCCGCGGAGGCTCTGCTTCTCCCCTGACTCTTCGGCTCTGTTTAAGAGCCGAGCTGCCCGAGCGCTACCGGCTTCGGGCAGCCCCCATGCCTCCGGACCCTGCGCCCCCGGCCGGGCACTTCCCCTCCCGGGCTCCAGCGGCGCAGGGTCCGGAGGTATGGGGGCTGCCCAAAGCCCGTAGCGCTCAGCTCTTAAACAGAGCTGCAGAGTCGGGGAGGAGCAGAGCTGCCGCGGCTGGAGGCTCTGCTCCTCCCCTGACTCTTCGGCTCTGTTTAAGAGCCGAGCTGCCCCAGCGCTACTGGCTTCAGGCAGCCCCCATGCCTCCGGACCCTGCGCCACCGGAGCCCGGGAGGGGAAGTGCCCGGCCGGCGGCTGGGGTCCGGAGGCAAGGGGGCTGCCTGAAGCCCATAGCGCTCGGGAAGCTTGGCTCTTAAACAGAGCCGAAGAGTCAGGGGAGGAGTAGAGCCGCCATTCTCCCAGACATGTTCGGCTTTTTGGCAGTTCCCCCCGGACGGGGGTTTGAGTGCCGAAAAGCTGGACATGTCCGGGAAAAAGAGGACGTATGGTAACCCTAACACTGTACAGGAGAGAAAATGTACTATTTCAGCCACCCTCCTTTGTGTGTAATGGTTCAGGTGACTGTTCCTTTCTCACGTTTTTACAGAAAGTATTTGAGTCAAATCAGAACTACTTAGTGGAACTGCACCACTTTACATCAAGGGTCCATTGCTCTAACTGAAGTGATTCCTGGGATGTAATGAAGTTCTCTCATTCAATTTTAGTGAGAGGAACAAGCCCCAGGTCTTAATAGGATCCCTTTTGATTATTACTTATTTATTTTTCACTGACCGATGACACTTCTTCCCAGATTGTTTTGAAATTGGTAAAAGTTTGGGTTTATGATACAATGTTCTTTTTGCAAAAACATTTTTTTAAATTAAAAAATACTTCTGAGTTAAAAGGATTAATTAAGGGTGTCTCTCATTCTGACTAGTGCTTTAACTTCAGAACAATGATAGGTTCATTTTATGTTGCCTTTCAAGCAATATTACCCCTCACAAAAAATGAATGAAGCACCATAAAGCAGCAGTCACTATAATTTGAAATATAGGTTAGTCGAAATGCCTAAGAGCAATGATATCTGGCAGGTTCATACTGTATGACAATCACATTAACAGCTGTCAAGGATGGGTTTTATTTCAGTTGTCCTTCTAATATCGGATAAACAAAGCACAGGTTTTTACATATACCACCTCTCTTTTTTCATGAAGGCGATAAATTATAATTACAGTTTGCTTTAATTTACAACCTCACCTTTAAAAACAAATGGAACAAAAACCTTTGGTCTAGAGGAAATCAATTATGTGATAAGAGAAAGTAGGCCAACAAAACACCCCAAAACAATATAAACTAAGCTTCTCCCTTTTAATGGTTTTACATATAGTGGGCCCAGCCTACATTCCTTGCCTACACAAAACTCTCATTGCAACTAATAAGACTATTGCGCGTCTTTGAAATGCAGGATTAGACAAAAAGACAGTAATTGTGGGGTTTTGATTTATGCATATGAGTGTGTTTCAGATATACCAGACACACACACATTCACATCATATTTTTAGTTTCTTCCCCAGATGATTGATACTCATTTTCCCCTCAAGACTTAATTTTAAAATGTTACTGCTGCAATCTACCAGCAGGATTATTAATCAATGCCATATTTAACAAAGTCTGGCTTATTGTTAAAGCAGCATCCCTACCAGGGCATTGCACACTACTGCAATGGCTGTAACCAAAAGATAAAATCAACCCCTCCCCTCCCAATATTTCATTCAAAATGAACATCTAGCAGAATTAAAATGCAAATACTCACATTCCAACTGTCCCTGTCCAGGCAGGAAAGTCTCTACATTTCAGGAGAATACTCTGACTATGTTTCTGCTTCAAAATCTCCCCTAGCCCAATGAATTTCAATAAGAGTTAAAAGATGTATCCTTATTTTACTACCACAATGGCCCTATTTATAGCTTTCAAATGTTGGCGGGAGTGATAGAAATTGAAATCGGAACTCAAATTACAAATGAAAGCGGGGGGCGGGGGGGCGGGCAGGGGCCATTTGGGGGGCCCACCTTTGTGCAGTGACAGTGGGGGACGAAGAAGGGCCCCTCTCCCGGACTGCATCTCTTCTCACCATTGTTCTTCTTTTCATTTAGAAGCTACAGCCCGACCCGCGGGCGGGAACGGAGTGGAGTGAGCGGGAAATGTGCTCATCACGTTCGCCTCCCACCCGCCCGTTCAGACATCATGGGCGAGCCAGGGGGACGGGAAACATGCTCCTGTTTACTCCCTGTCTGCCGCCAGCCCCGCCATGGACCGCAGCAAACCCCAGCACCGCCACCCCGGCGACGCAGACCCGGGACCACGCGGCTTGGTCCTGTCCACACGGGCTCCCCTCGGCTGCGGCGCCATCGGCGGCTCCCCCACCACAGGGCAGCAGGGCACTGAGTCCCAGCCATCCCCAGACCGACCCGTGGACCAGATTCACGCTGGGAGACTGGGGGGCCCACCCCTACCCGCCGCGCAGTGCGCGCTGCAGATACGCATCTCACCTCCCCAGCCAGGATGGGCCTCGCCTTCAAGGTGTCCCCGCCGCCTCGCCGGTGTCCTTCGTGAAAGGCGCTGGCCACCTCGGGCTCTGCCTTGCGGAGAAGCCCCCGTGGGTTGTGGCCCGCTTGGGAGGATGGGTCAAAGCGGCGCCTTTTCCTCGCAGCGAGGCGGGCAAGGGGAGCGAGCGGGAGATGCTCAGACGCGACCTTCAGCAGCAGCGTGGACCAGAGAATGCAGCTTCCCCCTCCTCTTCCTCCTGTGTGCAGCGCTACTGAGCGGCTTCTATCAGAGCTGTGCGCCACGCACCAAATAACCCACCCACCCACCTACAGACCTGCGTGTGTCTGTAGACATCGTATGAAAAACGCGGCCCCTCTAGAGTCCAGCCGGCTTTAGACAGGAGCGAGGGCACCGGCTCCTCTCCCGCTTTGTGCGCACGCCGCTGCGGCTCAGAGGCAGCTACCGCCGCCTCCTGCTAGGTGCTGCGCCCGATCCAAGAGTATCTCCTGCCCCAGGGGCCACGCGAAGAGAGCCGTAGCTGTGTGCTGTCTGAACGGAGAGGCGGCTTTTGTGTCTGTGCTCCCAGACCCCAGGCGGTGTTAATTGGAGCCAGCAGCTGTAGGTCTTAGAGGCAGAGAGAGCCACCCCCACCCCCTCCGGGGGGGGATGATGACACAGGTGGAAACTGCATTATGGGATGATGATGGGAGCAACAGCCGGGCCTCGGAGCGAATTCCGGCTGCCTTTGTCTACCGCTTCAAGGAGTGAGTATATGGGCTAGATCCGTGCTTGTAGGGCTGCGGTTGCAGATGGGCTCTGTGGCTTATCCCAGAGATGTAGCCCACTGTCCTAGCTACAATAGCACCCAGCCATGTTCTGAAAAACAGACAAACCCTTTGTCTGGTTTCCACATCTTGGGACTTAATAATTGTAGCCCTTCCTGCTCCTCTATAGAATTGATCCCACGGTACACCAGCTTTGATACACAGATAAAGGAAATCTCCATGATTCCATCCGTGTTTTTATTGGCTTCTACAAAATAAAAGAATGCGTTGAGTAATAAACTGTAATACTGTTCATATCCAAATGTTCATACTAATTTCTAATACAGAGAAGTGGGAAAGTATGTCATCTGGTTTAATTGACCTAGCTCTTCAGTAAATACTAATTGCAAAATAACATCTTAAGTGAAAGCTATTCTTCCCTATGTTTTTTATGCTTTCTTGCTTTTCTTGAATTTTTGGAGCTGTGACAGTTTTGTTTCAGGGAGAACCCCTTGCTGCAAGAAGAATCTAATTTATATAAAGGTTAGTTTCAAGTCCCCAAAATAGCTACAGAAAATTCAACATGTACTGAAACCAATTCCCCAACTCATTATACCAAACTACATACTAAAAGTTTCCTTTTTCTTGAAATGCTAACACATTTAGGAGAAATAATGTGTACATTAAATATACAGCTGGCACTACACTCTTTGATACTTCACAGATGCTCTCTGTAAACTATTGTATCAGCTCATTTCAATCCTTTCTCAGCCTGAAAAATACTTAAGGAATAAAGCAGAAGTAAAATTTCATCACTATTAACAAATGTAGACCCAGATCCTATATTCACTACAACCATGCATAACTTTAAGCATGTTGTCCCATTGATTTCAGTGGGACCACTCACAGGCTGGAAGTTAAACTTATGTGTAAGTGTTCATATGTAACCCATTCACATTACAGGTCCATCTCCACTGCCTACTGTGCTGTTCCACAGAGGAGCTGAGTTATTACAGCTACAGAGGCTTTGGCTCTTTAGCTCAGGCTATAGCACCTCATGGTTTTAGTTCTGAAGGTCCCCAGTTTAACCCTGCATGTGTCAGTTAAGATGGTGGCTGTCAAACTTGCAGGACTGTGGCTTTAAAATAATAATACTTTGTATGCATGTAACATTTTTCGTCATTGAGGCCCAAACCGCTTTATATAAATTAAAAATAACACTTACTACTTTACCTTTGCAATGTGCTTTACAAACATTAACTAATTAAGCCTCACAGTATTCTCGGAAGCAGATACATATTATGGTCCGCATTTTACAGATAGGGAAACTGAGGCTAGAGCATAAGTGGCTTGCCCAAAGTCACAAAATAAGGGGCCAGTCTAGTAACCTCACTCACTACTGTGACGACCTGCTGGAATTCCCCTCAACCTCAGCAAGTGAAAATTTTGCTAGTGTTGAGCTATGTGACAACTCCTTGACACACCAACTTGTCTGCCTTACCAGCAAACTCATCAGGACTCTACCAGTCCAAACCTAGCCTTGCAGGTAAGAAATAGTGAACTCTAGCTCCCGAATTCCCTAAAGACATCTCCCTGCAGTGTCCAGCTTCCTTTCTGAACACTGTCAGAAGTTGTTTACTGCTCCTATAAAGAGATAGTAAACAGCAGCTCATTAATGTAATTGTGGCTTGAAAAACATTCTTATTTCAATCACAGCAATGTGTTGGTTATTGTTAAAAGTACAGCAAGCTTATTAATAAAAAGGCATAGATTTAAGTGATACCAAATATAAGGAATAAAGACAGAGTTACAAGCAAACAAAACTAAAAATACATTTCTAATACTAAAACTTAATTTCAGCTAGTTATAATCTCTGACTAAGCAGGTTTTTCAATTATTGTCAATTCCCAGAGACTTCAACCCCTTGGTTGAAGGATCCAAGTTATGTTCTGTGATTTCAGGAGCTCTGGCCTCTTTAGTCCCCAGTGATGGATGCCAAAATGGCCTTTTCTCTCTCCTTCTATCTTCCCAAAATTCATTGACTCTGCTTCAAGAGGCAGGAAGGCTTCCTGAGGGTGCAGTCTTCATCTCCCATTGAGACAGTTAACTTCCCCACTTGTTAGTTTGATGGCTTTGTTTACCTTTTATGTAAATATACCTTCCTTGTTCTCTGGCTGACAACCAGGCTGGACAGACAAGTAAATACACATTCTTCTCTCTAGGACAGACTGGCCTTATGTATTGTTTTCCAAACACATTTTAGAAACATAATTTTAGCACATACTTATAACTCTTTGTATACACCCTGTATATACACCACACAATGATTTGCAGGACCAGTGTGTTACCAGTTTGTATATGATACCTTATATCAGTGGTTCCCAACCTATTCTCTGCCACAGCACACCTTGATATTTTTAATTATTTTGAGGCACACCACCAAATTATCTGCAAATGAACTCTCCCTCTTATCACCTTGGTTTAAGCTGTTTACTGCTCTTGCCATTCACTATGACAAGTATTTTCAGTCAACTCACATATTCACACATTCACACCAACAAGATGCCAAATTTTATTACATGATGAACAACAAATAATAGAAAAATTGTAGCAATCAAGAAATATAAACTAACGATATTACTATTTATCAAGACTGATATTATCTTTTCATCTTTGAGGCACTTATTTTTTGTATGGCTTTGGAAGTGAGCAACGTCAAATGCCAAACTCCAAGTCTGAGATCCAAGCCTAGCACTGAATTTGAAAGGGGAAGTTGTTCAATTTTGTTGACCTTGTGTGCACTCAACATTACGCTCATGATTTCTATGCATGCTGGTAAAATTAATATTTCTAAGATTGTAGGTGGCTTTTTTGCCTTTGCTACAAGCTCAGTGACCACGCAGCTTGCTTCTAGTGCTTTGTCAGAAACAGTTGCACAGTCTATCGTCAGTCACACTTGCTTTTCATTCTGATCCCTCAAACGCTTAAAAAAAATTATGTCCTTCTTGGCAAGGGATGAATGTTTGCTTGTAAGGTGTCATTTTAACTTACTTGGCACCATGGCATGGTTTGAGAGTTTCTCCCCACACATGAGTCGTTGTGGAAGAGGGCAAGATGGTTCCCCTGTGGATGAATATCCATATGGCAGATAGCTGTCACAGATGTGTTGGTTCACCACTTTCACTTTCTTAATTTTATGTTCCGCTTCATCTCTACAAGTTCATGTGGAACTGCCAAAATCTTTTTTCTTCAAATATTTGTCAATTTTTGGGTCATAAATTTGAAATTCACTGCTGTAACTTTTGAGATTTGTAAGATTTGAAAAACACACTGAGCACCACATGACTCCCATAACATGAAGTTCATTTGAGCATAGTGTAATGTTGTGTCTTTCACAGGCCACTTTAAATTATATCTCATGAATATTCATGAGCCAATCCAGAAGAAGCTAGTAGGGTTAAAATCAAAACAACCGTGGTGGCTAATGTTAGATCGTGATCTATCTTTTGTGCTAGAATTAACATTTTCAGCAGTGGAAACTAACATTAAAGGTAAATATAAGAATTCTGGACAAAAGCATGCTCAGTGGAGAAAGTGGCACACACTTGAGAATAATATTTTGGGATGACAAGCAATTAATAATTAATAATTTCTTCTCATTCCCAAAATAGTCTTCCCAAGTGTGTATAACTCTCTCCACTGATTTTAAATGCAATATAATTAATTATAATGTCATTCCAGGTCCAGCTCTCTCTGGCTTTTATCTCAAGTCAAATGTAAATATAAAACTTAGGCTTGATTTCTATGTCTTTTTTACGTGCATCATCATCAAAGGCTCAGTGCAGTACATTGCATTCATCAGGGCACATCATCTTTGTTTACTTTTTATCCCTCTTAGCATCGCTTTGGGGAATGGAATGTGACACATGCATAATATTTGAAAGGGGCCTAGTCCCAGAGAGCAAAAGTACAGAATGCAGTCTGGCTCTGACACTGATTAAAATACAAGAGAAATGTTAGTTCTCACATATAGTTTTTCAAAAAATTACATGGCACACTGGTTGGGAAACACTGCCTTACCTGACACATTTTAGATATAGATTATTACAACAGTGTGTTAGGTGTAGTGAGTATGTCAGGCCTGACAAGTTGTTGAAACAGAGTATTGCACCACCAGTAGATCTCTTTATCACAACTACTCCCATGGGTAATGCATGTAGCCCCATTGAAATCTCATGATGAGGGGCCAGGTTCCAAGTCATGGCCAGAACTCCTGACTCAGTCCTGTGCTAAAAGTACCAGACCATGGTCCCTGCCAAAAGCAGATAAGAAAATATTTTTAATTTGCTCTTTTATTTAATTAGACTTTAATCCATATTTCTTTTAAAACTTGAATTGAAAAGAACTTCAAGGAAGTAAGAAATCTACTCAACAAAAACACAAATTACACAGTGCGCACGATCAGATCCAACTAACATTGTGAAGAATAAGAATGCTTTACTTCATTTCTATAACTGAAAACTCAGACATATCAGGTTAGGTATCAGGTTACTGTTTTATATCATTGTGCTACCAAATGTGTAAGTTATGTAGAGAAGGCACTTACAATTTCTAAAAAATTGAGTCTTTAATTTTCAGAGCTATTCTTAGACTCAAGGTGATTAATTTTTATAAAATTTAGTAAAATTCTGTTCATCATATCTTAACAGAGCTGGGCAAAAATAATAATACTTTTTACCAATTAAGACATTTTTCATATGAATTTTTGGCACAAGGCTAACATGTTTTACCCTAGGAGAACAACTTCTTTATAAAACCTCACCTCAGCTTTGCCACAGACTCAGTTCCTTTCATAAGTTCAAGAAAAACTAGGTTATAAATGTCAGGATTCTTCCCATTAACCTTTAAACAACATAATCAGGTATGGAGTTCCAGATACGCATATCTACATGCAAGCCTAGAGATACATAGTATGCTTGTTTGAATGCCTGATCTCATATCATGCCATAAGTAGGGCCTCAGGGTCTCCACTCTATTCTTATTCTACTTAGGGTGGCCAGGTGCCCAGTTTTTGACCGGAAAGTCTGGTCAAAAAGAGGACCTGACAGTGCCTAGTCAGATCTACCGACTGGACACCCAAAGTCTGGTTACTGTGGGTGGGGGAGGCAGGGAGGCACTGGATCATGACCCGCACCAGCCCCTACTCATCTGGGGCTGCCTTCTACCTACATTGGGTGGCTGCAGCAGCCCTGGCTCCACAACCTGGGAGGGGGTGGAGGGAGGAAAAAAGCGACCGACTGGGGGAGAGGGGAAGAGGCCTTGGGGGTAGGGGTGGGACCTTGGGGGAAGAAGCATGATGGGGGCGAGGGCTCAGGGGAAGAGGTAGGGCAAGGGAGGTTCCAGCATTCCTGCTGAAATGTCTAGTTTTTAAATATTACTAAGTTGTCAAACCTAATCCTACTTGATCTCTCGTGTTTTTGACATTGTTAATCATATTCTCCTTGATATTGTGTTAACCTTGTCTTTTGTGACCAAACTTCTCCTGGTTTTCTTACCTTTAGCTCATTCCTTCAGCTTTTCTTTCAATAAGTCCACTTCTCTCCCACTTCCTCTTTGGCCCCACTCTTCTCTCTGTCTATATTCCTTTCCTGTATAATCTCATCCTCAAACGTGGCTTCATTATACTTATGATTCACAAATCTACCTCTCTAATCCTGTTTCCCCCACTCCAGTTCCATATCTAGGCCTGTCTCTCTCTGACATCTCTTCTTGAATTCCAACCAACCATCAGTTTAAACTTACCTAACTGTAACTGAACTTCTCATCTTTCCTCTGAAACATTCCCTACTCGCCATTCTTTGTCACTAATGACAACACTCCCATCTTTCCTGTTATTGAACCCTAACCCTAATCTGAGGGTCATCTTTAGATCTGCCCTATTTATATTTTATAAATGTGAGAAACTTAGCATCCAAATTAATTTCAGAGTTACACCCTGAAATATAATTGTTTTCCTCCCAGCTCCTAAAAATTCCTTTTAAAATTGGCTTTCAAAAATTAGCATATCTGTCTATCTTATCTATCTAAAACTATATATGTATAATAAAAACTATACTTTGAAAAATGAAAACATACTTTATAATTCTTTTGTTCATTACGTTATCACAATACGTTGCCTTATTATGTAAGACACTCTCATCTGGAAGATCAATTACATTATCAGAAAATCAACAATACTGACTCTTTAGTTTGAGGTATTGCTCTTCAATATGGAGTATTAAACTAAGGGCTGCCAGAACTGTACTTGCTACACCGATGTTAAAACACTGCTGTTGCTACCAGCATTTTAACAGGGGTTTCTTGACTTTTATATATAAGGGTATTTGATCTAACAGTGGAGTTATAAAAACAGACTTCATGGGGTGGTCTACAGCATGATTTGGCTAGTGTGGTTTTCTGAAAATATCTGCCCACATTCGTCAGGGAACCCATGAACCCTGATAACATCAACTGATTAGGCAAGGATTGGTGGATCCCCAGGGGTGCTTCACCAGTATCAATATGGGCAGGTTAAGGAAGGTACATGACACTCACATCTTTAAGAACACAGGACTGTTCAGAAAGCTTCAAGCAGGGACGTTCTTTTCTGACCAGCAGATTACCACTGGTGATGCTGATATGCCAGTAGTGATTCCAGGGGATCCAGCCTACTTCTGGCTCCCCGGCTCATGAAACCATACACTGGCCACCTTGACAGCAGCAAGGAAAGATTCAACTGCTGGCCAAGCAGGGGCTAAATAACTGTTGAATGTGCTTTTGGTAGATTGGAAGGATGCTGGTGGTGATTACTCACTAGATGGGATCTCAGTGAAAAAAATACTCCAGTGGTTGTTTTCTGAGTAATATGTGTGAGGTTAAGGGTGAAAAGCTGCTGCCAGAGTGGAGTGGTTGTCTGCTGATTTTGAACAGCCAGACATATGGGCCAGTACAAGAGCTCAACGTGAAGCTATGCAGTTGAGGTAGACTTTGAAAGAGCATTTTAATGCTCACTCACAGTAGTGTTCTGTGCTAGACTGTTCCCTGGGCCTGAAGCTTGGGTGCTGCTAGGTATTGTGTAGTGCTTGTTGTACATTTATAACTATGAGTGGGTGTTTTCTCGAACCTATGAGTTTTGTGTTATTCTACATTTATAAGTACTGAGTGTTTTGAGTACTGCTATGCCTTCTGCAAATAGATGGTGTTAACTAATGAAGATCATTTTACTTTTAAAAACATAGAATTTTATTGAGTGGCAAAAAATAGTGCAGAAAAACAATGCAAAAAAAACCAGGCAACGTAATACAAATTTTAAACATAAATTAACGGAATGGGACTTTGAAATTAGAAAGGCAGCAAACATTTCTGTCCATTTCAGTGCACATACATAGTCTGATGTGGCTACACATATACAACTGTGGCTCTCACAGGTCACTGCATGAGAAGCTGTAATCTTCCATGGTGACCCATCGCATGGAATGGTGGGGGTATTGATGTAGCCCTTGATGCCACATAGAATATTGGGTCTATATGGAGCTGCTACCTTGGAGTTCTCACAGGAGAGCAAAGGATGGGAAGTCTGCGATTTTTGGACCTGTAGAGCAGCCAGGGTCTGTAGCATTTGCGTTTGCTGCCTGAGAAGACCCATTACGTCATGGTGCATCCCCCTCTCTTTTTCCTGGGCCTTTCTCCTGTTTGATCTTTCCCTCTCCATGCTGTCTGCTATGTTGGCACTTCAGGCCCTATGTTTGCAGTCTGATGCAGCACAGGCTTGTAGTTTCTCAGTGAACATGTCCTCCATACTCCTTTTCTTTCTCCTCCTCAGCAGGATTAGACATTCTTCAGGTATAGAGGGGGACCGTTCAAGGCTGTAACAGCAACCGCTGTTAGTAAAAACAGACAGATGTATCATCGGATTTACAGTCACAACAGAAAGATGCACAACACAAGGCGACTTTCTCCTCCCCCTCCTCACTGTTCACAGTAAGAGTCTTTGTCTCAGGCTCTTCCAAGGTATCCATGGTGGTTTGCAGAGTGCTGGTGGGGTGCAGTTTGTTGTAGAAGTGGCAGGTCTGCCTGGCTCAGTTCCTTTACTTTCACACAGCACTACTGCTGATCCCTGTTGTATCCCTTTGATTGAATCCCCATGCAATCTTTTTGTAGATGTCTGTGTTTCTATGACTGGTCTGTAGCTCTGCTTGCACAGCCACTTCTCACAGGCCCAGGAGATCCAATACCTCCCACTTACTCCAGGCAGGAGCATGTTTACTACTTGGAGCACATGGTAAATAAGCACCCCGACTTTCACAATAAGCCAAAAATCAAGCTAATCCCATTTTAAAACAAGGCCAAAACAAGACAGTCCCTAAGAACCCCAACACTCTATGTGACTAGATCCCCCGGGCGCGCAGTCTGGGACTGTGGTGGGTCTGCTGTGCACCCCTGACTCTCCTCCCCCCTTGCCCCTGCTTGCCAGGAGCTGATAAAAAAAAAGAAGCAACAAGCTACAAGCCAAAAACTAGCCAACAAGCAACTCACAAGCCAACTAAACCAAAAACAAGCCCAATTTCTGCGTTTTTGTGTGTGCTGGTTTGGCATATCTGGTGTGGAGCTGGCATGGTCGGTTGAGTAGTTGCACACGACAGGGAGAGTTGCTAGGTGTGCTCACCAAGGCGGGCAATCAGAAAAACACATTTCAAAAATGGGGGTAGAGTTTAAAGGAGAGAAGTCTTCTGGTCTCCATGACCCCTGAACAAAGGAGTTTATAAGTGTGACCAGAACAGTCACTGTTTCAAGGAATGGGGCATTGTAGGACAGCAGCTAGATGACTATTAGGGTCCACACAGGTTGCACAGTGTCTACACTTCCAGTGCTTTGACCTGAGTAGATCAACCACAGCTTCCTGCTGTTCGGAGAGGTGGTTTTACAGCATCACTGTGATAGAGCACTTACATCAGCGGGAGACAAATTTTAGCATAGACGCATGCATGAATAGGTCGACGCAAGGCGAATTACATCGACCTAACTTTGTCGGATTCCTCTGAATTTTGGTATACATCAGGCAGGTGCGGACTAGGATTAGTGACCCAAATGTGGTCTCATTTGATTTAGGGGTTGTAGAGATATATGTCCTCTAACCCAAAATAGCCATTTTTCAAAAAAGTTTCTAGGGTTGTTGTTGTAGTTGTTGGTTGTTTTTTAAGCAGAGCTAGACATCAAATTATTGATGTGATATGGGTCAAAATGGTCTCATTCTGTCAAGTTTTGCCCACTAAATCTTTGGGAGATCCAAATGAGAATAGTATTTAAGAACATGCTCACTTCTTTGCTTGTGTAGATGTGCCATCTGGAAGGATTACAGTGCACATGCACCAATAAAGTAAAAAAATGAGAGAGTTTCTATGCAGCCACTTTATGATTGCCTGGGTAGTTCAAGGGAATGTATCAACACCATTACCCCTGGTGAACACCTTGCCATTGATGTTTCTAGTCTGAATCTTTGTGTACCTGTGCAATAAAGATTTTATAGCTCATGTTGCTTTCATCAAGTTGTCTCTGTTATAATATAACATGTTTTTATTTTGTGGGTAGGTTTACTGTGAACACAGCAGATTAGTCAGCAGGTGTTCTAGCCACAGTTTTGTTATTTTGAGTGCAGAGGAATCGGAGAACAGGACTTTGTGTGTGTTAGAGGAACAGGAACTTGAAGAAGGGTTACAGCTGTGGAGGGTATGGGAAATGAGGACAGGTGGTAGGCAAGACTTGCATTTGTTGTTTGTTGCATTTTACTAGCCTCTGCAGAAATGGGATGGACAGGAGAGGGGGAAATAGAGTGGCTAATCCCTGATTTTGGGGCAGATGAATGTGATGTTTCCAAAGGTGCCTCGGATGGAGTTTTGACAGTGCAGGTACTGTGATGGAAAAGGAATGTGTGTGCCCAGTGTTGCCAGTGTGTGGATTTTGAGCGATTCCTGGATCATGAGGTTGCCGAAGTGTGCAGGAGATCAAGGAATACATCATGACATGGGGATTTTGACTACAGGCTGATTTGGGTGCAGAGATGTGGCTTGTGTTGACATCATGCTTTGCCCACTCAGCAGCATCTAAGTGGTGACTTAAAAGGTTGTGATCTACTGAATATTGTGGTGATTCACTTTAATGGAAATGATCTGGGCCTTATTCATGGTGTGCACCTCATACAATATCTGAGAGCAAATTCGGACCACATCAGAGATTTGTGTCCAAGAGCTGCGATAGTTTTCTCTAATTTGTCTGCGCATCTGCATAATTGCTAAAGCAACAATATGAAAACTATTAATAAGTGTTGGAAGAACATTAGTCTGAAGATTGGAGGGTTCATGGCTCCTCAGAAAATGTGTTTCTCAGAAATGGGATGCATCTGTTGGACGGGTCAGATGATCTTTCTCTCAAAAGTAAAACTAAGTGTTTTGGAATAGAAATCCAGCCTTGTCACAAACTCCACCATCCAACCATTATGAAACATGAGCAGGAACACCATTCCACTGTAACATAGTCATCCTTTGCTCCAGGCACTGCATATGAGTCCAGTTATAGGAGGGAGGGAAGTGAGAGCAATAGAAATGTTTGTATACCAGGGAGCAAAGATTTCAGAGGGATGCATTCCCTGCTTGCGGGGTGTGTGTGTGCGTGTGTGGGTGTGGGTGTCTTAATTTGCATAGGCAACCTTAACTGTGCATTTCCTGGTTTTCAGATGTTTGAGTTTTGCTCAACTCAACGTTCTGCAGACATACCACCAAGCCACCTTGACTCTGCACTAACATAGGTTTTTGACACTGAATATGATAAAAAAAAAAGGTAGCCAAGCCAAGAAAACTGGTTCTGCCCCTGTGGACTGATAACTAAGCAACACATCACTTGGTGGGGGACTTTGCTCACCTGATGAAGCTGGTCAGGGGTCACCTGACAAAGGGGACTGGAGGTTATAAAAGAAAGGACTCTCACTGGCTATTCTGTGGAAAGAGCAGAAGGAGAAGCTGGCTACCGAACAGAAAGAGACATTGTATGCTTTGGAGGAGAATTTTCACAGGGACAGCAAAAGACACATCTCTGACACCAGGGCTACTCCCTTGCCAAATTTTAAAACCCTATTCCAAAGCATGGAGGTGCTAGAGTTTCTCAATGAAACAGGTGTAAGAAGTTTTTTAGTTTAGGCAAATGAAGTATTTTCCCCCAACTTGGAAATGGCTGAACTATTTTAGCTGAAACTTTAGGGAAAAAATCAGCCTGAGGCAGAAACCTGGCATGAAAAATTTCATCCTGAACAGTAAAAATTATGCAGTTTTAAGGAACTGAAAATAGAACCATCAAATGGAAACCATGGACAACTTTAACTATACCTATGTCACCTATAATAATGAGAAAAGCATCAAGCATGTAACAGCAATAACAAAATAAGAAAATAAAAACTGGTTTAATCTTTCTAATAGCTGCAAATCTTAAACCCAAAAGATGTACACATGGCTGGATCATACAGCTTTCACTCTAGAAAATTTTATGAAAAATGTACATATATTTAACCAGTATTACCAGAGGTGATGATAAAAACAAAAACAAAACAAAAAAAACCTGACCTTACTCTTACTAAACCTTCTACCAGGAAGATGTAATTGCCATAAATAATTTAAAAGGCCTGGAAGTCAGATATTTCCAACATTATGTAATTATTACAATCCAAGTAATTTTTTTTATGCTGAGTATATAGTTGCTCTCAGTTGTACAGCTGATTGTTTTGCCTACATGTGCGTATGTAGCTTGTACAGACGTAGGAGTTCCACCCTACTTGTTTGTTTTTCATTTTTCCTGGAAGCAGGAATACGTGTTGCCAAAGTTGAATACAGTATTTCTATATCTGTTTACTTTTCTCCTTGATGTACAGCTGTTGTTAAACAGGAACTACTGCTTGTCAGTAATTGGTTAGCTTGTTACAAATACATTAATTAATTGTTACTACTCCCGCTAACAAATTCATGTGATTCATTGTGTCATATTTCAGAATTAGGTAATTAGTTATCTGGAAAAGCAGCAACAATCTAATTTTATACACAGTGCAATAGAAAGAGAACCTGAAGAGAACCTGAAGGAAACCCTGCTAAAGACCTGGTTTTACAGTCCTTTCACAAGCAAAAATGCCTGTATCAGGACTTTCAAGACTGCCCTAAACAGAGAGTTTCTTCACATCTCTCCATCCTCCTGTAATTACCCCTTGGAACTTCCCAAATTTTTCTTAACCCAGTGTTCTTTTCTTTGCTAAGGGCTAGATTGTACCTTTAGGCATAATCCTGAGCAAGGGTGAAGCATAAACTGCACCACCACAAAAGTAGGCATAATTTCCTCCTTGTTTTCTCTTGCTTCAGGGCACCTCATACAATATATGAGAGCAGATCTGGACCACATCAGAGATTTGTATCCAAGAGCTGCAATAGTTTCTCTGATTTGTATATGTGTCTGAATAATTGTGCTGTCCAGTGTGTTAGGCAGGCAGAGGCAAAGTTCCATCCACAACATCTCATCTACCTGCTTGGGAGGGGAGAGTGGCATTTGTGCAGCACCCACTTAGCCCTGTGGGCCCAGACCCAAGATCTAGTGAGCTCACACAGGATTATAAGTGGGGGCTCTTACTCTCTCTTACACTGCTTTGCAAATGTGGAGTCCAAGTTACAATCTAACCTAAATGTTGTCTTTGGGAGAGTAAATTCATATATATATATGCATAAATTTGTCTCTGTGTGTGTATACACACACACACACACACATATATATTTGCATTGATTGACTATATAATCAATAGCTCTAGATAATACTTAGTCCTGCCTTGAGTGCAGGGGACTGGACTAGATGACCTCTCGAGGTCCCTTCCAGTCCTACACTTCCATGATTCTATGATCTATATATGCATTGATTTATATATAGAGAGAAATCAATGCATTCCTGAATATTTATTACTTAATTTGAATATACTGTTTATGATGTTTAACACTTTCACTGACTTTGTCTCTTATAGTACTATCCTAACTTTGGCATTCCTAATCTCAAAGTTATTATGTTACTAACAAAACTGGTTCCAGAACACCGAATTTACTGGGCAATATAAGATTTCAATAATATGCATTTTGCAGGTACACTGTTTTGCATCACAGTGCATCAGTTATAAAGAAATTCATTCTTGAGATTAAACTATTATTTATTTTCTCCTATATCAGGGACACGGAGTGGATTTAATAAATCACATCAGCACAAAGTTAATTATATTTACACTTGAGTGTCAATATTTTTTGTGATTTAGGAATAGCAAATCTTGCCCTGTGGTTTCCATCCATTTGGATGATTGGAGTCCATATGTTACACAGAATGCCAATTAATAGTGTGACACAATTCATGCTAGTAACTTGGATTTAGGAGATGTCAACAGATTTTAAGCACGTACTGAATATGACATATTTTTGATGGCACATTCCAGTTTTTCATCCTATATGATGTAAAAATGAATGGTGTGAGAAAAAATATCCTTGTTCTGAAGTTCACCAAGGCAAGTTGCAAAATAAAATCATTGTTTCTCAAAGGGACCCTGCAGACTTCAGAATGGCCTTTTCTGCAATCATGGGACCCTATACTACACTGCAATTTTGAGGCAGTCCTGTTCAAGAGTTGCAGAAAGATGGTAGTTTTCGGGGCTTTTTCCCCTTCAAAATGAACATTCTGTTAGTATACAGGGGAGTTTTCCATACCAGTTTTGGTGTACATTTAATGTAACATGCATTCAGTTTTTCTTTTTTCCAGGAGATAATTATATACTTTTCAGGCAAACATAATGATTTCATTTTTAATAATGATGTGTTATTCCAATAATACTTCTGTGATACAGAATTGTAATAGCTATCAAATATGTTTTGCTTCCAGATCTTTCTTCAAAGCCCAGAGTTAGGGAGACTAGCAACCAAAGTCCTGATGATCCCAATCTAGCCCCAGTTCCACCCACTAATCCTAGTCATAAATCTAAATCTAAATATGATTACTGCATGTGTAGAGAGTTTGCAGATGTCAAATTCATCTGAGAATCAAGTTCTGACAGGAAATGAAAAACAAGAAAATAACCCTGAAGTGGACTCTAATAAGACTAAAATTTGAATTTTTGATCTCTTTTCATTTGATCCTCTTTAATGCTTAATACTGCATGTCAAGACAGTGTCTCCTATGTAAAAGAGAAAGTTAGCTGACAGAAAATGATAGTAAAAGGTTATATAATATTTTTAATCATATAGGAATGAAAAATGAAACTAAATTTAGTGATTATTTTTTCATACTCATACTACTTAATATGATTATACAGAAATTATTAAAATCTGTTCTGAGGTATGAATAGAAATAGCTTAGTTGGCCACTGACTGTGAAGCCAAGCAGTCAGTAAGCACTGCAAGAGGCACTGTAAACATTATTACATCATATGATTCCATTTCACACATAGCACATGTTGAGTTATTCTTTATCAAATTATCCAGCTCCTCAGATCATTGTTGTCTGCATTCATGAAAGATATGGATTGTTAGTCCTGGAGCCTGAGGTTCAGATAGATTGTAAATTCTCTGGGGCAGGGACTCTCTGTGTGTATTTGTACAGCACCAAGCATAATGGTATCCTCATCCATATCTTGGGCTCCTAAGCACCGTGATAATACAAATAAATCATAATAATCATAGTCTTACAGTCTTCCTGACACTATCCTGCCATTAAGGCTCATCCCCATTCTGAACACTCAACCTCTAAGAGTGAGAAGATGTTTCTATAAATATATTCATTTTGGTAATCTCAGAAGCAAATGTTCACTGTTAAAGACCATCTTGTGAGAAATTCTTTTACTGGCACAGTTGGTGTAATGTCTGGTAATATTTGTAAGAGCCATTAAAAAATGAAAAGGCAGCTTGTTCTGAGAGGTTAGGTCACCCAGTCCCTGTTAAATGCATTCTATTGATTTAACATGGTTTTCCATGGTTGGTCTGATTTGGCCAGTTGGAAGTTAGGTATCCTGCGTGGATTAGCAGTTTTTTTAACCATGCTGTGATACAACACACACACACACAGACACCACACACACACACACACACACAGATCATTTTGGCCTTGCAGGTCATTTGGTAATCATCCAGACATAATTCTGTAATAGTGCTAGGCAGGAGTAGTGGCCATGGAGTAGTGACCCACTACATTCTTTGAGGAAGTGTTCTTCCCCACCCTCACTTTCCCCTGTGGAGTTCTGCAGCAGCTAGCTGAGTACTTGCTAGGCACTGGAGGCAGCACTTGGACCCTTGTTTTATAAAACTTTAACATACATTCCTTACATATGTGTGTATAAGATGACCTGGATAGAAGATGATCCCTAATTTAGGCCCTAGTCCAGCAAACATTTAAACACATGAATTGAAGTCAAAGGACTGCTCACCTGCTTAAAGTTAAGCATGTGCTTACATGCTTTGCTAGTTTGGGGCCTAAGGGTACGTCTTCACTACCCACCGTATCGGTGGGTAGCAATCGATCCCCGAACGTGCTCACAGTCGACTCCGGAACTCCACCAGAGCGAGCGGCGGTAGTGCAGTCGACGGGGGAGCCACGGCCGTCGATCCCGTGCCGTGTGGACCCCAGGTAATTCGATCTAAGATACTTCGACTTCAGCTACGCTATTCGCGTAGCTGAAGTTGCGTACCTTAGATCGACCCCCCCCCCCCCAGTGTAGACCAGCCCTTAGAGTCCAAACCTGATGCAGTTGAAGTCGATGTAAATTTTGCCATTAACTTCAAAGGAGCAGGTTCAAGTATTGGTGACCCTCATATAAACTGAACTCCCCAAAACTTACTATGACAGGTGGTACAGACCCTTTGGGGCTCTCTCATGGTCCTGATATAACCCTATTACAGCTTTGCTAATAAAGAGAGATCTCATCAACGCAGATATTGAGACAGGAGAGCTGTGGAGGAATCTTGGATGGAAGGAGTTTCTCACGTAGCTCAGGGGAGTTGAGAAAGAAGACTGATCCCTTTGGAGCCTGATTCACTTGAGGAGTTTATAAAGCCCTGATCCAAATCTCACTGAATTTGTTGGAGTCTTCAAATTGACTTCAGTGGGCTTTGGCTCAGGTCCAAAGAGAGGGAAGCCTCTAGTGGAGGCGGGACCTTCTGTGCATTTCACCAGGAAGTTAGAGGAGTCTTCTTGGGAAACATGATGAGGAAGCCCTATTCAGTTGATGGTTATTTGCTTGTGTATACACTGTGTTGATTTAAATGGCCACCCCAGAGGGAGGGGTTGTAGTTATTGGGGCTGCTCAATAATGGAGAACACCAAACCCCTAAGGTGCCAGTAGCATTCCAGGTGTACCTCGACTTGGAGACAAGCACTGTATGTGCTTCAGCAGCTAGGTCTTGTAAGAGCTAGTCCTACTGGGTCCAAAGTGACTTCAAGTGAGCAACAGTGGTAAATGTTAGAGTCCCAGGGGCATTCCAGTTGAGAGTCAGGCCTAATGCTGGGGTAACCTCTTAAGCCCAATCTCTATTCAAGCAAATAGAAGCTTGCAGGTTTCCAGGTCAGATTCAGTTACTGTCTCTCACTGGGACCCCTCTGCACTGGTTCCCTCCCTTACTGCTACTTCTCCCCCGAAAAGTCCCACACAGACCTGCACTCAGCTGTAATATCAGTCAGTCACAGCCTGTTTTATACATGACTCTGCATATGGTTCGTGGAGAATCTTTGCTGCCTCCAGATTCCCTGGAGCTCCTGGCTAGGCATGCGGCCCCTGCATCCAGCTTCCCTGCTGCTCCTAGCTAGCTATGCATTTGCTGCATCCCAAAGCATGGCCACTTGCTGGTTCAGGACTGGGGTGACCAGATGTCTCGATTCTATAGGGACAGTCCTGATATTCGAGGCTTTGTCTTATATGGGCACCTATTACCTCCCAGCCCATCCTGATTTTTCACACTTGCTATCTGGTCACCCTGTTCAGGATCTTTCCCATTACCTGCCCAGGGGAAGGAGAAGTACATTGGAGAGGCTGATTGGAGTTGTAGTCCCTAGCATAGCAGATTCATCACCAGGGCATCTGAGAGTCAATTCCTTTGGTCTTGTGATATCTACAACTAAGTGAGGTCGCTCTGGAGCAATGTCTTCACTGCAGAGACTGCACTGGGCTGTTACTTGGGTGTTGCCCCTAACTCCTCTCCTGTCCACACATAAAAACCACTCATAGTGGAGCTTTGAACCACAGTTGCCAACTTTCACGCGGTAAATAAGCACCCCGACTTTCACAATAAGCCAAAAATCAAGCTAATCCCATTTCAAAACAAGGCCAAAACAAGCCAATCCCTAAGAACCCCAACACTCTATGTGACTAGATCCCCCAGTGTGCAATCTGGGACTGTGGTGGGCCTGCTGTTCACCCCTGACTCTATCCCCCCTTTTCCCCTGCTTGTCCCCCCTTGCCCCTGCTTGCCGGGAGCCGATCTAAAAAAAAACAAAACAAACAAACAAAAACAAAAAAACAAGCTACAAAGCAAACAAGCTACAAGCCAAAAACTAGCCAACAAGCAACTCACAAGCCAATTAAGCCAAAAACAAGCCCAATTTCTGTTGGTTTTTTTTTGTGGGGGTTTGGCATGTCTGCTTTGAATCTGGGCTAGCTGGCATAGCTGGGAACGTGGGTTATGGTTAGAGCCTGGGTCTGCTTTCATTTGGGCTAATATCCTGCCCATTTTGCAGTGAGGATGTAGGCTGAATCATTTGAGTTCTGATGGTCTCCAGTGCCTTCCCACAGTCCTCCGGGTGCACCCAGAAAGATGGACAAATTCATCCCCAATTCACTGGGAAAGAATCATAGAGCAGTTCAGCTATCTGCAGCACAAAGAACCAAGGGATATGCCCCCAGAAGTCCTAGTGACACCCCTGAGTGAGCACTAGTGAAGAGACAGTATCTCGAGTACTGCTTTGCATTGTGGCTGCTCACACCTGGGATAGGCTAATCCTGGTGCTCAGACCTGTGTGCAGATCACCCAAGTTACCTCTGCTGTGAAGACTTACCCTAAGAAAGAGGTTTATATTTCCTTTTGTTTGCGGTGGAGAAGCCTCCAGTGGTTTGTAGTAGGAGATGGGAGATGGCCACATTTGCTTAGATTTTTCCATCACAGTCAACTGTGCCATTGAGAACAAATATTTACATTGCAATAAAACAAGTTCAGAGTGTAATAATGAAACTTACAATAATGGTATCTGACTTTTAGATCTTTTTAATAATCTATGGCCATTACTTCTTCTCTGTGGAAAGTTTAATGAGAGTAGTATCAGTGTTTTATGGGTTTTTTATTGTCACTTCAGGTAGTACACCTCTACCCCAATATAACGCGACCCAATATAACACGAATTTGGATATAACGCGGTAAAGCAGTGCTCCGGGGGGCGGGGCAGCGCACTCTGGCAGATCAAAGCAAGTTTGATATAACGCGGTTTCACCTATAACACGGTAAGATTTTTTGGCTCCCGAGGACAGCGTTATATCGAGGTAGAAATGTACTGTAAAATATATGCCATTTTGAATAAAAATGATCAGAAGTGAAATATGTGTGGTCCAGCTAATGCAAAGATTAGACCATATAGCTACGTTTTAGACTGAAAATGCCTCAGAGTGTAGGCCATCTCCACTTTTGTGTCTTGTAAAGTACTGAGCACGCTTCCAACAACAATTTTAATCAATTTCTAAGGTGACACCAATTAATGATTGGAACATAAGAACTGGCATACTGGGTCAGACCAATGATCTGTCTATCCCAGTCTCCTGTCGCCGACAGTGGCCAGTACCAGAGCTTCAAGGAGAATCTACAAAACAGTACAATTTTGGAGAGCTCCACTCCTGTCTTCCTGTACCTCAAAGCAACACCCTGTAACCCATATATTCATCATTCATATATAATTATGATATATTTCATACAAAGCATGCCATGAAGGATATAATATGAAAGGTCATGATCTGCCGAAACACATTGTTCTGTCAAAATATGTATATCATTAGTGTGTATGAAGTTATGCTTTTTACGATATGGTTTTAGTGAAATATGTTGTAAGTAGGAGAGTCTCCACTACAAGGGTGGTGACCCCTGGCTAGGAGGTTGTTAAATGACTGTTAATGAGCAGGGGAGTTGTTGTGCAAGCACCATACAATAGGGACTGCTCAACTATATGACTCAGTTGCACAAGACCACACCAGGGGGATTTCTCAACTCTGTGACTCAGCAAAGCCCACCAGAATGTGTCTAGGTTAGTATTTTCCCAGCACATGGACTGAGAGTATAAATTAAAGGAGTGGCATCATGCCTTTGCCTTTCTCCTCCTCCATCTACAAAGGAAGCAACAAGAATGCTGGGAAGGCAAAGACTTCAACTGAGGAGACTGGTCCCAGGCTTAAGAGAGAAGCCTGTGTATTAAGAACTACAACATCCACTGGGGTGAGAAAACTGCTTGATCCAAATACTGCCTAGTGTAATAAGGTTTAAGATTTAGACTGTGCACTTACCTTTTATTTCCTTTGGTAACTATTGTGATGGGTTGAATCACAGAAACCCCCTTGGGAGCTGCAACCCGATGTGCCAAGACTACTTCTACCCCTGCTTTCCCTGCCAGCTCGGGACCCCAGCACCCTGTCTTGCTGAGTCAGACGCACCCGTCTGCTCCAACACAGACCCAGGGTCAGAATTACTTGCCCCAAAGTTGCAGGTTTACCTGAAAGCAGCTAACAGAAGTGTTCCTGTCTTTAACACTCAGATGCCCAACTCCCAATGGGGTCTAAACCCAAATAAATCCATTTTACCCTGTATAAAGCTTATACAGGGTAAACTCATAAATTGTTCGCCCTCTATAACACTGATAGAGAGATATGCACAGTTGTTTGCACCCCCAGGTATTAATACATACTCTGAGTTAATTAATAAGTAAAAAGTGATTTTATTAAATACAGTAAGTAGGATTTAAGTGGTTCCAAGTAGTAACAGACAGAACAAAGTAAGTCACCTAGCAAAATAAAATAAAATGCACAAATCTATGTCTAATCAAATTGAATACAGATAAGATCCTCACCAGTTCCAGAATTCTCCCTTTTACAGACTAATCTCCTTTTAGCCTGGGTCCAGCAATCACTCACACCCCTTGCAGTCACTGCCCTTTGTTCCAATTTCTTTCAAGTATCCTGGGTGGGTGGAGAGGCTCTCTCATTAGCCAGGCCCCGAGCTGGCAGGGAAGGCAGGGGTAGAAGTAGTCTTGGCACATCGGGTGGCAGATCGCAAGGGGGTTTCTGTGATCCAACCCATCACAACTATCTCTGATCTTTTATGCCTACCACTTATAATCACTTAAAATCTATCTTTCTGTAGTTAATACTCTCTAATACTTCTCTAAACTGAATAGCCCTAATCTTTTTAATCTCTCCTCGTATGGAAGTCGTTCCATACTCTTGATAATCTTTGTTGCCTTTCTTTGAACCTTTTCCAGTTCCACTTGTATTCTTTTTGAGATGGGGCAACAAGAACTGGACACTATTCCAGGTGTGGATGCACCACAGATTTATATAGTGGCATTATGATATTTTCTGTCTTATTTTCTCTTTCCTAGTAGTTCTGTTTGCCTTTTTGACTACTGCTGTGCATTGAGATGAAGTTTTCAGAGAACTATCCACATTGACTCCAAGATCTCTTTCTTGAGTGGTAACAGCTCATTTAGAACTAATCATTGTACACATGTAGGTAGGATTATTTTTTTCAGTGTGCATTACTTTGCCCTTACCAGTGTTGAATTTTATCTGCCATTTTGTTGCCCAGTCACCCAGTTTAGTGAGATCCTTTGGAACTCTTCATAGTCAGCTTTGGACTTAACTATCTTGAATAATTTTGTGTCATCTGCAAACTTTGCCACTTCACTATTCACTCTTTTTTCCAGATCACTAATGAATATGTTGAACAGCACAGGTCCCAGTGTATATCCTTGGGGGATCCTGCTGTTTACCTCTCTCCATTGTGAAAACTGGTAATTAATTCCTATCTTTTGTTTCCTATCTTTTACCAGCTACTGATTCATGACTGGACCTTCCCTCTTATCTCATAACTACTTCCTTTGCTTAAGAGCCTTTGGTGAGGGATCTTGCCAAAGGCTTTATGAAAGTCCAAGTACATTATATCCTCTTGATTGCCCTTGTCCACATGCTTGTTGACACTCTCAAAGACATGACTTTCCTTTACAAAAGCCAAGATGACTCTTCCCCAACAAATCATGTTCATCTAGGTGTCTGATAGATCTGTTCTTTACTACAGTTTCTACCAGTTTGTCCATTACTGAAGTTAGGTTCACCAGCCAGTAATTGCCAGGATCGCCTCTAGAGACATTTTAAAAAATTTGTGTTACATTAGCTACCCTCCAGTCTTCTGGCACAGAAGCTTGTTTCAGCGAGAGGTTACATACTTCCGTTAATAGTTCTTCTTCAAATAGCAGGGCAGACTCCCTTGAGATACTGCTTGAAGAGGTCAAGGAATTGCAACACAGGTTATTAGATATCCTCCAATCAGCAACACCAACCAGAGTCACCATTCCGATTAATGAGATGATCTTGGATCTCATTGGCAGACCCCAGCTACAGGCCACCAACTTGCAAGAGGTCTGATTGGAAAAACTATGTTCCCATCAAGGCTCTGCATTTTTGTTCTCCCATTCCTCTCCTATTCCCTGGTGGTAGAGGCAATACATGAGCAGAGAAAACTACATCATGCCAAGGCAGCCATGTAAGACAAGGACTAGAAGAGTCTCCATCTTTTTGGATGGAAGTCCAATTCGTCAGCGACCCTACAATTTTGGGATACTAATTATCAGGCCTTTATGTCCAAATACAATCACATGAACTGTATAAAGTGTTATGATTTTTTTGAGCACCTTCTTCCAAAACAAAGAGAGTAATTCCAAACTATTGTTGTGGGAGGACAATTATTATCCTGGACATCCCTCCAAGCATCCTTGGATGCTGCAGACACAGCAGCCTGTTCCATCTCTACTGCAGTAGTCATGCAGAGGTCATCGTGGCTTCAGCTTTCTGTCTTCCTAAAGAAGCTCCAGAGTACCATGGACATTCCCTTCAACAAGCATAAATTGTTTGCAGAGAACATGGATGAGTCCCTTCATACTCTGAAAAACTACAGAGCCACTCTGTGATTGCTGGGAATCTATACTCCTGCAAGCAAGAGGAGGTTTAATAGATCTCTCACTGCCCAGAGATTCCCACTGTATATATTTCTCCAGGTTCCAGAGACCTATCAAACCCCAGAAAGAAGCAAAGGTTCCAGAGGAAGGGAAACACAAACCTATCTGGTTCAGGTACACAACCAGTTTCGTCTTCAAAGCATCAGTTTTGACAGGCTGGTTAAGAGTTTGAAGCCTCACACTCTTTTTAGCCTGCCAACTACAACTGTTTGCCTTCTCCCCCCATTTGGAAGCTAGCGCTCCCATTTCCGGCACGCATGAGAGCACGTTACCGCAGGCAAATGAGTTTTGGAGATTGTTACACTGGGCTATGTCATCCACTTCACATACCCCCTCCTTCCCAACCTTCTTACCCCTCTTCAGGGACACCTCTCATGAGCTCCTACTAAGACAGGAGATAAACTCGATTAGGAGTACTAGAGCTTGTCCCAGCTCTACATGGGGGGGAAGGGGTTCTACTTGAGGTACATCCTCATACCAAAGGAAAACAGAGGGTGGAGACCAATTTTAGATCTAAAACTCCTAAACAAATTTGTGAAGTCCCAGAATTTCAGGATGGTGACTCTGGCAGTGATAATTCCTTCATTGGACCAAGGGGATTGTTTTTCAGCCCTCAACCTCCAAGATGCGTATTTCCATATTGTGATACCCTCTTCAACTCCAAGGGTGTTCTCAAAAGTTCTGGCAGTGGTGGCTGCTCCCCTTCACTGAGAGGCAATTGTCATGTTTCCATACCTCAACGACTGGCTGTTCAAGGGTCAGTCTTTTAGGGAAGTGCTGTCAGCCACCCAGAGGGCTCTATTACTGTCTGCAGTTAGGCCTCCTGCTCAGTTTCAACAAGTCTGTATTGACCCACATGCAGAAAATATACTTCATAGAGGTGTCTTTGGATTCACTGACTACTAAGGCCTATCTTGCTATGGAGAGATTCGTAACCTTATTAAATTTCATCACGACTATTCCAGCAAGCTCTCAAACCTCAGTAATATTCTGTTTGCAGCATCTGGGTCACATGGCAGTTTGGACTTTCATCACAGATGATGCAAGATTATGCCTTTACTGCTTTCAAGCATAGCTCAGAATAGTCTATTCACTAAATGGACCCAGCTTTGACAAATAAGTTTCTGTTTTGCGTCAGATGAAAGATTCCCTAGAGTGATGGAAGGATCGCCATAACAACGGGGCTGCCGGTCCCTTTCTTTGGCCAATGCCAATGGTCGCCATAGTTACAGATGCATTGCTGCCTGGATGGAAGAGGGGGTGCATTTTGGTGTTCATGCAGTCCAGCACAGATGGTCACTTCAGGAGACCAGTCTCTACGTCAACCTGCTAGAACTAAGGGCAGTCAGAAATGCCTGTCTCCACTTTCTACCTCTCATCAGAGGGAAGTCTATCAAGAACTTGATGGACAATTTGGCCTGCATGTTTCATATCAACTGGCAGGGTGGAGCGAGATCCCTGTCTCTGTATGCTGAAGCAATAAACTTATGGAATTGGTACACAACCCTTCATATTCCCATTTTGACACTGTACCTTCCTGGAGTACAAAACAGCACAGGTGATGTTCTCAGTGGATGCTTCTCCCAGGACTACAAATGGCAGCTGGACCCATAGATTCTAGAAGACATATTTTGAATGTGGGAACATCCAGAGGTAGATCTCTTTGCCTCAGCCACAAACAAAAAGTGTTGCCTCGTCTGTTCAAGGGAATGCCTAGGCCTTCAATCCTTGGGAGATGCTTTCTCCTTCCTTAGATGAAGGAGCTGTATTACGTATTTCCCCCAAAATCTCTAATTCTAGAAGTGATGAACAAGATCAAGCAGGACAAGGACAAGGTTATCCTTATATGGCTAAGATAAGCATGGTATCTTTATCTGTTTTTCTGATTGTCTTTGTTCGGTGATCAATCTTCCATCCTTCCCTCATCTTCTCTCTCAAGATGCGGGCCAAGTGCTTCATCCCAGACTAAAGATTCTCTGCCTCAAAGCATGGCTCACTGATGGTTCGCAGGCCTAAACTACACCTGTTCGGTAGAGGTACAGCAGGAAGGAATCTACTCATGTTGTACCTTCAGAAGTGGAAAAGATTTGGCTGTTGGTGTGAATACTGGCAAATTGCACCTGATTCTGCCTTGCTTACACTTATCCTGAATTACCTGCCACAACTGCAGAAAACAGGTTTATCAGGTTCATCTGACTGCAATATCAGCCTTCCATTCTCCAGTGGAAGGGTTCTCAGTATTCCTTCACCCCACAACTGTAAAGTTAATTAAAGACTGGGGAACCTCTTACTTCAAGTAAAAGCCTCCACTCCTGTCCGGAATCTTAAACTAGTTCTCATAGCTCTCAGAGGGCCTCCTTTTGAACCTTGGTGACCTGCTCATTATTATACTTATCCATGAAGACAACATTATTTTAGCCATTACATTGGCTTAAAGAGTTGGGGAAAATCAGGACCTTGATGGTGGGTCCTCCCTATGCAATATTTTTCAAGGATAAAGTTTCTACATCCACATCCCAAATTCCTTCCTAAAGTATAATCTGAGTTTCATCTGACCCAGACCATGTGTTTACTGTTCTTTTTCCCCCAAAACCACATAACTTGGATCAGGAAGCTTCTTTCCATACCTTAGATGTCAGAAGAGCATTGACTTTCTATCTTGATAGGACCAAATTATTTCAGAAGTCTCTTAGACTATTGTATCCATTGTAGACAGATCTAAGAGTTCCACCACTTCCACCTGCAGACAATCAAGGTGAATTTTGGAATGTATTATTACTTGCTATGAAGTTGCCAACGCCCCCCAACCCCCTGCTATGGTTCTGGCCCAGGGTATGTCTACACTACAAAATTAGGTTGATTTTATTTAAGTTGACTTCGAGCCTCCTATTTAAGCAAGTTGATTCTGCATGTCCCACTATGCACATTGTGTCGGCGGAGCGCATCCTCACTGGCAGGGCTTGCATCGACTCACGGAGCATTGCACTCTGGGTAGCTATCCCACAGTGCATGGAGGTGAGTGGAATGTTGGGTTTGGGCTTGCAATGCCTCATGGGATCAAAACATGTGCACGGTTGGTTATGGGAACATGGCATTAGCCTCCCATGATGCACTTACCTCCCTCCCTCCTTCTCTCCATTCCTGAAATCAACGGCAAACAAACCAAGCCTTTATCGTGCCTTTTTTCCTAACCCTGGGTTACCCGCACAGACTCCATAGCATGTCAAGCATGGACTCCGCTCAGTTGTACACTGTTGTTGTGAACATTACAAACACCTCACGCCTTATCCTGCAGTATTTGCTCAGTCAGACAAAGCAGGAGCCACCGCCCAGATAATGTGATGCCATGCAAGCAGCCCTGCTCGAAGCCATGAAGCAGAGCAATTCACAGATGCGGGCGACAGTTGCGTATCACCTTGACATGGTGGAGCACCGCTTCTGGACCCGGGAAACAAGCACTGACTGGTGGGACTGCATAGTTATGAAGCTATGGGATGATGAGCAGTGGCTGCAGAACTTTCAAATGCGCTTGGCCTCTTTCATGGAACTGTGTGAAGAGCTTTCACCAGCCCTGAAGCCCAGCAATATTAAAATGAGAGCTGCTCTGATAGTTGAGAAGTAAGTGGCGATAGCTCTGTGGAAGCTTGCAATGCCAGACTGCTACCAGCCAGTGGGGAATCAATTTGGAGTGGGTAAAGCTACCATGGGGTCTGCTGTGATCCAAATTGCCAGGGCAATCAATAGACTTCTGCTCAGAAGGGTAGTGACTCTGGGAAACGTGCAGGACATAGTGGATGTTTTTGCCACGATGGGGTTCCCTAACTGCAGTGACGATGGACAGAATGCATATCCCTAGCTTGGTACCAGACCACCTTGCCAAAGAGTACATAAATCGAAAGGGGTACTTCTCAATGGTGTTGCAAATGCTGGTGTATCACAGGGGTCATTTCACTGACTTCAACATGGGATGGTCAGGAAAGGTGCATGACGCGTGCATCTTTAGGAACTCTGGTCTGTTCAGAAAGCTGCAGGCAGGAACTTTCTTTCCAGATTGCAAAATAACTCTTGGTGATGTTGAAATGCCAATTGTGATCCTGGGAGATCCAGCCTACTCCTTGCTCTCATGGCTCATGAAGCCATACAGAGGCAGCCTGGACAGCAGTAAGGAGTGGTTCAACCATAGGCTGAGCAAGTGCAGAAAGGTGGCGGAATGTGCCTTTGGACATTTAAAAGCCCGCTGGCATAGTTTGCTTACTAGGTTAGAACTCAGTGAAAACAATATTCCCATTGTTGTTTCTGCATGCTGTGTGCTCCATAATATCCGTGAAAGAAAGGGAGAAAAGTTTCCAACGGTGTGGGGGGTGGAGGCAGATTGCCTGGCAGCCAATTTTGAGCAGCCAGACACCAGGGCAATAAGAAGAGCACATTGAGGTGAACTGCATCTCCGTGAGGCTTTGAAAACTAGTTTAATCAATTACCCACAGTAATGTGACACTTACGTGTGTTGTTCCTTACCTAGCTGTCCCCTTCATTGCATGTACTCCCCTGTAAATTACACCCCCACTAATCACAGTGTGCTGAATGAATAAAGAACCTTTTCTCCTCAATCCATTGATTTTTATTATGCTCACAAACACTGAGTGACTGCAAAGAAAAGTAAGATAACCTGGGGCAAAAGGGCTGATAACACTGGGGCGGGGGGGGGGGGGGGAGGAACAAGGTCAGCTTGCTTACAATTGCACTGCAATAACAATCAAAGGTGTGGGAATGGGTGCCTTCTGGTCCTTGCACCCTCTCTGGGAATTGAGTGCATGGGATAACGAACTTTCCGCCCCCACATCCTAGGGTGTCTGAGAGAAGAGAATGTGGAACTTGGCAACAATGGCAGCAGGTTCACCATAGGCTGCAGTGGGACTCTAGCATCTAGCTGCCTTTCTTGAACCTCAACCAGATGCCTCAACATGTCTGTTTGCTCCCTCATAATCCGTACCATCTCATCCTGTGTGTCACACTTGTGTTCCCTGCATGCTCTTCTGTCCTCACAGTCATTGTGCAGGTTCTCCGACAGTGCAATCCTCCATGTGCTGAGCTCCATCTTGTCACTCTTGGAGGCATGTATTAACTCATTGAACATGTCCTCCCGAGTCTTCTTTTTCCGCCTTCTAATCTGGAAAAGTCTTTGTCCCAGCATGGAGGATGCGCCTCCGGAAAAGGTTTCAGCTGCAAAGAATACAAAGCACAAGGGTAGCATTGACAGTGCATACATTGTTTCTGGTGCATGGTTAAATCTTTTTATAAAAGAAACACCCCTCAATGCACTTCCCTGCAAGCCACAACGTAAGCAGAATCGCTGGCTACTGCAAGCGTCGTTTTGCTGCTCCAACCATGGTGACTAAGGTCATGAGGCATGGGCAAGAGGTCTTGTGCTGCAGCTTTAGTTAAGACATCCTTGGGATCACTGGTTACACAGCCCCCTTTCCCATAGCAACCTGGATGGTGTTTGAGGACAGGCACCAGCATAAAGCCCCGCAAATAGTTTGATTGTTACAAAAGTGGCAAACAGGAAGCGTCACGCCCCTCACCCCTTTTTAAATGCTGGCTGCAATATGCAGTGATCCCTTCCAAGCACAACCAGGGCACGCTCGGGAGACTGTAATTGTGTGATCCAGAATTCACCAAACAGGGGCGGATTACTTATCAAATTGCTTGCAGTTTAAGGGCTAGCATTTAAAACCTTCCCCTGTTTCCCCTAGGTGACCATATCCGATATCACTCTCCTGAAGGTAACAGAGGCAGAAAGGGAGCAGATGCTGCAAGCATCTGGGTACAGACCTGGTCCTTATGCTGCCATTCTGTGTGCCACAATGATGTCAGAAGAGTTAATACTGGTGTGGTGCGGGAAAGTGTCCTCCCGTGGTGGATGAAAGAAGGCAGCCCTTCCCAGAAACCTTCTGCAAAGGATTGCAGAGTACCTCCAAGAAAGCTTCCTAGATATCTCAAGGGAGGCTTCCTGGGCCATCCCTGGGCACATAAACAGTCTTTTCCAGAGAGCACCCTCTGTGTAGCTGGAGTGACAGCCAATAACTTGTATCCCAATTTTTTAATTCAGATTCAACATTAAAAATAATAGCATGTAACCCCTATACTCTGATTGAAAATGTGTACTCACCAGAGGTGCCTTCCCTGGCATCACACTCCGCCGACAATTGTTCCTGTGAGGGGATGGGCTCCAGAGTTAAAAAAAAGTTCTTGGTTGTCGGGGAGAATGGATCCTCTGCTTGCCTGCGGTGCATTCTCCTCCTCCTCCTTTTCTTCATCATCAACAATGTCCTCCTCGTTGTTGCCCAAGGTTGCTGTTGGCTCCTGGGAGGTATCAACGGAGCGTTTTGGGTTAGTGGTGGGGTTGCGGTCTAGAATTGCATGCAGCTCCTCATAGAAGCGGCATGTCTGTGGCTCAGAACCAGAGTGACTGTTCGCCTCCCTTGTCTTCTGGTACGCTTGCTGAAGCTCCTTTATTTTCACACGGCACTGCTGTGTGTCCCTGGTATAGCCCTTCCCCCCATGCCCTGTGCGATTTTGGCATAGATGTTAACGTTTCTTTGCTGGTTCAGTGCTCTGTCTGCACAGATTCTTTTCCCCACACAGCAATAAGATCCACTGCTTCCTGTGCGCTCCATGTTGGAGCACATTTGTGGCCTTGAGCATTCATTGTCAGCTGTGCTGACGAGCTGTCCACGCCAATCAAACAGGAAATGAAAATTCAAACATTCCTGGGGCTTTAACAGGGGGGCAGCTGTTTCCTGTGTACCTGGCTGAAGTGCAGTGGAGTTGAAAGTGCTCTCCAGAGCGGTCACAGCAGAGCACTGTGGGACATCTCCTGGAGGCCAATTCATTCAAATTACACAGCGCAGTGTCTATACTATCCCCATGTCGATGTGTGGATGTCGACTGAACCGCTATACCTCTCACGGAGGTGTAATACAGAAGTCAGCTTCACAAGCCCGTTAGGTTGGCGGAAGGGACTCAGTAGTGTAGACACATACATTACTAACTCGATCTAACACGGCATGTGTTGACCTAACTTTGTAGTGTAGACCAGGCCCCACTTTACTAGGTTGCAGTCAACCTCTGTGACCTTACTGAAGGACTTTCCAGTACCTGAAATCTGCATGACTGCTATGGATCTTCAGTACATACCTTCTCCAAACACTGCCTTGGTCCAGGCCTCTAGATCTGACATGGCAGTGGGCAGTGCAGCTCTGACTTCTCTACTGTCTCTGTTCTGAAGCTCCCTCCTCCCAGGGATAGTCACCTGAAGTGGAGCACCTAAAGTGACTCTACTTGAAGAAGAAAGAAAGGTTACTCACCCTGTACAGTAATTGTAGTTCTTTGAGATGTGTGTCCCTATGGCTGCTCCACTACCTGCCCTACCAAGTTCTTTTCTGTCCTCTTTACTAGGATACAGAGTTCTCTCTTTAATAAATTCATTCCTAACAGACTTCTCTGCCTGAACCATGTGCGCCTCCACACCTTTTGGCTTTCCCCTAGCCCTTAGTTTAAAAAATCTTCTACAACCTTTTTGATTTTATGTTCCATTGTGGCTCCCAAATAGGCCAGTCCTTCACCAGAAGATTCCCTAGTTCCTCATAAACCTAAATCTCCACACCGTTGTCTCATCCACACATTGTCTCATCCAAGTGTCTCATCCACACTGCAGTTCTGTCTGTCTTACAAGCCCTGCGCATGGAACTGGAAGCATTTCAGAAATGCTATCGTGGAGGTCCTGAACTTTAATCTCTTATATAGCAGCCTAAATTTGGCTTCCAAGACCTCTCTCCTACTTTTCCCTATGTCTGGTACTTCATGTGCCACCTACATATGCCAAGACCTCCGGCTCCTCCCCAACACTACCTATAAGGCTATCTAGATGAACTTTTAGTATCTCTCGGCTTATATATATATAAATATATACATTATCTTTAAAAAGCAATTTGATTACTCCAGGATGCACTGTGCAGCAAGGTATAATGAAAAATGGAAAGGCCCACATTATCCAATTAAAAGACTGCTTCACTTTATTGTTTATTGGACAAACTCATTCTCCATGGAACCACCATAGGAAAATCAGTCATAGTACAGACACACTACATAGAGCTGGTTATGTTTTCAAATTCCTGGTGATTAAGCCATTTGGGATAAGCCAAAAAAAAACAACAATCCACCCCCTTCCAGGCCAATGCCTCCAATCACTGACAGCATTGCGTAAGTCTGTTTGTTCAAAATATCCCTCTTTTCCTTCCTATCTGATTGCATCAAGGCAACTGAGTTCAGTAAATTGTTCAGTTTCAGGAAAGAAAGTGACTAAGTAAAGGTCAGATTCTGTTATGTCACTTTGTGACCCAGGTGATTAAGAATTTTTTAAAACTGAGTGTGAGCGGAAGGGGGAGGGAGTGTGTTTACACATTTGCTACTGATATGACCCAGCAATGGCCCCTAAACACAGCCCACCAGGCTAATTATTCTTCCTTAGCTAGAGTGGCTTGAACAAGTGAGTCACATTACAGCTTAAATTTATCAAAAAGATTATATTATATTGGAATAAGAATGTCTAACATGGGTTATACCAGTTTAACTTTGGTTTAAATTCTCACATTAAGTTATATTGAAAAAACTTTCCCGTGTTTTTCTGATAAGGCCTCAAAATTTGTCCTGTTTTCAATTCCTTGGCTAAGCATTTAGTGCCTACTTCACATTTAGTTTTTGACTACCACATAGACCAAATATCCTTTTTGTTGGGACTCTCTTGTCTTTATTATTTGCCATTTTGGACCTCAAAGAAAGCCACAGTTCAATAACATAAATGTACCTATTTGGATACCATGCTCATCAGCATAATATTATATTATTTATCAAATATTCATTACCTGAATTTAGGGCCAGATAATATCTTATTATTAAAAAAACCCAGTAACAATGTACTTCACCCTGTCAAAAGTTGTATTTGGATTTGGAAATAGTAAAATTATTCCTAGTTTTGTTTCATTCTGTTAAGTAGATACTCTTGAAGGTTAGTCTTCAAATGAGTTGATTCCTACAGGCATTAAATACTGGGTATTTTTAGCCCACCTATTATATCAATACATCATATCCCATTATCAGACTATGCAATAGTATCTTCCATCTATATTTCATAGGGAAATTGGGATAATTATCTATTTATTCTTTTTTAATTCAGGTAGCTTTTTATAATCCCTTGTGACAAAGTTCCTCCTCTACCTTGGTGGGTCCTGCGCTTACTGGCGGATTTGCTCGCCTCACAGATTCACCCTGTGGGTTGGGAAACAGTCCAGAGACCTTCCCCTCTGGTAGAAGCTACCGTCCAGGTCAACTCCTCCTGTGTTTGATCAGGAGTTAGGAGGTTTGGGGGGAACCCGGGCCCGCCCTCTACTCCGGGTTCCAGCCCCAGGTCCTGTGGACTGCAGCTGTTTAGAGTGCCTCCTGGTACAGTTGCACGACAGCTACAATTCCCTGGGCTACTTCCCCATGGTCTCCTCCCAACACCTCCTTTGTCCTCACCACCGGACCTTCCTCCTGATGTCTGATAACGCTTGTACTTCTCAGTCCTCCAGCAGTACGCCTACTCACTCTCAGCTTCTTGCACACCTCTTGCTCCCAGTTCCTCTCACACACTTCCTCTCCTCTGGCTCCCCCTGGCCTGACTGGAGAGAGCCCTTTTATAGCATCAGAGGGGCCTTAATTAGAGTCAGGTGCTTAACTGCCTCACCTGACTCTTAGCAGGTTAATTGGAGTCAGGTGTTCTCATTAGCCTAGAGCAGCCCCTGCTCTGGGCACTCAGGGAACAGAAAACTGCTTATCCAGTGGCCAGTATATCTCCCTTCTACTACTGTGCTGTTCCCAACTGGTCTGGGCCCATCACACCCTGTAAAGACTTGACAAATGGAAAACTCTCCAGAGCAAATGGAAAATCTCTAAAAAGCAATGGAAAGGCTTCTTCCAGAAAAAACGTTTTGTAATAAATTTTGCAATACATTGCAGGAACTTGAAAAGAGCATGGTGGAAGATCCTGTGATTTATTGGCCTTGATATAAGCCTTGAAGAGTGAAATCTGGAAAGAACTTGTAGAAAAACTGCTTAGAGGTTTACTCTCATTAGACATGAAGGTCACTGATGGTGGAGGGAGACACAACTAAGCCTAATTAGAATTCTAATATCCAAGTGTCTGAACGATATAGAGAGGAATCTGGTCCTGTTGCTCGATCAACAACATCAAAATCAGCACTACAGTTCTACAAAAGTTTAATTCTATCCAGACTGCAGCCAGAAAATACAAAACAGAAGAAAATAATTTGTCAAGGTCAAAGAGTTTGATTCCCTATCAGACTGGTGTTGAAAGGGAGAACAAAATGTATATTTTCACCAGACTTTGCACTTAATTCGAATATTACAGATTCAAAAATAATAACCATCACAAATCTCTCATGTACAGTCAATACCGATCTTCACTGAAACTCAGAGATGAGCAATGAACTAACGAAACAAATACAAGTTATAAATGTCATGTTTAAAGATCTCCTTGGTGAGCAGGTTGAGGAATGGAACCAAAAGAGGGAAACAAACTCTGTTAAAGGTGGTTGCTGGTGGTAAAATGCTACATCAAAATGCCAGGATCAAAATCTTTGGCAATGTTAAATGTTTGACTCAGAAAGGTTTTAAACAAAGTCTTATTTCAGACACAAGGATATAGTTTTTAGTGTAAGTTTTATTTTCTTTGATAGCTTAAAGGAGCATACACACAATTTGGGACTGTGGTCATGGAAAGTATATTGGTGGGAGGGAAGAAGGATGTAGGTGCTTGCTTACAGGATAATATATGCAAGGGTGTGCTCTACTCTGTAAAATTCTCTACAAGTAATTTAGCTAAAATACAAGGTACCAGACAGAATATCCACACAGAACTGACACATTAAAAATGAAAGGCCAACTTGTGGAGTTAACCACTGGCCACTGTAAATAGAGATATGAGAAGGATCTGCACTATAAGCCTGGGGAGGAATAATTCAGCAGAATTCCTCCTAAGACTCTAGGGGAAAGAGTGCAGGAGCAGAAGTTTTGCTACCCTCATAAAGGCCATAATGTGGGCTCCCATGCCCAGAGGCAGCTCTGCTCTCCACTTCAGAAAGATTGTGGGGCCATAGGCTGGGTCTCTCCCTACTCCACTTCACCTCCTTCACAAGGACCCAAGCAGAATGGGAAGGCCCTTGCACCTTATCTTGTCAGCATACATGCATACAATCAGCCACAGTCTGGCCCCAAACATCGCTACTACTCACTACAAGCATAAATAATTTACTGGAGTATGTTTCTGGAATGTTCATGTTTTTAATCTGATTAAAAGAACATGAGTCCTATTTGCATTCAGAACCATGAATATAATTGTTGTAACATGGCTCATTTGTTCTCTTCAAAGAGACCAGATCCTAAAAAACTCTTAAATTGGACAGATCTTTGAAGCTTGTAAACCCTCTGGCCTGGGCAATGTGATCATTTAAATTAATGAAAATCTCCCTTTTATGGTGCACCCTGTTAATAATGAACCTAGTGAATCACTAGAGGGTGAGAGAATAAATCTTAGTGTCAATTCCCAGACAAAAAACTTCATTAAGCTGGAATTAAGGATGAGAAAGTACCATACCTTAAAAGATAAGAAAGGGAGAACACTGTAGTTTTAAATACCTAAACATGAGAAAGCCAGGGTATATGAAAGTTAAATTCAAAACAAAACACAAAAAGAAAGGCAATGTTAGAAAGTATGAAATTTCACAATTGCAGTATCTCAAACATCCTTACCTACCTCCATCCCTACCTTAACCCACATCCAGCTCCACCAGCTTCAGGAGACAGTTTAGCCAACATTAAATTGGAGATACTATAGTCTATGGCTATGTGGGACTCTGAGCTCAGACACATCTCTCCCCATGTGGGTATTCAGCCATTCCTTCCATAGCCCAATGCCACCTTAGCAAGAAAAAATAAGCAACAGGAATGTGGAAAATAAAGGTTCTTTCTCTCAGAGGCCCCATTCCTGGAGTATCTGAAATTTTATACTCATAACACCTCTGTGAGGTATTTTATTTTATTTTATAACTGGGGTACTGAATCACAATGAAATGACGTGCTTAGGACCCCACACAAAGCTTGTAGCAAAGTTGGAATTGAAGGCATATTTTTGGAGGCCCTAGCCTAGAGGTGGGCAAACTATGGCCCATGGGCCACATCCGGCCCGCGAGACCCTCCTGTCTGGCCCGTGAACTCCTAGCCTGGGAGGCTAGCCCCCAGCCCCTTTGCCGCTGTTCCCCCTTCCCCGCAGCCTCAGCTCACTGCACTGCCGGCGCAATGCTCTGGGGGGCAGGGCTGTGAGCTCCTGGAGCAGCGCAGCTGCAGAGCTCAGCCTGTGCTGCGCGGTGGCGATGACGTGGCTGGCTCCAGCCGGGCAGCGCGACTGTAGCGCCGCCAGTCACCAGTGCTCCAGGCAGCATGGTAAGGGGGCAGGGAGCATGGGGGGTTGGATAGAGGGCAGAAGGGTTCGGGGTGGTGGTCAGGGGGCAGGGGTGTGAATAGGGGTCGGGGCGGTCCGAGGGTGGGGAACAGGGGGGTTGAATGGAGGCAGGGGTCCCGGGGGGGCAGTCAGGAATGAGAGGAGGGATTGGATGGGGCGGCAGGGGGCAGTCAGAGGCGGGGGTTCTGGGGGCAGTCAGGGGACAGGGAGCAGGGGGTGGTGGTGGTGGATGGGGCAGGGATCCCAGGGGAACACGTCAGGGATTGGGGGGGTTGGATGGGAAAGGAGTCCGGGGGGGGGAGGTGCGGATAGCGGGTGGGGACCAGGCCACGATCCCCTCCCCTAACCGGCTCTCCATACAATTTTCAAAACCCGATGCAGCCCTGAGGCCAAAAAGTTTGCCCACCCCTGCCCTAACCAATGCCTTAGCCACAAGACTATCCTTCTTCCACTGCTTATTGATGTTATGTGTCAATAGGCAAGGGAGGCCTACTTGTTGAAGGGTAACTCTTACATCACCTCTGATGTGTAACTTTTACTTTACCTGGAAAAGTGGATAATTGCCTACCTTCCCAAGTTGCCTGGTGTTGAGGAGGATCCATACTTAGAGAACTACAATATTCCTGGTGGAGAAGCCCCACTCATGCAATCCGTTTTGAAGACATCAGGGCCCAGGTGCTTAAACGTATTCGGGTGCCTTGTCTCATTGAACTCAGTGGTCTGGGCACCAAGCACAATGGGGTCCTTGTCCAAAACTAAGGCTCCTTGGGTGTTACGGTAATACAAATAAATAATATTAAAAATAGAACTACACAGGAGTGGGAGGGGTTTGAATTCAACCTCCCTCTAGGTTCTTTGAGTAGAAAGGAGGTGTTTCTTTTTTCTTTCTTTCTTTTTTTTTTTTTTTTTAGCACTTGCCAGAATCAGACCCAGTACTGAATATTACAGGCTGAATATTTATGGGCTTGTTTGCTGAGTCTTCTGTTAAAAGGAACAAGAAAGGAGAAAAAGTGAGCATCCTTCTTCATCCAGAGCATTACAATACTCACAATCCACAGCTTTTTTTTCCCAATAAGACCCATTTCCCTGCACTTTATTAAAAAAAATTGTTCATGTGGGTAGACATCAGAATACTTTTATTGCTCTTAGAGAAATATTACTATGAAAAAGTTTGGGACCCCTGACGTAAGAGAACTAGCTTATTCAGGGAACTGGCAATGGTACAGCCATTCCCCTCTAGGTCCTTAGCCCAAATCTGGACCAAGTCATATTGCCTGAAAGTTGTTACTGTATGGTTAGTGGTCTGCGTCCAGCCCTCAGTGAAGAGGTGTGCACAACACACAAAAACCATCATCCCAGCTGGTAATATTGCTACAGTCTCAGTGGAGAAACCAAGAACTGAGAGGGCATACCCATGTTCGGATGCAAGTTTGGTTCTGAAGGGTTGCCAGCCTGGCAAATTTCATGAGCATGAGCTACATTGAAGGTAAGGGAAAAAAATATCGAGCCAGCATCTGCAATATGAGCTCATTCCTACAAGGTGCCATGTGCTCTCAGCTCCCCTTGAAGTTTGTGGCAGATCTTGCAGGATCAAGTTTTACATAAGTCTTGAAAATTTGGCTTGTGGGAGTGATTTTTTTTTAAAGTCTGAATTTGGCCCTAACCATGGAACTTGCCCAACCAACACATCAAACTATTCTACTGATCTAGATAGGAAAGTAACTCTATACTGTGTGTTTAAGAGTGGACATTTATTTGTGTTACAAAAGTAAAATCATGGTTAACCATATTATCCCCCAGCTGCATCTGGACATCCAGACAAGCACATAACAACTGATCTTTCTCAGCTTAGTTTTATCTTTTTTACCAGTTTAGTAACAAATTAGATGTCTAGACCTTACATTCAGCAACCACTCTACATGCCATATTTAAAATCAGACTTAAAACTTCCTTTCTAAAGCCTATATTCATAAATTATTTTTACTAGCTACTCATAGCAAGTATTATCTAGCAATTTTATGTTTTGTAACCTGGGAAAACCTTTTTTCTGTCTAATGAGTAAGGCTGCGATTGTTTCACGGAGGTCGCGGATATCACAGATTTCATGACTTTCCGTGACCTCCGTGACTTCCACAGCGGCTGGTGCCACTGACTTACTTCAGGGCCAGCTGCTCGGGTGCCCCATGACCAGCAGCACCGGCCACTGCTGGAGTGACCCAGGGCCAGCTGTTTCGATGGTCCCTGGGGCCAGCCGCTCCAGTCACTGCTCAGGAGGCCCCGGGCAGCTGACTCTGGGGACCGCCCAAGCAGCGGCCGGTATGCCTGGTCCTGTGGACCGCCTGAGCAACAGTCCTGGGGGCGGCCCTGGTGAGCATCTGAGCAGTGGTCCTGGGGGTGCCCTGGGGACCACCCAAGCAGCAGCAGTTCCAGGGCAGCTGGAGCAACGGCCCCAGGGGCACCTGGAGGCTGTCTGGAGAGTGATCCCCGGGAGCAGTGGCTGGGAGGCAGTCAAACCCTAGCACTGGAGCAGCCCCCCCCCAGCAGGGGCCCCTGAGCAGCAGGGCCCCATAAGTAGAGATTTAGTCACAGGTATTTTTGGTAAAAGTCATGGACAGGTCACAGGCCATGAATTTTTATTTATTGCCTGTGACCTGTCCATGACTTTTACCAAAAATACCCGTGACTAAATCTTAGCCTTACTAGTAAGTGTTAGCAAGGAGCCTTTCTAATAATTCACCATCTACCTCTGGCTCTTTTTCAAAAATAACAATCACAGTTATTTTATAGATATTATTGTCGGAGTTAATAGCACCACCTATTATAAGGTTGTACAACATTTCCTGTTATAATAATCTGTTTTCAGTTGTTTGTAACATTGCCAAAGTAACCATTTGGGCTGAAATTGACCATGCTGATATCTGCCTCAGGCTGCTTTTTTTAATTTCACCAAAAATCATTTCATCATTTCCAAGAATGAGGCTAAGGAAAAATACGATGTGTTGCCTATCTTAAAAACTTCTGTCAAACTTTTTCTTTGAAAAGCTATAGTAGCCCCATACTTTGGAGCAAGGGCTTGAATTTGGGTGGGGGAGACTTTTGTGTCAGAGATGTGCTGTTTGCCATCCTCGTGAAAATCCACCCAAATTTGGTCAATTCACAAACCATTGAAAAAACACAGTTCGCACATGCTAAGTAGAGATTTCTTAGATTTTATTAGTGAAATTCCCTGAAGATTCCATCCACATTAAGCATACTCCAGCCCAGGACAGAGTGGGATTTCTCAGCAGTTGCATCTCTGGGCTGTTTTGGGCCATGCCAGGTCTGGATCCAGGCACATGAACTGACAGCAGGGTCGGCCTTAGGGAAAATGGCACCCTGGGCAAACTTGTATTTTGGTGCCCCTCCATAACCTCTGGCCCCTACGGGATCCCCCCACCCCATCGCCGCTGGGCTCCACTGTCTCCCCCAGTGTTTAATTTTAGGGCTGTTGATTAAGTGCAGTTTACTCATGCGATTAACTAAAAAAAATTAGTCATGATTAAAAAAATTAATCACAATTAATCGCAGTTTTAATTGCACTGTTAAACAATAGAATACCAACTGAAATTTATTAAATATTTTTGGATGTTTTCTACATTTTCAAATATATTGATTCCAATTACAACACAGAATACAAAGTGTACTTTATATTATTATTTTTATTACAAATATTTGCACTGTAAAAATGATAAACAAAAGAAATAGTATTTTTCAATTCACCTCATACAAGTACTGTAGTGCAATCTCTTTATCGTGATAGTGCAACTTACCAATGTAGATCATTTTTGTTACATAGCCTCAGTCAAAAACAAAACAATGTAAAACTTTAGAGCCAACAGTCCACTCAGTCCTACTGCTTGTTCAACCAATCGCTAAGAAAACAAGTTTGTTTACATTTACGGGAGACAACGTTGCCCACTTCTTATTTACAATGTCAGCTGAGTGAGAATAGGCATTCGCATGGCACTTTTGTAGCCAGCATTGCAAGGTATTTATATGCCAGATATGCTAAACATTCGTATGCCCCTTCATGCTTCGGCCACCATTCAAGAGGACATGCTTCGATGTTGATGACACTCGTTAAAAAAATAATGCATTAAATAATTTCTCTCCTTGGGGGAGAATTGTATGTCTCCTTCTCTGTTTTACCCACATTCTGCCATATATGTCATGTTATAGCAATCTTGGATGATGACCCAGCACATGTTTTTCATTTTAAGAACACTTTCACTGCAGATTTCACAAAACGTGAAGAAGGTACCAATGTGAGATTTCTAAAGATAGCTACATTACTTGACCCAAGGTTTAAGAAGCTGAAGTGCCTTCCAAAATCTGAGAGGGACGAGGTGTGCAACATGGATTCAGAAGTCTTAAAAGAGCAATGGTCCGATGCGTAAACTACAGAACCTGACCCACTAAATAAGAAAATCAACCTTCTGACTCAGATGATGAAAATGAACATGTGTCAGGCCTCACTGCTTTGGATCGTTATTGAGCAGAACCCATCCACAGCATGGAAACATGTCCTCTGGAATGATGGTTGAAGCATGAAGGGACATATCAATCTTTAGCGCATCTGGCATGTAAATATCTTGCAACGCCAGCTACAACAGTGCCATGTGAATGCCTATTCTCACTTTCAGGTGACATTATAAACAAGAAGTGGGCAGCATTATCTCCTGCAAATGTAAACAAACTTAGCGATTGGCTGAACAAGAAGTAGGACTGAGTGGACTTGTAGGCTCTAAAGTTTTACATTGTTTTATTTTTGAATGCAGTTATTTTTTGTACATAATTCTACATTTGTAAGTTCAACTTTCATGATAAAGAGCTTGCACTACAGTACTTGTACTAGGTGAATTGAAAAATACTATTTCTTTTGTTTATTACAGTGTAAATATTTGTGATAAAAATAAATATAAAGTGAGCTCTGCACACTTTGTATTCTGTGTTGTAATTGAAATCAATATATTTGAAAATGTAGAAAACATCCAAAAATATTTAAATAAATGGTATTCTATTATTATTTAAAAGCACAATTAATCATGATTAAATTTTGTAATCACTTGATAGCCCTATTTAATTTGTATTGAAAGAGATGCCAGAGGCTAGAGCTCAGCCCTGGCACAAATTAAGCACTGGCAGGGCAGCCTGATACTGGTGGGTGCTGGCCGGGAGCCCAGCTCTGAAGGCAATGCTGCCACCAGCAGCAGTGCAGAAGTAAGGGTGTCATGGTATATGGTGTATGGGCACCCTTACTTCTGTGCTTCTGCTGTGGCTTGTGGTGCCTGGTGCTCGGCATGTGGCTCAAGGTGGGCTTCGTGCTGCCACACAGGGGCTGCATCTTGCCAGAACCCGCAGTCCTCTGGCTATTCCTAGCTCAATTTCAGATTTTGGTGGGGAGAGGGGGAGGCAACTTTAACTGTGATTCCAGGGGATACTTAGGCACCTGAAAACTAAAAGGTTTTGGGTTTTTTTGCAGATAACTTAGAAATTAGCTGCTGATTTCACTGTTTACACACAAATCTACAAAAAATTTCCATCGGTAGTAATTGAAATTTACAGATAAGGAAAGCAAGAAAAATGCTGTTTGAGAACTTGTTAGAGTCAAAATTCAGTGATATAAACTTCTGAATTAGGATTGTTACAAATGGACTAGTGAATGAATAGTTACATCAACAAATAGTTTCTGGTTTTTAGGATATTTATTTTATATATCCTGACATGTGATATTGACACTTCGTGGTTTTTGCAGTATTGCTGTAGTCATGTTGGTACCAGGATATGAGAGCCACAAGATGGGTGAGGTAATATATTTAATTGGCCCAACTTTGGTTGGTGAAAGAGACAAGCTTTCAAACCCCTCCCCCCCCCCAGAGCTCTCCTCCAGGTCTGTGGAACTCAAAAACTTGTCTCTTTCACCAACCAAAGTTGGCTCAGACAAAGATATTACCTCACCCATCTTGTGCTTCTGTGTTTTAACAGCTTTAAAGCTTGAACTCTTTGAATCTCAACTTCTACTGACATTAAAAAGTTATCTGGCCTCCCCCATAATTTCCCACAACTGTGAACATTAAAAATTATAAAAATACAAAAAAGCTTAAAAATAAACAATTGATATTATGCAGCAAAGTAATAAAAAAATAAAAATTGCATCCTACCAAGCCTATTTATAAGCCACCAGAGCCATTCAAGTGGTAATAAAGCCATTTAACAGGCATGTGCCAACCCCCAGGTCAGTTTCTGAATTTACTAACAAAAACAGTTGTGCATTACTGTAATATTTACTCAGAACATGTTAGTCTATGGGACCTTAGTTTAAAATTTGCTTACAAAATATTTCATTAGTGTGGTGCTGAAAATTATAAAATCACATCTCTAAAAAATCCTGATAGATTTTGAGATGCACAATCTGAGTATTCATCTTTAGCTTCATTAAATGCTTGGATCTTCAGACATAACGTTTTCTAAATAAATCCTTCAAAAGATTATCTAAAATACACATGCGAGCCTGGGCTGCCATCGGGCATAGCGGCACCAATTTAATAATACTGCATAGGGCTCCATAAATCCTAAGGATGGCCCTGATCTTAGGGCATGTCTACACTTACCGGGGATCAATGCTGTGATGATTGATCGACTACCGATCGCTCTCCCGTCGACTCTGGTACTCCACTGGAACAAGAAGCATAAGGTAAGTCAACGGGAGAGTTTCTCCCATCAACCCAGCATGAGGTAGACACGGCAATAAGCCGACCTAAGCTGTAGTGTAGACCTGCCCTTGGACAAGGCCCTCCCCCTAGGAATTTCAGTATGCTGTTAAGGACAACTAGTGGAAACAGAAAGAGATACAAACAGAAAGCCTGAGGGTGGGGATAGGCAATCAGAAATCGAAGGAAAGGGAGATGGGTTTCAAGGAGGTCACAGTAGGCAGGCACCACCTACTTAATGGTTAATCTGCTATTAAAACTACAGAACCACTGTGTTGGGAACAACCCTGGGATGGGGAAGAGTGCAGTGAGTCCGCATGCAACTCCCCTACCCACTGTGGCCTAAATTCCCACTCCTGTTCAGATGGCGGGGGAGGCACATGGGGGAGCTGATCTCACACCCATTATCTCCTGCCTGACTTTGAGGAGTCAGCCCCTGGGACCAAGTGAGTGAAGCTTCTGAGCCAGAGGAGTAGGGAGGATCCTCACCTGCTGGTGGGGGTAGGGGGCACAATTTAAAGGTCCCCCCCAACAGCTGGAGTCATGCCCCACCTCCCCAGGCAGCTTCCCCCTTACTCTCAGTTCCCCTGTGGGAAAGCAGCTGTTCCTCCACTACCTCTTCCTGCGGAGCTGAAACAGCATCCCCTCCCCACAGCTCCTAGCTATTTGGTGCACCTGCTGTTTGTTTGCCTCTCTGCAGGGGAGGGAGGGAGGGTTTGGCAGGCAAACCCTAGCAGAAAAGTACGGGGGAGGGTATGTGACCCTGCATGGCCCCCCCATGTGTCATCTCTCTGCAGGGAAGGGACGGGATGGATGGGAGCAGGCTGCAGCACCCCTGGTTAGCGTGGTGCTCACCTGTGCAGAGCTAAGTGTGTGCTCCTGCCAGCAGTGCTGGGGGACAGAGCAAACCCTTTCCTGAACAAGTGGGGCTCTTAGGCCTGGTCTACACTAGCAGGTTATGTCGAATTTAGCAGCGCTAAATCGAATTAACTCTGCACCCGTCCACACAACAAAGCTATTTAGTTCGACATAGAGGTCTCCTAAATTCGACTTCTGTACTCCTCCCCAACGAGGGGAGTAGCGCTAAATTCGACATGGCCATGTCGAATTAGGGTAGGTGTGGATGGAAATCGACGCTAATAGCTCCTGGAGCTATCCCACAGTGCACCACTCTGTTGACGCTCTGGACAGCAGTCCGAGCTCGGATGCTCTGACCAGACACACAGGAAAAGCCCCGGGAAAATTTGAAAATTTGAATTCCTTTTCCTGTCTGGGCAGTTTGAATCTCATTTCCTGTTTGGACATCGTGGCGAGCTCAGCAGCACTGGCAACGATGCAGAGCTCTCCAGCAGAGATGGCCATGCAATCTCAGAATAGAAAGAGGGCCCCGGCATGGACTGATCGGGAAGTCTTGGATCTTATCGCTGTGTGGAGCGATGAGTCTGTGCTTTCGGAGCTGCGATCGAAAAGACGGAATGCAAAGATCTACGAGAAGATCTCCAAAGCCATGACAGAGAGAGGATACAGCCGGGATGCAACGCAATGCCGCGTGAAAATCAAGGAGCTGAGACAAGGCTACCAGAAGACCAAAGAGGCAAACGGGCGCTCCGGATCCCAGCCGCAGACATGCCGTTTCTACGAGGCACTGCATTCCATCCTAGGTGCGGCCGCCACCACTACCCCACCACTGACCGTGGACTCTGAGGATGGGGTAGTGTCCACGCCCACTTACTCTGAGATGGTAGTGGACGGGGAAGATGAGGAAGGAGATGAGGGGGACGAGGCAGTCGACAGCGCTTACAACGCTGATTTCCCAGACAGCCAGGATCTCTTCATCACCCTCACAGAGATCCCGTACCAACCGTCCCCAGGCGTTAACCCGGACCCAGAATCAGGGGAAGGATCAGCCGGTAAGTGGATTAAACATGTAAACATTTATTTTGAAAAGAATATTAATAATAACTGTGGCTTTTTCATGATTAGATTGTCCTAGGCACTTAAAGTTCTAGTCTTTGGTAGTGCAACTGCTGCAAAAAAATCTAACAATGTCCGGTATATCTTGATTGGTTTGCCCTAGGCGCTCTACTGTTTAGCCCTTGCCAGTGCAGCTACAGTAAAATTTGGTCAATATGTCCGGGGATAGAGCAGAAATCCTCAGGGGACATCTCCATGAAGCTCTCCTGGAGGTAATTGGAAAGCCTTTGCATGAGGTTCCTTGGCAGAGCGGCCATGTTGTGTCCTCCGTAGTATGAAATGTTTCCGCACCAGGCTACCATCAAGTACTCCGGTATCATTGCCTTGCATAGCATGGCGGCATACGGCCCTGGTCTTTGCAGGCTTTCCCGAAGCATGCGTTCTTTGTCGCTGTCTGAAATACGCATCAGAGTGATGTCGCTCATGGTGACCTGCTTTGAATTAGGGGAATGTTAGTATTGGGACTGCTTCCCTGTTCCTTTACAGAACTGTAACCGCCGGTTTACAGCCATGCGGTGGAGGCGGGAGAGGGGCAGCATAGAGGGATCTTTCCCGGGGACAGCCGCGAGGGGGTGGGACAGGGGCAGAGTTCATGCTTGCCGGATTGCTGGCAGCAGGAACTGGCCAACGCTAGGAGCATTGCTTTGAACGTGAAAGTAGGGCAGTGCTATTATTACAGTTTTAAGCTGCCACAAGTCTACGGCTTACCATGTCAGCCTGCTACCCAAATTCTGCTGTGCTGTTCCGATTCTGTGATCTGCACTGCAAGACCCCAGGGACTGAATGCGAAGGCCGAAAATTCCACCTTGTCCTGAGTGCGCATGTGATAGGTGCTGTGAATGATCTTTTTCACAGAGAAAGACTATTTTCTTTGTTCACCCAAAAATTTACCTTTCTGAGGAATTCACTCCCTTTTTCCCATCCCACAGCTGTGGCTGTCTCCCGACCTACCCTGTCATCCCCCTCCCAGAGGCTGTCGCAGATTAGGCGTAGAAAGAAAAGGACACGGGACAACATGTTCTCAGAACTTATGGGCTGCTCCCGAGCCGAGGCAATCCTGCAGAGTCAGTGGAGGGAGAACATGTCCCAATACCAGAGAGCACACAGTGAACGGGAGGAGAGGTGGCGGCAGGAAGACCAGCAGGCGACTCAAACACTGCTTGGACTAATGAGGGAGCAAACGGACACACTCCGGCGCCTTGTGGATGTTCTGCAGGACCGGAGGCAGGAGGACAGAGCCCCGCTGCAGTCTATCTGTAACCACCGTCCCCCGCCACAAAGTCCCATACCCCCCTCACCGAAAGTACCAAGAAGGAGGGGCTGCAGAGCCCGTGAAAACTGTCACTCAACCCCTGCAGACTGCTCAAGTGGCAGAAGGCTGTCATTCCCCAAAATTTGATAAGTCCTTTCCTTCCCGCCTCACCCAAGCCCCCATCCCAGTTTCATCCCCTAACTGTGTAGTTGCTAATAAAAAATACGTTTCTGTTTCCATCATATTTTTTTAGAGGACAGTCTGTTTTAAGGGGGGGAAAGGTGGTTGGTACAGACACGGGGGCAGGTTCAGCAGCAGGTCACACACACAGTGCAGTCACTAGGCACCCTGGTCAGTCTGGGAGGTGGTTTTCATTGTCGGGGGGGGGGGGGGGGTGGATATGTGACTTTGTGGCGCGGGAGGGCGGTTAGAGATCTTATGCAGCGGTCCTTATCCTGGATCACAGAGCCACGCAGCAGGGAATCTGTAACCGTCCTCCCCCTGCCACAAAGTCACATAGCCCCCACACACAGAGTCCCGAACAGGAGGGGTGGCAGGCTCCGTTCAAACAATCAGTCCGCCAGTGCGGACCACTGTAGAAGCAGGAGCCTGGCATTCCTCGAGTTTAGAAGCGTCCTTTGCATCAGTACACTACACCCGCTCCCCACCACAGTCTGCGTCCCAGTTTCAACACTTTACCTCGAAAACAGTAATAAAGAAAACGTTGTTCATTAACAAATTTTCAGTGATTTTATTTTTAAACGTGGGTTGGAAGGGGGTGAACGGGGTATGAAACTGGAGAGGATAGTGAACAGTCACTGGGTAAAGAAACGGGGGCAGGTTCAGCTTCTCTGTAAACCAACAAAATTGTCACAGGTTACCCTGCTCACTCAGGAACCTAGCTTTCAAAGCCTCCTGGATGCACAGCGTGTCCCGCTGGGCTCTTCTAATCGCACGGCTGTCTGGCTGGGCGTAATCAGCAGCCAGGCTATTTGCCTCAACCTCCCACCCCGCCATAAAGGTCTCCCCCTTGCTCTCACAGAGATTGTGGAGCACACAGCAAGCTGCAATAACAATGGGGATATTGGTTTCGCTGAGATCGGAGCGAGTCAATAAGCTTCTCCATCTCCCCTTGAGACGTCCAAAAGCACACTCTACCACCATTCTGCACTTGCTCAGACGGTAGTTGAAGAGTTCCTTTTCACTGTCCAGGGTGCCTGTATAGGGCTTCATGAGCCATGGCATTAGCGGGTAGGCTGGGTCCCCGAGGATCACTATAGGCATCTCCACATCCCCAACAGTTATTTTGTGGTCCGGGAAGTAAGTACCTTCCTGCAGCCGTCTAAACAGACCAGAGTTCCTGAAAACACGAGCGTCATGAACCTTGCCCGGCCATCCGACGTAGATGTTGGTAAAACGTCCCCTGTGGTCCACCAGTGCTTGCAGCACCATGGAAAAGTAGCCCTTTCGATTAATGTACTGGCTGGCCTGGTGGTCCGGTCCCAGGATAGGGATGTGAGTTCCATCTATAGCCCCACCGCAGTTTGGGAATCCCATCGCTGCGAAGCCATCTATGATCACCTCCACGTTTCCCAGGGTCACTACCTTTGACAGCAGTACATCAACGATTGCCTTGGCTACTTGCATCACAACAACCCCCATGGTAGATTTGCCCACGCCAAAGTGGTTCGCGACTGACCGGTAGCTGTCTGGCGTGGCAAGTTTCCAGAGGGCTTTGGCCACTCGCTTCTGGACAATCAGGGCTGCTCGCATCCGGGTGTCCTTGCGCTTCAGGGCAGGGGACAGCAACTCACAAAGTTCAAGGAAAGTTCCCTTCCGCATGCGAAAGTTTCTCAGCCACTGGGATTCATCCCAGACCTGCAGCACTATGCGGTCCCACCAGTCAGTGCTTGTTTCACGTGCCCAGAATCGCCGTTCCACAGCATCAACATAACCCATTGCCACCATGATGTCCACGGCGCGGGGTCCCGTGCTTTGTGACAGGTCTGTGCCACTCTCAGACTTCATGTCCTCATCGCGCTGCCGTAGCCTCCTCGCCCGATTTCTCACCATCTGCCTCTGGAAAAGGTGGCTGATAAGGTGCAACGTCTTGACAACGGCCATATCTGCAGCGATGGTCGCAGCGGGCTCCATGCTCGCAGTGCTATGGCGTCCGCGCTGTCAATCACCAGAAAAGTGCGCGAACTGATTGCCCACCGGCGCTTTCAGGGAGGGAGGGCGGGAGTGACGGTTGGATGACGACAGTTACCCAAAACCACCCTCGACACATTTTTTTCCCCAGCAGGCATTAGGGGCTCGACCCAGAATTCCAATGGGCAGCGGGGACTGCGGGAACTGTGGGATAGCTGCCCACAGTGCACCGCTTCCAATGTTGACGCTTGCCCCGTTCGTGTGGACTCACACAGTCGAATTACTGTCCTTAGTGTGGAAACACACGTTCGACTTTGTAATATCGATTCCACATATTCGATTTAAGTTACATCGAAGTACTCTCGTAGTGTAGACATACCCTAAGGGGAGATTAGTGCAGCAGGCCCACTCCCATCACAACCTAGATAGCAGGGAGGCTGCTTCAATCCCCCAGCTCGGACACACAGAGGCAAGCTGCTGGCACACACATCCCTCCTCCTCCTCCTCCCTCCCACCCCTCAACCTCAGCCGCCCATCCCAGAGATCAGATCAGGAGCCTCTTCCAGCCCAGCCCCACTTCCCATGGCTTCTAACGCAGGGAGAACTCTGCCCTGGGAGAGTGAGGAGCCCGAGCACCCCTGCTGCTCCCACTGGAGTAGTTACCTGACAGAGTGCCTAGTTAAGTTGCAGCTTGGGGCTGCCCTCTCCAGTGATGCATGTTTCTCTCCCTGGCTGGCTGGCTGCCTCCGTAAGGCCATCTGGCTCTCGGTTGGAAAATCAGGTCACGTGTGAGGTAGCAAACGCACCCCCTTCAGTACGTCACCCTGGGCAATTGCCCTGGTCAAAGGCCAGCCATCAACCTCGAAGAGCCCAGGCAATGTGGACGATGAAGCTGCCTGATTCAAATGCAGAGGGGACAAGAGTAAGGAGGAGATGGGGAGAGTAGCTTGGGACAAGGAGATTGGGAGATGGGGGAAAACTGGGATTGGAGGCTGGGAGGGGATGTGGGGAGATGGAAATGGACTAAGAATTGGGATGAAGCGGGAGACTGGGATTGGCTGGGTAAGAAGACAAGGATTTGGAGCTCAGGGAACTGGGAAGCATGTAGGTGCAGGGGGAGGAAGATTGAGGGATGATCTTACTGGAATACTGTGCTCACAATTCAAGGAGGCTGTTGATAAATTGGAGAGATTTCAAAGAGCCACAAGAATGATTAAAGAATTAGAAAACATGTCTTATAGTGACAGACTCAAAGAGCTCAATCTATTTAGCTTAACAAAGGGAAGGCTAAAGGGTGACTTGATTACAATCTATAAGTATCAACATGAAGAACAAATATTTAATAAATGGCCTCTTCAATCTAGCAGAGAAAGGTATAACATGATCCAATGGCTGAACAAATTCAGACTGGAAATAAGGCTTAATTTTTTAATGGTGTGAGAGAGTAATTAACCATTGGAACAATTTTCCAAGGGTTGTGGTGGATTCTCCATCACTAACAATTTTTAAATAAATATTTAAATCAAGATTGGATGTTTTTCTGAAAGATCTAGGAATTATTTTGGAGGCATTCTGTGGTTTGTCTTGGCTAAGGCTGTTGGCTAATACAGTTGAATGGTGCGCCAGAAAATTGGATTCTGTCCCTGCTTGGTACAGTGGCTCTTAGAAGAGCATGAGGTCTTTGATGAGCTCTCAGTACCAGAACATACTGGTCCCTCAAAGTCACTCTCTTTGGGACCTGAGGTTGCCAACACAATCGTTCTCTAAGGTGACTGGGATCTATTTAACGAGGTATTCTCTGATGGGAGACGCAGAACTCCTTTTCCTTGGGGCCCTGTTGGTACTTCGGTGCCTTTGTCCCGTGAAGATCTCAGTGAGCGGGATACAGGGATCAATGAGGCACTAAATGCACTTGAAGGCTGGTGTATAGGGGTGTCCGTTGATCCCAGCTCCGAAACTGGTCTTAGTGCTTGCTCCATCATAAGGAGCCCGGATGTTATCTATTTTTTCTATATCTGCTCTTGAAAGAAGTGCTGATCTTGCACTTGGTTGGCGTGTGGGTGTCTCCCAACCAGTGGAATGCCTGTTGCTAACTGGGCTAGACTCCTGGCCGGAAAAGCAGCTCTTAAAGCTTGGGGATCCCAGCATAACCAGCGACAACTACCTCCAAGGAAAAGCCCCTCAAGGCGGAGAAAAGATGGGGTAGTCAACAGACAAACCACCAAATAAAAAATGGTGCATTGAACTAGTAAATTAAACAACTGAATAATTAGAAAGCTAAACTATACTAAGACTGAAATACAAAGCTAAGCTACAGCTAGGCTGAAAGCAGGCATGCTTGATGTTCCAGCTCAGGCTGTAGGGTCGTTGAGAAGGGACTGAGGGTGGTTTGCCAGGGCAGCTTTATTTATCTTTGGTACAGGGCACAAGGATATCTGGAGCATATGTATAGGCTGAATGGGCACTGCTTCTGAAAATCTCCAATGAAAGGCGCATGAGACTCATCCACACCTGAAGTGGATCTCCCATAGGGACACTGCTCAAAGAATTAATAATTCTATCTTCAGAGAAGGGTTTGAAGGGTATGCAATAAATAAGACTTAGGGCCATACTTTGAATGAAGAAGAAACAAAATACCAAATAGCTACACAGTAAGTGAGCACCATCCACCCTCTGCATTGAATGAGGCAGGGATTCTGTGGAAATAATAGTATTGTAATTAAAGATTGCATCATAATGCATATAAAGTTGCTCACACAACCTTAATTCTGGCATTTCCTATGTTTTGAGTGCTTGACTTTGCAGCCCTTAATAATGCTCTTTTAACTTCTTCTGTGCGTGTAATAATATACAGAATATGCTGTATGTTATGGCATCAGTTGCAAGTCTTTTTCTTTCACACATATACTATTACATATATTGTTATAATTTTGGAAGTAAGAAGATTTCTCATAACACAAGAACTAGGGGTCACCAAATGAAATTAATAGGCAGCAGGTTTAAAACAAACAAAAGGAAGTATTTCATCACACAACACACAGTCAACCTGTGAAACTCTTTGCCAGATGATGTTGTGAAGGCCAAGACTATAACAGGGTTGAAAAAAGAACTAGATAAATTCATGGAGGATATTTCCATCACTGGCTATTAGCTAGGATGGGCAAGGGTGGCGTCCCTAGCTTCTGTTTGCCAGAAGCTGGGAATGGGAGACAAGAAATGGATCACTTGATTACCTGTTCTGTTCATTTCCTCTGGGGCACTTGGCATTGGCCATTGTTGGAAGACAAGATACTGGGCTAGATGGACCTTTGGTCTGACACAGTATGGCCATTCTTATGTTCTTATTTGCATGAATGGATGGATGCAAACTTGGATATTAGGAGGAGTTGAATATTATTCCATATGTCTTAATTTGGCAGAACCCAGTTTGTTAAAAATGTAAAAGCCCTAAAGCTCTGCACAGGCACAGGGTTCTACTCATGCAGATCCAATTACAGGAATATGGCTTTAGACTGTAAACTTTTTCGGGCAGGACTGTCTTTTATTATGTTTGAGACAAGGTAAGAAAGTTAACATCTTTTACTGTCCAACTTCTGTTGGTGGAAGGTAAAAGCTTTTGAGCTTCACAGAACTCTTCTTCAGGTCTGGGAAAGGTAACCAAAGTGTCTGAGCTAAACAGAAGTTGGGACAGATTGTTAAACATGGGGGGTTCACACAAGCTATAGGAGACTGCTTAAAATGAAGTGGGCAGTTAAGGGTTAGCAGGTAATGTGGTGTGTTACAAATTGTTGTAGCGAGCCTTAAAACCAGTGTCTCTTGAGTCCATGATTTTTAGTTTCTATCAGCATTACGAATTTAAATTCCCAGGCTCACTTTTTGAAAGTGTTGTGCAGGTTTCCTTTGAGGATGAGGACTGAGAGGTCAGATATGAAGTTATTTGTTTGTGAAGAGTATTTGCCCATGGGTGTCATGGTGTTTTTGTCTTTTAGCATTTATCTGTATCATTTGAGAATGTAATAATTGTCTGGTTTCACCCACATAGTTGATGTGGGACATATGATGCACTGGCTAAGGTACACCACATGTTGTGATAGGCATGTCTAGAACCCATGAATCTTGAAAGGTGTATTGTGGAAGGTAGTTATGATCATAGCAGTGGAGATATGTCTGCAGGTTTTGCATCTGTTGTTCTGGCAGGGTCTGGTGCTGCTTTGAGTTGGTGTGACCTGGTCTGTGAATTCTGATGATGAGCTTGGTGGATTGCTTGAAAGCCAGAAGGGGGCATTCAAGAAATATTTCTTTCACATGTGAGTCCCCATCAAATATGGTTTGTAATTGTTTGATGATACCTCAGGTTCCAGGATAGGCTGGTAGGTGACAACTAAGGGTGTGTTGTCAGTGAGATTCCCTTCACTACCCCCCATATTGAAGCAGGTTCTCATGGGGTGTTTGCAGCATGGAATGGTCCACCCAATCTACATCTCTGGCAGTGTGTCCTTGTTTAGTGAAGGCCTTTTTAAGTGTGTTAAGATGTATACCTCAAACTGCTCTTTGGAACAAATTCTGTGTTATCTGAGGGCCTCGGTGTGTCTGGGGTGATTGCTGGATCTGTGGAGGTAAGTGTGGTGATCCATGGGTTTGTTATATGTAGTCATTAGTAGGGTTCCATTGTTAAAGCTGATCGTATGCCCAGGGTGTTGATGCTGGTGTTGAAGTGTTCTAGAGAAAGTTTGATGGATGGGTGGTGATTATAGAAGTTGTGTTAGAAGTCTTAGGGAGTTTAATTTGTCCATCCAGAGGATGAACAAATATCGATTCATCATAGTTGGTTTTGTGGTGCCTTCTCCCAGAAATTCTTCCTCAAGTTGAACCATGAAAAGCTTAGCATATGGGGGCGCTATCCTAGTACCCATGACTGTTCCCATGCTATGGACAAAGTGCACAGTTAAATGCGAAATTGTTGTGCTTAAGGATGAAATGGATATTTGGTGATTAATTTAGGGTGGGTTTCTAAGTGTTGTACAGTATCTTGTAGGTATTTGAGGCATGCAGCGATGCTGTCATGGTGAGGGATGGTGGTGTATAGGGAGGTGACGTCCACGCTGGTGTTCTGGGGCAGGTTGTTAATGTTGTGGAGTTTCTGGCAGAAGTCAGAACTGTCTTGGAGGAAGCTGGCCATTTGTGTAGTGAGTGGTTTGAGGATATACAGCACCTACCACTATAGGATTCCAGCCATGGATGGTTTCTAGGTGCTACTGTAATAAATAAATGTATTTTCCTTGCATGATTAATTCTTCAGTGCTGTTTAATCAACTGATTACATGGCATTACTTGTTCCCTCCAGCCCAACTACTAAATGAAATTTTATAAATCAGATATTTTAAACGTTATACCAGATGAATATAGTTGAACACAACACCATGAGTATTTTTTGATAATCTCTGTCTAGGTTCTTAGATCATGCCCATCATACTGGTGTTTGAGAGTCTGTTCATAAGTCAAATGCTGCATAATTCTTAGGGTACGTCTACACTTACCTCCGGGTCCGGAGGTAGGCAATTGATGTTCTGGGATCGATTTATCGCGTCTGGTCTAGACGCGATAATCGATCCCGGAAGTGCTCGCCGTCGACGCCGGTACTCCAGCTCGGCAAGAGGAGTATGCGGCATCGACGGGGGAGCCTCCCTGCCGCGTCTGGACCCGCGGTAAGTTCGGACTAAGGTACTTCGAATTCAGCTACGTTATTAACGTAGCTGAATTTGCAAGAACTTTAGTCCGAAGTGGGGGGTTAGTGTGGACCAGGCCTTAGATTACTGTGAACACTTCTGGAAAAAAAAAAAAATACAAGCAATGTCAAGTAGCTAAGGAATTAAATCCCCTGTGTGCTGTACATTGCTTTTGAGTTAATAGTAATTCCTTCACCTCTTCATCCCCCAAGAAAATCACAAAATTGCTAAGGATTATCTATTTATTTATTTTTAATTCAGTTAAAACAAACATACAATGTTTCATTGAAACTGTGTAACACTCTTTGCCAACAACTGTAGCTGAATTGTTGACGTCTAACAATACAGTGGGTATATATACACAATATATACAAAGATGTACTGTAGAACACCTGTAACAGATACATTAGACTGTAAAAGAAGTTGTTAGTCACTGCATTTGGGAAATTATAACATCCATGATAAACTGTATGAAAAAATCTGTACCTGATCTATACTTCTTTATGGACCCCAAAGACTCCTCTTTATTGCAACATTTACATTTGTAATAAATAAAACCTTTCATGTTCGTGTGTTCTTACATCTCGAGTGGTAACATACTCTTTCAATTTTTGTAAGCATAGCATTTTTCTGTAAAGAAACTTTCCTTTGACAGTTGTTACACATATGCACAACATGAACAACTGGTTGAAATGATGCAATAACCATTAATAATGACAGAGGAATATATACATAAACCCAAAGTCCCAAACCTATATTATATACAATATATTTACATTATATACACACATACAGTTTATGTACATAACTATCATAAATATTGAAAAATAGGTTTTAGTTTTAATTGATTAATGTTCTATAAATAACATTACAGTTATGACTGAAATATCATGGAAGACAGCAATGTAAAAACAAGGTGACAATACAGTGGTTTAATACTGAAGCTGCTTATTTCCATTAGTATGTTGTTTAGGGACCTCTAAACTGACAGGTTTGCAACAGATTCATATATTAGAAAACTACCTAGCAGAGTGGTACTCAAGTTTAACAGCTGAAGAGCTACTTAGTCATCAAATGGAGCTTCAGAGAACAACTGACTCACAATGTAACGTCCAGACATTGCTGCATTAATTTGCAAGACTCAACAACATGTATTGATACAACATAATGAGGTGCTATCATGTAACATCTTCCTCTCTTATCTCCCCTGACAATGACTGAAGGATCTCCTCCCCTCTTCCGGTTGCAGAGAGGGAAGAGATTCATTTTTGCTCCCTTTGATGCTGGAAAGGGGATCTCTTCATCCTCAACACACACTATAAACTCTTGAAGGGAGAGGACATTTTAAATCCTCCTTCAGCTTTCTGTGCGTGGGGAGGAGGAGGAGGAAGAGTTGCCATATCACTGATCCATAGATTAGAAATAAATGAGCCTTTAATCTGAACTCCACTTCCTCTTCCTGAGTCCCAGTAAGAGAAGCACTGATCAGTTCAAAGTGCTAATTGAAAGTTGAGTACCACTGGACTAATGAAACAAGCAAGATGAGAGAACTCTCACTTTTCATTATGTTTGCTACAGATGTGGTTAGTAGTTGTAGTCAGAAGTATGAATCAAAATATCTGCGATTTTTCATAGATTTTAAAAATGTGGAGAAAGACAGGCATCATCTGCCAAATAGTGATTGTTACCTAGAATTGATTCTGGCTTTTGAGACAAAATCTTCAGTGCTGTTTAATCAACTGATTACATGCCATTATTTGTTCCCTCGGACCCAACTACTAAATTTAATTTTGTAAATCAGATTTTAAAACATTATGCCAAATATAGTTGAACAAAAGTACCACGACTCTCTCTTTTATTATCTCTCACTAGGTTCTCAGACACCACACTGGTGGGTGCAGTGTAAGAAAGAGCCTGTTGATAAGTCAAATGTGCTCTTATGCAGGTACCATTTCTCTTCAACCGGGGATAGGAATAAATAGTAAACATGCAGTAGAAACAAAACAGCTAATCACAAACATATAGAACCTGTTTTGGTAGCTTGCTAGTTAGGACTCAAACAAAATGTATCTATCTCTGAAGCAAACAAGTACAAAATAACTGTTCAGTCCATGAGGGTTTTTGTTTTGTTTAAACTACTATACATTATCAACTGCATGAGGAATCCCAGATGTCTATATGAAGAGAACTTGTATTGAGCACCAAATACTGGTGCAGTTTGTGTATTAGGCTTTTAGCATGGACAAAATAGGAACAAAAATAATCAAGTAATTTAAAATCCAACAGTGGATGAGAAATTGACAAATACTGTACAGTTTGTGAAAACTGTACAATTAATAAACTATAGCAGGACCTCTTTTTTATGGTGCAGCAAGTTCAAGAAAGACTGACCAAAAAACCCAAACATAATTGACAATGGGTCATATGCTATCATTAAGCAGAACCCCCGGTTAATCTCAAAAGGGAGTTTTGTATAGAACTAGCATGATATGACCCAGTGTGATTTGGTAGATAGCTGCAACTGAATCAGAACAAACAACCAACCACCCTGTTTTACCCAATTGCACTACTGAGAACCTCAAGAGGAGAAATCTCAAGATCTTTATGAGCTCTTCACTGTATAAAAGTTTATTTTAAACAACACCCATTCTGATGACCTGAAACTGTTAAAAGCATTAAAACTTGAGTCAGATCGCCATTTTTTAAAACTATGATATTTCTAGTTGATTATGTACAATGACTTGTGATATCAACAATGACTTCTTTGATTAAATTTTGGAGTATCTGAGTTTCACTGAAAAAACTGTTTCTATTTAGTTATGGAGTTTTGACCTACTCAAATTGGTTGAAAGTCAGTATAATTATACCTCCATAGAAGGGAAAATTGTATTAAATTTAGAACACAGATTAAATGTTTGTACAGGTTCTATGTCACTGGGATACATTTTGACTTTAAGAAAACAATTAAAAAAAATCATGCTTTTGAGGTCCATAAGAATTTTTGGTACATAAAATAATAGTGTTTTTTTCTCTCTCTCATTAGATATATCAACACTTTGCTGTAAATTAAGAGTTATTTTTCACATCAAATGGTTCCATTAGGCACATTCAAGTAAAATAATAAAATACCCAAGTAACAATGACGAAAGCCAAACATGGCTTGATAAAATTCTACAGACACTTGTGTCCATTCTCTGGAATGGAATAAAATTGTCACTTCCCTCAGCCAGAGACTCAGGTGGTTTGATGTTAATAGCCACTTTCATCATGCAGAATAGTTTCTTTTCAAGAGTTCACTTATTCTACAGTCAGAAGACCCAGCATCAAAGAATCTGCATTTTAAAAGGAAGCAAAATTGCAAACCTAGGTAATTTTCTTTCTCAGTAGATATTTCAGTGAATGCTGGAGTATTCGAGATTAAATCGTGCCAGTTAATGTCCACCAGATGCATAATTATGGATCCAATCCATAATAATCAAGATCATACTTCCAATCATCACAAACAGGCCACTCACCAGGAAGAGTATAGCCTGGAAAGAGAAAATATAAAATTCATTTCAGACATTTTATTTTCTTCTTCAGCTACAAAATGTATACCTGACATAAACAGGTAAGTGCCTGTCCTGAGTTATTTAAGATTTAAATTGGTTAAAGAACACTAAGGAATGACTAATAAAAAAGAACAAAGATTACAGTAAATGACAATGAGATAACCTTTGATTTTCACATGCTCTGGTGCCTTTTTAAAATGGATTAATAAATTTATTTTTAATATAGCAGGCTACCTACTCAGCTGGTGTAAACTGGCATAGCTCTATTGATTTAAATGGAGCTATGCCTGGCTTCACAAGTTGGGAATCTGAACCCGAATGTCTAAGATCAGAAGCAGCAACATCGAGCAAAGGGCCCAAGTGATCAGGGGGAGGTCAGCTCTGAGAGTAACCGAGAGAAGTAGGTTTTGAAGAAATATTTGAGAGGGACCAGTGAGGCTGCCTAATATTATACAGCAGTTTCAGTACTGAATAGATATTTTGTTGAATACACTCCACTAAATATTTATCAGGCACTTTCCCTCTATTTATAGTATTTGTTATAAAATAGACAAAATGTGCCTCATTTCTATTCACACTACTTTAGTGTCAGTAATGGTGCAATAGCTGTATGTAATTAAAATAATTTTATTTCCACCACTATTTAATTTCCACTAACAATTTGCTATTTCAGGATGAAATCCTGGTTGTGGTCACCTCTGGAGTTGGCAGGGACAACTGGAGAGGTCACGTGGGGAAGTATGCAGAAATAATGTCCTGGTGGCTCTCTCTCCAGTTACAATTGCCTATGAAACTACTGCTTGTTAGAATAATAGACACTACTAGTTACTGCTAGTTCATCAATGAAGATCAGACATTCTGAAATCCTTAGATTATAAAGAAATAAACTAAAACCCTTGCTCTGAGCCAGTCAGTGATGAAAGCATGTTAATGAAAATACTCTTTTACACATACCCCAATCTTCTGCACTGATTTCAGAGGTTCTTTCTTCACTAGTTTGATATAGAAAGCAGAAGGAAGTATAAAGATCAGCATGGCAGCAGCAGAGGCACCTATATTACAAAAAAAAAAACCAAAGTTTTCTGAACTAAGTACAGTATTTCATTAGACTTTTGAAGACATTGTTCTGATTTTGAAAAACAAATAAATAAACAAAACCCTGAACAAATATACAAAAACTTACCAATGAATCCAAATATATCTCGAATGGAAGGGACAAAGATTACGAGAACATTGGTAAATGCCAAAACAAAAACTGTAATTAAACTGTGACGTAACCAACTGAACTCCTTCTCTGCACAAAACAGCTGTGTAATTGAAGTGCGGATCTGCAAAAAATAATGAGGACATTAGTATTAATCACAAAAGTCCTTAAAGAGACTGTCAACTTAATACAAAAATGACTGGGATTACTGTAACAGTAAGACATTAGAGAGAGAAAAGTTTCTCTGTTTTGCACTTGACTTTATGCATTTGACAGCTCTTTATGAGAACAGATTTTCCAGTTTTTTAATATAGGTGTTTATAAATAGGGGAGAAAAAAAATAAAAAAAAAAACTAGCTAAAAACCATTTAAAACAAACAAATTGGTAAGGGGACTAAGGAACAGGTGTAGTACCCAACACTCTTATCTCATTTTCTTTAAAATGACTTGAATATAGAAAAATTATATAGGGTAAAATATGTATTTATTATAAATGAATAAATTAATAAAAATAAAAGGTTTTGACCCCTCTATGTAAAAATGTTTTACTTTCTAAATTGATGCCTATCTATTTCAATTATTCTAATTCAGTTAAATGAGTAAAAATCATACATGCAGATTGTTATATAGAACAATTTTTTAAAAGTTAAAAAAATTACTAGAAATTAGCAAACTGCACTTGCCTAATTAATTTAATATTACTATTAGTCCACAGCCAGAGAGGAAGGAAAGGTACCCAATTACTGGCTAAGATGGATACACAGAATAAAAAAAGAATTACTTACTGGGAAGATAACTACAGGTACAGTAAGTGTTACAGCCATAAGTACAGCCAAACGCACAATAAGAATAATAACATCAGAACCCAGGACTGCAGAGTAAGTATGAAGCAATTCTGCTTCAACATTTCCTATAAAGAAAATGGCATATTAATTGAACTCTAATAAGACATAACAGAATGGTAATATCCCTGTGTACTTCTTAAGAAATAAAACAGAACAGTCCATCCAGTTCCTCCACAAATTTACAGTGAATTAAAAACTCAGTTGGTCTTGAGCACATTGTCCTGTGAGTTTGTGGATGAGAGAGAGAGAGAGAGAGACACAGGGCCTAGTGCCACTCATTTTACTTGTACATGTACTTCAGCTGGGCCAAATTCTGCTTTCTGCTATTCACTGACTTTGCATGACACAGGCATATAGGTTTTCACCTTATTATTAGACTATGGCAACATCATAGCAAATTCTTAGAGCCAAATTCTATTCTCAGTTATACAAATGTAGACTCCTTAAAGACAATGAAGCTACAGAGCAGAACTTAGTTCTTTGGTTTTATAGATGAAAACCAATAAAGGAACAGGAGTAGAAAAGGAAAAATACAATAGTGTGCAGTTATGAGAGGTTTGTGAAGAATATTACAGGGGCTAGTGAGAAAAAACAAGCTCATTTCCCTTCTTAAACACATTAAGGCTCAGAATCATAATAAACTCACTTCTATAGTTGTCCTTACATAGTAACTTCAATGTTGGACTCAAAGTACTTTACAAATATAAATGAATTTTATAAGCTTTACAGTCCCTGGAAGTAGTATATCCATTTTACTGATAGATAAACTTAGGCACAGACAGGTCAAGGATAACAGAAAGTCTGTGTCAAATAGTACCAAAATAGCCTGACTTCCAGTCCTGAACTTTAGCCATAAGACCACTGGTTCCCTTTAAGTGTGAATGTATAAAAATAATTTATTAGTTAATGCTAATTTGCTTTACATTTTAAAAACCACAAGATTTATTTTGAATTTCTGGAGACATGCTTCATTTAAAAGAAAATAGAAGAGGCAATAACTACCATAAAATGTCAGGTATCCAAAGAGAGCAGCCAATAGGTACATTACAAACATGGCAAAAAACGAAATATTGGACACATTCATCATTCTTCTACGGGTTCGGCTATTAAAGAAACAAACAGAAATAAGTGTTAGTGACAATATATTGCTTGTTTCTTTTTGAATAGTAAAGTTATATACAATCTATACATTTACCCTTTCAGTTCTTCATAAATAGGAAGAATAGCAGGATGGCAGACAAAAGAGAATGTTAGGATTGGTACGGCATAGACAGTCTGAAAAACATAAAACATGCTTTATAAACTTCTTGATAGATGTATCAAATTTATATTTGTTGCACAGAATTCATCAGTAGGTTTCTACTTTATATTTTTACTTTCCATTGAAAGTATAATTTGTCTCAATTTTCCATTAAAAAAAGTCAACTATTCTGTAAGGTTATTACAACTCTCTCTCTCTCTCTTTTGTTCTTAAGGGCCCAATACTTAGAATCCTCAAGCCCCACTTAAGCCCATGGTAGCTGAATGCACTCTGCATCTCCCAAGAGGTGTTCAGTGCCTTGCTGGATTTAATCTTTATGGCCTGATCTTGAAAATCTTTACTCACATGAGTATTCCTTTCTCATGAGATTTTCCATCACTAGGGGTATTTGTGTGAGTAAAGGTTTGCAGGATTGGGCCTTTAGGGGCTGATCCAAAGCCCACTGAAGTCAATGGAGACTTTTCAATCATAGTAGTTACAACAGTGCAAAATCCATTTACTGGTGAGGTTTGCACCAGTGCAACTTAATCTGGTAAATTATTTGTTTTGCTGAATAAACATGTGAGTAATCCCATCTGTAAAGTTAAACATGTGCTTAAGTGCTGACTGCCTCCCAGGAGAAGCTGGAAACCCTCATCTCGTCTTGAGCTCAATAAAAGTTAAGGAAGCCCCATTTTGCAGGAGGTGCACAATGCCTTTCAGGATTGGGACATAAATAATTAATGGCCGCCAAAATATTAGGTTTGGCAACTATGTAAGCAAAAATGACCATATTTCTACGTAATGTTTGTTCTCCCTCTATTTTTAATAGTGAGAATGCCATTTACATATGCTACCTTACCTGTGAGTTGAAGACGAAATATTTTGGCCTGCACATGTCATCACTAGTCATGTTTTGTGCTGTTCCATGCAAAGGTGCAGCAGTTGCCAGGTGTGCCAATGTGCCATTCAGAGTTGTGTTCATCATGTCATACTCCGATTCCAAAGGACAAGGGATTTGGAACGTCTTGCAAATTACCTAAAAATACCACCATACCACATTGTTATTTTTAACTGATACAATATGATAAAGCTCTTCGAAATCATATGAAATATCATTTGAAATGCACTATTACAAGCACTGTAAATCTACAGAGAAATTATACTTACAACAATAAGGAAGAAGACCATACACATTAAGGAAAGGCCACTTGTATATCCTAAATATCCTGTCATCAAGAAAGAGAAACAACATTTTAATTACAGCCTTGCTTCCCACCCCCACTTATTTGCTAAAAATTACAAAATTTATTAATTTACAAGTGTCTCATCACTTGTTTTCACTGCAGTGTTAGCTCAAGCTATAAACTCAAGTTTTGCCCCTCCTTCCACACCCAAAAATTTTTAGCTCAAATTACGTGGTTTTAAACTTTAAATTTAAACTTGAGCTAGCTGGCCTATTAAGAGGGAGCTGCTGTCACTGGAGTTAGTAATGCAGTTGGAGGATGCAGCAGTTCATCAGCAACTGCTAATCCAGTGACTGTGCTGCTAATCAAAATCACGCGGTTGTTGTGTCTCTACGTGGTCACTCTTAGGCTATGCCTACACTACTCTGGCACAGTCCCAGTGTTGGCACTACAGCGCACAGCTGCATAGTGTAGACCAGTGGTTTGCAAACTTTTGTACTAGTGACCTCTTTCACACAGCAAGCCTCTTAGTGCAACCCCTCTTATAAATTAAAAACATTTAACACCATTATAAATGCTGGAGGCAAAGCGAGGTTTGAGGTGGAGGCTGACAGCTCACAACTCCATGTAATAACCTTGCAACCCCCTAAGGGGTTTGTCCATTGATGTAATTAATCCATCTCTCCAGGAGGTGGTAACTAGGTTAATGGAAGAATTCTTCTGTCAACCTAGCTGCATCTACATTAGGGTTAGGTTGATCTAACTATGGTGCTCAGGGCGCAAAATTTTTCACAGCCCTGAGCAACATGGCTAGGTCAATCTAATTTTTACGTGTAGACTAGGCCTCACTCAAGTAAGTGGAGTAATTCAAGTGTGCTAGCTGGTGCAGTGAAGACAAGCCCTCACATTATGGCTCTATAAGGGTATGATTTCTGAAGTACATGAATGTGCTGTGCATTAATTGGTCTGTGTACACCCTGCCGGTGTGCACCAGAAGGATGCATATGGCCCAATTAATGCAGAGCACATTAGTACTCATTAAAAAAAAATCACACCCTATAAAGCACATTAGCCCACTGTGTAGACAAGCCCTGGGGGGGGGGGGGGGGGGGAAGGAAATCTCCTATAGGTTTATTCACTCAAAGAATCACAAAATCAAAACAACCCACCCTCTTCCATTTTCTAAAAAAACACCTACACCTCTGCTCCGATATAACACGAATTCAGATATAACGCAGCAAAGCAGTGCTCCGGGCGGGGGTGGGGGGGGTGGGGGGGGAAGGAGGTGGCGGGGCTGCGCACTCCGGCAGATCAAAGCAAGTTTGATATAATGTGGTTTCACCTATAACGCGGTAAGATTTTTTGGCTCCCAAGGACAGCGTTATATCGGGGTAGAGGTGTATATGGATCACTGAAGTGCAGCCACTTCTGCTAAGAAACTAGGCAGCAATACAACACAACAGTTTAGGACCCCAAACAAACAACAACAACAACAAAATCATTATTTCCAATTTAAACTGCAGGGAAAATGTAGTTACCCAAAATGAAATTTGGCCAGGACACAAGGGCTAACATCCCCACTCTTGGAAGAGTGCCATGTGGTAACTGATGACCACAAGTGGTCAGGAGCTTCACTTAATTGATCTAATCTTGTTTCCAATGAAGTCAATGGGAATTTTGATATAGTCTTCAGTGGGAGCAGAAATTGGTTGTGTATTTTATCTGAAAAATGCCACTTTCAGTTCCATAGTCCTCTACAACATAGGGTGGGTTATCGAGTCAAGCACCATGTGAGGTATTCACTCCATATTGATTCAGAGAAAGTATTCCACCAACTGAATCATGAGCATCACTTTGCATAGCATCTGTGCTTGCCTCAAATGTGCATAGCACGTACATTGACCAGGCCAAATCCTGTGTAAACAGAGATCTGACAAGGTCACAGTCAAAGACAGGGGAACTGCAGGCTCCCCGTCCTGTCCTCACCCACTCTCATTTCCTCTTATACTCTACAAACACTCTGTAGCCCTCATTTATTTCTTAAAAAGAGAAGTGCTGCTCTTCTCCTCAGGGACTGAGATTATTTGCACAGTTCTCCCAGCGTTCACCTGGCAAGAGATCAGTAATGTGGAGGTAGCTCCCATATTTGGACCTTCCACATGTTAACAGCCAATCAAACATATGTATCCATGTTTACTTTAAATGAATAGTTGCTTACCTAAATTTTTCAGCAGTGACAAAGGAAGAATGAACACTATAGACACCAGCACAACCAAACAGTCACCATTAAGATACCATTCTCTGTAAGAAAAAAAGAGGAATTTACGTAAGTAATCAAAGCATTTTTACAATAATGATGCCTACAGGTTAGTCCTTACAAACAATAGTGTGTTATAGAAACAAATATATGTAAGTAAAAGATAAAATATCCAATAACAATACCAGAGAATAAAACGATGTTATGATAATTTCACAAAACAATGGCTATTGAAGAGAGCAATAGATAGATCCCTCCTGCAATGTCCCTTTCCCTCAGTGTCTTCTGCTAGGATAGGCACACGGTTATTGGGCGCGGGGGGGGGGGGGGTGAATAAAGACGCTGGTGGAAATAAATGCATCTTGCTCAAATTCACAAAGGTCCCTATGTCCTTGAATCCTAACGGGAGGTAGCTGCCTAGGTGAATCTGGGCCTTTGTTTCTTTGTTGCTCCCCAGCCCCCAACCCTGAGGCTGCATTATCTTTCTCACTATGTCCCATCTGGGATGGAGATCACCCTTTAAGAAAGGCTTTGAAGAGCCAGGGGAAATCTCTGGTAATGTGGCTCTACTGTATGCTGCCAGGGAGCTAGGGGAAAGCCAGAGAGAGAGAGCCAGAGATGCTGCAGAAGCACATGGCCTCTGCATGGCTGGCCCTGGCCTTCTGCCTATCACCTGGGACACGGGGAAGATTTCATTCTGTTCCACAGGGGCAAATCTGGCCCATCACAACTGAAAAAAAAATATGGAAGAATATCACCACAAGGGAAACTTCATAGAGATTTTCTTCCCTGAACCCCTTCCTGTGTTTCTTTTTTCTTTCAATAGGCAAAAGTAATCACTCATTTGTCAGGTGTATTGGGAGCATCTTCCTCTGAAACACTGGGGGACAAATTCAGTTCTCAGACTGAACTGAATAACTTCAGTGCAATGAAGTAACAGGGCAAAACTGGTCATGGGTTATTCAACTGTGGCAGTAATAGTGTAGCCTTTATCCCACTGTTAATACTGGAAATAGTACTAGCTGATCCATAACAGGAGATATTTTTAAACCAGATGTAATATTTGGATGAGCAAAAAAGCCTTGTTGAGCAAATAAGCCATCTTAAAGACTTTACTAGTTTGAACATTAAGGGCTAAATTCTGAAAACTGGTGTAAATCTGGATTAATTTTAACAGAGTCACTCTGTATTCATACCAATGCAAAGGAGAGAAGAATTTGGACCCATTTCTTCAGTTACTTTATTTGGAATTAAAAAAAAAATACATTATACATTCTCAAATTAGTGTGATTTAGACATGTCTTTGACTTGTCTTTTTTTTTTTTAAACACGAAAATGTTTTGTTGAGTTAAAAAAACAAAACAAAACATATCAAAGGCCTTCAGCACTTCTCATCAGAATGCATATTATTGCTGGTGATAGCCCATGTGAAGGAAATCATGATTCACAAAGTCAAGAAGTTATGGAATTTCTGTGTGGATTAATGGATAATGTAGATGCACAGTTTGGATGTATGCTGCATATCTTAAATCACTACATGCACTGTAATCAATGAGTTGGTGTTTTTAATATTGCCACAGACTTACTGAATATTTGTCCTTAAGCAAGTATTAACTAGAATTACTGTAGAAATGCAGCTTACTGTTATAGTAAGAATACTTCCCACAATGTTAATGTTGAAAACTGTCTTATCTGTCTAAGCTTCCTGAAATACATTAGAGATAACAACTATGACCCTATTTAATTTTCATTTCATTATTGAGCAATATGTTGACCAGCACAGCCATTAGCACTTACCGGATATTCTTTACATAACTGTTTTCTATAATATGATGGAATACATATATTTTGCTAATATCTTTACCAGCAGAGACTAGATCCATGTCAAATGGACCACCCAAGGGGTAGGGGAAAAAAAAAAAAGCTTACTGGAGCTTAACAATGCCCTATCTCTGACTAAGAAGCTACACTAAAATGTACCAAAGGAGGTCTTCATATAAAATGTATATGTTGTCCATTTTTGTTTCTACTAATAGTTTCTCTGATGAGCAGGAGTTCTATCACCTACCCTGTGTTCTCTTCGATGTTCATAAATGACTTGATGACCAATGGCAACTCATATTTCACTATGTAGAGGTAGCTTGACATAGCTGTAGGTGAATAACATTATAAATCATTACAAATATAGATGGAACATGACATAAAAAAACTTATTTCATAACTTTACTTGACACAAACAATTAATAAAAAGATATGTGAAAAAAGTCTGAGAATGGAGAGGGAGTATTTATTATTTGACATTACAATCTACAGTACATATTTTTAAAACCCTCACCTCCAATGTTCTGCATTGTAATTGATCCAGAAGCTGCAATTTTCCCAGCCAAACCAAATGCCTTCATTCCTAGCTGTTCATATAATAGAGAGCCTACAAACATACAAAATAAATCAATTGAAAAGCTGTATTTTATGAAGGAAAGATAATATGAAGTTAGTAATAACTATTTGTACAATAATAAAAATTTACCATACCTCCTTCATTGGCAGTCTTTAGGAGAAGATGAACTGAATATAAAGAGAATATTGACACAACCACCAAGAGAATCCTAGGAGGGGGGGAAAAAAAGCCAAAAAAACTTTTAGAAAGCCTTAAATGTATTTAGTTTAGCCACATTAATTGTGTTTGAATAGGAAGGATTTAAGATAGAACATAAGAACCAATATCAAAATACAGTGAAATGAAACAATAATTAAGAAAAATAAGTGTAAGTTCCAATACTAGCTGAGAAGGTATGAATCAATCAGTGCTTGTTTATGAAAAGACATCATACTTAAATCCACATTGGAAGGTACCTCTACCTATTTTCATTATTATTTTGTCAACGGGCCCAATTCTAATTTATACTAGATACTGCTGAAGTGGGATTAAATAATACTTACATTGACTTTACACCACTCTAATAGTGTAAAGGGGCCTTAGAGAGGTGCAAGTATAAATGAGAATCAGACCCAATATATTTTTGATTGATCCAATAAATATATTATTTTAACAATATTAAAAAAAACCCACATTATTTTGTATAATAACTGTAACAGCTGTTTTTCTATTTTTACTTTTCCCCCTCACATTCTTAGGTAATTAGATCACAGCTAGTTCATCTCTGAAACACTAGACTTGTGACTGATGTGATTTGTGACTAGGTGAGAAAATCTGCTGAAGTCTGAAAGAAATCACCTTATAGCTGTATGTGATGTTTTTGTGTAAAGCAAGATACAAAGACAGTTAATTGACTGGTAAAGTATGGACGGACAATTAGAAAATGTTAAGAGCTCGTGATTCAGTACGGTTTGTTTTAAAATTCATATACACTGAAGTGATCCAAATGCAGGTCAGTTTTCTTTGCTCAACATTTACTGTTTCACCTGTGCTTAAACAGAGACTGTTAATGGCTCCCAGAAGTTGTCTACTTTTCTTATAGTTTCTATTAGAACTACATATGCTTTATTGAAATGCTCCTTTGTAACCTCTAAAAATTCTCAATGAATACACCCTTCAGCAGCTGTATTGTTCTTTGCAGCTGAAGAACACCACAGTCACAAAGCTGTAATAAATTAAAAAAAACTGCCCCTTCCTACACCAATACAAGCATTCTGCTTTAAAAGAATAGTTCCCAGAGAGACTATAGCTGCTCAAAAAAGTTTTGAAGCTCAGTTTAACGAGTCCTCATTCCCAGTTTGTTCTTTTCATTTTCTGTATGGGTTTTAGTGCTTGTCAAAGTAAAAGATGTAGGGACATGAGCTTCAATCAGGCATATTGTTGACAAGTAATACAATAATCTCCACCAATGTACTGCAGAATACACTGCAAATCATATACAAATAAATTTTCATGATTGTGAAAGGTAAAGATTAAGTGGTGCACTGGTAACTGGACTTCTCTTATTTGTTCATCAGTCAGAAACAGTACTGGAAAGAGCTTACAGATCATAGTGTTTGGTACTACAGAAAACAGATAATAGATATCTATTTCAACACTACCTCAGACTTAACTTAGAATGGCCACTTTATCAGAGTAACAAGGTAGTTTAGTCCAGTGTTTCTCAAATACGGGCACCAGTAGATTTTCTTGAAGCCACAGCCTCCTTGGTGGTGATTGGGGGTGGGGGGGAGGGAGAAGAGGGTGAGGCAAAAAAGCAGCACCCCCACCCTTGTGCCACCAGCAGGGGTTTGGCCCTGCCACCCTCTGGAGCTGCAAATGCCAGGTAAGTTCCCCATTTTCCCAGGGGTGGTGGGACTCGGACTTCCAGCTTCAGCCTTGGGTGGCGAACTGCAGGCTCCAGCTGCGTGACATCAGGCTCCATCCCCCACTTGCGGCGGGGCTTCAGGCTCTAGCGCTGGGCTCACCACCCCTCCACTGCTCCTAGCCTCCACTTTGTCCTCCAGCTCTGATCCCCAGCTGCAGGGCTTTGGGCCCCCCAGTCTCCCCCACCATCACCCCTGTTCCCTACCACCTCCCCATCCAGGGCTTAATTTGTCCCCCAGCTTGCCAGTAAGTCTGCTGTGAAAAGTGGTATTTGTATGTTTGTTTATATCACTTTTCACTGCCTCCCAGTTAATATCACTTTCTAGCTAGCTAATATCACTTTTCACAGAAGCAGACTTACCAGCTAGCAAGTCAAAACAAAGCAACCAAAAGGCAAAACAAAACAAAAAACACAACTTCAAAACACCTTCTTTGTGTTTCTATTCTGTTTAGGTCCAGTAAAGAAGAGAGACAAATGTACATTTATTATCGAGTCTGCCCAAAACAAAATAAAAACCCCCCAAACCCTACATAAATAAATTACTATGATTTGGACATGTATCAGTGCATATTTATTTGTTTTTCCTAAAGTAATTTAGGAAGAATTGTCAGAGTGGCCACCGGCAAGAGTTGGTGGCCACACTCTGAGGCCACCAAAAAAATTACTGTGAGAACCCCTGGGTCCGTGTGCTCATTTTGTTCCTGGCTTCTATGCTGAAGCTACCAAGCACACACACTGAGAACACTTGCTTATATGAACTGCCACCACCAGCTCAGTTCATATAAGCTGCCTAATAATTATCATGTTAAAAATTTAAAGTCACTATCAGCCTGGGCCAGATGTGAACCAATCAGCTAGACATTAAAAGCCTTTTATACTGTTATTAATCCTGTGAGCCATGCACTCTCAGTAACGTCTTAGCAACTGCAACCTGTGCTCTCCTGCATCTAGACTACTAATCATACTTAATTTTGTGATGTTATGTGAACTAGTGTAGCCTTATTTCAGTAGCAATATATTTGAATACAATCTAGAGATGAAAAAAATTAATGAATTAAACCACTGTGGCACCTATGATTGCTAAATTGCTCGCTACAAGTGTTTTTTTTTTTTAAATGAACTGATTATAGCATAATGTGCTGAATTATTCAAATAACTGACTTTAAACTTGCTTCCTCCCACCTATTTTACTTTTTTGTCTACACTAACTCCTAAGAGATGTCACCAGCATAACACCCGGTAGGCTATCATAACCATTACAGAACCTCTTTAGAGCATGGAATTGGGATATAAAAGGGGCAGGTAAATGCCTCTTTGCTATTTTTACTGTATGCACAGCTTTGTTAATTAAATATATATATATATTAATAGTATGTATAAAGAAAAGGGTATATAAAAAAGGTCTTAAGGGAAAAAAAAATCATGCCATGCACTACACCTCCAATAATGGAGATTCCACAACCTCCTTAGGTTATTTGTTCCACTGCTTAACTACCTTGCAATTAGGAAGCTTTTCCTAATGTCTAACCTAAATCTCCCTTATTGCAATTTAAGCCCATTACTTCTTCTCCTGTCCTCCGTGGATAAGGAGAACAATTTATCAATCTTCTCTTTATAACAATCTTTTACATACTTGGAAACTTATGTACCCCCTCAGCGTTCTCTTCTCTAGACCTAACAAACCAATTTTTTCAGTCTTTCCCTCGTAGGTCATGTTTTCTAGACCTTTAATCATTTTTGTTGCTCTTCTCTGGACTTTCTCCAGTTTGTCCACATCTTTCCTGAAATGTGATGCTCAGACCTGAACACAATACTTCAGTTAAGCCTAATCAGTGTAGAGTAGAGCAGAAGAATTACTTCTCATGTCTTGTTACAACACTTCTGCTAATACATTGCAGAATGTTTGCTTTTTTTGCAACAGTGTTATACTGTTCATATTTAGCTTGTGATCCACTATGACCCCCAAATCCCTTTCTGCAGTACTCCTTCCTAGGCAGTCATTTCCCATTTTGTACCTGTGCAACTGATTGAAAATACTCCAGTTAGGAAGGAACAATTTGTCCTTGTTGAATTTCACCCTATTTATTTCATGTCATTTCTCCAGTTTGTCAAGATCATTTTGACTTCTAAGCCTATCCTCCAAAGCACTTGCAAACCTCCCAGCTTGGTATCGTCCACACAATTTGTAAGTGTACTTTCCATTTCATTTATTCAAATTATCCATGAAGACATTGACTAGAAGTGGACTCAGGACAGATCCACATGGGACTCCACTCTACATGCCCTTCCAGCCTGACCTGTGAACCACTGATAACTCCCTGAATACCATTTTCAAACCAGTTGTGCACCTACCTTGCAATAGGTTCATCTAGCCCAGTGGTTCTCAAACTTATTTGATTCCCCCCCACTCCCACTTGTGTCTGTAGTCATTTACACACCCCCACAAGTACATATACTGCCACTCAGTTCTGAAAGCAGATTGGAGAGCGGCAGCTGCAGGCCAAGCACCCAGTGCTGAAGGCAGTGCTGCCGCCAGCAGCAATGTAGAAGTTAGGGTGGCATTTATGACACTGCCACTCTTACTTCTCCATTACTGCTGGCAGCGGCACTGCCTTCAGAGCTGTGCGCTTGGCTAGCGGCCACCACTCTCTGGCTGCCCAGCTTGGAAGGCAGAGTGGGGTGTGGTGGCTGCTGGCCGGCAGGTGGAAGGCAGCGCCACCCTCAGTAAGGTAAGGCACACCCAGCCAGCAGCTGCTACTCTTCTAAAGCTTCTCCCCTCCCTCCCCCTGAATATATTCCATGTCCCCTAGGCTATATTTCTCTAGTTTGCTTCTGAGAAGGTCATGTGAGACCGTATGAAAACCTAGTTAAAGTTGAGCTATATCACATTTACTACTTCTGTCTATCCACAAGGTTTGTAACCGTTTCAAAGAAAGACCTGAAGAACAGCTCTGTATGGCTCACAAGCTTGTCTTTCTCACTAACAGAAAGTGGTCCAATAAAAGATATTACTCACCTACCTTGTCTCTCCACTATCCTGGGACCAACACAGCTACAACTACACTGGATACCGCTAATATTGTCTATTAACAGATACATGGCAGAAGAGCCTTTTTTAAATTAACCAAAACATACTTACACAAAAAGAATAATTCCAGTGTTTGCCATGGCATAAGAAAGTCCAAGGATGCCACTACCCATAATAACATTGCTCAGATTAAACGCTGACATTCCAAAGGAAGTAGTACCTGGATGCTGTGTAAGGGAAGGAAAAGCTAATAATTAATAGAGAACCAGTGATTTATTCATGCTTTAGATTTGAATTTAAATGAACATTTTCCACTTTTCAAGGTTAAATATTTGAAAGTAAAGCAATTGTTCAGTGTGCTAATTTTAAAACTTCGTTAGTGCTTACTTACATATTCAATGTCATACTTCTTCTTTCCAAGATTGGATTCAAGCAGGAAATTTTGATTTTCTGGATCCCTGTCTACACATGGTCTGTAAGAAAAAATAAATAAATCCATATTTAATTGTTATAACGAACCAGTTATACATTAATTGCCTTTAAGAAGTTAGTTGTTTCTGTTTTTTATTCTGTTTCAAAGGGAATTAGAAAATCAGCAAATCATCCAACAAAACTAAATACATAATCTGTCATCTGCAAAATGACTATAAAAATTTTGTATATTCAACTTCCTATATTTGTAATAAATGTAAAAATTAAAAACATTAAGATCTAGCAAGGCATTTTAAAAGAGTACTTTAAAGGTGTGAAGTACATTATGTGTAATAGAGTACAAATATTAACAAATAGAAACAAAACTAAGAGCAATGCAAAATCCCTCTAACCTTATAGGTGCTTTGGTTGGATATGGATAATTGAAGTCATTGCTGTTGGAGCTAAAGCTACTGCTGTCTTCATCTGGAGAGATGTTAAACTTGCTCACGTCTGCTCTATCCATGATGGGAATTCAATTAGCTTTTCCCAGTATTAGATGAAGTGGGGAATATTTGGCCTGATGACTGCCCCTCGGTGGCAGTCTTCACTGAGCTCGCTCTTTTGTCCTTGGATGCCGGATTTGCCTTGCCTGTGAAGGTAAAAAGGAAACGTCAATACTGCAGTGGTCTATCAAGCGGGTCACGTGAAGAGCGGCGGCTTGCTGCTGCTCTGGGGTTGATTCATCGCCAGCCAGACGAGTGGAAAAGTACCAGCCGAGGAGGGGCGGAGAGGAAAAGTACAAGATACTGACTACAACGGAGAACAAAGATAAATCTTCAACTACAACACCCAAGCACACGCCAGAAGATGTGATCTGCATAGGAAAGGGTCTGCCAGTGTATATGTACGTTGGGCTTTCTGAGACATGCTCTTTCATTCACACACAAAGGCAAAAAAATGAAATCAAGATCACACGCTCCAGCTGCTAAGAAGACATTTATATCTGAAGATCAAATCCACACAATTTACATAACTTACGTGGGGACTAATCATATTGCAATGTAAAAACTATTATATTCACATTAAGAGTTATAACGGAGAAGTACCAACACAGTATACTATAATGAAAAATATTTGTTATATTAATAAAATATCCTTACACATAGATGTATCTGATCACACACACGTGTACTATATGTGTGAAAGAGAAATACCTCCAGTCCACCCTTCCTGCGTCAGAAAAGAAAGCTGATGCAACAGCCATGTGCGATTGTCATATTCACTCTTGCTTAACCTTCCCCTCAAACATTTCCATACCGCTCCCTGCTTTCTATTTCCCTCCCCCCTTCCAGGGACATGGGATCCCTGCAGTTTAAATGGGGAAAAAATGCAAATCAGTCACAAGACTGCAGCAGCAGCGTGGGTTTTTTTTTTTTTACCTTGGAAGGAAGCAGCAGCTGGGGCGGGATTTTGCGTCCGTCTGACCCACTCTCACACACAGAAAATCCCTCGCAGGGGGTTTTAATATCGTTTCCGAAACATAATATTGGCCTTAACTAAAGGCACCAATAATCCACTCAGCGATTTAAAGCCCAGACCCCTCACCCCCACAACCACACGAGCAATAAGCACAGTACTTACCTTGGCGAAGCTGAAAACCCAGGATTTTCCCTCTGAAATCCTCAGAATACCGACGAGATCTTTTTCTAAATTGATAATTTTAAATGTTCTTGAAAGGAAAAAACGACAATCCTTAAAGTAGAAAATAAATAAAGAAAAGTACCAAAAATTCGTTTAAAAGCCACCGATACACGAGAAAAAAATTAAGGTTCTCCTTCTACTCAAACCCTCAGCTGATAAGGAGAGCATGTGGCTTTGGTCAGGCAGTGCTGTTATCCCGGCCGGGCAGCCGGATATTGCTCCCGTACGACTTTGCTACAGGTCTGAAAAATGTCTCTGCTGCTTCTGCTTTTTGAGAGTGGGCTGCGGAGACGCGCGGCGGAGAGAGGAAAGGGCGAGGCACCTACATACACAGCAATGTGCCGCCTCTCCTTTGTATACCAACACCAGCCCGGCTCCCTGCGCTTCGTAGCCACGCCCCCGGCTCATTTCCTCTCTCGCTAGGCTTAAGATGCCGCTCAGGCGCTGTCACTAAACCCCCTCCTCTATCGACGAGAAATACCACGAGAACATTATTTAGCAGTGCACTGATGTAACACTGGAGACAAACTGTACTTAACTAACCCCCCATCACCAAACGAGGTACCACCACTACTTTGTGTTCACCTATTTCAGAGGATCTCAAAGGGCCTGACATCAATTTATGAAACCTCACAACACTAGAGTGAGTGAGGTAGGCCGCCTTTCAGAGAGAAAACAGAGATACAGAGAGGTTCAGTGAATGCATGATGCAATAACCATAATTCTTTCAAGGACATAATTCATTCATTACTGAAACATCTGCGGTTTCAACTTCCCCTATCTTTAAAATCCTACTTCACAGGGGTGGGGTGAGGCTGTTTGTAAAGAACTCCTTGGTGTAAAGAAATTCTCACTTGCCAATTGCAGTTTAAAGAGTATTTGATTTCAGTACCATTTAAATGGGTGTAGCTGAGACTCCCCCGTCCATCATTGTGGATGATCCCCAGACTCTCACTGTTTTCAGTCATCCCCTCTTCAGTGTTTGTAAAAGCAGCAAAGAGTCCTGTGGCACCTTATAGACTAACAGACGAATTGGAGCATGAACTTCTCCAATACGTCTGTTAGTCTATAAGGTGCCACAGGACTCTTTGCTGCTCTTACAGATCCAGACTAACACGGCTACCCCTCTGATCTTTAGTGTTTGTATCACGTTACAATGATGCAAAGGTTACTGAGGTGAAAGCTGATCAGTCTCACGGTCCTACTGCTGACATTTATTATTTGTAATGTATGATGCGGTGCGCGCACATATAAATCCAGATGGTAGCTCGAGTTTAAAAGGAACCCTTAGGCTTGCGTCATTGGAGTATTTTCCTAGCCCTTCGCCTGGAGTCTCACACTTTTTAAGGGGCCCAGGAAGGGGGACACAACTCCTTTATCATAACTCAGCCAATGTCTTACTATTTCCCCCCTAGTGATCGTTGGAGGATTTTGCTCTCTCTACGATGTAAGCAGATTGTGGCGGGGTGAGGGTCAGTACTAAGCATTACCGCCTCTCCAGGGAGAGCTGGACATGGATTTTATTCTATGGCTCGTCTCCCCCCTCTGGGAAGTTGGTGGGGGGATTTCGCTATCTTTCTCCCGTGCAGGGATGTAGACAAATGTTCCACTGTATTTCACACGCCTTTAGCGAGTGGCCTTGGGAGGGAGGGGGAGAGATTTGCGGGAAGTCCCTCCCTCTGTGTGTTGCGAAGGGGGGAGCAGTCTGTTGTTAGTGCAACGTGCGCTCCCCCCGGCAGGTATCCCTCCCTCACACGGCCCCAGTCCTTTAATTCCTTCCCGCCGGCGGCTTTGCGCATCGGCCGGAGCTGGAGGGGGATGGGTGCGCGCATTTTGCAGCGCGGGTGGCCCTGTAGGGTGCGGTGTTTGTGACGGCCGATGGAGCCCCCTGCTGTGGGCTCTCTCGGGAGGGGCGCACGTGTCCGTGCGGCGGGTGTATGGGGTGGAGAGCCGGGAAGGGGGTTGTGTGCTGGCTGGGCTAGCTTCGTGCGTCTGAGCTGTGCGGCCACGGCCCGGGCGGTGTTTGCCGCACGCCGTATTCTAGCCCTTCCCCTCGTCACGGCTGCAATGGGGTTTCCCCCCGGGAGCGCCATGCACAGCAACCCAGCGCGCTTGGAACTCAGCGCACACGTGCCCCCACGCGGGCCAGGATGGGGGGGGGCGCGGTGTCCTCCCCCAGGGGCACGGGGCGCACGGATTTAAGGCGCAGCTGCTAAATTCAGGGGTGCTCCTCTTTAGTGGCCGACCGCGCCCCATCGTGGCTAAGGGGTTCTCCCCGGCAGGGCGGCGGGAGCAGCTCGGGTACTCGGCGCCTCGAGACCCGGGGTCTCAGCCCGGCGGCGCGAGCCGACCGTTAGGTTCCAGCCTGCCCGGATAGAGGCGCCGAAAGTTCTAGAGCAGGCTGGGGCGGGGGTGACGGCGGAAGCGGGGGGAGTTGAAGAGGAGGAAGAGGGCGGGGCCTTGCTGAGGGCGGGGCAAAGGTTCTAAAAATTTTCCATAACTGCTGCAACCGAGAGACGAGGTGTTCGCTGGCTCCGCCCCCTCCCGACGCGTTAGTCAGCGCCCAGGCCAGGCAGGCAGGAGCCTGCGGGAGCAGGAATCCGGGGCTGCTGCTCACGCGCTGTTCACGTGCGCGCGCTGCCAGGGTCAGGGCACCTGCTGTGCTCCTTTTCCCTTCCCTCTGTCCGGTCCGGGTCTGAACCAGGGCAAGGGGTGCCCGGGCTGCGGGTACAGACCCGCACCCGGTGCCGCTGGCTGCGGGACTCCCCCCGTGACTCAGGTTGCCAGCAGCCACACGGATCTGGCCTGTTTGCATGTTGTCAAGGAACTGAAGGAAGGCACCAAACGCCCTGCACACATGGTGGCTAAGGGGGGCGATCTCCTGACACTCTTGCAGGGTTTGGCGCTGCCCATGGGCACTGGCCCAGCTCGGCCACAGCAGCCCTTTAGAACCACACGTGAGTTCGGTTGTTAAACGTGGCCCTCAGGCAAATGAGGCTGGGAAGTTTGGCGCCTTGGGAAAGAGATGCTCAGTGCCCAGCAAAGGGCTGATCAAGGCAAATGTGCCACAGGCAGGGTGGCCACTGACACATGCCCTGAACACAGCACATGGACATTCCAGTACTTCCAGGAATGATGTGACCCTGCCCCTGCTGGTGTGACCTTGTGCCTGTGACTTTGCCCCTCAGCATGATTCTGCCACTTGTGATGTGACTGTGCCACTGCTGGTATGACCTGACCCCTGCTGGTGACCCCTGCCTCTGCCAGCATGATGGCACTTGGGAGGTCATGCTTGTGAGGGGTGCAGCAATGTGATCTTCAAAATGCTGTCTGTTGTGCATGCTACCAATCAAAACCATGTCCCATTTAGTCTCTGTACCAGAATAGATGGTGAGGGTGAGTTATATGGGCCCATAATGCCCGTGCTTCACCAATATTAAGGAAGGTGGGCCTGGCTCCACCATGTTTGGGCTTATATTTTCAGAGCCTTCCCATCCATAGGACAGACCGGAACAACCGCCCCAGGCCCTGTGCTTCAGGGGGACGTGGGGTCCAGGGTGGCCTAGTGCCGGCAGCAGTGAGCAACTCAGCCCCAGCCCACCCCCGTCCCCACTCCATCCCTCCCCCCAAGCCCCTGCCGTGGACCCCACGTCCCCTTGAAGCACGGGGCCCCCCAAAGCACAGGGCCCGGGGCGGTTGCCCCAGTCCATCCTATGGACAGGACGGCTCTGCTTGGACCTGTTCTGGGCACCACCAAAAATTTTACAAACCTGGCACCCATGTGTACCAGACAGAGGACAAACCATAGAAAAACAGCAGTGTTCATCTGAATGGCCTACCTACCCACAGGTGTTCACATGCGTTACCTGTCTGCATCTGAAAGTGGGATTTGTTCTTAAGTTTTCAATGTAAAATAAAACTTGTGATTTGATGTATTTTAACATTATGTGAAGGGTGCCTATAGCCTGTCAGTAAGCACCCTTAATGCTTGTATAAATCCAGATAAATAAATACATCATAAAAGCTACTTTGCAAAATCAGCAACCACCAGAAGAATCAAACCAAAGCAAATTCATGCTCCACAGCTCAGTTTACTGGGAAACCTAAAAAGCACAATAATAGAGGTAAACAATGTGTGTCCACTTTAATTTTGGAGAGAAAAATGATTAAATGCCAAAGTGAAGCTAAAACATTTGATAAATGTAAAAGCCATTTATGCACAAATTGCCATAATCATTACACCTCTTGTAGAAGAGAAAAGAAGTATCAACAAACCATAACATAAAAAGAGAATTTGAAAAAAAAAATTGTCTTGGAGAATATGAAAGTTTTCATGGCTGCTACTTTGTTGGGCCGTGATCCAGCAAACACTTAAGTATGTGCATAATATTAAGCAGGTGAACAGTCCCATCTAAATCAATGACACTACTCATGTTTAAAGTTAGGCCTCTGTGAAGTGCTTTGCTGGATCGGCACCTGGAGATTTTTCACTGCTACTGGTTTAAGGATGAGATAAAGACTTGTTAGAGGGTTGAGTTAATAAGTGAATAATTTATCAAGGGACAGGAGTGGTGCTGTTATGTATGAGAAGATAATTAATGAATATAAATAATCTAGAAAGAAAGTATTATTGGTATTATTTGTATTATGGTAGTGCCTAGGACTCACAGGGCCCCATTGTGATAGGCACTTTACAAACACGTAGCAAATGGACATTCCCTGCCCTGAAGAATTTACAATCTCTGAACTCCTTCATCTATCATAGAACCTATAGTTGGTTCAGTAAAATCTATTACATTTTTTACCTTGCCCATTTTTTCCCAAGGACCAGTGCCAATGTAAACAGTTCCTGGCTATTTTAATTCTGAATTTCTTGACTTAATTTGTTTTGCAATTGAAAAATTATTTAAATACCATTATGTCTCTTCCATATATTTTGGAGGCAGAATAACAATCATCATACTCATTGTTTCCTTCCACTACCACTTTACCACTTATTCTTCCTTTTATGCCTTTTCTTTTTATTCATCCTTGCTCCTTTCTTCTTTTTGCTTGTTTCCTTCCCTTTTCTCTTCAGCATTTTTATATTCCTTCTCCTTCCCTTTTCTTCAGACTTTTCTCCTCATCCTTAACCCCTTACCCTCCCTCATCTTTATACCTAAAATGTTCTTGTCCTGCCTCCTCTCCCTTCCACTTTGTTCCTTGTAGGTGGTCTTCAACCACTTCAGCCCTCCTTATAATACTTAGTGCTTTATGGATAGTTAAAAGGGAACAGAATTTTCTGTATGAAGTTTGTGTACCTACTATAGTTATCCATGTAATACATAAGACTGTTAAAAATGAAAGAAGTTAGTGAAAAATACTTTTCTATATTTTTTGTGTGTATTGATAGCTTTGTGTACAGTTTCACTATTGCCTGTAGAGTCATTTTTCTTTGCTGAAAAGATCCTATAAACATCAGTGGAATGAACCTTTATGAATAAAAAAAAAAAATTCCTCAGAACATATTTAAAGGTTGCTCTGTGAGAAATTAGTTTAAAAAAATTAGTCAATATAAAATACTTCATGTTGATTGTGTTTCTTTAAAGTAGGCCACAACAGAAGCTTCAGATGTCAGTGGTGAGATTGCAATCTTGAGTGAACTCTGTAAATATATTTCATATTAACAGACAGACTGTGGCATGCTAGTATGGGATCTTATCCTGTACTCCTTTCTCAGGTAAAACTCCCACCGAAGCCAACAAGAATTGTGAGCGTGTATGCTGCCCATATGATGGTGACTCACATATTAAGAGTATCATTCAAAACCTTATTTAATCCTCAAATATATATTCCTGGGTTCATCCTAGCCTAGTTTTAGCTTTCCAATATGATCACCACAAAATCATTATGTTAAAAAACATCAACTTTTTAAACAAAATTATATTTACTATATTAAAATTTAGACTTATACCAAAAGTAGGTAGGAATCCTGAGTCTTGCTTTTTAAGCCATACAGTTGTGCCATTGTATTTGAGTTCACTCAGAACAGTGGATTCTGCATTTAATATATACAACAATACCCACACACAAAAATGAGTCAGCCTTAAAAGGGCACTGGTAAATGCTATGAAAAAGACTTTTACTTTATGTTTTTCACTCTATAACATTCTCTTAAGAGGTTTAAAAATAGTATTTCTCTCCATTAATCTTGAACTTTTCCACTCAGCAAACATTGATTTTCTCCCTGTGTTGTGTGAAATTAACATCAGTTTTTTATTTATCTTTTTGCTGTGTGATAATGCAGTACAATTTGGGGAATAGTATTTGTTAGCTCAAGCTCCCTCTACTGTCTCAATCCTCCCCTTCCCCCCCCCCCCCCCCCTCATTTTATTGTCTAGCTCCTTCAGGGATCAGAACTATATTTTTTGTTCTTGTAAATTTTGCTGATGATGGAAAATCGATTTTAAAATAGATATTTAGAATCTCAAAAATGTTTGTCACACATTTACTTTGTTGATTATGTATAAACATAATTTATGATGTCAACAAAGCTCTCAATCCACTTCAGAGCTAGAAAAGGTCACTTACATTTTTGTGGGCCCCACAAAAATGGAAGAGTGGTTCAGAGGGCCACACAATGGTGTTATATTCCCAAGGGAGAGAAACTATAGCAATTGGCAGGGGTCCCAACATGCCTCCATACTAGTCCCACAAGCTTCAGTGTGAAGAACAATGATGGAGAGGAGGAGCCATGGGATACGTATTTACATTAATCCAATGGCCTGAATGCACCACGGCATCTTTGGACAGGATACTGCACATCAGGGAAAGCCTTCATAACTTTTGGCAGTAGAGGGTAGAAAGCATTACCCAGAATCGTAGTGGAAACAAATACTCCATTCATATTCATATTTTTTGGTGGGAACAACACACCTGCCTGCTCACTCTTGAACAATCCTGAGTTACTTTACAGGTGTATCTAACATATGTATCTTTGAATTTCTCCCAATGGCCTACCAAGGTCTGCATCGTGAGGGAGCAATGGGCCAGATCCTCAAATGTATTTAGGTACCTAATTCCAATTTAAATTAATGGGAGTTAGGCATCTAAGTAACTTTGAGGATCTGGGCCAGGGGTTGGCAACCTCTGGCACGCGGCTTGCCAGGGTAAGCACATCCCTCAGCCCGCGCCACTTCCCACAGCCCCCATTGGCCTGAAGCCAGTGGGAGCCAGTGGGAGCCGCGATCGGCCGAACCTGCGGACACGGCAGGTAAACAAACTGGCCTGGCCCGCCAGGGTGCTTACCCTGGCGAGCAGCATGCCATAGGTTGCCGACCCCTGATCGGGGCCAACAGCCCTTTCTGTAGATACAAGTATTTGCTCCTTGATGAGTGGAGGGGATGGAGATGTGGGCACATAAGAGTTATCTATGGCTTTGGCACAATTTGGGAAACCTTAGCTATTCAGAACCTGCAGTCATCTCAAGGATGTTAGCCACCTTTAACACATATGCAGGCAGCATAGCAGTTATTGGCTTACAAACAACTATTACCAGAGTGCCAATGGTGAACCTGCCAACCGTAATCTGGCTCCCAACAGACCTGTAACTTTCAGGTATGGCCAGTTTCCAGAGGACAATGGGCATATACTTCTGGAGTGGTATTGCCTTTCTAATCCTTGAGTTATGATACTCCAGAGCTAGGATGAGATCCTCACACAGTTCCAGAAATGTGGCCTTCCTCATCCTTAAGTTCTCAGTCTACTGCTGTCCATCCCATGTCTCCATACCACGCTGCCTTTAGGGGCTGGGTCTAGATCTGCCACTAAAAAAAGTGCTCTTCCTCCATCATGAGAGATGGGATCCATTAGCTGGCACTGGGAGATTGGCCTGAGGCAGGCTTGGGTGATTGGTTTTACACAATATATGAGTGTTTCTTGGCCACAGGTGTGAATCAGGTGCTATTTAAAAATTTCTCTGCAGAGGAGCTGAATGAATGTTAGGACATATGTACGGTATGCTAATAATTTTTCTCTCTGTACTTCTTTCAGTAGTTGTCAATGGCATGCAGGATTGAGTTCTTAGGGAAAGATTGTGGCCAGAGCCAAAGGCATGCACATAAAGGTGTTAGTTAACCAGGGGAGAAGGGCTCAAAGAACTTTCTTCCCTTTCAAACATTTGCAGGAAATGGCTTCATTGTAAATAGAAAATAGATGAGCCATACGTACCCTGCCTCCCTCCATGCTACCCAGCAAAGCTGGACAGCTAGATAGGGGAGTACATAAGGCACCCTCACATGGGATATAGCAGTGGGTATGGTGCTCATGCGGACCTGGAAACTATGGAAGGCATTGCTCTTTGGGAAACCCAAGGCCCTCCAGAGTTCCTGGTGGGATGGTGCCATTTCACATCAGTTAGCTGTATGCATCCTGAACTCCACTGACGTCAGTGAAAGTTTAGGTACACAGGTATACAGCAAAAGATAAGTGATTTAAAAATAGTTACATCATTTTAAACTCTTTATATTAATTATAGAAAATTCATATTTACATAAGATTAAGTTGTCTTCAGTCAATGACATTTAGTGAGAGTTTGGACCCAATCCTGCAATTGACACCTGGAGGGTATAGGACTCCATGTGAAATGAGTCAATTATAGCGTTGGGGCTTTAGCTGGTAAAGAGTAGTAACGTTTGGGGCGTTGAGTCACCACGATCAGCTGGGCTGGCGAGCTCCCCACGCTGATCAAATAGGAAATGGGAATTCAAAAGTTCCTGGAGCTTTAACAGGGGAGGAGTTGTTTCCTGTGTACCTGGCTGCTGTGCAGCAGCGTTGAAAATGATCTCCAGACTGGTCTCAGTGGAGCATTGTGGGACACCTCCTTGAGGCCAATTCAGTCAACTTACACAATGCTGTGTCTACACTGCCTCTCTGTCGACCCATCAACATTGAATTAAGTGCTATGCCTCTCAAGGAGGTGGAATAATTAAGTCGATGTTACAGGTGAGTTAGGTCGGGCAGAAGGGACCTGGTAGTGTAGATACATACATTATTAGGTCAACAGAAGGTGGCTTCCCTCGAGATAGGTTTGTACAGGTTGAACCTCTCTAATCTGGCACTCCCTAGTCCGCCAACATCCATGGTCTGGCATAGGTGCTGACTCCGTGGGTGCTCTGGGACTGGAGCAACCATGGGGAAAAATTAATGGGTGCAGAGCATCTACCATTGCCAAGCTCCCTCCCACCCCCTGCACCTCTCACGCATCGGCAGCCCTGTGCTTACCAACTCCTCCTCCCTCCCAGTGCTTCCTGAGCGCCACAAATAGCTGATTCGCGGCGTTCAAGCTCCGGGAGGGAGGGGGAGGACCTGGGACCGGTGGCTGGGATCCTGGGTGAGGGGCCGGCTGCTGGGACCCCGGGTGGCAGTAGGGCCCCCAGGCGGGGGGCCACGCTGGGTGTAAAGCCTACTTCCCATTCCTATGGAGACCTGCTGGCACTCTGCATTGATCTCCCATGGTTCGGCAAATTCTCTGGTTCGGCCAGGTCAGGTCAGTTCCCAAGAGTTCTGGACTAGAGAGGTTCAATCTGTAGTGTAGACCAGGTTTTAGATTATGATGATCTATTTTTGAATGTAGAATTGTATTTAATCTGTAAGTGAGCATGTAAACCTAGCATTTATATGACAGCCTTCCAGATTTTAAATATAGCTGATCTTCTGTCCCTCCTTATATAAATCCAGAAACTAAAAATATTGTAGAACTGTAAGTCTTTACAGCAGTTTACAGATAATAAAACATGCCAGTACATTTATTACATAGCATCTGGTCCTAAATTTTAACACTGTGATGTAAAATGTATCAAACTAACAAAAAACATGTTTCTATAAATTAAAAGGAACTATGAAAGACGTCTATTTATTGAGGTACCATAAAATGAAATATCATACAGTATGAACTGATCTGTTTTCATGCTTCCATATAGCACAGAGGTGGGTAAACTATGGTCTACGGGCCACATCCGCCCGTGGGACTGTCCTGGCCAGCCCTTGAGCTCCCAGCCCCTCTCCCGCTGCCTCCCCTCCCCCACAGCCACGCTGTCGCGCGGACAGCACTCTGGGCAGCGGGGTTGTGCGTTCCTGCAGGGCAGTGTGGTAGCATGTCTGGCTCCAGCCGGGCGGCGTGGCTGCCACACATGCTGCTCTGAGCAGCATGGTAAGGGGGCCGGAGGTTGGATAAGGGGCAGGGAGTCCCGGGGGGCAGTCAGGGGACAGGGAGCAGGGGGCAGTTGGATGGGGCGGAGGTTCTGGGGGGCGGTCAGGGATGGGGAACGTGGGGGGGGTTGGATAAGAGTGGGAGTCTCAGGGGGCTGGGGTGTGGATAGCGGTTAGGGGATGAGGAACAGGGAGGGTTGGATAGGTGTGGGGACCTGAGGGGCCTGTCAGGGGGCTGGGGTGTGGATAGGGGTCGGAGCAGTCAGGGGACTGGGAGCAGGGGGGTTGGATGGAGGTGGAGTCCCAGGGGGTGGTTGGGGCAGGGGTCCCGGGAGGGGGCGGTTAGGGGACAAGGAGCTAGGGGGGTTGGATGGATCGAGGGTTCTGAGGGGACAGTCAGGGAGTGGGAAGTGGGAGGGGTCAGATAGGGGGCAGGGGCCAGGCTGTTTCGGGAGGCACAGCCTTCACTACCTGGCCCTTCATATAGTTTTGCAGGCCCAATGTAGCCCTCAGACCAAAAAGTTTGCCCACCCCTGATATAGTACATGGGCTTAATCCGTCAAAGGTTTATTCATTTGAGTAATTAAATCGATCTCACATTCTACTTGTGGTCCTTTTCTAGAAAATAGGTGTGCTAGCACAAAGTCCTGTGCTCATGTGGAACCACTTTGAAGTCAGTGGGATTCCTTGTGGCGTTTGTTGTCAGGACTGGGACCTGTGTGATTAAGGACATGCATGACTGGTGCCTATATTTTATAACTTTCTTCATGGATGATGTATAGAAGGTTTCCATTGTGCTGAAAAGTGTATTACTTTCATGGTACATTCAGAGGTACTTTCAACAGAATAAATAGTTTTGACTAAAAAATACAGGAGTACAGGGTGTACAGAGAGAAACAAGCAAAAAAGAGACCCTCAACAACTTATACAATTTATGCAAGGGCCACCTTATATGAAAGATTACCACATATTAGTAATAGTCGTAAATGTGTTCAAATACTTTACCTCCTCCTGTCTATTTTTTGTACAGTTAACAGTCAAATTTTTTTATTGTCTATACATTATGCGTTGCTATTAAGCATATGACCAGTTGGGAAAGGTAGCCTGACAACATGCAAATTTAGGGAGTGCTTCTTACACAATTTTGCTAATGTCTTACCTGACTTATATTGCTTAATATCTGTAGTCATGGGGCCTTGACCTCCTCCTATAGTAGTCTATTCCACTATCCAATTGCTCAGCTAACATAGTGCTAAATTCTCTGCTGGCAAAACTCCATAGAAGTAACTCCATTGAGTTGTGATAGCAAAGCTTTTGGTCCATATAGTCTAAACTTTTCTTGCTCTAGATTCAGTGCTGTAACTAGCAAGAAATGACTGAAGAAAATCCAACCATCTACCCACACAAATTTATGTAACCAGCCTCACTATAAGGCATTTCCTGTGTGCCTTTTTATGGAAATCTGCAAACATTTATAGAAGGCTGGCTTAGTCACACTAGTTTTGCAAATATGGGCTATATTTTTGGTAAATGCCTGATTTATTACAATATTTTTATATGTTTGACTTGGCACAAACTAGAAAGGGTATTTGTAATTTCACTTATTAACAGAGTAATATTTTTAAAAATATCAGTTGTGATCTCTTAATAGTTTAAGTCCATATCTATCCATCTACACACATGGTCAATGTATATAGAGATAAAAAGATATGGACGTAAACTGTTTACACACATACCGTATATACTCATATATACATACATTTACAAATATACAGTATGTGTGTATATATATATATATATATATATATATATATATATATGGAGTGAGTACAAATGAGATAGGAAGAGGAAGAGAGAGAGAATAGAAGATCAAGTGATATGGTATAAAATTTTTATTGGCATAAGCTCTCACTCATTGAGGCATTTATAAAAGTGGGCCCTGGTGAAGCCAGTGGGACTACTCACATCAGTATGTATTTCGTAGCATTGGACTCCTATATTATAGGCACCTTGGGGCAGGGATCATGTCTTTTAATTGGTCTGTAAAGCACCCAGCACAGTTTAGGCTCTGTATAAATAATAATGACCATGAGTTGTGAAGCTGTAAGAGAGTTAGGCATGATAGTCAAAGTGAATGCTAACAGGCTGAGCGACCGCCAGAGGGGGCGTGGACAACGGCGAGCTAATTTCCCAGATGAGCCATGAAAAGGTGCTGCCAAGCAGTGGGGAGCACGTGCCCATTATAGGAGAAAAGAAGGAAACATTTTTCTGTCACTTTATTTTTTATATGGTTACATCTTAAAGCTGCTTGGAGGTTTGGATGCCAGACGCATCCAGGCAGAAATGGATTAGTAAGGATAATGCAGGTGAGATGGTCAAAGGTGCAGGGCAAATGCAGCTTGTCATATGGCTTTCCAATTTATCACATGATTGTCCTTATTGCATGTGTCATGGGTGTAATTTATATGACAAATATGCTCAGCTAATTAAACAGATGGCAACATTGGAAACAGGAATATATATATATATATATATATATATATATATAGTGATAGACCCAGACCAGTTGGGAACAGCAGAGTAGCAGAAGGGAGATATACTGGCCACTGGATAAGTAGTTTTCTGTTCCCTGAGTGACCAGAGCAGGGGCTGCTCCAGGCTAATAGACCACCTGACTCCAATTAACCTGCTAAGAGTCAGGTGAGGCAGTTAAGCATCTGATGCTAATTAAGGCCCCTCTGATGCTATAAAAGGGCTCACTCCAGTCAAGCCAGGGGAGAGGAAGTGTGTGTGAGGAACTGGGAACAAGAGGTGTGCAAGAAGCTGAGAGTGAGTAGGTGTACTGCTGGAGGACTGAGAAGTACAAGCGTTATCAGACATCAGAAGGAAGGTCCGGTGGTGAGGACAAAGAAGGTGTTGGGAGGAGGCCATGGGGAAGTAGCCCAGGGAGTTGTAGGTGTTGTGCAACTGTACCAGGAGGCACTCTAAACAGCTGCAGTCCACAGGGCCCTGGGCTGGAACCTGGAGTAGAGGGCAGGCCTGGGTTCCCCCCATACCTCCCAACTCCTGATCAAACACGAGGAATTGACCTGGATTAGTTTAGTTTTTTTTACAGATTATTTTTCAATGTGTGTTGTAGTTAATATACCATTAAAGCAACAGAAAGATTCCCCTTACGGTATATTTTGTTTCTGGAGAGATCCAAGATTTTACTGAATGTTAGCTCTCTTCAGTGGTCTTAAAATCCTGAGAAAGCATTCAGAGACTTTACTGCCTTTATTTGAGCAATATAAATATCGGTATTTCCAAACAATAAGGCTTGATTCTCAAATTTGTCCTCAACAGGATCTCACTGCTTTCCTTTCCTGGAGCATGAAAGATATTCCAAAAGAACATTCTTTAAGGATGGATATGGCCAAGCAGCAAGCGAGGGTAGCGTTTGATGATAGTATTATAATGTGTTAGCAAGAAGTACCAGTGTTGATAAATGCCAGCAGATGTACAATGCTCAAGGTGTTTATAATGGCAGATTCAGGATTAACCAGCTCATCAGTCTTCAAAAGAAAATTAGGAGAAGGTCATCTTTTGTCTGAAGGATATAGGTTGCCTGGACAATACTATTAGGTACATTAGGAATATCTGGCTGGATGAAAAATTGAGACAATTTAGATAATACTCAAAGTGTTTACATTTAAACTGGAGATTTTGAAACTTCTAGTGCAGCTACTGAAAAGTGAAAAGTAATTCTAAATGTCTGTCATGATGTGGACAGATAAAGAATAAGGTCTATATACTGCACAATGGATCCCAATGGGAGGGTGAGATTCCTTGTGAGTGTTTGCACCCTCACAGAGCCCCACTGAGGATGTAGCCCTAAGTGCCCTCTTGTGCAAGGATGTGATAGTAGGCTCTTAGCAGGATAGATGGGCTTAGTCCATCATAACATTAAAATATTAATATAACATTATCTCACTTCTACAGAAACAGAATATTCATATACTGGGTCCAGGTCTCCCCTTTTCACTGAGAAATCTATAGGGCAGGTCCAAAGGGGACTGAGGACTCCATAAGGTTCACCTGAGAGGATTTGCATGGAATCATTCCATTTAGTTGGAAAGATTTAGTAGTCAAGGAGTGGAGAGGTGGCAACCCCCCAACTCCACAGATCCAGTTGATCAATGGGTAAGAGAACCTCTAGAAGCACAAAGGCTGGAAGTGTCCTGCATGGATGATGGTCCCTTCACATAGCTCCACTGACTCACCTCCAGCAGCAGACATGCTGCCACTGGCTGTGTGCCTCTGCTCAGCCACAACTATGGAGAAAACCTCAGTGGAAAGAACATCCAAAACCCAGCAGAGTTCCTTCCCCAGTTAGCACCAATGGAGAGTAATCATTGTCACAGTTTCAGGGTAATTGCATCTGAATTTCCCCTTTGTCCCTCAAGGATCATGTAAAGGTTTCCAGTTCATAGTTGTCACCTCTCTTACGCAGAGATCTGTGTCTTGCTTCTTCCTGACTGGGGATTTTAAGGCTGCACAGCTCCCTGATCTACACTGTAATATCCTGTAACGGTGGTCACCTGCTCCTGGCCTGAAAGGGGTTAAAAGCCAGCCCTTGGAGAGGGCTAGAGCTGGGAGCCTTAGGCTGGGCTGATTGGGAGGCAGGCCTGGCTGCAGGGAGCTAGAGAAGGTACCTGGAGTGGAGCAGGGCTGGGGGAAGGCCAAGGGAGCTGGGGAGCTCTGGCCTGGACACCCCGCCCCCCCAGGCTGCGGCCTAGTAGAAGGCCAAACACCGACTGGGGTTGTCGGGGACAGCCCAAGGCTAGGCAGAGACAGCAGGTCCAAACCCAACCTTGCCTGTGATGAGTGGCTTATACTGCAGTCTACCCCTGGGAGCGGGGGCTAGTTGGTGACTGGTAGTAGCCTATGACTGATGTGAGGTGGGGATAAGAGGGTGGGGGTTCTCTGGGGAGGGGAGACCCTGAGAGTGAGGGGTTACTGCCAGGGGGCAGCACCCCAGATAACAGGGCACCAGAGTCCAGGGAGGGATGTGGGGGCCTAGTGGCAGTGGGACATCGGCCTGCAGAGGGTGCTCCAAGGTTGGAAATGAGTTAATTCCCAAGACACCAGCAGGAGGTGCCACAGGGGTGAGTCCCACATCTCTACATATCCCTAGCAAGCCAGGCTGCCTTAAAAGCCAGTGCTGTGCTTTCTCCAAGGGCTATGACCAGTGTATCAGCAGTTGTAAGTTACTATACAGCTCTTTTTAAGTAAGCATAGTTATTCTGAAGGTAAAAGCATTGCAGAGAAAACATATTAAAATAATAAAAGAACCTACATGCATGCTAGAAAGTTTAACAAAACTCACCCCTAGTTCCAGCCTAGTGTTCTGATAGGTTTTAGCCCTTCAAAACCCCAAACTGGGTTTTCCCATGGTTACAAATTCATCCATTTTAGATCCAGAATCCAAAAGAACAAAGACCGGGCAGATTAGCCATTTCTTTATGTAGCTCAGGCCTTTGACCTTGGCCTTCTATCAGCAGACAATGATCCTCTCCTCAGGGCCTACCTTCAGAAGGCTGGGTTTTTGCATAACCAGAGTTGCGTAATGTACATGAACCTACCCGCAGGGATTCCCCAGGAAATCCACTTAACACTCATTGTCCCCAAAGTCCATTCTTATCTGGCACATTTTCAATATGTTCCTTTGAACTCCCAGGTTTTATGTTGGCCACATATCGACTCTAGAGACATTACATACAGTCCCAGCCCACAATAATACATAAACTTAATACCATAAGGTCTTTCAAAGATATTGCATGATATTGCCATAGCTGTCACACTCGTGAGGTCCAAGACTGAGAGGGACAATGTCATGGAGGCAGCAGTGCCCTCCTTCCAGAGGAGCTCCACCTGCTGCAGTCCTCACAGGTTGCGTAAGGGTGTATAAAGCAGATGTAGGTAAACATGGCATGAGTTGGATTTTACTACTTGTATAATTTAAATTGTCACATGAAAGATTAAACTATTTTTAATTTCCACTTTACAATGAATTAGACATTTGTGTGGACTTGAATTCAATAAATAATAGATCTGGTTGAGAAATTGTTTCTCCCCCATAAAATTAGTGTGGTTTATTTTTTATCATTTTTGTAAAACAAAACAAACAAACAAATAAAACCACCACCAGCACGTCCCAAAAATGTGAAAATCCAATCTTCAGTTTTCAAGGGGAGGAGGGGGGAGATTTGGCGTGGGATTTTTACATGAAAAATCAAACATTTTTGATTAAAATTTCTGTTAAGTTGAAAAGCCATTTTCTATTGGAAAGAAATACTTAGATGGAAAACATTTCAACTGTCTTTAATAAGTAGGGATCTTAAAAAGATAACCCTTTATTTATGTATTATGTAGGCCAATGTGGCTCAAACTATACTTCGCTAGCAATTGGCCATGGAAATCAATAAAATAACTGATATTGAGAACTACTAATGCATCTTCAGCAGGAGTTGGGATAAGATGATGAAAGATTTCACAGGAAATTACAGGAGAAAAAATACTATTTTTCCACACAAAAACTAATTTTCTATTACCTAGCTATAAAAAAGTAGAGTTCCATAGGCAAGCTTGTCTACCATACATTGGTTGCAAGACTAATGCAGACTGATACAGGACTCTTATGCACTAAATAAAACAAGGCAAGATTTTTTTAATAAGATAAAAAGGAATTGTTCTAAAGATACATCAGGATTATCTCGGTTTTGATACGTTTGCCCATCACCATAGCAGCTGAGTGCCTCAGTATAGCACAGAATCTAACTTAATTAACACATTTTATTGAAAAGAATATGGATAAATTATTATAAATTATGATGTCTGCCAGGTAAGTTTGCCTACATGATGCAAATAATCGAAAAGGCCTGATTCTCTTCTCACTTACACAAGTGTAATTCCATTGATGTCAATGGAGTCACTCTTGATTTACACCAGAGTAAGTGAAAGGAGAATCAAGTCTAAAATATTTAACTACCATATGTTAGAAGAATGAATAGCTGACATTGTGATTAAAAGGTATAAGTTTTTTTGGGGGGGGGAAATGGTTTTCTTGCATTGCATGACCATCTCACATTTCCTGTTAAGTAATTTCAGGTTTGGATTAGGTGCAATAAATACAGGCTTAAGCCAAAAGAAAATAATATACTTGTGGAATCGATAGTTCAGGCAATAAGGTTACACATTAGAATATTTTTCTTGATATAAATTTGATAAAAATAATGAGCATGAGAAGATGTAGTATGGCAGTAGAAAATCTCAACATTTTATTATGGTTGAGTAAAATTTGTCCTGAGGACTCTTATTATACAGCTATAATTGGAAGTTAGCATTTTGAATTTTAGAGAAAGTTACTATAAAAAGGTGGAAAAGAGGAAACAATGTGATATATAAAGAAAATCTGAAAGGTTATTTAAAAAAATTTGACTTGTTTTAGACATTAGAAATTCAGGTACTGTCCTGGAGACTCGGTCGGTTTGTCTCAATCAGGAAAATGTAATGCGTTTAGGTTGGGTTTAGCTAATACATGATATAACCCCGTATCTACACTAGGAAAAAGATCAAGTTTAGGTCAGGTTTAGTTAGAAGTGCACAATACAATCTTTTATACCTCCCAATGGTTGTCCCAAGATAGGGAATAATAGAATTAACATTCCTGATATTTCTCAGGTAAAAATAAGCAGAAGGAAAAAAATTTAAAAAATCCATGGAGGCCTTTTTAAAGTCCCAAAGAACACATGCCAATTTAAAGAAAAAAGATTCTTTCCAGGTTTCCTTTAAAATGAAAGGTGCATAGTGCAGTTTTGTTTGCTTATGGAATCAACATTTCTAAAAGCTTCTGTTAAAATGAATTTGAATGAGGCTTTTTGTACAACAAACAATTTTTTCATGATCACAGTAGGCCCAATTCTGCAAGCCCTCCACTGCTGGAACTCCTATAGAAGTCAGATACCACTGCCAATAAAATGGCTCTGACTAGTATCAAAAGAAAACATGTGCAATGGGGATCTGAAATATTATGTCATAGTAAGTTTACATTTCTATTTATCTTTTTGGGGAAAGTTCACTCTAGTATAGAGAGCCTGAAAGCCTCTATAAACTTCCAGCCCATTGCTAGGACCAGTGCCAAAAATCCGAAACCCTCTCACTCCCACCCAAACTAGGATTCTCAACTGTTCAATACAACCCCCTCAGACCACTTGCCCAGAAAAATAACTGGTAAAAAAAATATGGGCTTTACCATGTGACCAGAAGATAAAATTTGGGCTCTGGCAGACCAAAGAGAGGACACAAGTTTCAGAGCTGAACTGTCACTAAAACAACCTATTAGCTTAAGCACTTCTGCTGATCTATGACGGGGGGAGAGAGATTGTCTCTGAGGTACCCAGCACTTAAATCATTTAGGGATTTATAGGTTAAAACTAGGACTGTCAAGCGATTAAAAAAATTAATCGTGATTAACCGCATGATTAATTGCACTGTTAAACAATAATAGAATTCTTTATTTAAATATTTTTGGATGTTTTTTACATTTACAAATATATTGATTTCAGTTACAACTCAGAATATGAAGTGTACAGTGTTCACTCTATTTATTTTTGATTACAGGTATTTGCACTGTAAAAAAACAAAGAAATAGTATTTTTCATTTCATCTAATACAAGTATTGTAGTGCAATCTCTTTATCATGAAAGTTGAACTTACAAATGTAGGTTGTAAGGACTGGGAATGGCTGAGCCATTACAAACATTGAATCTATCTCCCCTTGTAAGTATGCTCACACTTCTTATCAAACTGTCTGTACTGGGCTATCTTGATTATCACTTCAAAAGTTTTTTTTTCTCTTAATTAATTGGCCTCTCAGAGTTGGTAAGACAACTCCCACCTGTATATGCTCTCTGTATGTGTGTATATATATCTCCTCAATATATGTTCCATTCTATATGCATCTGAAGAAGTGGGCTGTAGTCCACGAAAGCTTATGCTCTAATAAATTTGTTAGTCTCTAAGGTGCCACAAGTACTCCTGTTCTTCTTTTTACAAATGTAGAATTATGTAAAAACAAAAACAAAATAAAACCCCGCATTCAAAAATAAAACAATGTAAAATTTTAGAGCCTGCAAGTCCACTCAGTCCTACTTCTTGTTCAGCCAATCCCTCAGACAAACAAGTTTGTTTACATTTGTAGGAGATAATGCTGCCTGCTTCTTGTTTGCAGTGTCATCTTAAAGTGAGAACAGGTGTTCCCATGGCACTGTTGTAGCCAGCGTCACAAGATATTTACGTCCCAGATGCGCTAAAGATTCATATGTCCCTTCATGCTTCAACCACCATTCCAAGGAACATGTGTCCAGGCTGATGACAGGTTCTGCTCGATAACAATCCAAAGCAGTGTGGACCAACGCATGTTCATTTTCATTATCTGAGTCAGATGCCACCATCTGGTGGTTCAGGTTCTGTAGTTTCCTCATCAGAGTGTTGCTCTGTTAAGACTTCTGAAAGCATGCTCCACACCTCGTCCCTATTAGATTTTGGAAGGCACTTCAGATTCTCAAACCTTGGTTCGAGTGCTGTAGCTATCTCTGAAATCTCACATTCTTCTTTGTACCTTCTTTGCAGTTTTGTCAAATCTGCAGTGAAAGTGTTCTTAAAATGAACATGTGCTGGGTCATCATCCGAGATTGCTATAACATGAAATATATGGCAGAATGTGGGTAAAACAGAGCAGGGGACATAAAATTCTCCCCCCAAGGAGTTCAATTACGAATTTAATTAACGAGTGTCATCAGCATGGAAGCATGTCCTCTCGAATGGTGGCCAAAGCTTGAAGGGGCATACGAATGTTTAGCATGTCTGGCACGTAAATACCTTGCAATGCTGGCTACAAAAGTGCCATGCGAACGCCTGTTCTCACTTTCTGGTGACATTGTAAATAAGAAGCGGTCAGCATTATCTCCTGTAAATGTAAACAAACTTGTTTGTCTTAGCGATTGGCTGAACAAGAAGTAGGACTGAATGGACTTGTAGGCTCTAAAGTTTTACATTGTTTTGTTTTTGAGTGCAGTTATGTAATAAAAAAATGTATATTTGTAAGTTGCACTTTTACAACAGAGATTGCACTACAGTACTTGTATGAGGTGAATTGAAAAATACTATTTCTTTTGTTTGTCATTTTTACAGTACAAATATTTGTAATAAAAAATAATATACACTTTGATTGCAGTTACAACATAGGATACATTATCTATATGAAAATGTAGAAAAAACATCCAGAATATTTAATAAATTTCAATTGGTATTCTATTGTTTAACAGTGCTATTAAAACTGCAATTAATCATGAGCTACTGTACTAAAAATAATATAGATCAATGGACTTAAGAACTGTTGTAAAATGCTTTTGCAGTTAGATTATTTATTAGTAACAAACTGAAATACTCCATAGACATTAAAAATGCTTTGGAGAAAATATTACAAGTTCTAATAGACAACAAAGCAATATTTAATAAACATGCATTGAAGAGGGGTAGGGGATTGACACAGTACTCAGCAGGATGAATGTGGCACAGAAAATCTAAGGCAGGGGTAGTCAATTTTTTGTGAAGGTTAAAATTTCTTGGTCAAAGGTATAGTTAAGGTCCAGGCTCCAGAGAAAATAATAAAAAAATCCCCAACAATAATGATGATAAGTAAATGAAAAGATTTTGGGGTCAATTCACTGTTTATCTCAATGAGAGGCCTGTAAAACAGGAAGCAATTAATATTTGTCAGATCTGTACATTAAGATAAATTTGTGGGTTTAAGTCACAACGGAAATTGCCTACCTCTGATGCAAGAAACAGAACATAGTGTCATAAACACGATGATGCCGCTATGTGTACTAGGGAAATGATTCACAAATATGGAATTTACATAGAAGTACAAAAAGTTTTTATAAAGCACGGAAATCAAAGGAGATTTAGCAATCCTGTTATATCTGCACAGCCAAAAGATCTGCTTTCCCTTCTGATTACAATGACCAAGCATATATTAGATCATATCATACTAAAAATGATCTTTAAATAATCATGAGATCTAAGTAGTATGGCAATATGTTCTTTTCATGTCAAGGCACCTATACATTTCTTTTTCTGATGGTATTCAGTAGATTTTTCTCACACTCACTTAAAAGCTTTCATCACTTTAAGTGAGAGAAATTTATTAAAATTGGTCAAATTTTGCTTTCTTTTATCCAGAGTAACTCCTTGGATTATAACAGTTGAAAAATAATGTAAGGCCATCTTTACAATCTTAAAGGAGAAGACGATGCACAAAGGGCTCAACCCTGCAAAGTGCTGAGTTCTCTGGCTCTGAATCACCAAAGCACTTACACACATGGTTAATTTTAAGCATGTGAGTAATCATACAGAAGTCAAGGGCATTCAGCAATTTGCAGGATCAGGTCCTTAGAAAAATCCATTTCCCCTTTATTCTGAACACTTGCTTGTAGGTTCTCCTACAGGAAAGAAGCAACCTATAGCATGGCCCTTTCACTGTGATACTGAGGAACTTACAATGTAAGCATTGTGAAGTATACTTTATACTTATGAAATCCAGAACTTTGTCTGTAGATTTATTGTAACATAGAAATGTTCTTAAACCAAGACACGTTCAGTCATGGGGGATGGAAGATGTGGCCTGTTTATCATTGTAAGGACATTGATTTGAAAGGCGAGATCATGAGGCACACATCACAAAGATCACATGTGAAATTGGGTAACTACTTAAAACATTGATTGCTTCTGCCTGCTTGGTGGACTGGTATTCTACAGATGATGAGAACTTCATGTAAGATCATAAAGAAGCAGGTTGACCTTTACCATTGCTATATAGAAAATAATCTGCTTTTCCTTCCCAAGAATCAGTCCCTTGAGATTACATCATGTTTATACCAAGACTGAATTGGGCACCAGGGTGGAATGCTCAAAAGGAATTAGGCTCCTAACTGCTATTTAGGCTTCTAACTTCCATGAAATCAGTTCCATCTTAAATCATTAACTGTTTAAAGTATCTAGTCTAACTATGCCATAATGCTGTTCTCCCAATTCTCCCATGTCTCATTCAATTTACAGTTCCTATTTCATCATAACTGCTTGTAGTCAAGGTCCCCCCTTCTCTATCCTAGAGGGAAAGCATAGACTTTCGGCATGAACACACTACAGTGCCTACAGTTATTTATAGGAGGAGGGTATACTTTCCATATGTTTTTACAGTTTCTGTCTTTACTCTGGGTTTGAGTATTACTTTAGGTCAGTGGCTCTCAACCTTTCCAGACAACTGTACCCCTTTCAGGAGTCTGATTTGTCTTGCATACCCCCAAGTTTCACCTCACTTTTACTTGCTTACAAAATCAGACATAAAAATATAGAAGTGTCACAGCACACTATTACTGAAAAATTGCTTACTTTCTCATTTTGACCATATAATTATAAAATAAATCAATTGGAATATAAATATTTTACTTACATTTCAGTGTACAGTATATAGAGCAGTATAAACAAGTCATTGTATGAAATTTTAGTTTGTACTGACTTTGCCAGTGCTTTTTATGTGGCCTGTTGTAAAACAAGGCAAATATCTAGATGAGTTGATGTATCCTCTGGAAGACCTCTGCATACCCCCAGGGATACGCGTACCCCTGGTTGAGAACCGCTGCTTTAGGTGGTATATTAGGGTGCTCTAATTTGCCATGGCTTCTATTTGCTTTGTGTCTTGTATCTGATAAGACAAAGTTAAAAGTGAGTAAGAACTAGTAATCATGGATTTTTCAAACCTCCAGAATGTAAACCAAGCAAGTACCACAGTTATGCCCAAGATACAAAGTTTGGACCTGATCCCATGGTTTTCCAAATTTAGGATTGTTGGATTTGTGGTTTGGGTTTGGACCCATTTACAACCTATACTCATCTGAGTGTATTTTCATAGCACTTAGCACAATGGGGACCTGGTCCATCACTAGGGCTCCCAGGTGCTACCATGAGACATAATAATGAGTCTCCCCTTGTATTTTAAAAGACAGGAAGTTGGGAATAGATTAACTATGGCTCTTTCTATCTCAGTCTTATAATTTCCCTTTTTGTTCTATTTATGAGCCAAATCCTGCTCATTTTTACGAGTAGTTCTGTTGATGTAAAAATTTCCATTTTGCTACATTTATAAGTCCATGAAATAAAAATACTCAAAGTTAATCTATTTGTAACTCCCTTTTCTTCACAGGGCATTTAAACCTATCAGTAATGGCCACCAGTAGTACTAGTGTATTTGTGCCTGGCACTTTTATTTATGTAAGCATAAAAATATGCTTTCGGGTTGAGAAGCAAGATTCTAGTCTGCATTGTGCTAAAGCATTGCAATATTGTACAGTGTGGAAAATTTGCATCACTGCATCATATGCGCTACTGCAATTTTATGATACACCTCTACCCCGATATAACGCTGTCCTCAGGAGCCAAAAAATCTTACCGCGTTATAGATGAAACCTCGTTATATCGAAATTGCTTTGATCCGCCGGAGTGTGCAGCCCCCCCCCCCCGAGCACTGCTTTACTGCACTATATCCGAATTCATGTTATATCGGGTCGTGTTATATTGGGGTAGAGGTGTACTAATATGAGCAAATAAACAACTATCCTCTTTCCAAAAGAGGCTCAGGAGCAGGTGCTGCCACAAGAATGCATCTTTTATCTAAGCTTTATTTTTAAAAAAATGTGTGCTTCTGATAGGCACCAGTGTTGTTCAGAGCTCTCAGCTGGCTGTCCTGGCTGCTAATCTTCATAGGCCTCTTCCTTTGATCACTTTTTTTTCTTGAATCAGCATCCAGGTCCCTTGTGGCTGCTTGTTCCTGCAGTGAAACTGGGTTGTGGCTGGTAGAGGAATGGGGTCATATAAACTAAATCGACAAAGATGATTAGATTATTTTGGAGTCTACTTGGTGGAGTCTATTTTACTGGACAGTTTGACTTTCCTTTAGATCTTCCTTTTTTTCATTTCAGTTGATTATGGTTTCCAAAGCTTACCTGGACAATGCTTACCTTATAAAACAAAGCTTATCTGAAGAATGCTCCTGGATTTTAAACTATCTGGGTCTGGGGAAGGCAACTGGGCTGAGACCAGTGGCTCTTGGGACATCTTTCCCTCTGGCCATATTATCCATGACTCATTGAAGATAACCTTTAGATAAAGCATTGGTTCTCAAACTTTTGTACTGGTGACCCCTTTCACATAGCAAGCCCCTGAGTGCGACACCCCCCCCCTTATAAATTAAAAACACTTTAAAATATATTTAACACCATTATAAATGCTGGAGGCAAAGCGGGGCTTGGGGCGGAGGCTGACAGATTGCGACCCTCCATGTCATAACCCCCTGAGGGGTCCTGACCCCCAGTCTGCGAACCCCTGAGATAAAGACTTAGTACTTTAATAGTTGTTGAATAGGGCAATAGATCTTTTATCAAAAATAATCAAAAAACACTGGAGAGTAAAATAAAATAGATCAATAATTGTAATGCTGGAGAGCAGACCTGGAAAGTGGGAGAATTTATCACAGGAATGTAGAGTTAAGTCTAAGAATTTACTACAGTAAACTGTGGTAAATGCAATTATGAAAGACAACACATTATTATATCAAAATGGGAATCCTTAGAAAACAATGTTGTAAGTAAAAACTGGCTTCTGAGGTGGAATGTAAAAGATTGACCTTCATACAATGTTAAGAGAAGCTTTGGGGCTGAGCTCATATTAACTGAGATCATCCAAGTCTAAAACATTTTTACTAAACGCTTTAAGCCAGGATTTGCAAAAGTAGTTAGTGGATTTTAGATACCCCAAAACTGATCTAACTTCTTATCCCTTAAAAGGGCCAAATTTTAGAGAATGGGTGCTCAGCACTTTGTGAAAATCATGTTCCTTTAATGTATCTGAAGTTTGGCATTGCACAATTGAGGCACTTAAAATCACTAGGGAATTTAGAAAATCTTGGCCTTAGAGATTATGTTAATAAGAAATATGTCTGAAGGCAGAGAGATAGGATATGAGGTGTGTGACAGCTCATCATGATTACCTGCCTTAATTACAGTACTTGGTCTCAGTCTTAAAGGTTCTCTTAATGTAGTATCTATATATGGTCACATTGGAAACTGGATTAGAACAGGGAGTAGCTGAGAGAGCCAGTATTAAAACTAGTTCAACAGTCTCAGATAAAGAACAATATTTATTCAATATTTGAACTGAAGAAATAATTAATTGTGAATAACGTATGCAGTTTAGCCTCTTATTTCTCTTAATTACCTGTCCACTAGCAGCTTATGGTTTTCTCACATTTGTTGTTCAAAATTATTTGCTGGATAGTTTCTATGAATGTTTCTTGGTGCGTGGATCATTCCAAAGCAATTCAAACGTGTGCTAATATTAACTTAAAATTTGCTATTTTCCATGATCATTCCTGTCAGTAACCTCATTCACAGCATATTCATGGGAAGTGAACACAAAAGGATCATGAACACAACCAAAGCTAATTGAAACTTCTATTTGAGTGAATATCCATGGAAGTTATTTTTGGAGACCGGACCAGTTCTATTCAGCATGCAGCACTTTTGAGTCAGGGGGGTAAAATCACAAGAGATAGAAAGCTGCAAATAATCCATGGATATCCTGTTCTTATTAGCTGTGGGTTAAAATGTGCTGACAGATTTTAAACCTGCTGAAAATACCACTGATTAGAAATTTTGATCCACACTCAGACAGTACTGGAAGCACATTTTAGGAGTGACTGTGAAACAAGGAGCAGACAGAAATATAGTGAGTGAGCAAACAGTGTAAAATAGTGTCAGAAATGCAACAGAGAACAGGCTGAGAAACAAAGACAGCGAGACTCTGGGAAAGAAGCAGAGAAAGGGGAGAGAAAAAAAATCCAAATTTTAAAAAGTATGTATCTTTATATAGTGATTGTGCCAAGCCTTGATTATGGGGACTGTTCTTTTACCCTTGATGCATTACATGACTGTATTTAGTTAAAAAAAAAAAGCTTTTAAATTTTTTAATTGAGTTATCCTTAGAGGAAATAAAACAAACCATGAGTTTAAATTACACAGCAGAAGAGCTGGCAGACTCAGATTCCTTTCACAACCCCCCAAAGTAGTTTAAAAATTCCACAACAATTCAGGCTCCCTAAGGTTCATACATCCCTAGTGCCTGCTCCAAAACTGATTGAAGACAATGGAGAGACTCTTTTTTTACTTTAATGGACTGTGTATCAGGCCCCTACTGCTCAGTGGGCCTGCTTCTCCTCTCGATTACATAGGACCAAGGAATTTTTTTTTTTAAATGGAGATATCCCATCTTCTAGAACTGGAAGGGATCTCAAAAGGTCATTGAGTCCAGCCCCCCTGCCTTCACTAGCAGGACCAAGTACTGATTTTGCCCCAGATTCCTAAGTAGCCCCCTCAAGGATTGATCTCACAACCCTGGGTTTAGCAGGCCAATGCTCAAACCACTGAGCTATCCCTCCCTCCCATTAGTGTAAAACTTATGTAAGTGAGAGGAGAATAAATGCCAGTGTTTCTTACACAACTTTAGAAAAATAAAGATTGAGAATGTCGTACAAGTACCCACACATGAATTATGCAGGATGCCAGCACAGTTAATGTTTATCCCACTGTTTTCAAAACCCCCACCATAAATTACTTGCAGATCCCAGCCCTTTATTAAATGCAAATGTAATAGTCACCCCCCACTACAGTTTTTAATTTACCCCATTAAGGACATGGTTCTTTAATTTTGCTTTGTTAAAATGATTTTTATTCCCTCCACAAACAGCCCCCCTCCCAAAGACGACGCCTGCTGTAAAAGTCTTCAGTTCAAACATGCCACAACATGTTATGAAATGAAAGAATGGGTTCAAAACCTGTGTGCTTAGTTGCTGTTCTGTGGATCCCTCATAGCAGAAAGGGGGAAAGGGTGACTGCAGGTTTCCAAGGTTCTCTCCCAGAACCCAGTGTAGTGACCATTGTTGCTGATGGGAGTCTTTCCATTGACTGTAGGGGGCATTGGATCAGTCCCTCTGCCCCAGATTCTCTGTACCTTTTGAGGTAAGGTGGCTTCTAACGCATTAGAAGACTGAAAGATGAGAGGAAGGATGAGCCATTGGTTAAGGTGCTAACTTGGTACTTGGGAGACCTCTATTCAGTCCCCTGCTTTGCCACAGACTTACTGTGTGATCTTGGGCTAGTCACTTAGGCCCAGATCTATGTAGGTATTTAGGCTCCTAAATTATATTGATTTCAATGGAATGACTTTGTGGATTTGGTCCTTAGTCTCTCTGTGCCTCAGTTCCCCCTGGGTAGCACTTCCCTGCCAAAGGGATGTTGTGCAGATAGAACATTAAAGATTATGAGGTGCTCAGATATTAAGGGAATGAGGGCCATATAAGTACCTAGGTAAGATAGGATCTTCTGTAGAAAGTAATATGACACATGTAGTTTGTTGGTTAGCAATTATATTATTATTGATTATTTGTATCACAGCTGTGCCAAGCAAGATTGGGGCTCCAATGTGCTAGGTGCCGTACATACACACAGTTTTTGTGCTGTCTTGCATCTAATTAGACCTCACAAGGACAGCATTATTATTATCACCCCTACTTAACAACTGGGGAACTGAGGCACAGAGAGATTCTGACTTGTCCAAACCAGGTCGCAAAGGAAGCCTTTGATGGAACCAAAAGCAGAAACTCATTCTCCAGAGTGCCTTAACAAGACCATCTTTCCTTTCATTAGATAGCTTTCACATTTAAAAAGCCTTTTTGATTAGTGGTGGAGGGAACAGTGTTCTCCTCCTTCTGCTGTCCCCTAGGGGGAACCCCCCGCCCCACACACACCTTCTCATAAACAAATCAGAAAGAGTAGTTGCTGGTTGGTAGAGTTGATGGAGATAATCTTGCCAGGACTCATTCTTAGTATTAATCTCTCTGGCTTCCCTGTAAGTGCCCCCAGTTCTCAATGCTCAAGCATTTAACAAATACAGAGGGCTGCTGTTTGGTGTTCAGCTGAAGAGAAAATAAACTGATTTCCTTATCACTACTTAGAGAAAGCTGGATTTAAAAATTTAGCTAAAGTCTGAAGGTAAGTGGAGAATGTGTATTCATTTCAGAAGTACGTTAATAGAATATTAAGGGTGAAATTTACACTCCTATCAGTTAGAAAAATCAGAGATAAGTTTGCCTGACTCTTGGTTAACTTCCCTCTCACCATGGATCATTCTTATCACTTCACATTTGCTGCTGGGCAAATATCTATTTTAATGTAAGGGTTAAGCAGGAGAAAAATACTGTATTGTAGCAATGCTTTTTATATATATAAAATCTGATATACTGATTAGTTGGCAAGTGAGAGATTTCCTGTCACGTTGTCCTATCATGAGGCTAGATCGAGACCTTGTGTGGCTAAATCTATGGGAGAGAGCTAAAAGGAAAGAAATCTCCTTGAGGTTCTTCTTGAGGAGATTTCTTCATAATTGTTTTATGGGATGCAGTGGTTGTCCCTCTCAGCCCAGAATAGGCCAGACAGGTCACATTATGCTTGCAGATCACCAGAAATCTGTGCAGACACAGAGGGGACAAGATGGAGGCCAGAGACATTCGTGCTTCTCTGCTGACTCTATGACCCCAACAATTCCCCCCCATTCCTTACTCAGTGTTTTTCCAGGTGGTGGCTGTCCCAGAGGTCCCCCTTAAAGGGGGATCAATCTCACTGTGAGTTTATGCAGTGGGAAGGGCACAGAAAGTTAATACAATCTAGTTTTGTTGACTTTCCAGAGGAGTAGCTGGGGCTTATGGGAGAATGTGTTCCCTTCACTGGCCTGCCTATCCCCTGTATGCTCCTTCCGATAAGAGGACCCTCCATGGAGTCTAAGGCAAGTGGGGAAAAAAGGGTTGACATGGAGCCAGTTTACCTTAACTTCTGCACAAGGACAATATAATCCATCCCTGGAGGGTCCTCTCTGTGTTATGCAAGGACATAGGGAGAAAGACACGAGGGAAGAAAGAAAAGAAGGGACCTGTTTGGAGAGGGGGTGAAGGAAAACTAAGAATGAAGGAGCATGAAATTTTATCCCTGAATCCTGATTTTAAATCTCAACAGAATGAGCCATTCAGAGTTTTTTGGATTGAATTTCCTTTATTTTATGTGAGGGGGAAAAATGGTGGGAGGAGGGAAGTAGAGAATAGCTCTCACGATTCCTGTGCAGAAACAGCAGCCTTCTGTAATCATTCCATCTTTTGTTCTGCACAATTCTTACAAATATATAATAAATAAAATAATAATAATAATAAATTAATAATAAATAAAAGTATATCCCTGCAGGAATAGATTGTTAGAGCTAGAATAGCTGGAGGTGCTGCTCTTCAGGACACAGGAAAGTGACCAAGTGAGTAAATATCATATGAAAGGTTATCCTCATTTGACATTTAATAGCACTGTATCTAACTGTAAAAATATCAAGGGTTTTTTTTCCATTGATATTTCTTCACTCAGTTCCAGCTAGGATGGATTAATCACAGGGGAATTTACGCCAGAGAGCAACAGATTCCCAGGAAATAGCTTTAAATGAAGAGTCAAGGGAGCATAATAATAACAGTTTACAATTCATCTGAGGATGCGAAGCATATTTTCAAGTATACTTCATGTCCAATAACACTCCTTTGAGGAAGGTGGTATACCCGTTTCACAGTGGGAAAGGCCTGGTTTTTTTTGGCCTGGTCCTGTGCTGGTGTGCCTGTGTGTGCAGAACCAAAGGCATGAAAAGCTCTTGCACACAGTGAATGCATGAAGATAGTGCTGTCCATGCACTAGCCATTCTAAAGGGGAAAAGGAGGGATAGGGAGGGGGAAGTGGTCATATCACCTTCCCTGTACTAACCTGCAGCTCCGGCCAGCCACATAAGGAAGTGCACATTACATCATTTTAAGGGCTGTCTTGCTGTATTTTGCTGGGGAGAAAAAGAAGCTATTGTCCCTCTCTGAGGCAATGCTTTCTGGAGCTCACCCTAGGGTGCTGCATTTTGCCCAAAGTCAGTTAACAAAAGAGCAATAGATCCAGGAATACAACAGTCCTGACTTGAAGTCTCCACTCTCACCTTTGGTAGCTCTGACATCCATTTTTCAAGAAATCATTCACTCAGCTGAACCTTTAAACCTTCTTTAGGTTATGCCTAGGGCCCTACCAAATTCAGGGCCATGAAAAATGCATCACAGACTGTGAAATCTGGTCTCCCCTTGTGAAATCTGGTCTTTTGTATGCTTTTACCCTGTATTATACAGATTTCCTGCAGGAGACCAGCATTTCTCAAATTGGGGGTCTTGTGCCAAAAGGGAGCTGCAGGGAGGGTTGCCAGGTTATTTTAGAGGGGTCATGGTATTGCTGCCCTTACCTCTGTGCTGAATTCAGAGCTGGGCAGCTGGAGAGCAGTGGCTTTTGGCTGGGTGCCTAGCTTTGCAAGCAGCAGCGCAGAAGGGTGGCAATACCATACCATACCACCCTTACTTCTGTGCTGCTGCCTTCAGAGCTGGGTGGCCTGAGAGTGGTGGCTGCTGACTGAGGTCCCAGCTCTGCTCAGAGCAGCACAGAAGTAAGGGTGGCAATACCATACCATGCCATCCTTACTTCTGCGCTGTTGCTGGTAGAAGCACTGCCATCAGAGCTGGGCTTCTGGCCAGCAGTCACTGCTCTCCAGCCGCCCAGCTCTGAAGGCAGCACTGCCACCAGCAGCAGTGCAGAAGTAAGGGTAACAGTACTGCACCCCCCCTACAATAACCTTGTGAATGCCCCACAACTCCTTTTTGGGTCAGGACCCCTACAATTAGAACACTGTAAAATATCAGATTTAAATAGCTGAAATCATGAAATTTACTATTTTAAAAATCCTATGACCATGAAATTAACCAAAATGGACCATGAATTTGGTAGGGCCCTAGTTATGCCCCACAAGCAATCACACCCTACTATTGGAGCACACTTTTGTTTAACATTTAGTCAACATGGGATGCATTTGTGCACATCATATGTAGACATTTGGCTTGTTTTACTATTAGCATTACCATATTATAAACAGGTTGTCAGACAAAAATTTAAAGGAACATCAAGCTAAATGTCACATTTCTATCTTGATTTTTTAACTTACTAATATTAAAATTAATACCCTGTGTGGAGTTAATTATGGGACTGGAGCCCTAGATTGTAAAAGCACAACCCCTCCTCCCCCCACAAAATAAATAAATAATAATTAAAAACAAAAAACAAAAAAAACCCTGAGAGACTGAGGGAAAGGTGACATACCTGAAACTATTTACAGCTATTTTTTAAAAAAAGAGTAGATTTTGAGTTGATGGTGCTCCTATATGTAAAGAGAGAGTTGCCATCACTCATGGCAACTTCTAGGAAATCGAACGTATTACATTTACACTTAGCAGCTGCTATTTTGTTGTGCAGAGATTTTTCTGAACTTCAGTTATAGTGATCATTGGTCAGATTGATGTCAGTGAATTTTGGTCACAACTGCAATTTAAATGGTTTGAATTTAACTATGAGAAACATACTGTGGAATATATTTTTTTCATTTTTGTTTTATTTAAAAACACCAGTTTGTTGTTGTTTACATAAAATTGCTTCATCAAACTAGTGTGTGAAACACTTTTGAATCAGATAGGGCATAACAGTTTTTCCAGAACAGTAGTAAGTTTATCAAACAATGATTATCTCCCTTTGATTTTGTGGCTCAATATTTATAACTTTCTTCTCATTTAGCAGAGACAATGCTTTATAATGCTGTATATTTTATTGCTACAGCAGCAGAAACAATGTTTCATTGCTAAGTGGAAACTTACAAGGATGACAATTTTGATGAAAGATTGTACATGAACTGTTCCTAGGTTAGAGCATTTAATATCATGCAAGAAGTCACATTGACACTCAGTGTTTAAGGGTTTTGATTTACCTTTTCATCTGACTGCACAGAGAGAGCAAAAGGAACAAGGCTTGTTTTCCTAATGTACCCCATTTGTAGGCAATAGGGCTGTGAACGAATATGCAGTAAAAAGAAACAAAGTCTGAAAGTTAATACCCCAGGCGCCAAACACGTCTGTGAAAGAGGAATGTAACCAGACATTTCTATGTGCACTACGTTATTTCCTAATAGGCTTATTCTCTTCTACAGAGGGTCAGATTATTATGATAAAACAGTTAAATACAATATGCTGCCTGTTTTAACATATGTACATAATGGCATACTTTTGTTTCCGTATTGTGGAGTTAACGCAGTGTACATTAGCTAATTAACACTACAGCTTGTAAAACAAGGAGGATTCAACATTTTCAGCATTTCAAAAATGGCTGCATACAAATCTATGCCTTCTATTATTACAAAACAATGTCTTTGCTTTGGGATGGCTCGCCGGTGCCTCCTGCTAGGTAGTCAGCACCAAGAACTGGATCTGAGGAGGCTGGGCACCTGGCAGGAGGCACTCAGCCTCTTACAGAATCAGGCCCCTCCTGTGTATAGGGTGCTTTGTCACATGCAGCACTTCATTTTTTCCATTTTTAAAATGCTCAGAAAAGGTACCCTAGAAACTGAAGTTCCTGCATGAAACCCTGGCCCCTCTGCAGTCAGTGGCAGTTTTTCCATTGATTTCAGTGAATGTGTTTTTCCATGGTACAGGCACAGCACGTGCAGAAGCAATGGATGTGCCCCAGCACCACTCCAGCCATGTGCAGGAGGGGCCACCACCAAAGAGGAAAAAGTAGCCCTGTCTCCATCCCCATTCAGTCCTCATTCTCTGCTGAACAAGTGCACTCAGTAGTGCCAGCTGTGTTGACAGTTTCTTGATGTGGGCAGCTGTCCAGTTGAGAACTGAACAGAGACCCCCAATTTATTCCATTTAAGCCATTGAACAGCTGAAAGATTGTAACAACTATTGCTCACTGCCAACCACAGCTGGATTCAGAGAGGAGGCCTGGAGATGAAAAGGCTCTCGTATATCACCAGGGTCTTGAGTCATCCAGTCTCCCTTAACAACTGCTTGTGAAACTTTCTCCTTTTAAATCAGTGCTCTTTATTTAGCTTTGGGATTAAGTTATTTATTTATATAAGCTGCTCTTTGATACAAACTTACAACTGTAGGGCTAAATCTGTGGTCCTTATTCAGTTAAACTCCTCTTGGCTTCAGAGGGAACTTTGCTCAGCTAATGACTATAAGATTTGGTCATAAAATCTGAAATTATGCAGGATTTAAATGACACATCAAGTAAGTATTATAAATTTTAGCCTCTTGTTATGCTGGGGATTGGCAAAACCTCATTGAAGCTGGATAAATGTAAGAAGCCGTTCAGCCCCTTTATGGAATAGATAGTTGAAACAATAGGAGCCTCTTGCCCAAAACACAGGCCACATGCAAGGCTGGAATAGAAGGTGAGCTGTGTGGTCCAAGAGGATTCCCCAGGATTCTGATAATAAAAATAGGAGCATGGGATTGATTGGATTGCAGCTGTGTATCTGTGTGTGAGAGAGAAAAATACCACAGAAACAGAGAAGGCAGCAGAAAGGCAAGGGCAGCCAGAGAAGGACTTGTAGCTAGAGCCCTGTGTGGATACAAAATTTATATCCGCGGATACAAATCCAATACACACAGAGCTGTCTAGCTCTGCTGGGAACCGCAGTGGCGAAAGCAGCAACAGGTTGGGCCGGTGCTCGCAGGAGCCAGCGCACCATGTGGGCAGCTCCTCTGAAGTGGCTGTACTGCCCCCAGCACTGTCATTGGGGGTGGGCACCAGGCTGAATGGCAGTGTCCCTAGTCGTGCTAGTGTGTGCAAGTGGCTCGCATGCTCCTAGGCAGGAGATGCAGACCGCTGCGTGGCAGGGACTCCTGTAACATAAACAAGTAGAAGAATAACTTTCTTTCCTTATAGCAATCTAAACAATTTCATTCCTTGCAGTTCACACTTTTCCAACACTTTCTGAGAGTTATCACTTCCTCCTTTCCCCTCAAGTTATTCTTTTTAATCTTTTGACAATTTAGCCCTTTTAACTTTGCTGTTGCTCTTTTCTGAACTCCTTCCAATTTGTTGATGTCTTTCTGATACTGAGGAGCCTAAAACCATTTGCAATGGGAAGTGGAGAAAGATCATCACCTCTTCTGCCTGTGTCAGCAGCCCCAAATTGTAATCCTTTGGCTCATAAACATTTGGATATCCACCTTCATCTCAGTCTTTTTTTGGTATATTAGTGCTCTTTCCCCCTGAATATCTGGGTTTCGGATTATTATTCCCCACATGTATTAACTTTTTTCCCCAAGCTGAATCTCATTCTGTTATTTCTTGCCCATATTTCTTATCTGTTGGTCATTGTGTTTTATTTTTCTGCTTTTGCAACACCTCCCAATTTAGGCTGTGATCCTGATTCTGCAACTGGCTTCTCACAAGTACAGCAGTCTACTGAGTGGAGAAAATTACAGGATCTGGGCCTTAGTGTCCCCTCCAATACTCTACTGTTCTTCCAAAGTATTAGTAAGGAGGCTAAATAAAACTAGGCCTTTTACCAGTCCTTAGACCATTTGTAAGGATACAATTCTGTCATGGACCTCATGGATTCCATGACTTTCTGGGACCTCTGTGATTTCTTCTGGGGCAGGGCTGGAGCAGTGGCTGGAGATGGGTCAGCCCGTGCAGTTGGAGCAGGACCAATGGTCCCAAGCTGCTGGAGCAGTGGCTGGTGGTCAGTCCTGGGGCTGCTGAATAGCTGATCGGTGGCCAGCCCCGGAGCAGTGGTCCATGAAAAATACTCATGACAGAATCTTTGGATTTGGAAATTTCTTCCCAATTTGATACAGAACTGTTTAGCAATACTCTCCAATCAGGGCCAGCTCCAGGGTTTTGGCCGCCCCAAGCAGCCCCAAAAAAAGCCGCGATCGTGACCTGCGGCGGCAATTCGGTGGGAGGTCCTTCGCTCCCAGGCGGAGTGAGGGACCGTCTGCCGAATTGCCGCTGAATACCTGGACGTGCCGCCCTCTCCGGAGTGGCCACCCCAAGCACCTGCTTGAGAAGCTGGTGCCTGGAGCCGCCCTGCCTCCAATGTTTGTCATTCAGGAAGTTCACAGTGCAGGGGAGAGTGTTCATACTGAAACCATGCCAACGGATGTTACACAACTACAAAATTAAGAATTACTCCAATTTATAATTGTGTGGCCATCATAGCACTGTATGCCTTCCTTTCCCAGAAGCAGAGGTCATGAAAATATTGATGAAGAGTCATGGCTGCCACCTGTGACTCTGACCCCTGCTCTTCTTGGATGGTGAAAGAGAGTAGAAACCCTCCTGGGCTCCCTACTAACAGGGATGTCAACACCCTCTTTGATAAAGGAGTCTGTGTCCCACCCGAACAATGAAACAGTTGATCAACTGAGAGAGGGTTGTGAGTACTGGAGGCAGAACATACATTGGAGTTGCAGAAGCATTATAGGATTTCCTCCCACGAGAGATAAGCATGACCATGAACCTCACCACTTCCAGGCTGTGTCGACACTACGGACCTTATCGTGGCACAGCTGTACCACTGTAGTTGCGCCACTGTAAGGTCTCCTGTGTAACTGCTCTATGCCCCCACTAGCATAAATAAACCATCCCCAGTGAGCAGTGGAGATGCTCTCTCGCCGCCATAGCACTGTCCACACTGGCACTTTTGTCAGTGAAACCTATATCGGTCAGGGGGATGTTTATTCACACCCCTGACTGACAAAAATTTTGCCAACAAAAGTGCTAGTGTAGACAAAGCCTCAGAAATAAATGTAAAACTCATTTCTTTGATATAGCTTTCACACAGTAAAGTTTCTCTCATCATCCCAGACAATAAATAAATCAAGCTGTTTTGAAGACAAGGAAGGAAGAAAGTGAGATGGCTCTTGTTGTTTACATTTTTAATATTTGGGTGGTGCAGATTTATGACAATGATGGGGATCATAAAGATACCTGGACAGACAGAAGTGTCCAAAACAACCTGAGTTAATTGAATAATTAACTAACTTAATTGACACTTCATTGAAATGTGAACTATTTTGAGTGAATAACACATTTTCTATAAACAAAACATTCTATTTCAGTTACTCTTATGCTATAAAAGCTAGACTATACTTTGTACAAATGGGCCTCAATCCTGAGGTCTGGCTGAACTGTGAAGTGGGAGGTAACTGTGATTATACACCATCTTTGTGTACAATCCCCTGACACGGTTCTCAGTGCAAGTTAGAGTAGTGTCAGGGCCATTCAAACTTGAGCCCAGAGACTATTACACTAGTCAGGAATCACTGGAGAACAGTAAGGTTCTAACTGTCCCTCCTCTTCCAAGCGTGTTCCCTATACTTGGAGGGGGAATCTCAGTTTACTAAGTAGGGCAGCTTTATGGTCCCCTTGCAGTGCAGGAGTAGCACAAAGAGACCATATAGGGGCTATGGTTCTCACCAGGGCCAGCTCCAGACACCAGTGCAGGAAGCAGGTGCTTGGGGCAGCCAATGGAAAGGGGTGGCATGTCTGGGTCTTCGGCGGCAATTCAGCGGCGGGTCCCCCAGTCCCTCTCGGAGGGAAGGACCGGCTGCCGAATTGCTGCCGAAGAATGAAGCGGCGCAGTAGAGCTGCCGCCAATCGTGGCTTTATCTTTTTTTTTTCTTTGCTGCTTGGGGTGGCAAAAAAGGTGGAGCCGGCTCTGGTTTTCACCCACTGAGCTGTTTCCTGATTGTGGTTGATATTTTTCTACTGCCAGGAATAATAGGAACTGCCTAATGCAATTGACCAGCAATGTTGTCATGCAAAAACTTTCTAAAAAAGCAATTACTTTCTCCTTTTGTAAACTGACTTCTCTTTAAGCACTAGGAATCCTTTGTGATCAGTAATTAATTCAGGCTACTGTAGCTGCATGTTACTGTTATGTTTACCCAAAAGTAAAATTAATTGTTCTCCCCCCGTGTAGTGATATGAATGCATTTAATCTCTCTGACAGGGAGAGGCAGCTCTAGATTGAAATATTAGGTGGGGCACTGTAAAACTACTTTGCTAATTAACATATTAGCAGCTAAGAGCATGTTTTAAAGCATTCATCAGTCATCACACAGCTGTGGCTGCTGGGCTGTTCAATTAAATACAAAGCCTTCCTTGGATTTCTACTGTTGCCACTTCAGAATCCCCTACTAGACCAAATGCTATAAAGTCTGGATCTGCCAACTGAGAGATGAAAGCTCGGTGTTAAGTGAAAAGCTGGGTGTCCTCATGGACAGGGGAGGTGCCCTGATAGCAGGTACCCTGTGAGGGGGCAGTTATCTGTCAGGTACATGGCAAAGAGGTGTAGCTTTTTAAAATCAGGGGACAAGCTTTGTCTCCACAGAACTCATGGGAATGTGGAGGTATATTGTTACCTATGTGATTGTGTAACTTTAGAACTTTTAATCTCTATTTTAATTATTTTAAACTTTTCATTCAATATTATAAAACATAACAGAAGTAGCCCTCTTTCAACACAAGGATGGAACACAACTTTATAAAGGTGTTAAAAAACTAGCATGCCAAGAGATAGTCATTTTCAGTGCAGTCCAAGTCAAACACAGACTATGCACATGTGCAGTAGTTCACACTGTGTGAATGAGAGCATAGCATGGTTCTTTATGTCCACAATTCATAAACTGTAGAGTATATGCCCACAAATATCTTCCAGGATAGCCAAACCCAAGTGTTCAACAACCATGAGTCAGGACTTTGAAAATCATGAGATTTTAAAAAAATAATAGATCTTGGGTGTTGTTTGCCTTACAACTTCTGAGCCCATTGGATACACTGGAGTGAAGCTTTTTCTGCAGCCATGAGGGTTAGAAACTTTGTTTTTAAATGAGCTTTTCACAAAATCACTAAACTCCAGAAGCTGTAGCTTTAAGAAAGAAGCCAAATGTTATGAGACTTCAAAAAAATTTGTGAAAGTTAGCAACACTGGGGATTTTAAAATTCCCTTTTAGGCCACAGAGCTACACAAATGCATTAATTGTTAAAGGGCCAGAGCAGTGTGTTCTGACAAAGTTGTTTCTGAGTTCTAGTGCTAGAGAAATGTCATTTGACTAGATGGGGGTAAGGAGACTGAAACCAAATAAGCTGCCTTCTAATAATTTCAAAAGAAGAAGTCAAGTCATGCAACCCTAAGACTGGATTGCATCAGCCTCCTGGAAGAAGCTGGAAGGGGGAGGATCTCCCACTGAGACTAAGTGGAGGGGAGAAACTGGGTACTGACTTCTGTGTGTGCAAATAAATAACCAAACTTTCAGATACTTATCCATACTACCAGTAGATCCAAGCTCTGTAATCAATTGCTAATTCTCACTTCTGTCTTGAGAAGTGAAAAGCTAATGCACTCTCTCAAATCACCTGCTGCCTTAACACTTTAACTAGCAGTCAGGCTATGAATATGACTAATAGCAGTGGAATTCTGTTAAAGGGATTGGCCAGCCCCTTTAACATCTGACTCATTGCTACTTGCAGATTCATGAAAGAGTGAGATGCCTGACCCAAACATGCATGGAAATGAAATCTCTATCATGTCAGGACACAGCTACTTCTCACTGGTGTTTAGTGCCAAGGTAGGTTATTCTGTTTAGAATTGGTTGTAATTAGTATTCCCACAAGATGTAACATTCTTTACTGGCAACAAAGTTGCATAATACTTTAGGAACATCCCCTCCTGACTAGGATTTAGATACAACCAAAGGAGAGCTTGGCCTCAGAGTATCCATCCCAGAAGCTACACTGAGTCCAATGTGTGCTCAGACAGGACTTTGGGAGTATATACAGTCCAGGGTGGCCCTAGCATTTTGCTGGTGAGGGCAGAAGACATTTTTGACTCCCCCATACCTGAGTGCAAAACCAAAACTAAACCCCAAACCAAACAAGTGGCACAGCAGTATGGCACCTCTGGAAGTTGGTGCCCCGGGCAACTGCCCTGCTCGCCTGCACCTAGAATTGGCCCTGTATTCCTTACTGTATAGCTACCCAGGTAGTAAAGATATAATTAATAAAGCTGATAGTTATATACCTAAATATCAAATCCCTTTACTCTGAATCAGAGCGCTCCCAGTTACCTGGAATGTGAGAAGTACTAAGAAAGGTACAAAATTCTTTTGTGACTTCAAAAACATCAAAGAAATCCTTGCAATCAGATCTGTAATCCTTGTAATCAGCTGAATACTCCCTTAGCTGAATAAATCAGGAGGAAAATATAGCAGCAGCAAGGGAAACTGGCTTCTGGAGAATCAGCTTTGATTCATATTAGCTGAATGATCACTTCTGATAATAATTAGTAAAAAACAAATTCCATGGTTGTACTTCCTTAGGAATCCTTGACTCGTTAATTGTTATGTGGGAAAGTCGATACCACCTTAGTGCTCTATACATTAATGAGCATCACACTTTGCACATAACAGAAACAAAAGATGTAAGATTGGGCTATTTTAAAATTTTTCAGCAACTGTTTTTGACAAAAAATTGGGTTTTCAATTAAATGAAATTTATATGAAAAGTGTCTGCTTTCTGCAGAAAATTTAGTTTTTTGTTTACATTTTTTGGCTGAAATATCTTAGTTTTTTTAGTTTTCAGCTGAAAATTTATATGGGGATTGGATTCAAACCAGCTCTACTGTGAGATGAGAACAATCTTTCACCTAGAGCTGATCTGCAATGATCATTATAGGCATAAGTTCAAAGAAATATGGAAAAGGAGTGGCTTAGTCAATGATTTATGAATGAAACATAAAAGGTATTACAACAGAATCTTTAGGTACGGTATTTGGTAATCAGAAAAGATCCGGCATTTATTTACTTGTTGTTATTATATAACTGAAAACAGCTGAATATTTGTTACCTTGAATTGTGAGCTGAAAGTAAGATCCCATAAGAAGTGACACTTTTTGTGTGTGGTAAACACTAGCTATTACTTTGTACTTTTGCATTATCCTTCTAGAAGGATATCCTGGATTAAGAAGTTAGGCAAATATTTGAAGTATGGATTTAATTTTTTTTCTAACACAAAGGCTGCAATAGAGATATGCAAATAATACAGGTGTATATTAATCAAAGAATGGAAAAAAAGCTGCATTTTACAGAAATGTGATTTTATGTAACTTTATTAAAATGGTATTACTTTGAAGACCTTAAGTTATAGAGCTGTTATGACCTAAAATTCAGCAGAACAGCATGTTTTAAAGGAAGCTGTAAAACAAAACTTGGTTTTGTGCAATTAGAAAGATGCATTCTTTTCTTAATATTCGCAAATGAGCAGAGCTACCGTGAGCCAGATATTAATAGTTACAACAGTATAAAACTTGAGTAGTGCAACGATCAATCAGTTCTGCAGACTGATGTGTTTGGAAAAAATCACATGCTGCTGAACACAAAGCTGTTTAGTAGCCTCCGGTCAGAGTAAATCTTTTGTTATCTACTCTTATATTAGCACCACCCTCTTAATCACATTCATTCAGGAAATACCACACCTTGTTACTGGCGTCACAGAGACTTAGTGGGATAAATCTCATGACTGGAATATTGGAATACAGAGGTAATAGCTTATTCAGGAAGGACAGGCAGGGGAAAAAAAGGAGGAGGTGTTGCATTGTATGTCAAGAATGTATACACTTGTTCTGAGGTACAGAATGAGGCAGAAAGGCAGACCAACTGAAAGTCTCTGTGTAAAGAAAAAAGAGGAAAAATAGAGGTGACTTCATGGTAGGGGTCTATTATAGACCACCAAATCAGGTACAGGAGGTGGATGAGACATTTCTGGAACAAATAAGAGACAGATCCCAAAATACAAGACCTGGTGGTAATAGGGGACTTTAATGATCCAGATATCTGTAGAAAAAAATAATACAGCAAAACACAAAATGTCCAATAAATTCTTGAAGCGTGCTGGGAACAACTTCCTGTTCCAGAAGGTGGAGGAAGTAACTAGGCACACAGTCATTTTAGGTGTGTGTGTGTGTGTGTGTGTGTGTGTGTGTGAGTGAGTGTGAGAGACCCACAGGGAGGAATTGGTAGTGAATCTGAAGGTAAGAGGAAATTTGGGTAAAGTGATCATGAAATGAAAGATTTCATGAATCTCAGGAAAGGCAGGAGTGAGGACATAAGAGAAAAAACTTAAAAAAAGCAGACTTTAACAAACCCAGAAAACTGGTAGGTAAGGTCCAATGTGAATACAATCTAAGGGAAAAAGGAGTTTAGGAGAGCTGGCAGTTTCTCAAGGCAACAGTAATAAAGGCACAACTGCAAACTACCTGATGTGAAAGAAAGGTAGGAAAAATAGTAAGAGGCCAATATGGCTGCCTCAGGTGCTCTTTAGTGACCTGAAAATCAAAAAGAAATACTAGAAAAAGTGGAAACATAGATGAATTATTAAGGAGAAGTACAAAAAAATAGCATAAGCATGTAGGGACAAGATTAGAAAGGCTAGGCACAAAATAAATTACACCTAGCAAGGGACATAAAAGGCAATAAAAAGTTTTAAAATACATTAGAAGCAAGAGAAAAACCAAAGGAAAGTGTAGGTCCTCTACTTCGCAGGGAAGGAGAGCTAATAATGGATGACAGCAAGAATGCTTTATGCCTCTTTTGCTTCAGTCTTCACTGCAAAGGTTCATGGTTACCAGATACTCAACACAATTAACATTAAGAGCAAGGGTGAAGGAACACAAGCCAAAATAGGGAAAGAACAGGATTAAAAAATATTTTGATAAATTAGATGTGATTCAAGTCAGCAGGGCTTGATGGAATTCATCCTAGGGTACTTACAGAACTATCTGAAGAAAACTTGGAACAGTTAGCAATTATCTTCATGTACTCATGGATGGTGGGTGAAGTTCCAAAGGACCGGAGAGGGGGAAAACATAGTACCTATCCTTAAAAAGGGGAACAAAGGAACCGGGGAATTGTAGACAAGTGATCCTGACTTCAATATGTAGAAAGGTATTGGAACAAATTATTAAACAATCAGTTTGTAAGCACCTAGACGATAATAGGCTTATAAGTAATAGCCAGCATGGAATTTTCAGGAACAGATCATGCCAAACCAACCTAATTTCCTTCCTTGACAGGGTTACTGGCCTAGTGGATAAGGGGAAGCAGTAGAAGTGATATTTCTTGATTTTAGTAAGGGTTTTGATACAGTCCCACATGACATTCTCAGAAGCAAACTAGGGAAATGCAGTCTAGATGAAATTACTATAAGGTGGGTGAAAGAGCATACTCAGAGAATAGTAATCAGTGATTTGCTCTAAAACTGGGGTGGGCGGGTCTATGTAGTGGGGTCAGTTTTTAATTTGTAATGAAAGAGGTGCCGGGGCTCAAACAGTTTTTTCCCCCCACTTTCATAAATGAGGCAGCAAGCCCAGAGGTGCCAGGGCGATGAACTGTCAAGCTTAGAGGTACTGGGGCTCAGTCCTGGCACAAAATAACCACTGAGTGGGGTACCACAGTCAGTCCTGGGTTTGGTACTATTCAGTATTTTCATTCATGACTTGGATAATGGAATGGAGAGTATGCTTCTAAAATTTGCAGGCGACAATCTGGGAGGGGTTGCTGACACTTTGGAGGACAAGATTAGAATTCAAAATGACCTTGATAAATTAGAGAATTGGTCTGAAATCAACAAAATAAAATTCAATAAAGATAAGTGCAAAGTACCTCTACTTAAGAAGGAAAAATCAAATACACCACTACAAAATAGGGAATAACTGGCTAGGCAGTAGTACTGCTGAAAAAGATCTGGGGGTTATACTCAATCACAAGCTGAATATGAGTCAACAATGTGATGCAGTTGCAAAAAAAGCTAATATTTTGAGGTGTATTAAAAGGAGTGTTATGTGTAAGACACAGGAGGTAAATGTCCCACTCTACTCAGCACTGGTGAGGCCTCAGCTGGAGTACTATTTCCAATTCTGGGCACCACACTTTAGGAAAGATGTTGATAAACTGGAGAGAGTTCAGAGGAGAGCAACAAAAATAAAGGTTTAAAAATCTGACCTCTGAGGAAGTGCTAACAAAACTGGCATGTTTAGTTTTTTCTTAAATACCATTCTCAAGGTGGGTCCCCCAAAGATTTAGTGAATGCCATGTACTACCTTGGGTAAAACTTGACAGATTTAGACCATTTTGACCTGTATCACATCAACAGTTTGATCTCTAGGTCTGTGCAACCCTCCTCTCCCCCTAGAAACTTTTTTAAAATGGCTAGCTCAAATGATAATCCCTAGTTCAAATGACCCCAAATTTGGATCACTAATCCTAACCTGCAACCTCCTCTGGCACACAAAATTTCAAAGGAATCCAAGTAAGCCTGTCAATTTTAGAGGATTTAGAACTGACACTTGACCTTTAAACAGCAGTCATGACACAACCTTAACATATCGATGCAGCACTATAATAAACAGAGACAGCCCCTGCCCCAAAGACCACAGTCTAAATGAACTGGTGGATGTGTTCAGGGTTTTTGCATGGATTCGGGTGTATTGGCAGAGCTGTGGTGTGCAGGGGGCTTGGGTACAGGGTGGTTGGGGTGTACTGGCAGAGCTGGGGTTGTAGGAGGCTATGGCCAGGGCCGGCTCCAGGCACCAGCTTAACAAGCAGGCGCTTGGGGCGGCCAAGGGAGAGGGGTGGCATGTGCGGCAATTTGGGGGCAGAAGGTCCCTCACTCCCTCTAGGAGCGAAGGACCTGTCGCCGAACTGCCACCGCCAATCACGGCTTCCCCCCCCCCCAATTGCTGCCGCTGGTCGCGGCTTTTTTTTTTTTTTTTTTTTTTTTGCTTGGGGCGGCAGAAATGCTGGAGCCGGCCCTGGCTACGGTGCATTGGTTCTGTGTGATTAATGTTTTATACAATTTATTTAAAACATTTAAAAATAGACCATTGTATTACTCTAGGAAATAACTGCTGTTGCTTATCACAGACATTCTCAAGGCAGTTTACAAAGGAGGCCAGTGATGTGATGGCCTGTGACCAAGCTGGGATTAGAACCCAAGTCTTCTGAGTCCCTATCTAGTGCACAATTCACTAGGCCACACTGCCTTTATTAGTCAATGTGGATATCTTAGGATCTGTTGCACCTTATAGAATAACAGATGTATTGGAGCATACGTCTGTTAGTCTATAAGGTGCCACAGGACTCTGTTGCTTTTTACGGATCCAGACTAAGACGACTATCCCTCTGATACTTAGGATCTGTTGATTCCCTCTGTGCATGTATTGTCTGATGGAAACACACCTAATCACATTGCTTTTGCTTATGTAGGAAATGGTCAGGTAGCCAATGGGACTACTCCTTTGCTTACATTTGTGCATGTGTATGGGTATTTGCAGGCTTGGGGCCTTAGGGAGCAACGTGATTATCTAACTAAGGGTATGTCTACACTGCAATTGAAAACCCCTGGCTGGCCCATGCCAGATGACTCAGGCTAAGGGGTTGTTTAACTGCAATGTAGCTCTGGGACCCTCTGACCTTGCAGGATGATAAAGCCTGGATTCCAACCTGAGCTGAATGTCTACACAGCAGTTAAACAGCCCCTTAGCCTAAGCCCCTTAGCCTGAGTCAGCTGTCACAGGCCTGCTGGTGGGTGTCTAATTGCAGTGTAGGCAAATCCTAAGGATCCAATATATGCAATTGTGGGACAAGAATCATGTGGTTTAGACCTATTTAACCGTCTTTCCCCATTCGATCTTCACAAAAAAATGTCCATTAGACCATGTCTGACTAGAATAACATACTCCAGGGATTGTGCTTATTTGAGTTCTCCTCGTTTCCCAGGTCCTGGAGGCAATTAACTTTTGGCTTCATACCTCACAGCTTGCTTGCTGAGTGTGGCAACAACAACTCACATACCTCTCCCAACAACTGCATACCTTTCAGATATTCCTTACATAACTCCCAGGCAATGAAAATAGTGTTTAATTTTCACAGGCAATGAGATTGTTTTGTCTAAAATTTCCCATTAAATACACTAGACCAAATTCTACTCCATGGGAACTGGAGTCAGTATGTAACTGAGAGGAGGGTGTGGCCCACCCACTTCTAACACATCTGGATTATTTCTTCTTTGAAATTTTCTTTAAAAGTGCAGTATTTAAATGATTGGCAATGTGCATAAGCATGTGCATTGTTTTAGGTGCTTCTTTTGTAATAGGTTGATTGTCTTTTCCTAAATCCATTAATGTTTCATCTCAAATTTCTCAAGAGATGGGATTCTTATCAAATAAGGGATATATATCTATCAAATATGGTGTTGTGACTGGATTTGCTAGGCCATGGGTTCTCAAACTGGGGGTTGGGACCCCTCAGGGGGTCATGAGGTTATTACATGGGGGGTCGCGAACAGTCAACCTCCACCCCAAATCCCACTTTGCCTCCAGCATTTATAATGGTGTTAAATATATTTTAAAGTGTTTTTAATTTGGGGGGGGGGTCGCACTCAGAGGCTTGCTATGTGAAAGGGGTCACCAGTACAAAAGTTTGAGAACCACTGTGCTAGGCCACCCAGGCCCAGCCATTGCAGATACTGCAGGAGAAGGAATCAGACAGCCCCACCTCAGGACTGCAGTTACTGTGGGCAAGTGGGGCCTGCGGGATGGGTTTGCCTTTATACACACCTAGGATGGCCAACTTTCTAATCACACAAAACTGAAGACCCTAGCCCTGCCCCTTTTCTGAGGACCTGCCCCTGCCTTGCCCCTTCTCCAAGGGCCCGATCACTCCATTCCCCCTACCTCAGTTGCTCACTCTCCCCGACCCTCACTCACTTTGACCAGGCCGGAGCAGGGGGTTGGGGTGTGTGGGGGTGTGAGGGCTCCAGCGGGGGTGCAAGCTCCAGGGTGGGGCAAGAAATGAGGGGCTCAGGATGCGGGGGGGGGGGGGGGGCGCTCCAGGCTGGGGTAGGGGGTTGGCATATGAGAGGGAGTGAGGGTTCTGGCTGGGGGTACAGGCTTTGGGGTAGGGCCGGGAATGAGGGGTTTGGGGTGCAGGAGGGGGCTCAGGGCCAGGGCCGATTCCAGGCACCAGCGCAGCAAGCAGATGCTTGGAGTGGCCAACGGCAAGAGGCGGCACGTCCGGCTCTTTAGCAGCAATTCAGGGGTGGGTCCCACAGTCCCTCTCGGAGGGAAGGACCCGCCGCCAAATTGCCGCCGAAGAATGAAGTGGCGGCGGTATAGCTGCCACCAATTGCGGCTTTTTTCCCCTCTCCCCCGCCGCTTGGGGCGGCAAAAACGCTGGAGGGAGTTGAGGTGTAGGAGGGGGTTTGGGGTGTGGGCTTTTGGAGGGAGTTTGGGTGTGGGAGGGGGCTCAGAGCTGGGGTTGGGGTGCAGGACGGGGTTTGGGGTGTGGGCTCTGGGCAGGTGGCGCTTACCTCAGGCGGCTCCCAGTCTGTGGCGTAGCAGGGCTAAGGCAGGCTCGCTGCCTGCCCTGGCTCCACACAACTCCTGGAATCAGCGGCATGTTCCCTCCCCCCAGTTCCTATGTGGAGGGGCGGCCAGGAGGCTCTGCCTGCTGCCTGCACCCACAGGCGCCACCTCCGCAGCTCCCATTGGCTGTGGTTTCCAGCCAATGGGAGCTGCAGAGCCAGCACTTGGGGCAGGGGCAGCACATGGAGCCCCCATGGACGCTCCTGTGCCTAGGAACCGGACATGCCTGCTGCTTCCGGGAGCTGTGTAGACCCAGGGCAGGCAGGGAGCCTGCCTTAGCCCCATGTGCCACCGGCTGGACTTTTAGGAGGAGTCGTTTGCCAAATTCTGTGCAAATGTGGAGGCCAGTTTAGGGACTCTCTTAAAATATGGTCCGTAATTTCCCAACAGCAGTTTTTAAATCCGACTACTATATTATAATAATGACACTAGATTTCTCTTTAAAGCAAAGTGTGCTACAGGGGGTGGGTCATATTGACTCAGTGTAATTACACTGAGGAAACTCAATTTCTCCAACTTACAAGCCCCCCACATATTGGCTAACCATAAGGTCAAAAGAGGCAACAATGTTCTATAGAGGGCATAGATGAAGATGAGAGTGAGGGAAGTTCTTTCAACCCTTTTGATGGTGACATGAACTGAGAATAGCCCTTAAGAATGTTATTGGAACACTGATATTTATTAATAGGGAGCCTGCTCATGATGAGTCTAATCCAGCACCTGTTCAATTCAGAGATTCATTTTCTCTATGATAGAAAGCTAATAATAGTTGTATTAATAATGTTCGGCACTCCCATAGAAGTTTGCATTTTAAGATTTCAAGTGCTTGACAAACATTATTGAATGAAGTCTCCCAACAGTCTTGTGAGTACGTAAATGGTACTTAACCTTTTTGCCTGCATTTCTCGAACTGCAAAATAACCTTGCTCAAAGGTCAAAATGGAGCTAGATGGCAGAACCAGGAACAGTCATGTTGGCAAAATCTTGCTCAACATACTCACAAGAGTAGTCCGGGATTTGGCCTAGATCTCAGTTCTGTATTGTAACAAGGCCATATTTCCTCTTTTTGGTGTTACCAAGAAAAAGGCAATATTATGTGAAAATGCTAGGATTGACACTTCTGTTATTATTTGTATTACAGTAGAATTTGGGTTCACTAGTCAAGGATCAGGGCCTCGTTATGCTCATTACTGGGTAGACATGTAACAAAGTATCCCAGAGAGCTCACAATCTCTTTATCTAATTTACCTGCATCATGATGACATAATGTCCTAATTAAGACATTACTTTAAAAGTTATTATAAAACTGTTTGTTGTTGTTATATGGCTTTTGTGCTGCTGTTCCACAGTTATGGTGTGTTTTGTAAACCGTTATTTGCAAAATTCTATTGGATTAATTTATTTTAATCTTTCAGATTTGAAAGTTTACCATGTAGTTAATCTCTCTCTCTCTCTCTCTCTCTCTGGTTTTATTTTTAGCAAAACTGGACAGATGGGTTTAGAATTAAAAGCAAAATACAAGTTCTGGCCAGATCGTTGGCTGGTGTAAATTAGCATAGTTTCATTGAAGCCAACAATGTTATGCCAGTTTATACCAGCTGAGGATCTGGCTTACCACTTTTAAGTGTATTGAGAAATAGCTTTCATAGACCTCACTTTTTGGTTTATAAATACTTGTGAAACAGGTTCCCTAGAACACTAAGAGATTTCAGACTGTGATGCTTTTGACAAAGCAGGTGGTGACACCAGTTGTGAAAGTTGCCCAAGAATTTCTAATCGTAAACAACTGAAAAAGGAACTTTAAACTTTTACAAACTTTCATGTTTGGGGCTGAAGTTTTCCAGGACTGCTCTCTGCCGAAGTGTGATTTTTTTTTTTTTTGAAAGTTTGAACAAAAATGGTTCAAATATTTTGAGTGTGGAGACAAAGGGGCAAAAAATTACATTTTTGACCTTTTTAAACATCTGCAGATTTCTTTTTGAAAATGGCTTTAGGCCTTGCTTACACACAAACTTTGAACCAATTTAATTAAACCAGTTTAGTTAAACTGGTGTAAAGGGATTTAGTCCCACAGACTTTTAATGAGGCTTGAGCTTTTCAGAGCTTAAAGCCCAGATCCTCAAAGATATTTAGGCTCCTAACTTCCATAAAATCTGGGTGTCCTGTTGACATAGTACATGACTGTGTGTGAAAACTGAGATGACTGCTGCTTCTGAAAGTGTGCATGGACCTTTGTACATACAATGTCTGAAGGAATGATTTTCCTTATTCTATATGACTCACTGATGTGCACACACATTGTGGCAGACTCCACAACATGTGCAGGACGCATCTACATGGAAGGGGGTTGGGTTTTGTTTAGATGGTTTTGTGCGTGTGTTTTGTTTATTTTAATGGTTAGGCCCTAGAATGAGAGGAGATCAGCAAAGTTTTAAGGAGGAGAGCAAGGTCCTTTGCATATAGGAAGAGTAAGTCATTCCCAGGTGTGGAGTTTGAACCAGGAGCCACAGAATCCCAAACAGAAGAAGACAAAGGGAATATTAAGGAGGGACAGCTGGAAGGAGTATAGGGCCTGGAGGAGAAATATTATATCTACCCCTCAAAGCCATACAATCTTAAAATAAATCAGGGGACTGTACAGATGTTTGAGGGGAAGGATACAAAACTGGAGTCTAGTAATTTAATAGTAGCACTCCTCCAATTATTGTTATGACAGATGAGGTATAGCTTGTCCCAAAATAATGTAGAGTGTTATTGGGTCAAATTCTTTGCTGATATAAATGGGAAAAACTTCACTGAAGTCAATAGACCTGTTCTCATTATCACTAGCAGAGAATTTGCCTAGTATATTCCATTTACTGTGCATAGCCTTGTCCACTCCTCCATCCTGTGTCCATTCAGACTGATCACAGTTAAGCTGCTTGAGTTCATGGAGACACCAAGGTCACAGCTTATGGAGGCTCACAGGCAACAGGATTATCTGGAGTTCCAGCCAAGGTTGTTCTTATATGCTGGTTGGGCTTATGTTTCAAATATGCTCTTGAGCTGTTCTGTTTTCAGAGGCAGCCAGATCTGCAATTAGAATTCAGGGCTATTTTTGTAACCTATCTTGTAGATGTGCTCTTAGAAGTATATCTCACTTTTTAAAACAGGATGTTTTCAAAAGGTACTTATAGCCTGCAATACTTTGGGCAAAGCTAAGCCATTTATCTCAAAGCAGAGAATGAACAGTTATATAGACATGGATACATAATTGCTTTCCTAGCCAGTGGACAATAAATTCCGTCTGGGTCATTAGTTTTCTCGATGCCACTCTTTCTTCCCTCCACCAACTGGTAGTGGAACAGCAGCATTCTATTGAGCACCTCAGTGATCTGAGCATATCAGCAAGTGAAAATTTAATCATTGAAGAGATGCAAATTAAACCTGCATTGGGCATTGAGTCTTATCACCAAATATCCACAATGCTGCATCACTTCGCTTGCAAAAAATTAAGCAACTCTGCCAGTTTTATAGTAAAAGAGGAGGGCATTTGCGCTAAAAGAAAACTACATTTTTACAAATGAATATGAAATTAGCAAACACACGAAAGGTATGACCGATAAAGCCTGTGTTGATAATAAAGCCTTCATATATCACAGAGATTTGCATATCCACAACTTCGCTGATAGTTTATAGGTGATCTGAAGGAATGCTCTGAAGCGAGATTGGAAATTTGAACGCTGATTTTAAAACGGATGAAATAAACAATGGATTAAGACCTTGAACATTTTTATAACAAGCAATAAAAATAGTACAAATGATACAGTTAGACAACTAAACCGTTTTTAACAGTGGCTTTAAAATCTATCATTCTCTAGACTTGTTGTAAGGTGCACTGTCTGAGAGCCACCACAACATATAAGGCACCTAATCCTTCTCCTTAGTTCATTCCTCTGTTTGATCCTATGCCTCCAATTTGTTCGAGGTACAAAATAAGTGTTTCTACATATGCATTTTTAAGTCTCAGAAGTTGATGGCATTATTATTTAATAGCTAGAGACAATAAATCCTGCTTGTATCTTTTGTACTGTCTATTTAACCTCTTGAATATTACATGACCCCTTACTCCAAAGCTGGCTATTTCTCAATTTCTAAGAAACTTGAAGGAACAGTTTTCTGAACTAAAAGAACAAAACGTCTGTTTTTTAAAAATTGTTCATTCATTATATTCAATCACATACCTTTGACTTTCTTGATTAGTTTAATGTTTCACTTATTGTAATTACTTTTGTAGGAACTTCAATTTTTCTTTGTTTAATGTTGTGGAAGCAGAGAAAGAACTGTCATGCATTGCATCCCCTTCCTGTCAGTTCTTTCTCTGCTTCCACAACATGATAATGAAAATAGACGAAGAAACTTAATTTTTTCAGACATAAATTAATACTATAGCATTCAGTTTCAACTTTAACATTTTAAAGAAACTAAAAATATTTGTAAAATTTCCTCCAAGCTGCAGATACAATTTTACTTTGTCTACGAATCAGACTGACATCTAAGAATGGAACTGGTTAAATATTATAAAAATATGTGGTCATTTTATTCATTCTTCGTGTGTACCCAGATGGCCACCAGATATTTGTGATCTCAAGGAGCTCAGAAGTTTCAAAAATTATAACTCAAATATTTACTTCTCAGTAAATTCATAAGGGAAGCACATTATTCACACTTTGTTCTCCTTACTTTTTGTTCATTATTTTTCTGTTTTTTTTTTAAAGTTTCTCATCCAATCAGGGAGCAGAAACAATGCCATGTGACTTAGGTGACTAATAACACCAGGAACAGTGAACAGTTAAAAAGAATAGTTTGTTCACAAACCATTGTCTGATATTTGTTCTCTACTCTTTTGCAAATGTTGAATAACAACAAATACATTCATGAAAATCAGGATCAGGTCATGACCATTTTGTAAATGAAGAAAAAAAGATCTAAAATTGCAGTGAACATTTTTTGCAATGAATAATTTGACCAGGTTTCTGTATGAATAAAAGGAGTGATATTCACTCTGTTTTAGGAGTCTTGCTATGACATCTCAATGAGCTACCCATTTTTTTCATTTGGAGTACTACCATCTCCATTTCTCTTTTTTGATTTCTTACTGTTGAGTGAAACACTGAAAAACCTCCATCTTGGATGAGAGAAAAGAGGATCCCCTATATACACTTCTACTCTTATGAATTACTCAAAAAATGGTCCCCCATACACTGTCATGTACTTCAGTGGGAGCCATGCCCACTTATGGTAGGTCTAAATGTGGGCCACAGAGTTCTTTCCCCTCCCCCTTTAAATCTAGATCAGTCTTATGTTACATAATAGTGCTGATCAGTTGTCTAAGACAATGGTGCAGGAGCAATTTTTATAGTGGGGGTGCTGAAGGCGGAAACCATGTATTTGGGTTATTTCTACTTCAAGCCAGGAGGTGTGGCAGCACCCCCAGCACTCCTAGTTCCAGCACCCAGAGTCTGTCTTGATGTGAAATAACATGAACCCTTGAGCAATTTCATTTCTCCTTTCCCACACAGAACAGCTATTTATTGCATATATTCCAGCTCCCTTTCCCAAGTGAATGCATTGCTTGTGATAGATGGAGATCAAAATTTTCTGTGAAGTATTGCAAGCTTCCCCATAATACTTCTCAATGCATTTCAACACTGTTCTGGGCTGACGACTCCTAGAGATCAGAAGATAGTTCAGTCTCCATGAGCAGTCCCTTTTAGTTTCTTCTGCAATAACATTACTGCCGTTGTCAGCAATCAGTGCAAATTATGCTGGTGGGTCCCCCCCCCCCTTTTATGTGTGCACAGGTGGCTGCAAGAAGTTGGACTGAGACCAACTGATTTGCTTGCCAATAGATGTCATCTGATTGTGACCTTTACTTGCTACCAGCTTGGGGCTATATGTAAACCAATGAACCAAAGATGAAATGACCTCTGTATACCATTTGCAGTCCCCCAGGACTGTGCAATCCCCTCTAGGCGTTTGGATTTAATTTCTCATGTAAATGGGTGGATATTTATTTGTGATCATATAGGATGAGCAGTCCTTAATATTGTCTGCATTATGCATTTCAATTTTTGGGATAGGTGCCCAGAGCATAGGGTGAGCATCTAAGGTTGGATCTGCACCTAGTGAAATCATTAACAATGTTTCTATATACTACAATTAGGTGGAGGATCAACCCGATTACATGTTTTTTTTTTATAAATCTAAAGAAATAATAATCATACATATTAATTCTACTTTGCTAGCCTTCAGCATTGTTTAATACAACCACGGGAAGGAGAACAAAGAACTATTTCACATAGAAATGGTTTGTATCAAGGATGTATCATAAATGAAAATAAAGTGTCTTCTTTCAGAGTATCAATAGTTGCTGGGACTCTTTGTTCCCAAACATTTACAGTCTGCAAAAGTTAACCAAACCACCCAAATGGGACAGTATCAACGCACTGTATAATAACATAAACTGACTTTTGAATGACAAGTTTAAAACCTAAAGGAATAGGGAAAAATGATCTTTCCTGAAAATAAATAGATTTCAAAATAAGTCCACCTGTGCTGAATTGTGGGAAAACCTCTGTACTTACAATGAAGAAGGCATCTCTTCAGTCTTTGGTTGAAAAAAATCTTAAAACTTTATTTTATGTGAAAATTGGATGCCTTTCTAACCCAGCTATTCTTACTCTTAAGCATGAAACTGAGTATAAGACCAACAAAGTATCTCCGACTGAAAGGACATTATTTTAAAATCCCTGGATAGTGCTGTGTTTTCACAGTTAGCAAGACCAGCCAGTACCCCCCTTTAAAGAAAGGAAATTGGAAAATGACAGACTACGCCTGTGGAAAATTCTGTCATTCAAAATACGGATGTTTTGTCAAGGGCAGAATTGTTTCTTCAGGAGACTCTGGTGAATTTTTGACATTCTTGTATTATCTCACACTGCTGAAGGAATGAAAACCATGCTCATTTGCCAATGTGCCTGCTGCAGCTGGATGCAGATTGAGGTTTTCTTCTTTTCCTTTATTTTCGAATATATATAATGTTTAGTGAATGTAGGGCTCATTAAATATGCTGGATTGGCTGCCCTGGAGCATAATATCCTACATGGAACAGGGATTGCACAGGCAACCACATTTCATTGTTTTGCCATGCCGATCTGCCTCTACTATGATGTATAGGGGGTCTAGCTCTAGGGATCAGGGCATAATTCAGATTTGATTCCTGATTTTTTTCCAACTGAAGCTGCCAACAAGGATGTCAATTAGTGCCAGTTGTGATGGGAGACACATATCCCACAAGTATCTGAATAAGAGCTGTCATTTATTTCACACACGCTGCCAAAAGATAATAACTTACCTTTAATCCCAGCCAGTTACCTAGAAGCAAAAGCTGTGTCCCATCACTAATCCCTCAAGACCTCCTCCTTCTCTATGGCTTTCATAATTAACAATGTGTGAGACTGCAAGTAGAAACTAAAAACAGTTGCAGTTTACTATCAGCTTTATGCAATATTTGCCAGACATCTGAAAAATATTAGACTTATTGTTACTAGAAAACATGTACTTTTATTTGCTGGAAATGTTCCTATAATCACTGATTACACAATAATGAAACTAAATCACAATCTTGTAACATAATTCTCTCCATTTTCCATCACGCAATATACAATATTCTTTAGACTATACATGCTAGACTGTGAAACTTCATACATATTAAGCACTCTTCTATAACTGGGTTCTATCTTCTTAAATGGAGTAACCCTTGACATATAGGAAAAACTGCTTTAACTCTGATGTCTATTATTCACTTAGCACCTTTTTAAAAGGGGAAATTTTATCATCGGTTCTACCAGGAAAAAAAAGTAATTAGTGGGGAGAATGATGAAAATCCTTTGATCTAGATAGTAAGTCATCTCTTTCTAGAACCAGTATAAGCAAAGAGAAGGAAACAGTCCTCCTTTCTTTAGGCCAATGGTTTCAAACTTGAATGGGTAAATCCATATTTAGTCACCTAAATTCAAATGGCCACTTTTTCCAAGGTACTGAGCACCTGCAGCATCTACTGACTTAGTGGAATTTGTGGGTGTTCAGCTCTTTGAAAACCAGGCCACTTGTATTTAGGTGACTAAATTTTGCTCCTAGGTTCTTATCTTAATCTTTGGAACCAACTACCCAGGTAAGTGGTGGATTCTCTCTCTTGATGTTTTCAAATCAAGGCTGGATGCCTTTCTGGATGGTATGCGTTAGTCACATCCAAGTTACTGAGTGTGACATTACCCTGGGTACAATCTGGACTTTTGAACAGCTGTGTCCCCTCAATTCTCCAACTTGGGGTACCTTTTACACAGCTTCGCTGTGATAGCAACTACTCCTGGTCTGCTCTCACAGCCTCCAGCATGTAAATTACTCCCAGCCATACCGTATGATTGCAATGGCCAGCCAATCTTGAATTACAGTGCAGAGCAACACCAGCAAATTCCCAGTCCCAGACTTTCTCCCAGAAATGTGTGTTTGTACTTCCCAGCCCTCTCCTGGACAACACAAGCTCATATAAAGTCCATCATTTTATTAATAGAAAATGATATGCACAAATCCTCAAATAGAGTTTCCCAAACACTTCAATCAAGTTTATTAACTACAGAAAGATAGATTTTAAGTGATTACAAGCAATGAGGCATAAAAGGCGGAATTGATTACAAAGAAATAAAAGCTAAAATGGATCTAACACCTAACTTAACAAGGTAAGTGAATTAAGAGCAAAAGTCTCTCTCACCACATGTTAGAGCAGTCTTCCTGGCTTAATTCCTTTCTGCCAGGATCCCTCCCCAATCCAATGATGCTTCCTTTGTCCTTCAAATGTTCTCAATGTCATGAGTAGAGATGAATGGAGAGAGATCTTGGGTCATCTGTTCCCCATTCTTATACCTTTTTCCTCTTGAGAATCATCTCCAGTTCAGGTTTAGGAGACAGAAAGTCTGTGGGAATGGGAACTTCCAGCTGTTTCTTTGCCAAGATGTAAAATTCTCTCTCTCACCCTTCTTCCTGCCAAAGAATGGCCACTTAACAAAGTGATTAGTCCATTTGATTTTGCTGACCCTGGCTGAAGCATCAATTTGCCTTTTGTCTCTGAGGAACTGGTTTATGGCTGCTTCCCCAGATTTGGAATATGTGTTTGTGACATCATACAGAAGAATCTTATATATTTACATACAATGTTGCCATGCTTATTTTACTAGAACAATAATGATCAGGAAATAAATCATGCGTTTTCAGATGATACCTTACAAGGCATATTTTGTACAAAATATATCATAGTCTTCAAAAAGTGGTGGACATAGGGATATAGACTGTCACCCTAAGCTCATTACAGGGGTAACCAGGTAAAATGTAATGACCTGTGATGGACAGGTCAGACTAGATGATCTATTGGTCTGTCCAACCTTAAATTCTGTGTGTCACAACAAAGGGGGGTATAAGAGAGGAAGTATGGTCTAGTGGTTATGGTAGTAGTTTAGAACTTGGAAGAGCTGAGTTAAATTCCCTGCTCCACCACAGACCTTGAGCATGTCAGTCTTTCCGTACCCCAGTTCCCAACCTGTAAAATGGGGATAATAGCGCTTTCCTAGCACACAGGGGTGTTGTGAGGATGTACACATTAAAGATTTCAAGGTGCTTTGGTATTGTGGTAGTAGGGGCCAGAGAAGTAGTTCAGATAGATAGAAGTATTCAATAGGTTGAAATTCTGTAGCAACAGATTGAAAAAAAGTTATGCCTTTTTTGGCTGAATTTTGTCTTTTAGTCGTCACTGATAAGAAGTTACACTGGTCTACAATTTTTGAGAAGTCGTCTGCTTCAGAGATAAAATGTGCTATTTATTATGTATTTTGATGTGCTGAATTCAAATATGACAATTAAAACAATTGATTGGCTACTGTTTCTAAGCTATTTAAGTTTTTACATTTTATGTCTATGTATATTGTGTAGATAGTAGAGTTTTAATCATAAATTGTAAACCTAGGTCTTTTCATGTGTTTATGGTTGCTTTAAATGATAATATTTCACCTGTCCTGTTTATGTAACACTTTAAAAATCAGCAAAAGAGTTCTATAAATAAAATTTATTATGAAATAAAAGGCAAAAAACTATTATGTACATAGTTTAGTCCTATTTAGTGTCTACTTGGCGCTTCTTGGCTTGTCTCTTGCATTCATTAAATGGAGCATCTCCTGTCACTGTCCAGCAATTGCTGGTATGATCTGTTGGCTCTCTCCAAATCATTGGCACTGCAAAAGGCATAGGTTTCCTTTTCCTGTTCAACCACTGGCGAAGATTTGTTGCACAAGTGTTGCAGCATATGTGTGGGGCCCACCTCTTGTCCTGATCTCCAATTTTGCAGCCAAAATAAAGGTGATAGGCTTTCTTAACCATAATGGTTATGCTGCGCTTTTGTGATGCAAAAGTCACTTCACCACAAACACAGCAGAAGTTATCTGCACTGTTCACACAAGTACGAGGCATCTCTGCTCACTTTGGCTAAACAGAAATGTGTCCCTTTGCAAAATCAAACACTGACAAATAAGAGAGCACGACACTGTATGATTTCTAGAGCTGATATAGGGCAATTTGTTCAGCAGCGTGATGTAAGCTTCGTTATGATTGCATCATCCATGACTTCTAGGAATAACATGATACAATTCATATCATGTATGACGCAATACCAGCTTCAGATTGCATCATTCATTGTTTTGCCTAAAAAGCAAGTACTGTCCAAACCCAGTCATAGATTTATTCATAGATCCAGGCAACGATGTATTTTAGTCATTTCTGGTTTAAATTGAGATCCCTTCCCTTTATAACTCACTTATCCTCCGCCATTCCCAAGTCAAGGGTCATATATACTGACCCAATAGCATATCTTGAAAACTAGAGCCAATCAACAATTTTAAGCATCATTTTAGTTCTCAGTGACCCAGAATTAGTAAAGTTTGACTACATTTATTTCAGAAGCATTTTGGCTGTAGAGCAGTGTTATTGAATTTTGAATCATCCTATGCACATTGGGCCAAATTCTGTGCTAAATTATGTTCCATGCAAACTTACTAGGCCAAATTCTGCTGTTACTCAAAATTGACAAAATGTAAGACTGGGTTGATAATCAGAGCTTTAATTGTCTGTCATAGACATCTACTGCCATGTAAATATCAATATTTATCAAACGGTAATAGGAACATACACACGTATGCAAGAGTGTTTGTGGAAAAGCTCAAATGTTCCCTACACTTAGCAGTTACCCAACCTAATTCTGCCTCTGTTCAGTACACAAGCATGCAGGCATAAGAACGCATCATGGTATTAGTCATCTACACACAACAAAGAAAAAGCTTCTATACATATGAGAGTGTTCTCTTAAAGTTTTTCTTAATTCACTTGTGTCATCTTTACTTTGTAAAACAAAACAACAAACATGACTAATCTTACTAAATATTGCAGTGAAAGTGCTGGCAGAACCTTAGCTATAATCTGTGAATGCAACACTATAATTTTACAACAGTAGAGGTTCTTAATGAACATCAAAGTACATTTAATTATTATGTGAGTATATCCCTTTCTTCCCACGATACTATACTTAATCCGTACAACTCCTAGCATAACTACAGTAGTTTAACTCTCTATGTGATAGTTAAAAATATCCAAATGGTTTCACTCTGGCATCTCCTGCTTTGGATCTGCCTCGTGTGATCTCCACTCCTTTGTCTGGAAGGAGGGCTCAGGGATGTCTGTGGCAAAATCCTCCCCAGACAGCTCTCTGTGCATTTCAGGGGATGGAGTCAGGGCGTGCTGGGAGTAGAGTGGCTGAAGCGAAGTGCTACACATCCCACTCTCCAGTCCCCTGGAAGATACCCCCGAAGGTTTAATACCACATTAGGCTTTACTAGGTGTTTTTAGTGCTCCCTTTCCCACACCTCCCTCGGCTCTGCAGGCCTCTAAATTATATAATTACTCTGTTTTTAAAAGAAAATAATGTGTAGTTGAAAAGGCTGAATTTATCTTTCTTGTCTTCTTATGTTCAGTATAAAGAGACAAATTCTGACATAATAGGAAATTGACTGCATTCTGTGCCAATGATGATTGGAAACCATATAGCCAACTTGTAGAATTTGCCTGGCATAGGAGGTCATGGAGTTAAATGCTGCAGCTGGGTTTTTGAAGGGGAAGGATTGTTCTGTGTTGCTTAAAATATTCATAGTTGAGATTTGAAAGCAGTCTGGGAAACATTATCTTCCACAGTTACAAACAAACTTTTGTCATCAGTCTGCGACAAAACAGAAGTATGCAAGGGGCTGTTCCCAGTAAAGTGAACAACAAAGCTCCCCAACGGGAGCAGAACCGGGCAGTCTTTACCTTGTGGAAAGGCCTCAGCTGTATTTTTTTTTCTTTTTTTTTTCTTTGTATTAACTATCGTCTCTTCCAGGTCCGTTTCTGAAATCCTTACTCAATACATTGCCATTTTACCTTCTGAGAAATAATGTGTTACGATTAATAATCACTCATATTCTAGAGCATGGGAAATACTAAAAGCCAAATCGTGAATCCATTGAAGAAGAAACATATGGGATTCTGTGGAACAAATTAATAGAAATATACTAATATAAATGGCCATGTTACGCTTAAATTCTGTATTTTTGATTGATGTTTGCCTTAGTGGACGGGTACATTGTCTGTCTATATGCAAACAAAAGTATTGTTTAAAATACTATAACAGAAACAAATGGTAACATATTGTCCCTATATTTCCTGGATTCACAACATAATAAAATCAAATGTGTCTGCCAGATATGCTATGTGACTGTGCAGTCATGTGTATAAGAAAATGCACATATAGGGTCTTGAATGACACAAGTGAATATCATTTTGCTTCCTACGGAGAGTAGTGATATGACATTGGTATTATTGTTGGTAATCATGTGCTTGGAGATGGAGGAAGAGACTGATGTAGCATGAGAATGACTACCCCTACACTAGCTACTCTGTTTAAAAAATGTTTGTATGGGACTCCAAGGATCTCAGGTGAACAAAGCCTATGTCAAATCTTAATACCCCTTGCTATAAGTAATGTAGAGCCTTTTGCCCTGATTGAGCATTGAGCAAGGTATTTAATCGTGTGCGTAACGTTGATCCTGGAAGTAATTCCGTTGATTTCAATGAGGGGCTACTCACATGCTTAATGTTAGGCACATGCTTAAGTACCTTGCTCAATCAGTGCCTTAACTGGCAAGAGATTCCTTAATAAGAGCATTCCCATGAACATTAATAAAGAAAAGTGTCGCCCAATGGATGAAGGATTTTGTAACAGTGCGCTGTGGTCTATTACACAGAACCATTCTGCCTGTTCTCCTTATCATACAGTGGCCATTAGCGCTCATCAATTAGTTAATGTTTGTAAAATGCTCTGATGATGAAAGGCCTCCTATGCAAGTGCAATTTTATGTAATTTTACCTCAGAATTAGAGTGGCTGTAAATATAAAATCTTTGATAGTAGAAAGTGTTACAGTTAGAAACATTTAATTTACTATATGATGTCACTTCAAAAAGCAGCAGCAGAGAAAGTGGAAAAATAATTTCTCCATTCTTTACTTCCATATGAGTCTGTAACTTGCATACGTAGCCTCTGGCTCTTCTGGTGAGAGTAGCTTGGTATAGTTATGTCTCTGGGGTGTGGATTTTTCACATCTCTGAGAGACATAGCTATGAGGATGTAAGTTCTCAGTGTAGAACAGCCCTAATGCTTTGTCTTCACTAGAGATTTAACGCGTTGGTAGATATGGGCTTTTGGACTGATCTCATTGCTTGTAATAAATGCATAAACTTGTCAAATATTTTGGGATATTTGAGTCAAAGACTATATAAAATATCATACTTGTTTTTTGTGGGGGTGGGGAGATTCTGCAGTGTGTATAAAAGAATAAACTTTTTAAAATTTCTTTGGAAATAGATTAGGTATCTCAAAGTTAGTCCTGTACAATTCAGTAGCATAATCTACACACACAACTCAATTTATCTAGATTATAAACCTTTTTTTATGTCTGGTTGCTAATTTAGTCCCGATCCTACAAACAGTCCTTACACATATGAATGATATCATTTGCATGTAAGTGTTTGCACAATCAGGCTAAGTGTGTGGCCACACAAAGGGGAAGGGAGTATGGAAGAGGTGGGATTGTAAGGACTGCCAAGTAGCAAGTAGTCAAAAAGGGAGTGGGGAGAGTAGGTTGGTGCTGTGTATATGTGAGACTAGGGGTATATCTTCACTGTAGAGTTAACCTGGGCTCTTACTCGGGTATTGCCCCTAACCTCCCACCCACCCACACACAAAACCCTGTTATCTGAGTTTAGTGGTGCTTTCAGTCGAGGCTAGATGGCCTATTGTGGGGTTGGAGACCAAATCCACTAGTAACCCAACCACTTTTCAGTGAGGACTAAGCTAAACAGCTCAAATGCTGATAGTCCTCCAGTGCCTTCCCACAATTCCTCCTGTGTGCCCAAGATGGACAGGTTCTCACACAATTCACTGGGGAAGAATCATAAAATGGCTCAGCTAACTGCAACACAGAGTACTATAGGGTGTTCCCCCAGAAGTCCTAGGGCTGGTCTACACTGGCGGGGGAGGAGGGGGGAATCGATCCAAGATACGCAACTTCAGCTAGGCAAACAGCGTAGCTGAAGTCGAAGTATCTTGGATCAAATTACCTGGGGTCCAGACGGCGCGGGATCGATGTCCGCGGCTCCCCCGTCGACTGCGCTACCGCCACTCGCTCTGGTGGAGTTCCGGAGTCGACAGTGAGCACGTTCGGGGATTGATATATCGCGTCTTAACAAGACGCGATATATCGATCCTGGATAAATCAATTGCTACCCGCTGATACGGCGGGTAGTGAAGACGTACCCCTAGTAACACACACAGTTGAGAGCAGCATCAATGGACACAGTAACTTGGGTATGACTGTGTACACTTAGCCCTGGTATACACTACGAGGTTAGGTCGAATTTAGCCGTATTAGCTTGATTTTTTATAAGCAATGCATCTATACAACCAACCCTGTTCCGTCGACCTAAAGGGCTCTTAAAATTGACTGCTGTACTCCTCCCCAGGGAGGGGAGTAGCGCTAAAATCGACCTTGCTGGGTCGAATTTGGGGTAGTGCAGATGCAATTCGACAGAATTGACCTCCAGCTTCTATCCCAGAGTGCTCCAATGTGATCGCTCTGGACAGCACTTTCAATTCCGAGGCACTAGCCAGGTACACAGGAAAAGCTCCGGGAACTTTTGAATTTCATTTCCTGTTTGGTCAGCATGGCGAGCTCAGCAGCACAGGTGACCTTGCAGTCCCAGAATTGCAAACGAGCTCCAGCATGGAGTGAATGGGAGACACTGGATCTGATTGCTGTATGGGGAGAAGCATCTGTGCAGGCCGAACTCCGATCAAAAAAGAAGAAATGCTGATATATATGCCAAAATCGCACAGGGCATGGTGGAGAGAGGCTACACAGGGACACACAGCAGTGCCACGTGAAAGTTAAGGAGCTCAGGCAAGCCTACCAAAAGACAAAGGAGGCAAACGGTCGCTCCGGGTCAGAGCCCCATAAATGTCATTTCTATGATCAGCTGCATGCCATTCTAGGGGGGGACCCTACCACTACCCCACCACTGTCTGTGGACACCTGCAAGGGGGGAGTCTCATGCAACAGGGAGGAGGATTTTGTGGAGGAGGAAGAGAAGGAGAAGGAGGAGGAGGAGACTGCGCACAGGCAAGCGGAGAATCCGTTCTCCCTGGCAGCAAGGACCTTTTCATTACCCTGGAGCCAATACCCTCCCAAGGTGGGTTCCCGGACCCTGAAGCCGCAGAATGCACTCACCAGAGGTGCCCATTTGTAATTACATTACAGGGGTTAAAAGCAATAGTGTTTAATGTTTGATTTGCCCTGAAGAATTGGGATGCATTCGCGGCCAGTACAGCTACTGGAAAAGTCTGTTAACGTGTCTGGGGATGGAGCGGGAATCCTCCAGGGATATCTTCATGAAGCTCTCCTGGAAAGCCTTTGCAGAAGGTTTCTGGGGAGGCCTGCCTTATTTCGTCCTCCACGGTAGGACACTTTACCATGCCAAGCCAATAGCAAGTACTTTGGAATCGTTGCAGCACAAAGCATGGCAGTGAATGGTCCTGGGCTTTGGTCGCATTCAAGCAACATTTGGTCTTCATCTTTCTGTGTCAGCCTCAGGAGAGTGATATCATTCATGGTCACCTGGTTGAAATAAGGGAATTTTTGTAAGGGAACAGTAAAAGGACCCTGTTCAAGCTGGACTGTTTGCGCTTGGCTAAAAGGGATTATCCCTGAGAATAGCCACGCGGTGGGGGGAGGGGTGAAGGGATCATTCCAGAGAATAGCCACTCGGTGGGGTGTAGGGAGGGGTGTGCTGCACATCCACCCCAGAACTGCAGCCCCTCCTTTTAAATGGCAAACCCAACCGGCATTGCTTGCTATGGGAAAGGAGGGCACTGCAGTTTGAAACCATTCCCCCATGTTATGAAGGTGGAAGAAGCCAACCCCGCGTACCCTTTGGCTTACCATAGTTGCCTGGAAACTGAATTCTGTTGCCCAGCCGTGTGTGATGTGTCACCATACTGGCAGGTGCTCAATATAAAAGGCAAAATGCGACCTTGTACCTAAAGCACATGTGCTGTCTGCTGTGAATTGCTTGATTTACTGTGAAAGAGTCTCCCTTTTGTTCTCAGAAATGTATCAGCTTAAATTTTACTCTCTCTTTTTATCCCCCCTGCAGATGCAAATGTTTCTATACTCCTCATATCATCTCCATCCCTGAAGTTATCGCAGATTAGAAGGTGAAAAAAATGCACTTGAGATTATATGTTTTCCGAGCTCATGCAGTCCTCCCGCACTGATAGGGCACAGCAGAATGCCTGGAGGCCTGACAGAGACCAGGAAAACATTAAGTGAGCATGATCAGAAGGTGCAGGAGGCGATGCTGAGGCTAATGGGGGAGCAAATGGACATGATCAGGCATCTGGTGGAGCTGCAGGAAAGGCAACAAGAGCACAGACTGCCGCTGCATCCATTGTATAACCGCCTGTCCTCCACACCAAGTTCCATATGCTCCTCACCCAGATGCCCAAGAATGCGGAGGGGAAGGCTCTGGGCACCCAGCGACTCCACTCCAGAGGATGGTCCAACCAACAGAAGGCTGTCATTTAAACATCTTTGATTTGTAGTGTGGCTACAATAAGCAATGTGGCCTTGTCCTTCCTTCCTTCCCCACCCCACCCCACTTGGGCCACCTTGTCAGTGATCTCCCTTTTTTTTCATAAATAAAGAATGCATGAATTCAAAACAATACAGACTTTATTTCCTTTGCCATCTGTGGTTGAAGTGGGGAGGGGGATTGGCTTACAGGGAAGTAAATTCAACAAAGGGGGTGGTTTTGCTTCAAGGAGAAACACACACAACTGTCACACCATAGCCTGGCTTTCATAGCCTCTCTGATGTGCAGCATGCCCAGCTGTGCTCTTCTAATCGTCCTGGTGTCTGGCTGCTCAAAATCGGCCGCCAGGCAATTTGCCTCAACCTCCCACCCCACCATAAACGTCTTCCCCCTTACTCTCACAGATATTATGGAGCACACAGCAAGCAGCAATAACAATGGGAATATTGGTTGGGCTGAGGTCTAACCTAGTCAACAAACAGTGCCAGCCAGCTTTTAAATGTCCAAAGGAACATGCTACCACCATTCTGCACTTGCTCAGGCTATAGTTGAATTGCTCCTTACTACTGTCCAGGCTGCCTGTGTACAGCTTCATGAGCCATGGGAGCAAGGAGTAGGCTGGGTCTCCAAGGATAACTATTACCATTTCAACATCCCCAGTGGTAATTTTCTGGTCTGGGAAGTAAATCCCTTCTTGCAGCTGTTCGAACAGCCCAGAGTTCCTAAAGATGCAAGCGTCATGCACCTTTCCCGGCCATCCCACGTTGATGTCGGTGAAATGTCCCTTGTGATCCACCAGTGCTTGCAGCACCATTGAGAAGTACCCCTTGCGCTTTACATACTGGTTGGCAAGGTGGTCCGGTGCCAAGATAGGGATATGCGTTCCCTCTATTGCCCCACCCCAGTTAGGGAACCCCATTGCAGCAAAGCCATCCGCTATGACCTGCACATTTCCCAGAGTCACTACCTTTGATAGCAGAACGTCAGTGATTGCATTGGCTACATGAATCACAGCAGTCCCCACAGTAGATTTGCCCACTCCAAATTGATTCCCAACTGACCGGCAGCAGTCAGGCATTGCAAGCTTCCACAGGGCTATCGCCACTCGCTTCTCAACTTCTCAGGGCAGGTCTCATCTTGGTATTCCTGCGCTTCAGGGCGAGGAAAGCAACTCACAGAGTTCCAGAAAAGTGGCCTTACGGATGCAAAAGTTTCACAGCCACTGGGAATCATCCCATACCTGCAACACTATGTTGTCCCAGCAGTCTGCTTGTTTGCCGGGCCCAGAATCGGCATTCCACTGTATCAACCTGCCCCACTGCCGCCATGATGTCCCAATTTCCACATCCCATGCTTTCAGGAACGTCTGTGTCCATGTTCTCCTCACAATCGTCCTTGTGCTGGCATCTCCTAGCCAGGTTCTGCACATACTGCAGGATAATGCGCGAAGTGTTTACAATGCTCACAACAGCAGCGCTGAGCTGAGCGGGCTCCACGCTTGCCGTGCTATGGCGTCTGCACAGGTAACCCAGGAAAAAAGGTGCAAAATGATTGTCTGAGCTAAGTGTTGTTATTCTCTGGGGCGTGATTCTCCATTGTCTAGTAACTTGTGCAGCCATTTACACCTGCACAAAGCAGTTGTGAAATGCTGCCAAGCCAGAAAGCTCTGTGTAAGCTTGAAAGCTTGGCTCTCTCACCAGCAGAATTTGGTCCAATAAAATATATTACCTCACCCACCTTGTCTCTCTATTATCTTGTAGTTTTATGGACTCAGGGCCAGATTTAAGAAGTATTAGGCACCTAAAGATGCAGATAGGTGCCTAGTGGGATTTTCAAAAGTGCCTAAGCAGGCTGGGTGCTTAACTCCCATTGAAGTGAACAGGACTTGTGTATCTACCAGCATCTTTAGGTGCCTAAATATCTTTGAACATCTGGCCTTCAGTCTCCTTCTTTACAGAGGTGTTGAGAACAGCTGATTAGCTGTGCACATTGAGGCTCTGTGACAGACCTCTTTTGTTGCTGGTCGTGGATGTGCCACTTTTCTTTCTGGAACCTGGACATTTTCCAGCAACCTGCCAGTGGCTGCAGTTTCATTAGGCTGGATACTACATGTGTGGGAGTGTGTTTGTTTAACATCTATCTGTGCGCAACGGTTATTGTTCAGTGCTACAGCTGAGGCTCTGAGATATGAATGTTTATTATCTAAGGGCTAAATGAATGCTAATTTCATGAAAGCGATAAATTTGAGAGATGCTTTTAATCTATTTTCTTTGTCCATATCTACAGCCATTTTTGTCAAATAAATGTACAACTCTTACAAAAACACTGGAGGCTAAAAGGTGTGCTTGTTAAATGATACATCGGAGCAAGTGAGGGAGTTACAGTTTACACTCGTCACTAAAGCTGTAGTCTTTCAAAGTGGTATCCATTTTCTTAAGTCAGATGTTGTTCTTGTTACAGTGATTTCATGCAGCTTCTTTCACTGCTTATCATCTTTGCAGGATGAAAAACCACTTTCATAGAAAGCACTGCTTTCAAGCAAAAAGTAATTCTTTGCTTTGTGGGTGGATAAACCTGGTTCTTATCATGAATAAAATGTACACACCTGGTAAATTTTTTTTGAACAATCAAACTAACTGTGAGATTACAGACTTGGGTCATGTGCTTCTCTCACTTATACCAATATAAATCAGGAGCAACACCATGGATTTAAATAGATTTACTCTGGATTTATACAGGATGGAAGCCAGAGCAGAATTTGGTTCTGTGGTGTGCAATATTGTTCATCAAAGGCCAAATTCTGCCATCCGACCCATACTAAGTAGGAACTTTTGGTCCATGGGCTACTTGCACAGTAAAGCTGCTACTCAATGGGAGTAAGCATAGTAGTATCTTGAAATAAGTCTGCTTCACAGTTTTACTTCTGAGATAATAGTGAATCATGCTATCCATGGCATTATCAGGACAACTTACCCTAATTGTGTTTCACATGCCACAGAGTTCTCACTTTGGACATGCCCAAGTGCCAGGCTGGTGCGACATATAACACGAAGTTGCATTTTACCTTGTGCTCACTGAAAAAGCATCACCAGTGCATATGTTGAACTTAATTTTAGTATCAAAGGGGTAGCCGTGTTAGTCTGTATCCACAGATTTATTTGGGCATAAGCTTTCATGGGTAAAAAGCCCCTTTTTCAGATGCATCTGAAGAAGTGTTTTTTTTTTACCCACAAAAGCTTATGTCCAAATAAATCTTTTAGTCTTTAAGGTGCCACTGGACTCCTCGTTCATTTTAGTAGAGAGGATTCTTTTATTCTCCCTGGTTCCCATACTTTAGCAAGTAACTACCAACTTCAATGGTAGAAGAGAATACTATTTTGTGTTCTGGGAGCACAGTTGCCACACTCAGCTTGGTGGCATGAAGCTGAATTCAGCCACTTGTATAGTTCAAACAGCCACTAACAATACACCAGCCTCCAGTCTACATTTGCTAATGCACATAACCCCACCAGACCTTCCATGAAAGATCATGGTAGAATTTGGCCCAATATAAACTTCAATGGGAATTGGAGCAGACCTATGTGAATATTCATGTCAGACATACCAGACTTTCTACATGCTTTACAGTTTTGCCATTTAAAAAAACATCAAAAGCTTAATCTGTTATCTCTATCTGAAGATTAAAACAAATAGGAGTGCCTTCAGGACTTCATGGATAGGTGTAATTTTTTGTGTGTGAAGTATTAGTGACCTACTGTCTTGTGGGAAACCAGGTAGAATAGTTTAAGGCTCAAAAACAAATTGTGGGAGCGTGGGGAAGTCAGTAATGCATCCTCAGCTTTCCTCTTGTATTTGTCTGGGCCAGAGATATGAAGGATGCCAGAAATGTTCACTTGCTGCATCAGAGAATGTTGATCAGGAAATCTCCCTGGTTAGACACCATGGGTGGGATTTTCAAAAACATTGGTCTCCTTCTACTCCCATTGACTTCGGAGGGAGAAAAATTATGCAACACTTGAAAGCTTTTGAAAATCCCACTGTATGATCTTAAGTCATTCTCTTCCGGATTCATTCATTTCTCCGGCAATAGAGCTGGTAGAATTTCTTAAACTGAAATATTTCCATAAAAAGAGTAACTCTAATGGAAGTACATGTTCATGCCACATTCTGATGTCACACATTACGAGTGTGTGTAAGGTAGTGCACAATATATAAACAGCACTAACAGGGACTTTTATTCACTTGAGCACTTAGTCCTTGCCAGATTGCTGTTTGATTGACCAGCACATTTGATGAGAGAGACAGTATAGGTGGGATTAGAACATCTCTCATGAAAACTAGTTTTCTATCAGTTTGAGGAATTTGTACAAATCCACTAAGCCCTTCTTGCATAGTTTTTGGTCACTCTATCCATCTGATTTAACTGGAGTGTTGATCTTAGTGGCTTGCATCATATGTTTAGCTATGTTTTAGGGGTTTGCAGTATTGTTGTAGCCATGTTGGTCCTGGGATATTAGAGAGACAGGGTGGGTGATGGAATATCTTTTATTGGACCAACTTGTCTTTGTGAAAGAGACAAGCTTTCGAACTATAAAGAGCTCTGTGACCCAAAGAAGAGTTCCGTATAGCTTGAAAGCGTGTCTCTTTCACCAGCAGAAGTTGGTCCAATAAAAAAGGTTACCTCACCCACCTTGTGTCTCTATGTATTAGGGGAGCATTTTCCATTTCTTATCTCTGTCAAAATATTCCAAAGCAGATGGCTTGGAAGCAAGAGTTTCTGCCCATTGATGTTATTGTTTCCTCTCCTCTATCCAACACGTTATCAGACCACATCCTCTTAGTGTCAACAATGGCACTGAAGTTCTTACAGTTCCTTTACGCAACCCTGATACTAAATCCCTGCTACAAAGAAAATCTGGATGATAGATGCCTAAAAAGTCCTTTGGGTATTTTACCCTGTTGTCTTTTCTAAGCAGATTCATGGATACAAATTACAACAGTGTTTTTTTTTTTCCTGCAGGCTTCCTCATGGGCTTATAAATATTTTCCTTCCATTTCTCAAACCCTCTTCTCTAAAAGCAGAGGGTGAGACTCTGTGCAACACATCTTAAGGTATGTCTACACAGGGATAAAAAAAACCATGGCTGGCCCAGGTCAGCTGATTCTGGCTTGTTGGACTCAGGATCCGGGCTGAAAAATCACTGTGTAGACGTTCAGGCTCAGCCTGGCTCTGTCTACACCGCGATCACAGAGCATGAATGCAGCCCATATATGCATACCCAAGCTAGTTTTAATCCAGCTAGCTCTGGTACTGGAGCAATGAAGCTGTGGCAGTGTGCACTTCAGGGCAGGATGTAAAAGCCTGCCTGGAGCCCTAGGGATTTACTTAGGTGGCTAGCCTGCACTGAAGCCCATACTTGGGACCCTGAGTAGGTGGAGGATCCTAGAGATCGGTCTCCAGCCCGAACCCCAGTGTTTACACAGCAATTTTTTGCCTGGCAGCCCGAGCCCCAGCAAGCCCAAGTCAGCTGACCCAGGCCAGCAGTGGCTGTGCCATGGGTCTTTTATCCCTATGTAGACACACCCCTAGACTCGTGTATGCTGGAAAAAATCGCTGCTTTACCTCTGCTGGTATAGGTAAAGCAGTACAATGCCCCAGCATGGACATAGTTATGTTAGTAGAGATGATTCCTGTTCAGGAACTGAAATAAATTATATTGGAATAAGGAATTCTTATACTGGTATAACTGCATTGACACTAGGGGTTTTACTTGTATAACTGTTTCAACATCATACCCCTAACAGACATATTTATGTAAAACTTTTAAGGGTAGATGAGACCCTGGAGCCACAGCCTAGGGGGATGGGATCTGTGGTGTCTGTAAGCCTTGTGACACTTGTGCCATCCTCCTGCTGGGCTTCTCCAGAGACTGAGAAGTCCTTACATAATTTAGCTCTGGGAGCCCGTTATGACAGTGTCCACCGGCTTGCAATGGGATCTTCAGAAGAGACACTCAGGCTGTTTTATTTTTGTTCCAGTCCCTGCACTAGGAGAATCCTTTGCAGTAACCAAACCAGTAACCCTTTACACCACTCTGGCCCCCTCACCCAGGATGTAGGTATCTGAGCAGGGTTGAGGATCTCATCTGGTTTCTGCTTTCTTGGTGAAACTTTTTTGATTGGCTTCTAGTAATTGCTAAACAGAAACCCAAACAAAACTTTTGACCACATTTCAGAGTCAATAACGCGTGTATATCAACTTGTCTGAACACACCTGCTTTGTTTTGTTTTTTCTATGCCCTTGAAACCACGTTACGGCCTGAGAAACTCAATAACTTGCACAGAGAAGCTTTGAACTCTCTCGCTACATTGGTGTTTGGAAGTGATCACACCTTCTAAACTAAGGGTTGATGTTATGGGATTGTAATCTTCTTGTGTCATGGTAAAACCCACAGGAGCATGAAAAGAGGGGAGGAGTTGAAGTCCAGGAGGTTCATTTTGCAGAATTTCCTTATAAAAGTCTCCTTGATGTGATGGGCTTACGGTTTGCAGAGAGAACTGGGTACAGAGAGAACAGCGAGCCTCTTGGGGCTCTTTTTATCTCTCTGAGGTGATGTTTACACTGCAATCACACTCACATGCAGACTCATCTGTAGATCATGTACCTGAGCTATTTTAATCTAGCTAGCTTGGATACTGGAGCAGTGAAGCCGCAGCACCATAGGCTTCAGTGCAGGCTAACCACCTGAGTAAATACCCAAGACTCCAGGCAGGTTTCTACATCCTGCCCTGAAACTTGTGCTGCCACAGCTCCACTTTACCCAAACTAGCTAGATTAAAGCAAGCTTGAGTATGTGTATACGGGCTGCATTCACACCCTGTGGCTGCGGTGTATACGTAGCCTAAAGTATCCTCTTATCATCACCACCCTAATATCAGAGGGCTTCACAATCTTGGACATATTTATCCTCCAACACCCCTGTGAGTTAGGAAAGCACTATTATCCTATATAGTGTTATTATTACTAATCTAGTATTATCTTATTAATTATTATTTATCAGCCTATTAAATCAATAGATTTAAAACCCATAGGCTTCTAATTTCAATTTATATTTCAATGGAAATACAGGCACAGATACTAAAAGAGCCAGAGAAACAGCAGTTAGAAGTGGTCTCCTTCATTCCCCTCTCATTTCCCTCACCCCCCTTCACATTCCATGCTGTATTCTGATACTTCACATCCTGGGGAGGGGGCCAGAGGCTGTTTCAGCAGCTAGTGTCCTTCTTTAGGCAGGCTGCTGACTGTGTTGCCTGCGTCACATGCTGCTCAGTTCTTGAAAACTCAAGTGAGCTTAGAGTGTCATGTAAAATTTGGATGCAAATGAAAATCCACAGGGACAAGCAAAGAGGATTCTGCCTTCTGTGCTTGCCGCCCACCACAAGGGACAAAGAGTAAAACTCTCTGAAAATAGAGGCTAAATTTAGTGATGAGAGATCTGCCAAGAGGCCTTTTTGAAAGCTTTAAAACAGAGAGGATCTAATAAAGCTGGATGGAGAGAAAGAGTTCTGTATGAGGAAAGCTTGAGACTGTTTGGTTTGGAGAGGACGTGAATAAGAGGGGGCCTGATATATGAATTCAAAATAATGAATGGTAGAGGGAGAGCAAACTGGGTTCTCCCATGTTCACTTTTTGCATCATACAAGTAGGAGGGGACATTGGGGGGAGGGATAACTCAGTAGTTTGAGCATTGGCCTGCTAAACCCACGGTTATGAGTTCAATCCTTGAGGGGGCCATTTAGGAAACTGGGGTAAAAATCTGTCTGGGGATCAGTCCTGCTCTGAGCAGGGGGTTGGACTAGATGGCCTCCTGAGGTCTCTTCCAACCCTGATATTCTATGAAAAGCAACAAATTTAATGACAAAAGGAAATACTTTGTACATAATGCACAATCAATCTCTGGAACTCATTGCCATTGGGTACCATTGAGGCCAACAGCTTAGCAGGATTCAAAAAAGTATTAGACATCTATGTAGATAATTAGAACAGCCACAGTTCAATAGATACATATATAAATAAACCCTCACATCAGGGCGTTAGCCAACTGCTCACAGGATGGGGGTAGGGTGACCAGACAGCAAGTGTGAAAAATCGGGACAGGTGGTGTGTGTGTGTGGGGGGGTAATAGAAACCTATATAAGAAAAAGACCCAAAAATCGGGACTGTCCCTATAAAATCGGGACATCTGGTCACCCTAGATGGGGGGGTTAGGAAGAAGAGTCTGCTGTGGGCAAGTTACTTCATAATTGTGCATTATGTGGTTTCTTACTCCACCTTCTGAAGCAGCTGGTATTAACAAGTGTCCAAGACAGGAGACTGGACCAGGTAGGCCATTGCTCTGATATAGTTTGACTAGTCCTATGTTAATGCTTGGCTAATTATGCACCTTAGAGCTAAACTGTGTCTTTTATGATGTTGGGAATGATGATGTGGTGCAATGTTCCAGCAAAGTCTCTGGAGAGCACTGAGCTTGATTCTTCACTCCCTTGTAAGTTTGGATATTGGCTGGGAGACACTTCCATTCCACAGAGTCCACTGCAACAAAGCAAAGCCAATTGCTGATCTGAGACATAACGACCACCTGTTTAAAAGAGGGATGGTGTCAGAGTTGTATTCTCCAAGACAGCCTGTCTGCATCATTTAGCAGTCTAAAAACCAATGGTGCCACTTTGCAGACTGCCATTGTAATGAAGGCTGGGCAGAAGTTATGGACATGGACATTGTGACCCAGATTATAATTCTATGATAGGTTAATTTATTGTTTTATCTGAACTTTATTTTATAGGCTTAGTATATTCAGGCCTCTCTTGCTTTAGTTGCATGTTTGTGCTTATGAACACGCATCTTAGACATTGTGTATTGTTTGCACAGATTGCTAGGTTTATAGGGCCGATCCAATTCCCACTGAAGATGACAGAGGTCTTTCTTGTGATTTTTTTTAAATTGAATTTTAATCAGGCCCATAATATTTTATCACTCTGTTCATTTGGGCTTAGAATGTGGGTTGTGGATTTAAGCCTGGTGAATTTTGCAAAGTCCAAATACAAACATGAGGAAACATTTCTTTTCTTCGCTTATGTGATCAGAGAATTATTGCTCAGCAGCTACACCCCTTAAAATATGCACTGGGAATCATGTTGAACATCGGGGAGCAGAGGAGAACTACAATCAGTCACTCTTTTCCTTATATCTCTTAGGAAAACAATCAAAGACTGCAAGGCATGTGTGTCTTAAAAGCATTATGGTAGTGAATTTTAAGTGCACAAAAATTCAAAGCCATAGTAACTTGGCCACATTGTACATAGCAGTACCATATATTTCTGCTTAGAAGCGGTGGCTTTTATTAAATTTAATTACTTTTCCATGCTGTGGCTTTAAATCAAGAGCAACTTCAAAACAAAGGTGGTTTATATTAATATAACAGTTCTCCCCTGTGGCTTGCATAGTAAAGGTGTAGCTATTAAATGAGGGTGGATTTTATTAAACAATGTGAAGAGCAACTACTCCATGAGAACAGTTAGTTACTGAAGGTGGCTTCTAGAGAGAGACTTTTTGGATTAAATTTAGAAGAAGTATCTGAGTCCATAACAAATGTGGTGGTGGTCCACTCCTTTCCAGTATGATTTAAGGCATACATTTTAACAATATGGATAGTAAAAGAAACTACACAAGTGGGTTGAATTACAATTGCTGTGGGAACCATAATTTTTAATTTCCTGACTTCTGTGGGTATGGATTCTCAGCCATAATGCTGCTTTGTGTTTGTTTTATTTTGCACTGATGTATCAAATATATGATATAACAATATTCCAGACTAAAAAGGGGTTATGTGGCTCTGGTCGAGTAAAGTGAAAAACGATGCTCTTTTTCATAAGTATGGGCATATGGCATCAGTATTGCTTCTTCATGTATAGTCAACTTGTTAAAACACTTTGGGCCAGCCCCTCAGCTAAATGGGTCTGGCTCCATTGACTTCAGTGGCACAAGGCCAGTTTTCAGCAGCTGAGGCTCTGTCCCTTTAGAGGAGGTCTGGGATTGGTGAGCAAAGCAGAGTCTAGTTGAATCAGTTCTAAACAACTAAAATCCTATTTTTAATCTGAAAGAACAGTTGGAATGACATGTTCTTTGCTATCATGGTCTCTTTTTTTTTTGTCTTTACTCCAACTCCTAATATCTAAGAACATGAGAATGGCCATACTGGGTCAGACCAAAGGTCCATCTAGCCCAGTATCCTGTCTACCGACAGTGACCAAAGCCAGGTGACCCAGAGGGAGTGAACCTAACAGGTAATGATCAAGTGATCTCTCTCCTGCCATCCATCTGGCCTGCATGCACCTCCTGTACGCACAGGGAATCAAAATGTAAACAAGCACAGAGAGTTTTAGATGCGAGTGTATTTGTATGAAGTATAGTTTAAAAATTAAAGTAAATGATTTTCCTTTTAAATTATGTGAAACTTGGTGATGACAACACAAAACAGGAAAAGCAATGGCTTTGTATGATGTAATTTAATATAGCTAGTTGTCATTTAAGAAATACAGATCTGATTGATACATCATTTTTAATGTTCAGACTTTAATTCACATAGTAGTAAAGTGTGAATGCACATATTTAATCTTGTCAGTGGCATTTTAAATGCTTTTCTATTTTAAGTAACATGCTTTAAAAGTTCTGCTCCCTTAGTTCACACTGTTATTGTCTGCTCCAGTTGTTGACTTAGTAGCTTTTCTGATGTAGTCTGGGAATGAGTTCCTTTGGACATTCACATTATCTTATTACAATATACACCACAGATTATTTATACTGGAGGTTAATGACATTAACTCAGAGGAATTCACTGGACAATGCATTTACAAGATATTATAAAAATGCTGTTTTCAGCTATGGAAATAAGAGTAAAATAGCATTAATTCTTAAGATACTTAAGCTCTATACCTTATTTATTTTTTGATACGCTTTATAACTGAGTTGGACTGCTGACTCTATCCAGCTAAAAAAGTATAATAAATAAATAAATAAATAAACTAAAATAGCACAAAGTGCTCTCCAGGGATCTGATGAGTGGTTCAGTACAAATATCCATGTTTAATATCCTTTGAACTCCCAATTGCCTTAATTTTGTTTTGTTTTGTTTTTAAAAATAAAATCTAGAGAAAGGAATAGAAATGGGGCCAGTATCTGAAATGACTAGCTAGACATGCAGATCTGACTAATATGAAAACCAAAAACAAACCAAGGCTCTAAGGACCAATTTTTCAAAAAACTAAAGCACCCTTGCTATTCCAGAGACTTGGTGGGTGAGGTAATATCTTTTATTGGACCAACTTTTGTTGGTGAAGAGACAAGCTTTTGAACTTATACATAGCGCTTCCTCGGGTCACATCTGTATAAAGCTCGTCTCTTTCACCAACAGAGGTTGGTCCAGTAAAAAAATATTCCCTCACCCACCTAGTTTTTTTTAATATCCTGGGACCAACATGGCTACAATAGGACTGCGAGCAACAATCTGATATGCCAAACATTTTTTAGATTAAAATACAAGAAGAAAAAAAAATCTCCCTACCCTCTCTCACCAAGAAAATACTATTAAGGCAATACAGAGCTTTTTTTAAAGCTAAAGAAGCAAAAAACTACATACTTTCCTCCCAGACAATGGAGCAGCAGTAGAATCACTCTATGGATACTATTGCTGCCTTGAGTCTGCAGTATTTATGTGGGTGCTGTGCTTCCTACACAGGGGAAATGGTTGGTTCATGTGCATATTTGTAAATCAACTGACCCTGTTCTATTCTTCCCTGTAGCTATGCCCAAAATGTCCTCTTCTTCTGTAATCTTTCCTTTTCTGCAGGAATGTGTTCATTTTGGAGCCTATTAAATGATAGCATTTTTTTTCTGACACATCATACCATTTAAAAAATTCATTTTTTCATACCACTTGTAGCATCCTGTATTACTTAAGGCCTCTAAACCAGAATGTAGAGAATGTATAGTATAAAGTATGAATACTGCAGTTTTAGCAAAATGTCAAATACCCTAACAAGGAAAGAGTTTTAGTTGGATGGCATATAGTCAGTCAAAAATGGGGCCTCTGGGGTCCCCAAAAATGATGCTGGAATCTGTGGTTATCACAGATTTTTGAAAACCAGTGGTTTGAAAACCATTTATAATGAAAATACTTGTCTGTTTCTGGAGACTTAATTAGAGGTGTCAAAATACTCTAATAATTTCTGTAACTCAGGGAATCTGTTCCTACATGGCAATCTTTATAGGAAGCAGCTGTGCTGTGTGAGGCCTTCAGGCTACTGCTTACATGTTTGAAAATGCCCACATTTTTGGCATATTTTTCACTTTACAATAGTTGGGGCCTTGAAGAAGAGAAACTATTATTCCAGCTCTTCAGCTTTATTTTTGAATATTTCCTCATAAAAGTCTGGAATGAATTGGGAACAAGTAAAACAAATCTATTGGCTAGCCAGGAAAGCTGTAAATGGTTAACTCCCCATTGTGCTGTTGAAGACTAGTGTAGACAAGAAGAAGGATTCTATCATTAAAAAAAGGGAGTGTCTGAATGCATTATATACACTGAAACTTAAAAAATCCCCAGAGAATTGGAAAATTACTTATGCATAGATATGAAACAAAAGTTGCCTGAGGCGACTCCACCTTTTGTTCTGGGAGAGTATTTAGTTAAAGCATGATTGGCATAGAAACACCAACATCATATGATACAGCATGCCAAATGTCCTTTAAACACACCCCTCCCCCATCAGCGTACAAAGCGTACAGGGTAATGTGTCTAATTATCCAGACGCAGCAACACAAAATTCACTAAAGGCCTGGATACCAATAAGTGTCTTTGGTTGAATTTCAGTTGATAAGAAAAAGGAGGGGGACTGCACTCCATAATATATTAACCCCCAAAGTTGTAGTGAAGTAAATAAGTTATTTTCCCCTCCATTTCTTTCTGTATTGCGTCTCTCCCGATGCTATTCACCACCAGAGCATCAACAGGTTCCCTCTAGAGGTGTGGCAGAACCATACCATCCCCTTTCCCCAACGGACAGGACTCTTTTGTGTCTATTCAGTGCTGGGGTCTCAGCAACTCTAGCAGGTTCCATCCAGGACAGGGGAAAGGCCACGTGTGAGTCACAGAGAGATTCTCAGGAGGCCACTCCTTTCTGAAGCAATAGTAGACTTTTATCCCAGAGTTGAGTAGAAGTTCATAGACAGCTACAAAATCAATATAGGAGGCTGAAAATGTTCAAATCTTTGACTAAAGATTTTCATAGAAAAATACTCTTTTAAAAAAAAATCAGCTCTAAAAACCAATCCCATTGCCAGAGCCATTCACCAACATGATGACAGCAGGTTCTGTCTGGGATCAGGGGACTTATACCATAAAACAAGACCCCTTACCTTACCCTCATAGCTCAGAAAGCACACTCCTTTTATCAGTCCCCAACACAGCTCCATAGATATGAGTAGGTTCTGTCCAGGAGTGGGGATGTGCCTTAAAACAAGCTGTCAAGGCTGTATCCCCACTTTGAACTTTAGGGTACAAATGTAGGGGCCTGCATGAAAACTTTTAAGCTTAACTACCAGCTTAGCTCTGGTCCGCTGCCACCATCCCAAGGCTAATTTCCTTCCCTGGGTAGCCTTGAGAGACCTTCACCAATTCCCTGGTGAATACAGATCCAAACCCCTTGGATCTAAAACAAGGAGAAATTAACCATTCCCCTCCTTCCTCTCACCAACTCCTGGTGAATCAAGATCCAAACCCCTTGGATCTTAAAACAAGGAAAAATTAATCAGGTTCTTAAAAAGAAGGCTTTTAATTAAAGAAAAAAAGTAAAAATCATCTCTGTAAAATCAGTATGGAAATTAACCTTACAGGGTAATTAAACTTAAAGAGCTCAGAGGACTCCTCTCTAGTCTCAGGTTCAAAGTACAGCAAACAGAGATAAACACTCTAGTAAAAGGTACATTTACAAGTTGAGAAAACAAAGGAAAACTAAGACGCCTTGCCTGGCTATTTACTTACAAGTTTGAAATAGGAGAGACTTGTTTAGAAAGATGTGGAGAACCTGGATTGATGTCTGGTCCCTCTCAGTCCCGAGAGCGAACACCTCACAAACAAAGAACACAAACAAAAGCCTTCCCCCCCCCCAAGATTCGAAAGTATCTTGTCCCCTTATTGGTCCTTTAGGTCAGATGCCCGCCAGGTTACCTGAGCTTCTTAACCCTTTACAGGGAAAAGGATTTTGGAGTCTCTGGCCAGGAGGGATTTTATAGTACTGTACACAGGACAGCTGTTACCCTTCCCTTTATAGTTATGACACAAGCACCTACCCCTCCCCCGTGGTACAGATCTTGTTGATTTGGGAGAATTTGGGGATGATTTTTGGAATTCTGTGGAAGGACACTGTAAGTTTTGGGAGCATTATGCTGAACTTGTATCTCCAGTCAGCCTCTCCCACCTGCCTGCAGTACCTTGCTAGATTGCCACTTCATTGCAACCCGGATTCCCAATGGAACACTTGTTCTGTGAAAGATGGGTGGGTGGGTTGGTCAGGTGCTAATTTGTGGTTTGTACGCTTCAGTGCAACACTGCTGGCTAATCAGGTTACCATTACCCAAGATTACTCATCGAGAAGGCCCCCCAGCTTGTCTTGTGTTGCTGAGACGTGTCTGGGTGATTCAACTGGCCTTTTATTGGCTAAATTCTCCCTAGTCAGGTTCTTGGTTCAGCATCCTTGAAGATTTACCTGCCCAGATCTCCTATGGTTTGAAACATGCCTGGTTGGGCCTAAATTAAAAGAGTTTCGTTGAGATGCTTTGCTGTCTCACTAATAAGAAATGGAGTTTAGTGAGCACACATGTTCTCTGAATGTCAGATATAGTCTACAACTTGCAAATACTAATCAAGTCAATCCAAATAATGCCAACATAGAAAGTGCCCTGAAAAGATGACTTTATGCATTCAAAGCAGTTGATTGGGTGAAATTATGCCATGATTTACAGCTCAGGTATTGATGTTAACAGGGTTACACAAGGAAGTTGCAGCACCAGTTAAGTATTTACTATACCCCTTTCATGCAGTGGGAACTGCTAATACTTTTTGATTTTGTCAAAGAGGCAATAACATTACCTGAGTTGAATGAGCAATTTGGAGTTCTACTCTCTGTTTCTTTTAAAGAGTCAAATGGGCCAGAATGAGAGAGAGAGAGAGAGAGAGAGAGAGAGCACAACCCTGGGAATGACTATAGCCTGGTGAATAGGGCACTCACCCAGAATGTGAGGGATCCAGTCCCTCTGCTCCAATGACTCTAATTATGTATTTACAGTCCAACAGCTTCAACAGGAGAGATTGAGTGAGGCTCCTCCCCCCCACGTGAGAGTAGACTTTAGCCTAATGGCTAAAACACTCATTCTGATTGGTGGCACATCCTAGGTTAGTACCCTAACCACTGGGCTAAAAGTTATGAAATCCTCCTCCTCACCTGTCCCAGGTAGTTTTGTGTGAACTCACCTGAGGAGCCTGATCCAGTAGGCTGCCTCTCAGCACACCTATGGATCAGGTCCCACCCACAACTTAGGTGGTCAAAAGTCTATCTTCTCTTGGTTTGTGAATCTCTTGGGCTTAGGCAGGGAGTAGGTGCCTAGAGGGAGGCAGCAGTGCACTTGCTCAGGCAGAAACAGACACGTAGGTAACTTTTACTGCAAAAAACTTAGGCACTGAGGAGTTTAGGTGCCTACAGGATTCAACAGGAGTTTTGTCCATTGCAGTGGAGCCTTAAAAAGGGACTTATGCACTTAACTCTTTTTAGGTCCATAGCTGTCAGTGTATCCCCCTCCAGCTTGCTGCTGTATAAAGGTGCTCTTTCTTCTTATATAATTGCTTGCAAACAGAAAGGGGGCAAGAGTGCTGACTTTGTGAATATTTTTTATAGCAGCATTGGGAATGTTGGTGCAGTCCAGACAGCAGAGTGAGCAGGCGTCTAGAAGAGTTATTGGGCAAGCAAATCAGTGTTGTGGCTCTGTATATGGTTTAGGTAGCTGAATTTTAAATTCGCTACCAAAAGTTTTACAGCAGACACAGCTTACTGAACTGAGCAATAAAACAGTTACAATGTGTAAAAGTCAGCTTGGGATAATAGCCTTTTTATTTATACACCTCTATCTCCCTGTGATTAATGGCAAATGAACTATTACATTTTGCTTAATCTTCATCCTGTTCTGCCCTTTTCTCCATATTATCAGAAGACTTGTTCTAGGCATACATAGTCTATAGGGAGAAGTTGCTTTTCATTTTCATTATTAGCTGAAGACCAAGAATTCAGGAGAGGTGACCACAGAACATTAAAAGCCCATTCACAATAAACACTTGAGGGTGGGCATTTGTAATAGTCCATATACAGCAAGTCAGCTCAATGAATGTACTTAGTGCTGGCCATCTGGCCATACCCTCTCCAGGGCTTTTCCATGTTAGGACAATCTGGAAGCATTTTTCTGCTCTGGTGCCAGGGCTACCAGCAATGGAACTTGTAGTGAAGACAGGAGGCAGATGGTATTATGACTGTTGCTTAACTCAGATCTCAGGCACCCCTACATCTGCTATAGTCAATAGAGTGATGAAAATGCCAGCAGCACCTTGTCTATACTACTGTCACCACCAGTGGAGATGCACTGTTGGTTGCTATTGTGAGAAATATTTTTAGGAACAATTCCCTAGTGTAGGCAAGATGAAAGAGGGTTTTTTTGTTTGTTTCCTTTTAAGGCACTTGGAATTCTCCACCTTCAGAGATTCTGGCAGAATCCACTTTACTGAGATCGAGGAAACTATGGACAATAATTTAAGAGGCGAGTGGTCTCTTAGCATGTTAGTGGGGATTACCTGTAATGATTCTTGCTGCTTATTATGGTGCTGTATTGCACAGCCCACCTTTGAACATTGTTCAGTGACACAGTGCTTGGTGCTGGTGGTGCCTGGCTATGAGGCTTACCCAATATTACAACGGTGGGTAATTTTAGAGCAGAAATGGCTGGTGTATTTAACTTAAACTTGTCTATTTTTAATTTTCTAGAGTAATCACACTTCTGTTGCTGCTTCGTTTGAATAGATTGTGACCTAAGTCTCTACAGTTTCCTTTCTGGTTTTCATACAGTGCAACAAGATCCCTTTCTGCAACCCCATACCTTTTCCCCCAACAGCTGCCTCTTATAGTATACGTACCTGTTAATATTTGCCTTTGTCTATGTCCCTCTGTGACTTGGGTTCTGGAAACTGTTATATTGAGTATGCTTCAACTCTGATTAATATTCTGCTCTCAGTCCCAGTTATGGGATTATGTTGGTTGCCAAAGTACAAACAAAGTTGGTTGATTTCAGTACAGTAACTCCTCATTTAACGTTGTAGTTATGTTCCTGAAAAATACAACTTTCAGTGAAACTATGTTAAATGAATCCAATTTTCCCATAAGATTTAATGTAAATGCGGGGGGTTAGGTTCCAAGGAAATTTTTGGGGCAGACAAAAGGCATTATATACTGTACTGTACTGAGGTTGGGAAGTGCCCCTGGCTTACCCCACAAAGGCACAGCCCACTGCAGGCAAGGACGCTAGGAAGCACCTTCGCAGCAGCAGCTTCCTTGGTGAAGAACAGACGTCGACTTTGCCGGGGGGTGCTCCTGGCCCACCTCTTCCTGTCCCTGCTCCTCTCCAGGCCCACCTCTTCCCACCCCCACTCCACCTCCTCTCTGGAACACGCCGCATCCCCGCTCCTTTTCCCCACCCCGAAAGTCCTAAGCTCCGCCAAACAGCTGTTTGGCGGTTCTTAGGACTTTCTGAGAGGGAGAGGGGGAGCGGAGACGTGGAACTTCCCCGCTCCTCCTCCTCCCTCCCAGCGCTTTGCGCTTAGGACTTTCTGGGAGGGAGGAGGAGGAGTGGAGACACAGCACTTCCCTGCTCTTCCCCCTCCCTCCCAGAAAGTCTTAAGCCTAGGAAGCAGTGGAAGGAAGGGGGAGGAGGTGGAGAAGAGGAACTTGTGCAATGCTCCCTTGTAAAGATGCTGCTCTTCCACAGAATCTTACAAGTAGTGGGCAGAGCAGGCAGCCAAACGACATTATGAGGGAGCATTGCACAACTTTAAACGAGCATGTTCCCTAATTGAGCAGCGACGTAACTTTGAAACAACGTGAAGTGGGAGGACGTTAAGTGAGGAGTTACTGTATAGGGACTTCCAGGTCTTGTGAGGCTGGTCTGTTTGCTTGATTGTTTGGTAAAATTTTAATATTATATTTCACTACTAAACCTTATTGGTCACAGATTTTTTCCCCCTGCCAGTAAGAACTGATAACTGCAAGTGTCAACAGCACAACCCCCACCATCAACTATGTTAGTACAGTGATGTAATCCAGAAAATTTGGTAAAGTTTAAATCCCCAATGATTGCATTCCAAAATGCTTGCTTTCCACTGCAGTTACTGTAATGCTAACATCACAGCTTGAAACTGTTCTCCAGGGTACAGCTTCCAGGAAGAAAAACAGGAACATGAGAGGCCCAGCAGAGCCAAATTCTGCCCACTGCTCCACCCTTACAACCCCACTGATGTCATTAGATGGACAATTAGTTTGTTCTGACTTTACGGGCATTGCATGTGAAAAACAGAGGGCAGAAATTTAACCAAGTTTTCACAGGCAGCCAAGTTCAAAATTCCAGACCTATCTTCAAAATTTGCCAAACAATTTCAGCTCCTTTTTAATTTAGATGAATTGGTTTGATCTTTCAGTTTTGGAAAATCAGTCTCTTTGCTTCACATATCTGTTCTATTTTACTTCATCAAATCACTCATTCTTCTGTGTGTAATTCATTGTCTGACTACACCAGTTTGGGCCGAGACCTGAACTCTATGGGCAAAATCCTGCTCCTTGCTATTGGCCTGATCCAGCTCCTATTAAAATCAATGGAAACATGATGGACAAAATGGATGAGTGCATAAGAGGGAACAGGGAATATAAAAGCCAGCCACCGCTCTCCATATCCTTCAAATGATGTTAAAACACCATGCTGTGCACTGTAGAGGGCATGGTGTATTGTTCTAGGAGAGGTTTCCAAACCCCCATATCACATGTGCTGTTGTTCATAGCAAGTGCCATCAGGGACACATACACACTGCTGCTATTTTGAGCAGCAGCAAAGTGGTTTCCAGAGCATGTACCCGTAGTGTGTTTGTAGACACCCTGTCCAGGTTGTTAGGATTACTGCAACTGAGGCTGCACTGAGCAACTTCTCTGCACTCTGAGTTGGCTGGCCAGGGCAGGGTTTGGCCCTAAATGTCTAGATGGGGTTAATCTGACTAGATTTTCTATCACATTTCAATAATGAGAATGTAGAGGCCCAAAAAAACCTGATGTAATCTCTGAGGGGTATTTTTGTTTTATGACAGTAGTTAAATATTTGTGCTTGAATGCATTCCTTAGAAAGGGCAACCACAGCTAATCCATATTTCTCAAGTTGGACATCGTCCATAAGTTTAAAGATTCTTTACCTCACTTAGTTTTACACAACATATAATTTATAGAATTGGATCTGATAGCTTAGTTGATGGGCATTTAAAAATCTCTTTATTCACAATACTCAAACCAGAACACAGTGTTATCTGTATTGTTTAGAATAGTCTGGGTAACAATGCCTCCAGTGTGAATAGTTCTCCTTCAGAGTGCCGGGAAAGGAATGCAGATATTGACTAACTCATAGCTTTGGATAGTAATGGTTAAAAGTAGTGGAAAAGTACATAATTGCTTGCAGCCCTAAAACACCACAAAAATTACTATCCTGCAGAAAAAAATTCTGCCCTTAGGCTACTGCTAATGCAGCTTCAAAAATGGTCATAAAAACTTACTGGTTCAGACATAACAGCTGCTTGTCTATCTTTCTGATGATGATGAAAAAATTAAGGCCAGATCCTCAGTGGGTGTCAATTGGCATAACTCTATTGGCTCCAATGAAGCTATTTGCTGAGTTACACCAGCTAAAGAGCTGACCCTGATTATATTTAAATCTTTCATCAATAATATTTACTTGTCAAGGCTATAGAATTTTGCAAAGTTGCAGTTGGTGGACAAAGTATGGATGGAAAATGTACTTTTCCAGTGTTAAGTATCTGAATCCAGTGACTAAATGCTGACATCAATTTTTACACAATAAACAAAAAACAAGCACTTTTCACCCAGCTATTTTGCATGTGTTTGTTTATGTAGCAATTAGTAGATTTCATGATTGAGGATCAGGAAGGAAACAAGGTTCTGTGCAGGGAACAGCTGTCCTTATTAGATCATAGAGGGGAGAGTGAGAGATTTTAGATCTCAGGAGAGTGCTATAAAGTTCAGTGGCTTTTGTTCTTGGATAAGTGTTGGGGCTTGTCTACACATGGAAATTTACCAAAATACCTATTCTGGAATAATTATTTTGGGAAATTTCCAAGTATAGACAAGACCTTAGGTAGGAAAAAATCCTTCATTTCATTTTGGAACAGAAAAGGTTCTCACTTTGGAAGCCCTTGCTTGTGTTCCATGACTTAACTAGTGCAGTGCTCTGTTACAAGATCACATAGCTGTCTCTTTTTATGAACCATGACTTCAGAAGGATGCCTAACTGATAAATCACAGCTTTGGGAAGCAGTGTTTTGGAGCACTGTGATGACACAGCAGTGATTGGAGGAAGAAGGATGGTCTTGTGGTTAAGACACAGGGCAGTGAGTCAAGAGTCCATGATTCTGTTCCTCGTTGTGCCCCGTGGCTGTGGGTTGGGGATATAACCTATCTGTGCTTCAGTCAGTTCTACAGCTGGGCACACTTGTTTTGGCTGAAAAATTCAGGTTCATTTCAACTGAAATATTTCACGAATTTCTGTCATGACTTTTACATAAAAGTGGAAGAGCTTCCGAGAGATCCCGCCTCACAATAGCCAATAGCCCAGTGGTTAGGGTAATCACTAAGGAAGAGCTGGGTTCAAGTCCCTGATCAAGAATGGGGATTCGGATCTGGGTCTCCTAAATGAGTTCCCTGGCTATTGGGTGTAAGGCAGCTGGTACTGATGTCACCACAACCACCTTCTTCTCCTCCTCAATTTTTGTGAACCTAGCTCTTAATTTCCTTTCCTTTTATTAAAAATACCTGAAACTAAACATTTTGTTCAACCCAAAACTGTGTTTTTCCTACTTTTAAATTCACCAAAAATTCTAAAAAGTTTCAGTTGAGGTTGAACCAAATTTTTTTACTAGTTTTTCAGAACTGCCAGCAAGCCAAACGATCAGTTATTTGCCCAGCTCTAGTTAGTTCCTCAGTGTAATGGGGATAATAATACTTCTCTTAGTCCTAGGGGTGCTGTGAGGCTAAATTCACTGATGTTTATAAAATCTGTTGAGATCCTTACACGGCAGATACTTCGCAAGTGAATATAATTAACTTAATAACATGTTAATAATGAAGAACAAAATATCCTTCAAATTTCTTCTCTCTCAAAAGTCTTCAACATTGCACACTGTGAGGAATGCCTGAAAGGGGCAAACCCTTACAAACAATAAAGTTCAGACAAACTAGCTATAGAAAAACACATACAAGAGTACCCCTGATTAGAACTGTGATTATGTCTGTCTTAAATGCTGACTGTGCTTTGTACTTTTTAGACTAAAACATAGGGCAATAATGAGACTGTACACTGCCCTGAAGACAACAGGTCTAGGCCTGCCCAAAACTAAAGACCTGCCCCCTCAACTAAGGTGTGTGTGCGCGTGTGCGCGTGGCTGTGCACGTAGAGTTGGGTGTGTACTGTTACTGAGGGCCTGCTGCTACATAGCTACCATTTGGACTATTATTATGTTTTGTTCAGACTTGCTGACTTAACTGGCTCATGGTTATTACATTTTTTGATTGGTCACCTACCTGCGTGTCTTACTTTGATTTTCTTGTGTTTTGGGATTGCTGTTCTGGGGTGCATTAGAGCATAACAGGGGAACCACTAGGTCCTGGCCACCAGTAAGGACATGGGACAACAAAAGAGAAAACAGGAATGGGAGTAAGATCAAAGGTTGAAAATCAGGGAACAAGAGAACCCCCAACAGTACCCACCGCTTCTCAAAGGCGTCTAAGGAGTCAGTAATGCTGCCCAGATAGGGTTGCCAACCCTCCAAGATTATCCTGGAGTCTCCAGGAATTAAAGATTAATCTCTAATTAAAGACAATGTCATGTGATGAAACCTTCAGGAATTCATCCAACCAAAGTTGGCAACCCTATGCCCAGAGGAACTCTGCCTGTAGAGGTGATTGGATAAGGGAGTAGAAATAGGCCCCACAGTCACAGAGTATCACCCCTTGTCCAGCTTCCTCCTCTTAACTACTACTTAACAGTTAAGAGCTACTGGATCCTCCCAGCACTCTGGAGCCACACCTGAGGAGAGTCTGCTTTCCTATATCAGGGAAGGAAGGAAGGCAATGTGTGGATTAGCATTTCGCACTGTTCCTTTTTAAAGAGATAGTGCTGCCAAAGGCCTGTGTTATCTACCTGATGAAGCCAGGTGACTCATGTAAGCAGAGAGCCATCAATATCCCTGCTGTGCTCAGGGCTGCCCGGGGGGTGGGGGGTGGGGGCAAGTGGGACAATTTGCCCTGGGCCCCACAGGGGCCCCTACAAGAATGTCGGAGGCTCCCCCCCAACCTCCGCCTTCGCCATCCCCCATCCCCCGGCGCCTCAGCGCGCCGCGTCCAGGAGCGGCCCTGGACAGCACTGCAGCGGCGTGGCTCGGACGGGGCCTGAGGTCCTCCCGCTTGGAGCTGCGTGGTAAGGGGGCGGGGCTGCGAGCTCCGGCAGGCCGAGTGGCAGGAGCTCCTGGACGCGACTCACTGAGGCTCTGGGAGAGGGAGGAGGTGGGGGCAAGTGGCATGGTAAGCCCCTCTGAGCTGGGCACCCCTCAACCCCCAGCTCCAAGCCCAGCCCCTCTGAACAGGACACTCCCCTGACCCCATCCCCCCCCAGCTCCGAGCCCAGCCCCTCTGAACCGGACACCCCCTAACCCCATCCCCCCTGCAGCCCTGACCCCCAGCTCTGAGCCCAGCTCCTCTGAGCCGGGCACTCCCCTGACTCTATCCCCCTGCAGCCCTGACTCCTAACTCCGAGCCCAGCCCCTCGGAACTGGACACTCCCCCAAACCCATTCCCCCCCCCCACCAGCTCCGAGCCCAGCCCCTCTGAGCCGGGCACCCCCCGACCCAGAGCCCAGCTCCCCACCCAGCCCTGGCAACAGTAGCGCCACCACCAGGCAGCGACAGCCCATTGGCACCAACCATCACCATCACCCAGCGACAGCCCATTATGTAATTGCAAATGTATACATACCATTAAAGCATTTAATGTTTTATATAATGTATTTCGTGTATTTTCAAATTATTAAAAATTAATTTTTGAATGTATTTCACTGGTTATTTTTTACATTTCCAAATACTTGTTACTATAGTATTGCAACTTTTTTTATGGAAGGGGCCCCAAAATTGCTTTGCCCCAGGCCCCCTGAATCCTCTGGGTGGCCCTGGCTGTGCTTGGATATGTAGAAGATCAATTCTTCTCTAGCAGTAAGGACAAAATTACATGCACAATAGTGTAGTTACTTTGAGCAGTCATTTGGGGGCAGCATAAATGAGAAAACATTATCAATGAGAATAATGCTGGGCTTTTACACAGAAACACATTGAACATGCCACAAGAGCATAGTTTACTACAACACAGGATTGTTACTGTGCTAAAAATAAATATAATATTGCAAGGAAAGTACATGGACTGAACCATTACAATTTGTAGTTATGGCCCTGGAAATTCTCTCTCTCAGTGCTGTGTTTGTACTAGTTCTCCACTTTTGCAATGGTGGACGGTGAAAACTGCTGATTGTAGACACAGCCTTATTGTATTCCCTCCACTCCACTAGCTTTGACAGCCCACATATCTGCTTTTCCCACAGCTCCCTCTGGCCTTCTTCCACTGTGCTCCCTAGGAATGGAACTTTTGCCATGATCTGATCTGTAAGGCCTTTGCCTTCTCCTCCTGAAGATCCCCTCCAAAAATCCACCTCATTCGTGATAAGAAATTGCCCAATTAATGCTGAATAGACTGAGAGGCAGTCAGGTATAGTTAATGTGCATTTATTTAATAATTATAATAGACTCCCCCACACCGCCAACCAATATATAGAGAATGTCTATAAAAATGGTCCCCATTTAGATTGTGTCCCCCTCTCCTCCTTTAGTATGTTGCTTGTCAGTTGTACAGTAAGTTTTTAAGGGGCAGGGACTGTTTTTCTGAGAGGTGGGGACATTGCCTAGCACATAGAATTTGAGTAAATCATCCTTTGGTACCAAAGTGACATTACTAATCTTTGTAATTGCAATTGAGATAGCATCTACGGTATTTCCTTCTTCCTTTTTTAAAAATCTGTGGTTTTAACAACTATTTCAAAAAGTCGTGAGTTAAAGGCCCTGTTAAGCACATGGTGGTACTGTAATTTGTCTGTTTATCCTCCCTCTAACTCTGACCTCTATTCTTCCTCTTAGCTGTCAGCACTTATGGATCTGAAGCAGGCCATGTGGATCTTCAAAGGATATTGAAATTGCATTGTAATAACCTGTATCTCTGGAATGAGCCAGGCGGGGGCTGCTGATGGAACTGCGTTCTGGTAAAACGATAAAAATAGAGGTGAGTAATTAAATTTTTCATAATGGACAGGTGGTTCAGATACCATTTCAATGACAATTTCCATTCAGTAAGGGAAAACCTTTTAAATAATAACAAGGAGTCCGGTGGCACCTTAAAGACTAACAGATTTATTTGGGCATAAGTTTTCGTGGGTAAAAAACCATGTTACCTAATTTCTTACAAATCCAGTTTGCTTTCCCTATAGTCCATAGCTGGGGGGGATTGAGCCATAATAAACAAACTATATATAAATCTATGGCTGAATTGGCTGGTATATTAATAATCACATACCTACATTTATTAGTTCTAAATCAGAAGACCAGAATAGGCTCTATGCTGCAAACATTTATGCACGTGCATACACGTTACTCATGTGAGCAATCCTGTTGTGATCAATAGACATGATTTTCTTTGTCCCTTGTGCAGTCATGTACAGACGCTATTCCGTACGATAGCTGTGCTATTCTGACTTGGTAACATTTTACATCCTTTTTGCACTCACTTTCCCCAGTGTAAATGATTGCACAATGGGTCAGGCAGTGGAGAACTGGGTCCAAAGGCAGTAATCATGTGTGTTAGGATTTGTGGCTCAAAGCAATAGTAACACAGGAACCTCGGTGAAACTAAACACTTTAAAAGGGATAGTTGAATAAAACACCGTCAAAAGCATTGTGCTGTACAAAAACATTACACTTCTTTTCTTGTTCTAAGTCTGACTCATCAGCTGGTGTGTGTATACATTGTACAAAGTTTGTATTCAACAGTACAGATTTCTACAACTGTACTTATAAAAAATGTCAAGGTTAGACCAGGTTGCTACTGTGCTTTCTCCAATAATGGGCATAATAGCCTTGCAGCTGATCTGCAGCTGTAATCATTTGGCAGTAAAAACCGATTGAGCCATGGTAGTATGAACTGTGATGCAAACCCCAAGATCTGTTTGCTGCTACTTGAACACTTGTCATAGGACTTTCAAATTGCAACCAGTAATCTCCATTATGGTTATTACAGCTGGTCAGAAATTGGGTTTTTCCATGGGAAAACTTTGACTTTTTGTTTTTATATTAAAAAAGAAAACTCGGTAATTTTTGGATGAAAGCTGCTGAAAACCAAATTTATTTGGTTTTCTGATGGAAATTGAAATTATTTTGAAGATGAAAATGTTTATTTAGTCAAATAACCAATTTTCTGTCACAAAAAAAAAGTTAAATGGAAAATTATCAACCAGCCCTAATCATTATTGTTTAAAGCCAAGAGTGTGACCTAATATTTTTGTGCAGTTGGTCTGTACACTGACTCTACTCACCAGAGTAATGAACCTGATCTTTGGCACCCCTACTCCAAAAACTGGTTCCTCCCACACACTGTTGTATTGGGCTGTCCAAGGTAATGTTTCAGTGTGTATTATGAATATCCACTTTACCAACTTCTCAAACACTAGCTTCTCTGTTTATCTAATGGCGCCTCGGCTGATTTGAAGCAGGAAAGGCTCCAATGTCCAAACAATGAGCATATTCATTTTTTGTGGTGCTGTGAGACGTAGCTGAACTGCTCACAGCTGTTGTCCTCTGTGTAAAATACACAGGGCTATATTCTCTTATCCACTAATGGGAGCAGAGTCAAACCTGGTCGAGTCTGCAGACATGGGGTCATGTTGCCTGAACTGTGCTTCCTTCTTATCCTATGGAGGGCTCTCCCAGGGCATGTTGTAGGGTTCAATTTCTGTAGGTCAGGAAGGGGTAAGGCCAGGGGGATGTCCCCCCAAAGCCCCACAGGGATTCCTGACTAATCAAATGCTGATTTTTGTCAACATTATTTTATGTAATGACTCCCCAGGTAGTGTAAAATCCAAGTAAAGTTCCTGGGCAGAGATTACAAGGGAACAGATCCTGAGGGAACCGTGCTGCCATGGAGGGGTTTGTGGTGACCTGGGCATCTGTGCACATGGTCCTGAGCCTCCATCAGTGTTTTAGGCCTTGTCTACACTACAGGAGAAATTCGATTTAAGCTACGCAATTTGAGTTACGTGAATAGCGTAACTCAAATCAACATAGCTTAGATTTATTTACCGCGGGGTCCACACTATGCGACTCCCCCTACTCTTCTTGATCCAATGGAGCATAGGTGTTGAAGGGAGAGTGATCTATGGTTGATTTAGTGGGTCTTCACTAGACCCTCTAAATTGACTGCCAATGCATCGATCACCACTCATCGATTTCCCCCCCGTAAGTGTAAACAAGCCCTTAAGGTCACACATCTGCTGCTTAAGAGGCTGGATGCCCTCTCTCTGCACCATTGTGGTGGTGGCAAATCTCCTTCCCGTAAAGAGGACAATCCAAGGGATCCTCCATGAGGTCAACCTCATGGAGTTTCCAGTGCAACGAATCCCTTTCTGGGATTTCTCCTCGAAAAAGACCAGTACAGCCCATGACGAGAGGCTAGCCTCTACATTTGCAATCAGTGAAAATTGCCTGAAATTCTAGACAATCTAGAGAAGTGCTTTTCAAGGATGAGTGGACAAAAAAATGTCAATTTCTGGATCTTGGGGCACCAGCTAGTGGTATTCCCCATGATACAAGTCCCTGTAACAGGGTAACAGTGGCTCTTGAAGATGGAACAGGGCCAGTGTTCCTTTGCCTTCTCAGTACACTCCAATTTGGCCAATTAATTGGGCTTAAAAGAGGGCACCTGGGCCCTAGGTGAGGAGACCAGTGAGAGAGAGAGCTGGTGAATCAGGGCCTTGCTCAGACAGAAGGGCAGGAGATGAGAATTGCCAGAGATTGTATCTTTTGGACCTCAGAGAAGGATGAAGGCAGGAGAGCAGTCAGAGGGGTTTGCTGGCTGGTTTTCCCCAAGCTGGAGAACTTGAGTCAAGGGCTGAAAGTAGGAGGAGCAGCAAAGAAACTTACTTGTTGACATCTCCAGGGCCAGAAACCTGGACCCTGAGGAATCATGGGAGGGCCAGAGAGAGTGAAGGATGCTTCCCTGGAAGGATGCTCCCAGCCGTGAGACTGTGGCTGTTCCCTCTGGGAAGAGTGGGATTGTGCTCCAGTTGGAAGGGCTGGGGTGGCTGTCCCAGGCCTGAAGAGGACTGACAGTATCTGGGCATGGATGAAGGTGACATGTGGTCAAAGGGTCTGGGGCATTGTGAGACAAATATGTCAATTGCTCATAGTGACTGTTTGCACTGGAGGTGATGAATGGCTTTTATGTTGGGTGGATTTCTTTTTTTTTTTTGTGGTGGATTATTTTACATAAGGCTTCTAATAATAAACAAACCAGCCCTGAGGAGGGGTATTATTGAGGCAAGAAAGCTTGTGTAAAGTTACTGGGACCGAGGGAAGGAAACTGAGGCAGGGCACACCTGTCATGCTGTGACTTGTTGCAGGAGGGTGCTCCAGGCCGGGTCATGCTATGATAGTCCCATACACTGGTACAGCAAGTGCACTTAAAGACCTCTAGGACTTACACACACCACATCTGACATAATGCATATCTATACTTAGCACTTACGTAGCCCTTTTCATCTTCCAAGCCCTTCACAAACATGACCTAGTGAATGTAAATATCAGTCAACATAACTGTGTCTTGTGTAATTCCCTGCACACTTATACAAAGTGGTGGAACAGGTTCCTTGCTGCAGCCAAAGGCTTCTCAATGTCGTGGGGATGGGGAGCAGAAAGGAAGTCAGGTGTGGCTCCATGATTATCTGCCTGTCCCCAGCACAAATTAGAGCATCACGGGGTTGTTCCTATCTGAACTAGCTGGTAATGGTACCCAAGGGGATGTTCACTAGCTGAGAAAAGATGGAATATACCCATGTCTCCTCCCCCCACTCCTCTCAGTCCCTGACTAACCCATGTGGCAAGGGCTGTGTGGGGAGAGAATGGTGTGGGAGATAGCTAGGACAGCTCTTCTTTAAGGGATGTCCCTGTGTGTGCTCCACTTCAGGTGATTATGCACCCCTGTGCGTCTAGTCGGAGAATTTCAACAACAGTGCCCGATTGGGCTGCACATGCACTCTTCCCGTCTCACACTGGCAGTCGTGGTTAATAGCGCTGTGCACCCAACCTCCCTCTTCAGTTCCTTCTCAACCACCCTTGGTCTGAGTCAGAGCTCCGGCCGTGCCTCTGCACAACTTACCTTTAGATATAGGATTAGCAGTACAGTTTGGTAGATAGATTAGTTAGTTAGGAAAAAAAAACTCTTCTTCTTCTTCTCCCCATAAAAAAAATATTTTTAATTTTACATTTTGTTCACCCCTCTTGCAGGCAACTTCACTCGAGAATGCTCGGGTCTCTGAGAGGCAACTCCAGTCTTGGACGGACAGTCCCAGTGTGTCTGCTGCTTGGGGGGAAGCTCACGTATCTCAGAAGTGCTTCCATTGCCACAACCTTAAGGTCTGCATCAGGACAGCGAGGGACTTTAAACTAAAACTAGTCCTTATGGAGAAGTCTCTCTGCCCGCTCTCCGACCCGGGACCACAAACTCCTCCTGGTCACTGGTCGCCTACCTCGGCTTCTGGCAGACCTGCCTCACCGACCCTGCACTGGAGGGACCAGCCTCCCAAAAGATGGGCAAAGAAGAGAGTTACCATCTCTCCTCCAAAGGGAAATCTGAAAAAGATGCATTCTCCAAGTCTCCACATCATCAGTACTGACTGTGACATGGCTGAGTATCTATGAGTCAGTAGGATCCTTGGGTATTGCTAAAGCCAAAGACCCTAAGTGGGCAAGCTCACAAAAGGACTGCAGAGACAAGACTGCCCCTTCTACCATGACACCGACTGCAGCAGCTAAACATTCGGTACTGAGCACCTCTGCAGCGCTCAGCTTATGGCTCCATCTTCTGGCTCTCTAGCACATAGCGCAGAGACATTGGCACCAAAGCCTGCTTTACCTCCTTCAGCACAGTCATCTTCGGCACTGATTCTCCCAGCGCTGCAACAACTCCCACTACCGTAACAATCCCGGTACTGTAGCAGTTACCGCTGATGCCATCCCGCATCGCTTCCCGGACCACAGCGTCCTCTTCTGGGCACAGTCCTTCAGCTGTGCCCCGACTCTGGTATCTCCCCCCTTCCGGGGGACCAGCAGTCCTTAGTCCTGCCACTTGCCTCAGTGGCCAACTGCAATCCAAGGTCCAGCCCCTAGCCTCAGGGGAAAACTGCAGTCTGGATACTGACCACTCTCCTCATTAGCAAGTGGGATACTAGGAGGGGGGGACCCAGGCCCACCTGCTACTCTGGGTCCCGACCTAGAGACCCTATAGCCGGCAGCCATCTACTGCCCTCCTCCAACCTGCTGTTTATTTTCCCTGGGACACTTCCCCCGTAACCCTAGCCCCTCTCAGCCTTTGTAGCAAGGCCCCAGCCTGGCAGTGGTCAGACAGCAGTTCACCCTCACACTCTGCTGCCCCTGCCCAGCACTGCTCTATCTATGGTGCTTCTTCAGGCAGCCAGTCCTCCTCCCTTGCCTTCCAGGGAGAGACTCCCTTCTGCTCTGCTGAGCAGCCCTTTATATATGGCCCTTGCTGGCCCTGATTGGTTGCTCCAGCAAGCCTTCCCCCATTGATGGGCTCAATAAGCCCTTTCCTGATTTGTGGGTTCTGCGCAGCCTCTCTGGTGCTGCTTTTAACTCCTTCTCCCTGTGTGGGGCAGCCACCCCACCACATACCCACAAGACATAGGCCACTCCCGTCTCAACCTCTTATGTCGCAACAATCTGGATAAAAACATCAAATTTGAGGGTTTGGTCGAGGGTCCGAGAGACTTCCCCCAATTCCAGGTGCTGAAACCACTTTCTACCAACCATCCCTTTACAGACTATTTGACACCATTCTAACCAGCATGGAGAATTATTACTTCAGATAAATGGGTGCTGGAAATTATCAAGACTGTTTATTCCATCCAGTTCACCTTCATTCCCCCCACGCACCCACCTGTCCCTCCTCCCAGGGACACTGGAACAATGTGTATAGTGGGGGTGCTGAGAGCCATTGAACCAAACTGTAAACCTTGTATATGATAGAAACCACTTCAAGCCAGGGGCCCAGCACCCCTAGTTCCAGCATCTATGCCCCCTCCCAGCCCTCTCACGAGCACCTTCTAAGACCGGAACTAGACCATCTCCTGCAATTGGGTGCAGTAGAACCAGTACCAATACAACACAGAGGGAAGGGCTTTTATTCCCATTATTTCTTAACCCAGAAAAAGAGCGGAGGTTGGAGGCCCGTTCTCGATTTGAGAAACCTCAACAAATTTGTCAAAACATAATGGTTCAGGATGGTTACTTTAGCAACTATAATCCCAGTGCTGGAACTGGGGACTGGTTTTTGGCCCTTGACCTGCAAGACACATACTTTCACGTTGCCATATATCCATCTCACAGGTGGTTCCTCCGATTTATTTTGGGGCAAGATCACTATCAATACCAGGAACTGCTATTTAGCCTGTCCATAGCCCCCTGATTTTTTCCCAAAGTTCTAGCAGTGGCAGCGGCCCCCCTGTGCAAATAAGGGGTCATGATATACCCATAGTTAGACTATCTACTCAAGGCCCCCACTCAAGAAGAGGCCATCGAAGCCACACCAAAGACAAAGTCACTTTTTACAAAACTTGGACTCCAAATAAACATTCAAAAGTCAATGATGACACCAGTACAAGAACTAGAATTCATTTGGGTTTATCTAAACTTATTGGAGGTGACAGCCTCACTACTGCCACACAGATATGCTGCCCTAATGAATCTGATCAACGCTACAGTGAACAGCCCACAGATATCTGCCAGGACTTACCTCCAAGTATTAGGCCACATGGCAACAACCACCTATGTTGTAAAACATGCCAGACTATGCATGTGCTGCCTACAAGGATGGCTCAGGACAGTGTGCATCCCATACAAACACAGTCTGAGCAAGCCTCTCAACACACCACAAAAGGTCAAAGACTCACTACAGTGGTGGACCCACTTACACAACATGTGAGCAGGAGGCCCCTCCGGAGTCAGCATTGCACATAAACATACTGGAACTGCAAGCAGTTTACAATGCATGTTCACACTTTCTGCCCATGATTAGATCCTATACAGATCCTGACAGACAACAGCACTTGCATATTCTATATAAACAAACAGGTAGGAGCGAGATCCCACTCCCTCTGCACTGAGGCATTAAGACTATGGAACTGGTGCATCCATCACAATATCACCATATCAGCCTCCTATCTACCAGGCTGTCAGAACATCACAGAGAACATGTTAAACAGAAAATTCTCCCACGATCATGAGTGGGAAATAAATAATTTGGAAATAAATACACAACATATTCCAACAATGGGGTTTCCCAACCATAAATCTATTCACCATGAGTCAGAACAGCAAATGTCCAACATTTTGCTGCAGAGCGGGCTTGGGACCAGGATCCCTGGGTAACACCTTCCTCTTCAAATGGGATGCACCTCTCCTTTATGCTTTCCCTCCTAGCCTGTTGTTGTCCAGGGTCATACAGAAGATCAAGGCCGATCAATCCAGGGTCATTTTGATAGCCCCCACGTGGCTCAGACAAACTTGGTTCCCACACCTGCAGCAGAGGTCAGCATGTTCACCGCACATTCTCCCACATCTCCTGTCACAAGATGCAGGCCAGATCTTGCACCTGAACCTGGTGATACTTCACCTGAGGGCATGGCTTCTCCATGGTTCCAAGGCGAGGAGATGACCTGCTCAGAAGAAGTGAAGGATATCTTGTTAAACAGTAGGCGATTGACTAAATGCTCTACTTATCTCCACAAATGGAAGAGATTCCACACATGGTGCCAGAACAAACAAATCAGAGCCACTAACTCCACTCTACCACTAGTCCTGGATTATATACCTGAACTAAAAAAAATTGGGTTTTTCACTGAGCTCACTTTGTGATAGCTGCAAGCTGCACTCTATCTTCTACCATAAAGTGGATGGTTTTTCAGTCTTTGCCCATCCAATTACAAAATGATTCTTACAAGGTGTATGGAACCTCTGTCCTGAACTCAGAGTCCCAATGGCTCCATGGAATCTTAACTTAGTACTTCATTCTCTTACTGGACCTCCATCTGAACTCTTGGCTACCTGTTCACTATTAAATCTATCAATGAAAGTAGCCTTCCTTGATGCCATCACATCTGCAAGATGCATAGGAGAACTTGGACCTCTCATGGCATACCCCCAATACGTGATCTTTTTCAAGAACAAGGTCACCCTAAGACCACATCCTTAATTTCTAAAGTACCCTCTTCATTCCACCTTAACCACCCCATCCATCTTCCCTAAATTCCATAAGTACAGGCAAAAAGCGGCACTCTCTACTTTGGATGTCAGAAGAGTACTAGACTTTTATTTCGAACAGACTAAACCATTCAGGAAGGCACCAAAACTGTTTCTCTCTACTACGGAGAGATCTAAAGGAGAAGCCATATCTAAGTAGAGACTCTCTAAATGGATTTCTGAGCGCATTCACCTCTGCTACTGTCAACACGAACTGCAACTCGCCACTGAGGGCTAGAATACATTCTACCAGGTCTCTCGCCACATCGGTAACCTTCCTTAATAATGTACCTGTGCCGTTGCACCCCATAATGCTTTATAGAAATATGCTTATGAGTGTAAATATGACATAACTGGAATATGTTTTATGCTAGATATACCATGTAACATATCTTCTGCAAAAGCACCTAAGGCGGATTTGGTCAACATAGTGTGAAGGGGTTATTCAAGTAATTGGGAGTACTTGGTTAACAATGGACCTTGATAGACGCCAATCCACCTTTGAGCTTTCCTGGGAACGTCCTGTAAAAAACTGAGTTATGCATGGACATGTGATTTGCCCATGTGACTCCAAAATTCCATTTTGTAGCTGGATTCGACACAGGGGAGAGAGGGGTTTCCACCCACAAGAGAAAGTCTGTTTAAGCCGCTGGAAACCCCTCCATTTTGTCTTCAGCTGGCTCAAGAGATAGCCTCTCCATCCCAAAGAGATGCCTGAAAGAAACTGGAACAAAGGACAGTAACCACAGGGGTGTGAGTGATTGCTGGACCCAGACTAGAAGGAGGCTAGTCTGTCAAAGAAGCTTATTGGAACATCTTTGAGGGTGAGATTTACCTGCATTTAGTTTCCTACTGTATTAGGTGTAGACTTGCATGTTTTATTTTATTTTGTTTGGTAATTTACTTTGTTCTGTCTGTTATTACTTGGAACCACTTAAATCCTACTTTTTGTATTTAAGAAAATCACTTTTACTTATTAATTAACCCAGAGTATGTATTAATATCTGGGGGTCAGGGGGCAAACAGCTGTGCATATCTTCCATCAGTGTTATAGAGGGCAAACAATTTATCAGTTTACCCTGTATAAGCTTTATACAGCGTAAAATGGATTTATTTGGGGTTTGGACCCCATTGGGAGTTGCGTATCTGAGCGCTGGAGACAGAAGCACTTCTTAAGCTGTTTTCAGGTAAGCCTGCAGCTTGTGGGGGACGTGGTTCAGACTTGGATCTGTGTTTGCAGCAGGCAAGCATGTCTGGCTCAAACAAGGCAAGGTACTGAAGTCCCAAGCTGGCAGGGAAAACTGGCTCAGAGGTAGTTTAGGCACATCAGGTAGCAGTCCCAAAGGAGTTTCTGTGATCCAACCCATCACAGTACCTATTAAGGACATATGTAAAGCAGCCACTTGGGCATCAGACCACACATTCATTCAGCACTACATAATCGAGCAAGACTTGACATCCAACACTTTATTAGGCCTCATGGTCCTAGCATTGATCACAAATCCAACTCCGAAGCCCCTCCTTTCCACTGAGGGGCACTGTTCTACACTCACCTGAAGTGGAGTACCCACAGGGACATCACTCGAAGAAGAAGAGAAGATTACTCAGTTTGTGCAGTAACTGAGGTTTTTTGAGATGTGTCTCCCTGTGGGTGCTCCACTACCCACCCTCCTCCCTTTTACTTCAGAGTTCTCAGAAGGATCTCTGTGATAGAGAAAGAACTGAGGGAGGTTGGTTGTAGAGCAGTAGTTAACCACGACTGCCAGCGCAAAATGGGGATAGTACATGTGTGGCCCAACTGGACTAGAGGCGCAGGGGCGCACAATTGCCTCAAGTGGAGCACCCACAGGGACACACATCTCGAAGAATCTCAGTTACAGCACAGGGTGAGTAACCTTCTCAACTATGCCTGCTAGGGATTCCCCCACAACATGGTAACTCTCTGCAGCGGGGAGAGGACCAGATTCCATCCCATTTGCACTGCCTGCCACAAATGGAGATCTTCTCCTGCCACAATAAGAGCTACATGACTCTCCCAGGGACATCTGAACATGTTTAGAAGAAGATGGGAGAGGGATGGTCACACAAAGGGCTTGTCTACACTACCCGTCAGATCTGTGGTCAGCTATCAATCCAGTGGGCGTCGATTTATCGCGTCTAGTATAGACGCGATAAATCAACTGCTGAGCACTCTCCCAGAACAAGAAGAGCAAGCGGAGTCGACGGGAGAGCATTAGCTGTCGACTTACCACAGTGAAGACACCGTGGTAAGCAGATCTAAGTATGTCAACTTCAGCTACGCTATTCACAGTGCTGAAGTTGCGTATCTTAGATCGACCCCGCATGGTAGTGTAGACAAGCCCCAAGACTATTTATCTGGTGGATTTGCTAGCTGAACAGTGAAGGTGAACAGTTACAATTGCATGTTAACTACTGTATATCTTTTTTTTTTTTTTGGCTTCAGTTGCTATTATATCAAGTGCACAGTTCCCTCTACCAATGACACCGCATACACCGTCTGCCAAGGTTGCTGTACTGACAGCCCAGTGTCAGGAACAAAGTGTGCTGTATGGGAGTGAAGGATCTCTGAATCAGCTTAGTTCCTGGAACATGTGTGTCTCAGATTACAATTTCTGTTATGTCTTTATGTTGTGGTAACCTGTTACAAAAACCAAACAAGCACCTTCCAAGTTACAGCTTGTAGTAGTTGCTTATGTGAAACAGTAAATTCAAACAACTATGTTCACTGTTTGTATCTATGCCATTTGTCTCTATGCATATCACTCCATCTTCTAAGTCTCAAAATCTAATACACAAAAATTAAATACATGTAAACTAAAGGACCTAAAAACTTTATACTGATTCTTCTGTACTCCCACATCTATTGTTAAAATACTTTTTTACAAATAGATGTATTGTACAGATACAGGCTTGATTTCCAACTATCAGCGTAATAATAGACTGTTACTTTTTCTGTGTTCATTTATCATTTACCTTTATTGATCCATGTGTCTTCTGCTTACTACATCATTTACCTTTATAATCTCTACCTGTAAAACCTATTGTGACAGACCCAGAGCAGTGGGGTACAGGAGTCTGGTAGAGGACAAATATACTGGTCACTGGATGAGTAGTTTTCTGTTCCCTGAGTGACCAGAGCAGGGGCTGCACTAGAGTAATCAGGAACCTGCTAGAACCAGTTAAGGCAGGCAGGCTAATTAGGACACCTGGAGCCAATTAAGAAGAAGCCGCTAGAATCAATTAAGGCAGGTTAATCAGGACACCTGGGTTTTAAAAGGAGCTCACTTCAGTTTGTGGTGTGAGTGCGAGGAGCTGGGAGCAAGAGGTGCAAGGAGCTGTGCTGCTGGAGGAATGAGGAGTACAAGTGTTATCAGACATCAGGAGGAAGGTCCTGTGGTGAGGATAAGGAAGGTGTTTGGAGGAGGCCATGGGGAAGTAGCCCAGGGAGTTGTAGCTGTCATGCAGCTGTTACAGGAGGCACTATAGACAGCTGCAATCCACAGGGCCCTGGGCTGGAACCTGGAGTAGAGGGCGGGCCTGGGTTCCCCCCAAACCTCCCAATTGACCTGGACAGTGGGTTCTTCCAGAGGGGAAGGTCTCTGGGCTGTTCCCCAACCCATATGGTGAATCTCTTGAGGCAAGAAAATCTGCCAATAAGTGCAGGACCCACCAAGATAGAGGAGGAATTTTGTCACACTATTCATTGTGCCTTCTTGAATATATCCCTTCAAAGCTTAGATAAATGGTTGTAAACAAACTGACTATTGAAAAATATAATATGAATATAGAAAACATGGGTCAACAGATCCTTATGTCAGGTGCAAGAGTAAAAATCTGCATCCCCTTGAACAATTGTTTAACTTACTCATATTTCTGAAGATTTAATTAAAACACACCTAAGTTAACTATTAAAGGAGCATTTTAAAATCTACATATAGTGTACTTCATTTAAAAATTGTTCTGCAGACTTGTATGTGATTTTATAGAAAATGTCTCCTTCTATATTTTATTTTTTTGTTAAATAATTGTATGTGTTAAATTTATTGCACATAAAACTGATTACACAACTGTGCTGATCATACTAATAGCACAGGCTTTGGGCAGAGAGGCACTTTGCAATCTTCCCCCATATAGTTCTTCTAGTATAGACTAGTCCTGGGGTAAAATCCTGGCCCACTGAAGTCAGTAGCAAAACTCCCATTGAATTCAAGAAGAGGGGTGAAATCCTGACCCTGTTATACACCCTTGCTATGTAATAACATGTCTACACTTAGGTTTTGCTACTTAACTATAACATAGTTACAGCAGAAACCTTTCTCTAGCATAGATGCAGGTATACTGGTATAAAAGTGCTTCTATTGACTCACGGATTCCAAAGCCAGAAAGAACCACTGTGATCCTCTAGTCACACAGGCCATAGAATGTCTCCAAAATAATTCCTAGAGCAGATCTTTTAGACAAAGATGCAATCTTGCTTTATAAATTGTCAATGATTAATTACCCTCACTGTTAAAAAATTACACCTTATTTCCAGACTGAACTGTTTAGCTTCAACTTACAACCATTAGATCCTATTATATCTTTTGCTGCTAGATTGAAGAGCCCATTATTAAATATTTGTTTCCCCATGTGTGTACTTAAAGACTGTGATCAGGTCTCCCCTTAACCTACTCTTTGTTTAAATTAAACATATTGAGCACCTTGTGTCTATCATTAATCCTTTAATCATTCTTGTGGCTCTTCTCTGAACCTTCTCCAGTTTTTCAACATCCTTCTTGAATTGTAGATACCTGAACTGAACGCAGTATTCCAGCAGAGCTTGCATCAGTGCCAAATACAGAAGTAAACTAACCTCTTTACTTCTACTTGAGACCACAGGGTCATTCTGGCAGCTCATGTTCAGCTGTTTATCCACCCTTACTCTTAAATCTTTTTCAGAGTTACTGCTTCCCAGGACAGAGTCCCCCATTCCATAAGTATGGCCTACATTCTTTGTCCAATTTACATATAGTCATGTTAAAACACACATTGTTTGCTTGCACCCAGCTTACCAAGCAATCTGGGTCTATAGCTTATTGTGGTTTGGTATAATTGCTTCTGTACTAGGTTGTTTACTGGCATAACTATATCAGAAAAGATCACCTCCCTAATTGACACAGTTATGTCATTAAAGTTTTGTAAGTGCAGCCCAGCACCAAGTCCTAGCCTCTTCGGGGCTCCCTTCTCCAGCAGGAGCGCTACAAGGAATTGTACCAAAAGGATTGGACCATCCTTACTCTGCCTAGCTGCAAGGACTCCTGCTGTGCCTGGCAGTAGGCTGAGAGTGGAGGGAACTGGGGAGTAACTCCTTGCATTTTCTCTTGCCCTGGTGCAACAGCACAGAGAGAGAGACAGGCTATTTCTTTAATTTTGTAGAGAATTTTTAATCTGAGAATTAATCCCTTTGTTTTCTCTGGATACACTATGAGAAATAAATTTCTAAAGACTAGCTCTTAAAATTATTTGCTTATACCCTGAAAATGTTGTTTCTGTCAAATACCCCAGGCTTGACTATGAATGTGAGCAGGCAACTGGGGAACAAGCGCCATTGCCAGCATATTGAAACGTCATCAACAGCTTTCACGTAGGACCTCCTATAGAAGTGAAGTGAGAGAGGTAAGAAGCAAGACTCTGTGTTGTCCAGTAGCATCAGACTGACACTTTGCTATTCTTCAGGAGTTGCTGTTTTGGCTGGCCAGTACCCTGCCAACAGCTGGAGAGATCGTATCAGCAACATCATGCTTGGTTAAATTGGCTTTGGATGAGACCATGCCGAGTCTGTGAAAATGGGAGCCATAGCAGGGGCGGTCAGTGGCCATTTATCTTCTCTCTGGTGATTCTGATCTGTTTTCATTGTTCTAGTCTGGTAGCCTCTGGCCATGGCTGAGTAGATAAAGCTGCATAGATATAGCACATGAAAGAGAGACATGTTGTAACGACAGTTTTGTGTTTGTAGCTGGTGCGGTCAGGCAGTGACATTATCCCTGCCCAGACAATATGGAGAAAATAAAGCTGTATTAGTTCACAGCAGAGTCTAAGTGCTCGGGATACAGCCAGACATACTTGGCTCCTAGGTCAAGAGAGCACAGGCAAGCTTAATTCTGTTTCACTTTTGCAATGATGGTAATATAACCACAGTGTGAACAATGGACTTTTTAGTGTAATTGCAGCTTGTGAATGCTTTGAAATGAGAAAAATCACTGATGACTGTGCCCAATGCCCAGCTGTTATACAGTAGCCCACATGCTCCCCTCTTTTCCACAGAGCAGTTGGGCATGAATCATGCTGCAACGGGGTTTGAGGAAGTGGTGTGCAAAGGGGGGAGAGGGTGTGTTGCCAGGGCACTGCATAGCTGCCACCAGTCCTTCTGCAGAAGAGCTGCTATGTGGCCAAAATTTGTGCACCTGAAGGAGGTGTGGGGAAAGTGAGGGAGCAGTTGCAAACCTTCCATTGACTTCAGGGGTAGTTGAGGTGGTGATTTAATTGTTTTGTACCCAGTCTCGTAATGTCCAGTTTCCTTTATCTTGAAGTCTGGGTTCCCAAGTCCGCTCCTGCAATAGGTTGTTACTCATGATGAAGGGACCATGTTCTGACACTGTGCAGCCACAGTTCAGAACAAGCACTTTAATGGCCCCAATCCCCCACTGATGTAAAACTGTGTAGCTGAGGATCTGGCCCTAATGTTTATAAAAAATCTGCATTTTTCAGCTAATTGTAACAGAAGGCACTTAGTGTCTGGTCCAATGTCCATTCACCTCAGTGGAAAGGCCCCCACTACCTTCACTGGGCTTTGGATTGGACTCTAACACATTGTTTTAAAGACATTGTCTTTTCTAATATTAAAATACCCAGTTAAAAGTGAAAAAATAAGGGTCAAGTGCACCCCCATTGTGACTGAACTTTGTTACCATCTGGTGTCTGTTTGGTAGCCTCAGTCCAGGTCCCAGTGGGCAGATAGCTAAATGTCTCTCAAAAAAGAACACCACAATGGGACCTAATTGGCCGCTGCCAGTGTCTGGAAAGAGGTCCTGGATTATACTGAGATGGAGATGAGCTACCCTCTGAAACCTAAAGATAGTACTGCAGTGTCAGATTTGAACCACATTAATGGAGTGGAAACTTGTACTGCTACTTCCCAAGCTGTACCTGTTTAGTGAGTAAATAATACCTAGCTCATGTACAGTGCTTTCCATCAGTAGATCTCAAAACAGATCAATAGATCTTTAGAAAGGAGACAGGCATCATCACCATTTTACAGTTAGAGAAACTTAGAGTGGCTGGTCTACTGTCAGCCAGTAGCAGAGCTGGGATTAGAACCCAGGTCTCCTGACTTTCAGTCAGATGATTTAGGCCCTAGGAAACACTGTCTAGAGCACTTCCTTTTCCCAGGCTGTCAAGCCAACCTATTGAACAAATGCTAAATTCACACACACACACACACACACACAAATTAAAACCTCTTTTAAAATGAAAGAATAAATAAATAAAAAACATAAATCTTTCACTAAGACCATATGTGAGCTCTGAAACTATTGATTTAAATAGAAGTTCGTCTCATGTATACTGGTTTAGGGCATGGGATGACTTTTAAAGCTTCTATTGAGTTAAAGTGTGATTTACATAAAGCAAACTAACTAAAAGCACATTATGTTCTGTTTGTTATGTACTTCACCTTTAAAGCTGGCTACTGGAGGGGCAACTGTGAAGCTACCGCTATTGTGCCTGAGGTAAACTTTTACAGAGTGAGTCACTGTGCGTGTGCTATCTCTGACACTTGGCATTTATTCATTCTTCAGTAATTTTCCTGCATGTTGAGATAAATCACCCCAAAATGGAAAACACAGATATAATGTAATTTGCTATTGGAGTTTGTGGAAAACAGTTCATGACAGAACATGATTGTAATGACTGGCAATGGCTATCTGTTTGGGGACAAGTTTAAAATTAAAATAGGATTTCTCATGATAGAGGACATTTCCCCCAGGTAGAATTAGTGAGATTTTCTTTCTTTTTTTTTTTTTTTTCTTTCCATGGGGCCAGATTCTACCACCCTTCCATATGGTGAGTAACACCAGCAGAAAGACAAATTAACACATTCCATCTCAAAAACCAAGAAGCCAAACATGAACTCAACCTCAGCTGGCTTGGAATGAAATCTACTCATTCCATAAATCCTGTATACCTTGCTGGTAGTCTTGTCAGAACACTCTCCTTCAGAGCCCACATCTAGAAGGTGAGCATATGAAACAACATTCTCAGCAAGTAGGGTGCAGACTTGTCCAGTGATGGAGTGGCATTGCATGGACAGTGGGTCTGGTGAGACTCTGTACCTTGTAAGGGGAAACCACATAGTGACCTGGCTGGAGGGTTGAGTCACAAAGAAGAAGCTGCAACTCCTGGAGTGAAAGAAGGGCTGCAGAGTGAGAAAGAGCAATGGGTTGAGAGACTGCAAGGGATGGTGTTGGACTTGGAAGAGAGCTAAGCCCCAGAACCAGGTGTTACCTGCAGTAGTCCTTGTGACAGGCATGCGGATCTTGCAAGTCTGAATTATCAAGTATATTGTGTAGCCAGTAAAATATATTGCTATTTGGCATGACTAATGTTGTGGTATAAATTATTAGTAGCAGACCCCTGGAACAGCACATGGGATTTTAAAATTTCCTAGTGGCTTATCTTTGCATATATATTTTTTGCATGGCAAAATTAGGGCTAGCTGAGAGATGGAAATGAGGTGGCATGGCAATAGATGAGGAAGGATTATGTGGCAGTGAGGATATCTCCATATATTAAAAAAAAAAATCCCATCTCCTAGAACTGGAAGGGACCCCAAAAAGTCATTGAGTCCAGCCCTCTGCTTTCACTAGCAGGACCAAGTACTGATTTTTGTCCCAGATCCCTAAGTGGGCCCCTTCAAGGATTGAACTCATAACCCTGGGTTTAGCAGGCCAATGATCAAACCACTGAACTATCCCTCCCTCTATCAGGGTGGCCCCCCGGGGCTAGGTATGCATTGTTTTATAAAAGTATAGAATTCTGTAGTATTGTTTTTCCAGGGTCTGGTCTATTTCAAAACAGCTTTTGAAACACTGATCTTTAAACCTTTCTTTGAGAATGAACGAACACACACACACGCACAATCACAACTGAAATACAGCAAGCTCTGGGGTGGCTTATGGGCAACAACCAGCAGATACCATAATGTACAGCAGTGGTTCTCAAACTTTTGTATTGGTGACCCCTTTCACATAGCAAGCCTCTGAGTGCAACCCCCCTTATAAATTGAAAACACTTTTTAATATATTTAACACCATTATAAATGCTGGAGACAAAGCAGGGTTTGGGGTGGAGGCTGACAACTTGTGACCCCACCCATGTAATAACCTTGTGACCCCCTGAGGGTTCCCAACCCCCAGTTTGAGAACCCCTGATGTACAGAAATTGGGGGATAGGAAAGTTTGACCGAAGACACCTTTTAAAATCTTTTACAAAGTTCCCACTTTTTTTTTTTTCTGTAATCATTAGGGGCCTAATCTTTCACCATTCAAATGACTTTGAGTCAGAACATCAGCTGGTATATATCAACATCACTCCATTAACTTCAATGGAGCCATGCCAACTTACCCCAAGTGAATATCTTTTTTGCTGTTGACATCCATCAGAATTGGGATGGTCCCCAAAAGGCTTCCTCTCAGTGTAACTTTGGAATTAGGGATTCTTGTTGGAAGCAATTTGTAAAATGATGTGTTGTGGATGAGATGGGAACAGGGAGATTTGAAAAGGGTGGGGTGTGAGAGAGAGACTGTGATACAGGAATATTTTAAAAATTCTTTCACATGGAAAGAAACTGTCTCTATCTGAGGAATGTAGAAAGTCATGGGATCTTTATAGCTGTGGAATTTACGAAGTCCTGAGGGCTTAGTTAAGAAGTTACTAATTACCTAAAAGTACTGGGACAAACCACAGCTACTGTAAATTGGCATAGCTCTTTTGACATCAATGGAGATATGCCAATTAACATTGGCTGAGGAGCTGGCCCACTATTTTTGCTTACCAAAAACTGTCTTTCACTTTTCCTTATGGTTCCATCCCATGTTCCTAAATAGGGTTATCAGATAGCAACTGTGGAAAAAACAAGACGGGGGTTGGGGGTAATAGGTGCCTATATAAGAAAAAGTTCCAAAAAACGGGACTGTCCCTTTAAAAATGGGACATCTGGTCACCCTATCTCTAAATTATCCACTCAGTATTGAGTGTGGAATATGTTTTGATCTCTTCTGAAAGCAAAGACCTGCAGATGAGTGTTGACTGGTTCCTTGGAGAGAAAACCAATTAAAAAGGGAGTTTGCTGAACCTAGAAGGATTTGCTGTTGCATTCATAACAGTAGGTGGATTAATCTTCCTTTTCCCCACCTCTTCAAACTCCTCTTCAAAACATTCTTTCACAGTTATTTAAAACCACTGCTACCGGTAGATTTTTACATCACCTCCATGCATACCTGAATGGTTGTGCACTACTTGTGTCTGATCTGTCCTGTCTGAAAACTAGACTGTAAGTTTGCTGGGGAAGGAACTTTGTGGACTTCTTTATTTTTGAATCATCAAACTTGCTGTAAGTAGTGCATGAATAATAACCTAGCCAAATTCCAAGCCAGGGCCACCCAGAGGATTCAGGGGGCCTGGGGTCTTCTGGAGCAGAAGACGTTCTGGGGGCCCAGGCCCCACGAGAATTTTCCAGGGCCCCTGGAGCGAGTGAAGGACCCCGCTCCAGGGCCCCCGAAAAACTGTTGTGGGGGCCCCTGCGGGGCCTGGGACCTGGGGCAAATTGCGCCACTTGCCCACTCTCTGGGCGGCCCTGTTCCAGGCTGGTAACTTAAATGGAATGCTGACCTCTGAATGGAGATTGGTATCTCTGTTTAGATGCACTAGCAACTGTTAGGTCAGGTCTACACTTAAATTAGATCAATGTAGTTGTGTTGCTCAGGGCTTTGAAAAATTTTGCGCCCTGTTCGATGTAGTTAGGTTGACTTCACCCCTTGTTACCAGAAATGAAGAACCCCACCTCCCAGATAGGCCCAAGCCCCCAAATTATGATCTGCCACCTATGGTTGCATTCAGAAATTACACTAATCACTCTTAAAGGGAGTTTACCACCAGCTTTGGGCTGCATTCCCAAGCAACCCGACTCCAAGAAGACCCGCTGCGCGGACCCCACCCGTTTACCTCTTAATGGTTTCTCTTAAAGGGGTAAGCCAACAGGATTTATTAACAAGGCAGGATAATAAAAATAGAATAGCTTGGTGGTGTAAACAAGTACAAGCAGGCTTAAAGCCTAGACCCAACTAGAAACCAAATGGGCTCAAATAATATAAAAAGCTTCAACGTTACTCCATCTGGAACATCTAGGGGCAGATGCTTCCGGCACCACACTCTTTACCCATGCATTCCAATCTGCCATGAGTGGAACTATGAAAGGTAAAAATTCTAAATGAACCGCAGCCAAAGTTAACTGTAGAGGCATGATGACTTTCTTAAGCAAGTAGACGGGATTGACTAGTAACAATCATTTAACATCCTGTTTCACTACTACAGGCCCAATATTTACATTCCTTACAAACTTGTTAGATATCAGGTGCCCGTGTCATTAGATCTTACATTTATATACACACTTTCATGACAGTTAACATGAAAGGTAACATTACTTTTATCACAAAATCTATATATAATAGGGTGTTTCTTGGAACAAGTCTTGGTGAATTTTGGCATTTCATGTTGATTACATACTTAGAAGATGGGGTATACAAATAAGCAGTAACATGATTCATTATGTATTCTAAACCCATTGTGATGTTGACATTGATTATTCCAATATGCACTTTAGTGAGGAGGTTAGATTGTATATAAGAGCACTTTGCTGGCTCCAGTACTTCTATTCTCTTGGAACAACTGTCCAGAAAATCATCATTGAACTGCCATATACAGCTATTGGCAAATTTATGGACCGAGGAAAGTTGCTCTTCCTTAGAGTCGTCATAAAAAGTAGCCTTAAGAGGTCCACCATTTGCCATAAAGGCCACTAATGACTTATGGCTTGTCTCTTTCTTCCATATTAAATGGCAATAATCATTCTCCTCATAGGTGTACACAGTAATTATTCCCCTTAACAACATATTTGGTCATTTGAAATCAGTGCCATGCACCGTTTCATTCCACATATAGTTTTGTGTTTCATTTCCTTTGCAATAGTAACAATCAAAGAATGGGCTATACAGATGGATATACTTAAATACAATATAAAAAGCATGGTACATTGAGCTTGAGCTTCCTGGAATAAAAGGGAGACAGGCTAACCTTTTCCTTCTTAAGTGACCAAATCCTTTCACTCTTTTTTTTTTTTTTTTAGTTGAGTGGAATGGAACCACTTTATGGTTCTTCTCCTTTTTCCCTTAATTTTCATCTGGTAGGTGGTTGGGCTCACTTTGTTTAAGATGACAACTGGCTCAACCCATTTAGGGCTCAGTAAGTGATTTTTGTCAATAAAAATGATAAAGAACCTTATCGCCCACTTTCCACTCTTTGAATTTTAATGTATCACCCAGTCTTTTATCCATTTGTCTGGCATTGCTTTTCAATTGAGTGGCAACCTGTTTCTGCACATTGCTGATGGTGTTTAACAGCCTTGTATCCTGGTGCTAATGGCAGCTACCATCTACGACCCACACATCCTTCTCGGACTCTGTTGCATGCTCAGATGAAGTCTCCAAGTCGAATGGTGATTCCAGCTTATAAGGGTCTTTGAACGGCACTTGACACTCGTATCCTCCGTGTGAGTTAGTAGAGTTTTTAATACAACAGGGGACATACCTATCAGGTTTTCCCAGTGCCTCAATACCCATGTTAGTGGCAGCACTTCTTTTTCACACGGCAAATATCGTTTTTCAATTTTGCGTAATGCCTTCGATACAAAGGCAACTGGTTTTAGTCCCACTCCATTGTCCTGCATCAAAACTGCACTCAGTTCCTTCTCTGTCGTTGCTAATTGGAGTTGAAAGGGTTTGCTGGGTTGAGGTTATGCCCAGTGCTTGGACAAGGGCTTGCTTCAGCTGGAAAAATGCATCCCTCTCCTTTTCACCCCAAGTCCTTCCTGGCCCTTTCTCAGCAAAGCAAAAGGGGTTGTGCAACTTCAGAATACCCCTCCATGAAGTCCCGGGAAAATCCAATGAGGCCCAGAAATGATCTCAACGCTGATATGTCTTGTGGGATAGGCAATCGGCAAATTAATTTGAACCTGTTGGCATCTGGTCGATGTCCATGTATGCCCAGTTCCATTCCGAACTATGGTACTTTTTGTTGCAGCATCTGAGCTTTGGTAGGACTAATAATAAAGCTATTTTCTTGTACCTTATTTAAGACAGCATCCAGGACTCCTAAATTTTTCTCTTTAGCTACAGTGGAAATTAAGATGTCATCCACATAACTTATAATTTTTTCTTTGTCTTTAAGCTATTCCCACATTTTGGACATGAACTTGTGACACAGTGAGGGTGCGTTATGGTACTGTTGCTGAAGGTAAGTTGACGATTACTGTATGTGAAGGTGAATTTGTACCATACGCTTGGGTGTAATGGGATAGAAAAGAAAGTGCTCGCTAAGTCTAGAATGGTGAACCATTGTGCACGTGCAGCAATGGCCACCATTATTTCATGAAACTTTGCTACTACTGGGACTAGCCTTGGTGTTACTCGCTTTAGTTCTCTATAATCGACTGTTAACCGTTCAAAACCTCCGCTTTTAAAACAGGCCAAATAGGAGAGTTGCAGATGCTTGGAGTCTCAACCAATACTCCTTGGTTCATGAGAGTACTGATGGTGTCCTTGATCCCCTCCTCAGCTTCCCAAGAATACTTGGATTGCTTCTGGGGTTTGGGATCCGGACCCACAGCCATCACCTCAGCCTCAGTTCTTCCACATTAGAGCTTATTGGTAGCAAAAGCTTTAGGGTACAGGTTTGTTACCTTCATGACTGCTTCCTCCCTCTGGGTATTTCCATCTTCTCCGGGGCCTTCAAGGCTGCAACCCTGTGAGATTTGGGGACAGTGAAGCCTCATTCTCTATCCTTAACTTGGGTTAGCATTCTGTTGGGTAGGTCAACCACCAAATTCAGCCTTTTCAAGATGTCAATGCCAACAATACTGTGCCCATCTAGAGCTTGAATTCTGAATGTAGCCTCGGTAATCAATTTGCCAATTGTACATGTAATGAGTTTCAAAAAGGGGACAACGCTTTCTTTCCCACTGTACCCTTCTAGACTCTTCTTCTTGTACAGGAGATTCTTTGGCCTTTGGAGCTGCTTTGGTACAGATGAGTGGCACCTGTATCAATTAATGCTACTTGATTAATCTTTCCAAATTTTCCCTGCATGGTGATATGTACCACTGGCCTCCCCCCCCCCATTACTGATGGGTGCCACATAAGAGGGAGGTGGTAGAGCTTGGCCCTGTCAGCGCAAACTTTCCTCTTGCTCCTGCAGCTTTGGTTGTCTGGATGTACTTGCTGCTGTATCCTGCTAACTGCCCTGGAACCTTCCTTTAATCTTGTCCAATCAAAAAGAGCACCAAACCAAGCAACAAGACAGCTAGTATAAATGGAGGGTAAAAGACAACAAGAAAACAAAATGGTAGAAATCCCCAACACACCGGAGTAGATGTGGCTGGGTCGATAGAAGAATTCCATCGACCTAGCTACTGCCTCTTGGAGAGGTATATCAATTACATTGATGGAAAAACCCTTTCTGTCTATGTGGGAAGCATCTACACCACAGTGCTACAGCTACAGTGCCATAGCTGTGCCACTGTGTGTAAACATATCCCTAGCCTGTGTATAGCTGAGATGGTAATTTAGTTCCAGGTACTCTAAAACTACTGAACTGGGAGCCTTTGAAGACTCTATATAAAGCCTGGTCTACATCTAACACTTAGGTCTACCTAGCACCGTAGCTCAAAGCTGTGAAAAATTCACACCACTGAGAGATGTAGTTAAGCTGCCCTAAGCCCTGTTATAGACACCGTTCGGTTAATGGAAAATTTCTTCCATTGACCCAGCTATTGTCTCTTATGGGAGTGGATTTACTACAGTGACAGAAAAACCTCTTCCATTGCTGGAGCAAGTGTCTACATCAGTGCTACGGCAGCATAGCTGAACCCCTGTGGCTGTAATGCTTGTACTGTAGACATATTCTTTGTCTACATTTTATTAAATAACAAAAGCAAAATCAGGAAATTGCACTGAAGTTATTTTTCTTCTGGGAAATAGTCTATTATGACTCAAAAAGAGAGTTGTATTGCCACAGCAAATGTGTGAAACTATTCATTTTTGCTTTGCCATTGTGTGCTTGCAAAAACTGAAATTTAGTCAAAGGTGACCAAAGGGGGCATCTCATTTTATTGTATTCGATTTTAAAAAGTCAGTAATTTAAACGAGAAACAAATTACAGATTTGTACATGAGGGCTCCCAGGAGAAAATGAAGAAAATAATTTTGGAAGAATTGTTACCTCTGAAACTGTACCACTTAATTTTTATTTCTTGCTGCCAAAAACCTTCATATTTGTGGATAGCATAAAATTAGAGGCAAAAAGGTGTTATGGAGCTAAAAATGTTCTTTGTATCTTAATGGGAATTCCAGAACACTTGTGCAGTTTAATGGTAATGCTTACTGGAAAGTGCTGTTACTGTAATGGCCTAGGATAACAAGGGCTTAATAGTTAGCCTTGCTGTAGTGAGACTTGCAGGAGCCAGTTACTTCCTAAGAGTGTATGTCAAAGGGATAACTCTTTAGATTTTGCTCCTAAATTTAGATCTTTTAGGAATCCCAGAAGTTCAGCAAGCGTGGAATGTTGTTGTTGGAGATGGCTGAGTGAGTCTTTGAGATATGTGAGTTACTCCAATTTAAACATCCTGAGATTCAGTGGGCCAAATACTAGAGGTGAGGTGTAGCTGGGAGGAGGGGGAGGATGTAAGTTGCATGTCGCCCAGCCAGGAGTTAACTCAACAGTCGAGGAATCTAGGGGAGTTTAATTTGATGTAACATGCATGTTGAGGGATGGGGGCTGCTGGAGAGGTAGAAGTAGGTATGTGTTATATCAGCTTAGGGTTTATCTAGACTCACCTCTGAACTTGGCCCCCAGTCTCTTGATTTTGGCCGCACATGGAAAAGGCATGCAGCTCCTCCTTGCATCCCCACTGTTCTACATACCATTCCCCTTCCTCGCTTAGAATGCTCCCATAGGCTCTGTGCAGCTGTGGTGGTCTTTAGCCAGATGAATCTTCAAGAAACTCACTCCCTAAAATCTTAAGTCTTACATTTAGGAAATAAAGTTCCTACCAGTTGTGTTTGAATTCAGTAGGGCATTAAGACCCAAATCCTATCCTAGCTCCTCCTCCTCCATGGGCACAGTGAGCACCTGACACAGCAGAATTGCATCCTGGAGCACAGCCTTGCAGGGTCTCCCACCTGGTCTGCACAGAGCAGTTGTTATGGGGAGTGGGCAGGAGGATACAGTGTGACTGGAGCTGGTTGAACATTTTTGACAAAGCTTTCTCCAGCCCTGTATTTGATGGGGGTTCAGGGAATGACTCACGCTAGAACATCCAATAGCCAGGTGGTTAGGGCTCACACCTGGGATGTGGAAGACCCTGTTGCAAGAATTGTGAATAAACAAACAGGAGAGATTGAGGGAGCCCCACATCAGACTACTCCCTCAGCCCACAGAAATATCCTGCAATGTGGGAGATACAAATTCAAATCCCTTTTCCACATCAGGCAGAGCAGGGACTCAATCTTAGGACACTCACATGGGGTGTAGGAGACCCAACTACCAGGTTATTGGCCATGCTGGGGTGGGTCTTTTTAATCCCATTTTTTGGTTATATTTTTCCAAAGGGTGGGTTTCATTCTGCACTGGAATGAAAACAAATTTCGAAACATAATTTTTTTTTTTTTTTGCATAACAGAATTGTTGTTTTACACCTAGTCCTAGTCATGACACAGAACTTCTGGCCTTCCTGCCCTGTAGCAAGGGACGGGAGCACCAATAAGTAGATCAGGAATGTGCAAAACATATTGACCAAGCAAGCAACAGTTAAAATTTGTCAGCGATTTTTTTTTTGAATATCTTAAATCAAATGCAATTAATCTCCACCTCTGCACCCCGATGTTTTCAATTTCACTGTTCCTGCTGCTCTTCCTTACAGCCTTCTTTTCTCCACTACTGATTTTATTGGCTATCTATAGTCCATATATGGTGCTGTTTACAAGTAGCAATATCAGGTGCATAGACTGTTGCACTCTGTTTAATAACAAAATAGAAACGGACTGTGCTCTAAAGTGAAGTGGATAGAGCTGTTTATTTGAGAGAAATAATGTGTCAAACTTTCCTAATAGAATTAGGAACTCAAAACTCAGCTCCTCTTCTCTGGGTAGTTCAGCACAGCTTGTGATTTCTCTACCAAACCTGGGCTGAGTTTAGGGCAAACCCCTTCTTCCCTGCTAGGTGACTGTGAGGGATTTGTGTTGCTCAGGTGGCTCTATTTCCAGTAGTGCCCACCATGTTGGCTAGAGCCATCCCAACCACAGATGAAAGCATGTACCTTGTCCCATGGAACTGACAGTCATTAAAAACTACTGAAATCCAAACCTGGGGTAGAAAACTCACTTCACTGTTACCAAACCAAGTGATTTGCTGAACACCCAACAAATCAAAGCATCCACATTTTACAGTGTTCATTAAACAAGAATGGATTGCAGTAACAAGGTGTTCTGCCTTTTTAAGGGCCAGAGACCCACTAATAAGACGCAGCCAAGAAGGGGACAGGTATTCCTTGTAAAGAGCTGCAAGAGAGAGGGGACTAGAAGCCATGCAATCTGCAATGGAGGATGGTCTCTCTTAGGGACACAGAGACTTAATTTTGTGGACTCTGAGATTGGGAGCTCTGAACCGGGGACTGGAAGTAAGGGCCTTATGAATTGTTATAGCTGATCCTTCTCTGAGACCTTATAAAAAGGTCTTATTATTCTGTGAGTTTGTTTTTAGCTTCCCCTTGTCCAAATCCTCTGAAGCTAACTTATTGATGCCCCATTTGGGGAATTAAGGCAGGGCTCACCTGCAGGGCCACACCTGGTTAAGGCAGTATGCAGGGATGGCAGATGCCTTTTATAGTCACTTATTCCACCAAGCAGAAGGCAGTGATATGAATGCACATAAGCCAGTTTGTTAGTGTCCATATTCCTGCCATTTATCATGTTGATTCAGTGTCCTCTAGTGGCAACTTCTTGTCACAGTCACAAATATATTTCCCAAAGTAATGGTAAATGTAGAGTAGTGCATTGGTCTCTTCTTTGCATATATCACAGGGGACCAATGTATTACTGATTGGATCAAATATGCTGGGGAGGTGACTAGGTTGAATGTGTGCATTATTGTGTATGCATATATTCAAATCATGCTCAAATGGCAACAGTTTATGGCATTTGGTGCTTAAGGTTCTAAAGAAACTGCTGGAAGTTGTTAGGACCAAGATAGTCTCATACCTAAGCAAGCTGACCAAGATCTTCAAGAGTGGTTTGCCATGCACAGCCCAGGTATCTACCTTAGAGCAGCTGGTTTTAGATAAAATAACTTTTTCTTTAAAACCTCTAAATTGGAGAAACATTGGAATTCAGTGGGGGGTAAGGGCTGGTGTATATTTTAATGGGAATGCCACCTGTTAGGTTATATGCAGCATTGATGTAGCTGGGTTGGTCCCAGGATATTAGAGAGACAAGGTAGGTGAGGTAATATCCCTTATTGGACAGACTTCTGTTGGTGAGAGAGACAAGCTTTCATGCTTATGCAGAGCTTTTCTGTGTTAGTGCAAAAGTTTGTCTGTCCCTGAATTAATTCCTATTTGAGCAAGAGCATCTCTCTTAGAAAAATATCCAGGCTTGATTTTAAAATTTTGAGTGATGGAGACTCCACCACAGCCCTCAGTAAATTATTCCAAGTGTTAATTACTCTGTTAAAAGTTTGTGCCTTATTTCCAGTCTAAACCTGTCTAGCCAGTAAAGGAAAGTCCATGATCCAAAAGAATGTATAGTCTGAATGAGGAAGACAGACAACAGGTAGAAGGGGAAACAGACACAGAGAGGTGAAATGATTTTCTCAAGGTCACATAGTAGTTCAGCAGTAGAACCAGGAATAGAACCCACATCTCCTGAATTCTCAGGTCAAACAGACAATCCGCTCAACCACACTGCCTCTGAAGAAGCAACTGTTTCTATTCTACTTCTCTCACCCATTTTTGTCTTTCTGCTACATGCTTTTTGAAATAGAGTAACTCACACTGAACTCAGCATTCTGAGTACAGCTCAGGGTACACTATTGATTCAAATATTATTGCAGCATAATAGTTTCAATAGTGCTCTCTGTCCCTTTCTAACATATTGTTTGATTTTTATCTTTAGTGTGCAATGACTAGATGTTTTCATTGAACCAGTCACAATGATATCTAGATTAGTTTCCTGAGTGGCTACATTTAATTTTTAACTCAAATTATCCTTCCCAAAATGCATTATCTTCCATGTGTCTATATTAAATTTAGTTTACTATCATGTCATCTAATTGACTAGCTTTGTTAGAGGTCCTATAAGTTCCTTAGTCAAAACTGGAAGTGACAGAGGCAGCGGCGGCTCCAGGCACCAGCGCTCCAAGCACGTGCCTGGGGCATCAAGCCCTGGGGGGGGGGGTGCCCTGCCGGTCCCTGCGAGGGTGGCAGTCAGGCAGCCTTCGGTGGCATGCCTGTGGGAGGTCTGCCGGTCCCACGGATTCAGTGGCAATTCGGTGGTGGGTACGCCAAAGCTGCGGGACCGGCAGACCTCCCGCAGGCATGCCGCCGAATCTGCAGGACCAGGGATCTCCCACAGGCATGCTGCTGAAGGCAGCCTGCCTGCCGTGCTTGGGGTGGCAAAAAAGCTAGAGCCGCCCCTGGACAGAGGATTATTAACATTAAACATCAGCCAAAGTATAGATCCTTGTGTTATCCCAGCAACCTCCTTTCATCTGGAAAACTGACCATTCATTCTTACCCTCTTTCCGAACCAGTTAAATAACCATGATGGAGAGTTCTCTCATGCCATATCACTTAATTTCCTCAATAGCTACTTGATATGGACTATATCAAAGGCTTTTTGTAGCAGTACTATCACAAGGCACAAGAATTGTCATTCACCACCACTGATCTAATATCAGAGAGACAGGATATCAAGGTCCTGCTATACTCTGGCTTAAACTTTTATTACTTTGTTATTCTTTTTCTTGTGCATTAAATTCCGTTTTTATCTGTCCCAGAATAAAGGAAGAAAGCCTCATGCCTTCTGTAAACAATCTTCGGGGTAAATAAGAGTTTTGATTAAATGTTTTAAATCACTATTTAGACTTCAGAAAATGTCACATTTTTGAACAAATGAGTATTTCACCTAAATCTTTAAAGTGACATCAAGTGAGGGGCAAAAGGATTCTTCACACTGAAAGTCTGGACTCTACCATGATAGCCAAAGTGCTTGCCTCAAGTAATTGAGAAATATTCCCATAAACTCCTTTGATTTTCCCCGTGTAAGGTGATGACTCATCCCTGAATGAGAGCCTGAGTAAGTCACATACACTGAGGAGTTGTTCCTGGGCTAGATTCCAGCCAATCCACAAGTCAGTAACTGGTCAGGTGACTCTCAGGGAAGGTACATAGTCCTCAGAGGAGGAACAGCAGCTCAGTCTGCTCCACATCACTTTAGGTCTTAGAACCATCCCCTGCCTGATGGTGGCAACAGACTTACCAAGCCTTAACCTGATCCAGCCTTGCCCTTGCTCTAGCCCTGTTCCTAATCCTGCTCCAGCCTTGCTTTAACTCTAGCTTTGCTCCAACCCTGCTCTGGACACTTGATTACAGCTCTAACTTCCTGGGTCCAACCACCAGATCTGACCATCCCCATCATAGTTTCTGACACCCTTTCCTTAGCAGATTGTCTCTCTTGGTCCAAGACAACCTTCAGGGTTAAAGAGACATTCAGAGCTCAGTTCAGCTCATACTTGTCCTACTCCACTTGTGCAGGCCATAACACAAGGACTGATCCACCCAACCCTCTAGGTCCATCACTTGTGAGCCTCCCCTTGGAAAACTGAGTGGCTGCTGTCTCAGGGACATGGTACTTCCTCACTGCCCCCACTCAGGCTGCTGAAGAGCTGAACATCATCCCACAATCTAAGCTCTGACAAGAGTAAAACTGTCACAACAGAACATCTTTGGGGCACTGATATTTTTCTAGATCATTTAACTTGCAACAGACAGCTTCTTTTGCAGCACAAGGAAACTCTTATTGCTATATTGGTATGTCTATTTTGGTCCTCATCAGGACTGGATCTCCTAAAAAACAACAACAAAAAATGAACCCTGACTGAAGGAAAAGTCTAAGGAGACTATGAATCGCTCCTGCCCAGAATAGACATAATTTATATTGTAGCCCTACGATGCTTGACCTTTTTGCATAGGACAGCTTATGGGACAGATCCTCAACTGATGCAAATTGGCATGTATCCATTGACTTTAGAGCTACGCCAACATACATCAGCTGAAGATCTGGCCCAATACATTCCCTCTTATGTTAAAAAGATACATCAAAAGATCTAAGGATACAAAGGCTGACATATACACCAGTATGTAGCACCTGTAGGACCCGGCCAGTCTATTAGAATCAAATATAGTATAGACTTGGATTAAATCCCACATGAAAGTTGCAGACACAAGTGTTTAGAAGATGTGTTCATCTGTGTAGGCTAGACAGCTGCAATTGCTATTTTTAATGCCGATGGTAACAGGTCATTATTTATTGGGGAAGGATTAATGGCACATTATTTTTCTCTTGACATTCTCCTTAACCTTTAAGAGAATTCTAGGTCATGGTCTGCTGTCTCTTCCTGACTGACACCAGAAGTCTGATACAGAAGTTTTACAGCATAGGGAAACATTTTGGGTCTTTATTTGCCGCCACAGAAATGAAGAACTACTTCAAGGAGAAACATGTTCCCTATTTATCTGCAAAATTAAATCATTCTGCTGCCTTATCAGTAGTATCATGAAATATTCTTTTTTAAATTGGAAGCTTGTGGTTATAGGAGATAAAAACACATTTTCTTCCAAGCTGGCTACCGTAGCCAGATAAAAAATACTAGGACTATTTTTAGAACAGTGACATGGCAGAGGAATGTGAAATATTGATAGGCACAGAGAGGTTCAGTCACTTGTATTTACCCTTTTCCATATTACAGAACAAGGGGACATTCACTAAGATTAAAAAAACCAGTGATACTAAAAAGTGTGGTTTTTACATATCCCATAATTAGCCCATGGAACTCACTGCCTCAAGGTATTATGGAGACAAAGAGCTTAGTAGGAAAAAAAGAACTTAGACTGTCTATATAGAGAATAAAAACATCATTCACAATTAAAATACTAATTATAAAAATTATATTGGCTCTCATACTTCATGAATTAAAACCAGCTGCCTGAAGCTAGGGTCTAGTGTTCCATAACATAGCATAGTTGTCCATTATGGAAGTATTACACTTTCATCTGAAACATCTAATATTGGATAAACATGCTTGAAGACTGACCAGTGGGCCTGTGGTCTGATCTGGTATGATTCATAAATTTCATGGGACAGAGGGGACCATTGTAATCTTTTAGTCTGACCTCTTGCATAATGCAAGTTGTAGAATTTCATGCAGTAATTCCAGCATTAGGCTTGATAACTTGTGATTGGCTGGAGCATAATGTGATGGGTTGGGTCACAGAGACAGCCTTGGGACTGCCACCTGATGTGCTGGGACTACCTCTGAGCCCATTTTCCCTGGCAGCTTGGGATTTCATTACCCTGTCTTGTTGAGTCAGACTTACTAGCCTGCTGCAAACACAGACCCAGGTCTGAACCACATCCCCCAAAAGCTGCAGATTTAACTGAAAACGGCTTAGAATGCTCCTGTCTCTAGCACCCAAATACCCAGTTCCCAATGGGATCCAAACCCCAAATAAATCTGTTTTATTCATATAAAGCATATACATAAATAAATTGTCTGACCTCTATAACACTGATAGAGAGATATGCACTACTGTTTTTATCTCCCAGGAATTAATTACTTGCTCTGGGCTAATTAATAAGCAAAAAGTGATTTTATTAAGTATAAAAAGTAGGATTTAAGTGGTTCCAAGTAATAACAGACAGAACAAAGTAAATTACCAAGCAAAATAAAACAAAAACATGCAAGTCTAAACCTAATACAGTAAGAAACTGATTACAGATGAAATCTCACCCTCAGAGATGTTTTAATAAGCTTCTTTCACAGACTAGACTCCTTCCTAGTCTGGGTCCAGCAATCACTCCGCCCCCCCCCCCCCATTCTTACTGTACTTTGTTCCAGTTTCTTTCAAGCATCTCTTTGGGGTGGAGAGACTATCTTTTGAGCCAGCTGAAGACCACAGTGGAGGGGTTTCCAGAGCCTTATATAGTCTTTCTCTTGTGGGTGGAAACTCCTTTGTTCTCCTGTGTAAAATCCCCTCAACAAGATGGAGTTTGCAGACACCTGGGCAAGTCACATGTCTATGAATGATTCAGCTTTTTGCAGGCTGATGCCTTTTGTTTACATGTTAGTTTGAACGTTCCCAGGAAAGCTCAGATGTGGATTGGCGTCTCCCAAAGTCCATTGTTAGTTAAATGTTTCTTGATTTGGCACTTAATGAGAATAGTCCTTTCTCAAGAAGCTGACCAAATGCTTCACTAAGGCTACTGAGAATCAAACAGATACACAGCCAATATTCATAACTTCAAATACAAAAATGATACATACATACAGACAGCATAATCATAACCAGCAAACTATAACCTTCCTATAGACACTCCACTTGGCCTCCTCTGTATAAGAACTGGTGCAACAAAAGGACCCTGGTTGCAACAATGTTCTATATGGTCACAGTTTATGTCAATAACGTCACACATAATTTGTAGAAAGACATCCAGTCTTGATTTAAACACTTTGAATGATGGAGATTCTAGAAACAAATAAATAATATTCCATCCCTTGTTACACTGTTCCAATGGCTAATTCTTATGTTCTTTCCTGATGTTTTCCTTTTTTGCAAAGAACCCCTTATTTCATAAAGGCTGCAGGAATGCTAACCAATCTTTTTTTTCCCACTTTTTAAACAGTGTATCATGCATTGCAATTCAAATTGGCATTTGAAGTTTATAACTATGTAGTTGGAGAATGTAATGTCTGTAGTAACTTTTCTCTTTGATACATTGTTTGGACCAAGCTCTGTCCTTGGATGCACATGCATAGCTCCCTCTGAAATCAATGAGAGCCCTGTGCAGGCAGCCCAGGGGCCTGGGTGTGTATGTTAATTCTTCAAGGATTACTTCCAAAACAAATTGTTCCCTATCAAAAGATCTTTATAAAGTAACACAGCTTTACTGCCAAACAAGTCTTAATTTTACGTGAAGTATTTTGTTTGGTATACTCTGCACAATTTATAAATGTCATGTGCAGTATTTGGTGCACTTGATAGAAAACTGGAAATCTACTTACAACTTTTGCAGTGATGTGACATATTGATCAATCAGCAATGTGAACACGCTGAAGATCAGTGCTCTTTATATAGTGGTTAATTTTGTTGGAATTCCATATTGTTCCACAATTTTCCACATTGTTTCTCTGTTTACACTATTGAATGCCTTTTGAAAGGCATGAAAAACATCTCTCTCAAGACAAAACTGAATGTGCACAAAGCAATTGTTATCACCATCACAACATAAAGCAGTGAGACATGGCAACTTACCAAGAAAGATATGCAAAAGCTGGATGCATTTCATCACGAATGTCTGAGAAGAATATTGGGAATAACATATAGAGATAGGAAGATGAATGAAGAAGTCAGAAAAATTACTGGACAAGGCACCCTCTCACAAAAAATCTACAAAAGAAGACATCACTGGCTGTGATGTCTGACAAAGGAAAACAAACGCTTATCAAATACTGCCCTTGAATGGAAGCCAGAAAATGCAAGAAGAAAGAGAGAGAGAGACCACAAATAACATGGAAATGAAGAGTTCTGAATGACATCAAGCACCTCAACATGAAATGGGAAGATTTGGAGAGAAGGGCAGTTGACAGGCAAGGATGGCAAATGTGGGTAGCCCAATGTGCAGCAAAGCACAGGATGGTCTAAGGTAATTTGTCTATTACAATATATGATACAGTGATTGCCAATAAAAATCAACTTTCCTTGCACTGTACTTATTAAATTTAACCACAATATTTCCTATAATTAAAACAGGATGTACTGTAGTGTGAAGCCAAATACCACAGAGTGGTTGCTGGTTTCTTCTTTAGCCGTGATTGCTATACCCTGAGCGTTGCATGGTGCTGGATTGCAGACTCTTTCCCCCATTCTCTAAATATCCATTTAAGCATGATGAATGCTATAGTTTATACCCAGACATGAGGTCTATAGCTGCAACGAATGAGATACAAAAGCCTTTAAAAATCATGTGTTATGTTGGTACAGTTCCTAGCAAAATGGGGCCCAACCTGGCAAGAGCCTTTAGGTGCTACTACAATATAAATGTTAAATAATATATTAAACTGATAAACAGCAGAGAGATTCCCTTTCTTTTGTGAATTGTTCAAAACAGGTGACTCCAGCCACACTGTTTGTGGGAATCTTGTGCTGTTTCCTCAGGAATAAAGTCCCTTTCTATGTGGCCATGGAGATGAAAATCTCAAGCCTCCACTCATCTAGGAAGATAATGTTCAGAAGGACTGCTGTGTTTCACCCCAGAGGTAGCAGCATTTCAGTGGTAGGTGAATGATCCCTTCTGATATACTCCATTTGAAGAACACTCTAGAACACTTCAGGATGAAAGGCTCTATATAAAATATTTGCAAATACTGAGCCAGACCATCTGATTTGCTTCCACATGTGGAATGGTTCCAAGCTGGGCATGGAAGTGAGGAGTCCTGGCTTTATTGCATCACATCTTCTCCCACCCCTTCTTCTGATTGTACAGAACCCCTTCAGAGGGCAGCGGAGGGTGCATCAAGGTCAGGAGAGACAAAGCTGGGAAGAGAGCCTCCCACATGAGGTCATTCCCCTCAAGATTGGGGGAATTGTTCAGCAGGATCCCTGTTGCCATAACCTTTCACTGGTAGCCTTTGCATACAGTGAAAGCTCCGCTAACTAGGAGGAGGGTTTGGGGCAACTCCCAGCAGGGATTGCCTGGCTACCCTGAAAGGGACACAGCACCACTGTAAGTATATACATCTCAAGACTTCCATGATTTTGGGGAAGGGAATTAACTCCTCCCCTCCCCCACCACAGGTTCTGCTGAAGATCAAAGCCTCTTCCCAAAAGAAAGATTAGGAGAAACTGAGGTACAGCCCTCAATTTTCCATCCCCTCCTTAGGCTTCTTCTGTATAGGGGATGATTTAGCTCTTTGTTGGTAAGTTTGAAAATAATGAATGTAATAAACATTGACACTAGCTAAACACTTGGGGTGGAGGATGAGAATTATACAAGAGCTTTGAAACTTTACAGTTCACCTGTTAAAATAAACAAACAAACTATAATAACTACAACCCCAGCAAAACTAGTTAAGATCTCAACATTTTAGGTATGTATGTAGCGTTGTAGCAGTGTCAGTCCCAGGATATTAGAGAGACAAAGTGGGTGAGGTAATATCTTTTGTAGGACGAACTTCTGTTGGTGAGAGAGACAAGCTTTCAAGCTACACAGAGCTCTTCTTCAGCTCTGGGAAACTTAGGCCAGATCTACATTACAAACTTACTTCGGTATAACTCTGCTGCTCTGGGGTGTGAAAAATCCACACCCCTGAGCAACCTAGTTATACCGACAATAACCCCCTGGGTAGACAGCACTATATTGTGAGGAGAGCTTCTCCCACTGACATAGCTGTCTCCGCTTGTGGGAGGTGGAGTAATAACCTGACAGGAGAGCTCTCTCCCATAGGCTTACAGCCTCTTCACCGGACGCGCTACAGCAGTGCAGCTGCATCAGTGTAAATTTGTAGTGTAGATCTGCCCTCTGAACAATTTCCCAGATGTGAAGAGCTGCGTGTAAGCTTGAACGTTTGTGTCTGTCACCAATAGACATTAATCCAACAAAAGATATTACCTCACCCATCTTCCCTCTAACATTTTATGGATATTTTGGGAGTACCAGAGCCTTCCAGTAGAGGGGAGTATTGTTTCAGCTGATTTGACTTTGAAAGGTTTTTCTAGCGAATTAGGCAAATATTCAAAGTGATGATCAATACCATATAAAAATAAACAAGAAGACTTAAAGAAATAACATCGGTCCTGATTCTGCAGCCATGTGTGCTGAACCTTATGCACATGAGTAGATAATGAAATTAAGCATGTGCATAACTGTTTGACAGATCAGGGACCAAATCTTTTTACTGTGCAAAGTTAAATTTAAACCAATTTGCCTGAATAAAAGTACAGCAATGGAAGTTGACAGTTCAGTTTAAAATTTTGTATGCCACTTCAGTGCTCTCTGGAATGACAGCCAATTACCTGGGCTTCCATTTGTTCCGTTACTGTTGCTAAAATGTATTCTGTTCAAACTTCCTCTTAACTGAAGAGAGACAAATAAAGACTGTCAGGTCACAGAGCCATTACGTCTAGTTCACCTACAGCCTTAGTAGTGTGTTTGATCACCTGAACTTCCCTGCCAATGGACAGAGGATGATCTGGAAAGACTCTCTTTCATTTCTGAATAACGGGTACCTGCAAAATGGTTAAAATGGTTAGTTTTAACTCTGAGTCTTGAGCTGAGTCCCTTAGCAATTCAAGGAGCTACAGTTTTGTCAGTGAAGGCAAAGTCAGGATTTTAATAGACTTGGATGTAGTTGTTCCATGCTTCACTCTCTTTGTGCTACTCACCACAGAAGCAGTTTGAAACAATACAACACAGAACTTCAACCTTCGGGCCAACAGAGGCCACCATAGTTCTGTATCTGAGATCGCCCATCTATAAGGCTCTTAGAACAGATTATTTTCCTTGTATCTCAATCAAACAACTGGAAACAGTTCAACAGTAGCAAGTCTGAATGCTACTCGTGACAAATGGGTGCTTCCTCTTTCTCCACCACAGACATTCAAGTTAGCTCAGTCAATGGTGGTCCTGAACATTGGTGGAGCCGGGTCTCTGTGCCCTAATATTGCTGGAGCACGGGCACCATGGGTCCATATAACTCACCGCCCCTGCTCTGGGGAAATTACAGTTTGTGTCAACTTTGGAGGCCCCTTGTTTCATGCTTTGTTTAAAGCCCACAGTTACACCCTAGTACCAAAACATTCTACCCCTGGTTCTATAATAGAACATCCTAAACACAGGATCTGGTCAAATCTCCTGCTTGCTGGAGTGCCTCTATCCTGGATGGAGTGCCTCTATCCTCTAACTCATGGTGATTGGTGGAGGTCCTGGATGATTGGAAAAAGGCAAATGTAGTGCCCATCTTTTTAAAAGGGAAGAAGGAGAATGCGGGGAACTACAGACTGGTAAGCCTCACCTCAGTCCCTGGAAAAATCATGGAGCAAGTCCTCAAGAAATCCATTTTGAAGCAGTTGAAGGAGAGGAAGGTGATCAGGAACAGTCAGCATGGATTCACCAAGGACAAGTCATTCCTGACCAACCTGATTGCCTTCTATGATGAGATAACTGTCTCTGTGGCTATGGGGAAAGTGGTGGACGTGATATACCTTGACTTTAGCAATGCTTTTGATGCTGACAAGAATACTGTGGGAGATCATCGGGCTCAACGGGTAGTGATCAATGGCTCCATGTTTAGTTGGCAGCCGGTTTCAAGCGGAGTGCCCCAAGGGTCGGTCCTGGGGCTGGTTTTGTTCAATATCTTCATTAATGATCTGGATGATGGGATGGATTGCACCCTCAGCAAGTTCGCAGATGACACTAAGCTTGGGGGAGTGGTAGATACGCTGGAGGATAAGGATAGGGTTCAGAGTGACCTAGACAAATTGGCGGATTGGGCCAAAAGAATTCTGATGAGGTTCAATAGGGACAAGTGCAGAGTTCTGCACTTAGGACGGAAGAATCCCATGCACTGCTACAGGCTGGGGACCGAGTGACTAAGCGGCAGTTCTGCAGCAAAGGACCTAGGGATTACAGTGGACGAGAAACTGGAATTGAGTCAACAGTGTGCCCTTGTTGCCAAGAAGGCTAACGGCATATTGGGCTGTATTAGTAGGAGCATTGCCAGCAGATCGAGGGAAGTGATTATTCCCCTCTATTTGGCACTGGTGAGGCCTCATCTGGAGTATTGAGTCCAGTTTTGGAGCCCCCCACTACAGAAAGGATGTGGACAAATTGGAGAGAGTCCAGCAAAGGGCAACGAAAATTATTAGGCGCCTGGGGGACATGACTTACGAGGAGAGGCTGAGAGAACTGGGCTTATTTAGTCTGCTGAAGAGAAGAGTGACGTGGGATTTGATAGCAGCCTTCAACTACCTGAATGCGGGTTTCAAAGAGGATGGAACTAGGCTGTTCTCAGTGGTGGCAGATGACAGAACAAGGAGCAATGGTCTGACGTCGAAGTGGGGGGAGGTCTAGGTTGGATATTAGGAAAAACTATTTCACTAGGAGGGTGGTGAAGCACTGGAATGGGTTACCTAGGGAGGTGGTAGAATCTCCATCCTTAGAGGTTTCTAAGGCCCGGCTTGACAAAGCTCTGGCTGGGATGATTTAGTTGGTGTTGGTCCTGCCTTGAGCAGGGGGTTGGATGAGATGACCTCCTGAGGTCTCTTCCAACCCTAATCTTCTATGATTCTATGATATAGCTGGACTCAAGGTAGGTTCCCCCCAAAATGGGAAGGGGTAGGGTAGTTACAACTCCCTGACACTTGTTTAGGACCTGTGTGTTACACAATTGCCTTCATTCTCCAACAGATACGATAGGTATGTACAGCAGGTCTCTTAAAAACAAACAAGTGGCATCTGACTATGGGGCCACCTATTGGTAAGATATTGCGGGGGATGACTTTTTTCATTAAAAGGAGGGTAGCATGTATCATCTAGCAAGACTAGGACCATTTGGTCTTTCCTTTTAGACTAGGAGACATGCAAATTCAGCTTCTATGTCAATCTACTTACTCTTTCCTTCAGCCTCACTGCAAGAGATCTCCCCTCCTTTTCCTCCTCCAGGCCAAAAGGTGCAATTTGACTCCCTGTTGAGTCTTGGATGCTCCCCAGCTTGAGAACTAAAAGATTAGGGGGCTAAAGACCTATCCATTTTGTCTGGCTCTTTCAAGGAATTACTATTTGCCTACTTATCTGATTACACAGAAAGTTCTAAGTGATGTGAATTCAAGTACAATCATGTATATTTATCCGTTGAAATAAACCTGCTGGGCTGTGTTCTAGCCATCAGGAACTGAACAGGCTCCATTCCATCTCAAGTACATTTTGTGAAACATTCAGAGGGCAAATTTACAGACAGCTGATTACCATGACCTGCTCTACTCATCATCAGATCAGCAACTGTGCTGGAGATTCTTAAACCCTCCACATGTCAACCAGACTTACAATAAACTAGAAGTGGTAGCTTTGATCATACAGCAAACATGCTCTAATGATTACTTCAAAATATCAAACTAGGGAAACAGATTTTGGCTCATCTTGTGCTCCCACACAGGGCACAAAGGGCTGCAAGGTGGGGCACTGAGAACTTGCCCTACACTCTCTATTTGATTCTCACAGGCAGGATATGGGTGCAGCTTTACTTTTCTTTTCCAGCCTCCCCCTCCCCGTGAATGGGGCTGAATAGTTGTGCTGGGATACCAGGGCATGTATGCGGCAGTAGGTATAGGGCTGGCACAGGTTACACATTGGAGCAGGGGAGAACTGGAGACTGCTTCCCAAGCTGTTCCTGGGTTAGCATAATGACACATTACCCATACACAGGGCTTCTGGCAAAGCCACAACTTGTCCTTAGTTAGAGATGGAAAAACCTATTGGATCAAATCTATGTCCCTGGAAATGCAACTGATTATCCCAGATAGAGAGCATAAGTGTCAGATATCAAGACTGACATTACATTTAATCTTACTTAAAAAAGCAAGGTGAAAGTGCTACAGCTTTTCAAACAATAAATCTGGATTTTGATATATATTGAGCTTAATTTCCAGATTTCATCTCATCTTGGCTAGTTTAGCAAACCCGCCTAGTGTTGACTGTATCAGATATAATGAAGTTGTTGTTGTTGAATTATTCTTTGATGCATTATACATCAATGTATTTATGGCCTCTCACTCATAACATGAGGATTCTTGATGTGTGTGCCAATGAGTTTGAGGACAGCTGCAGAAAAGAGGTCAAAACCAGGCTGGAAGGTGGCATCATGTTATGGAACAGTGTGAACTGTATCATTCATTCTGATACCCAGCTTTTTGTCAAGCAGTTTGAAAGGGACACTTAAAGGGACAGACGTACATGTGGTGGCTTACAAAAGAAATTTCTTGCTAGCTCCTTTTTATTGGATATTAGGATTAGATGTCATGTCCTGCAGGAATTCTCAAACTTGTCACTAGAGCTGTATGACTAACTGATTCTTTGTTTATCAGTTCCAAAATATTCAGGGAGGGAAAGAGATTTGATTCAGGGCAAACTGAAACTGAAAATTTTCAGCAAATCAAAAAGGTTGGAGAGGACATGTCTGGTCAAATGAAACATTTCGTCTAAATTTTAGGTGTTTTAGGTCTTTTGTTTAATAAAAGCAAGGAAATGAAGTTCTAAATTCAGAAAACACAAGAAGGTGGTGGGCACCTTCTTTTGCCCGATAGCCCAGTGGCTGGGCTTTCACTTGGGATGTGAGAGATCTGGATTTGAAGTCCTGTGCTGGAGCACGGACTTGAACGCAGGTCTGCACACTTCCAGGTAATTGTCTTAACCACCAGGCTATATTGGTGGGAGAGGGGAAGGGTGGCCTTTCGATTTGTCCTGTTAGTACATAGATCTGGCACTCTTTCCTCATGGTAGTGACACAGTAAGTTCTACCTGTAGAAAGAGACATACAGGTGTTGTGCAAAGGTCAGTTCCCCATTGAAGATACTGTGCAGCACAAGTTCAAGTGTTGCAGATTCTTTCGGTAGAAGATATCCTCTTGACTTTAGGAGGTTAATAGTTTAAATGGAAATATTGTGAGCAAGCAATGAGTATTATGAAAGAGCATGTATCACAAAGACCTAATCAGATTGCATAACTAAGAGAGACATCTTTCCTTATGTCAACAATTACATCTCACACAAGGATAAAATTTACTCCAAAATATGAAACAGCAAAATGATTTTCATAATGGCATAGAGAGTACACTTATAAAGTTTGCAGATGATGCCAATCTGGGAGGGGTTGCAAGTGCTTTGGAGGATAGGATTAAAATTGCAAATGATCTGGACAAACTGGAGAATTGATCTGAAGTAAATAGGATGAAATTCAATAAGGACAAATGCAAAGTACTCCACTTAGGAAGGAACAATCAATTGCACACCTACAAAATGGGAAATGACTGCCTAGGAAGGAGTAGTGCAGAAAGGGATCTGGGGATTATAGTGGATCATAAGCTAAATGAGAGTCAACAGCTAACACTGTTGCTGAATAAGTGACCAGCATTCTGGGACTCATCAGCATGAATGTTGTAATGAAGACGAGAAGTAATCCTTCCACTCTACTCTGTGCTGATAAGGCCTCAACTGGAGTATTGTGTCCAGTTCTGGGTAACACATTTCAGGAAAGATGTGGACAAATTGGAGAAAGTCCAGAGGAGAGCAACAAAAATTATTAAAGGACTAGAAAATGACTTATGAGGAAAGGTTGAAAAAAAGGCTTTGTTTAGTTTGGAGAAGAGAAGACCGAAGGGACAAAACAGCATTCAAGTACATAAAAGGTTGTTATGAGGAGGAAGGTGAAAAATTGTTCTGAGGATAGGACAAGAAGCATGGTCTTAAATTACAGCAAAGGAGTTTAGGTTGGATATTAGGGAAAATTTCCTAACTGTCCAACCTGTTCTTAAAAAGCTCCAATGACAGAGATTCCACAACCTCCCTAAGCAATTTGTTCCAGTGCTTAACCACTTGACAAACGGTGCTGTCAAGAATGGTCTATTATTACTTTGCCCTGCCTTGAATGCAGGGGACTGGACTAGATGACCTATCAAAGTCCCTTCCAGTCCTACACTTCTATGATTCTATATGCAAAGTTGCTTATGCTGTTCCTTCAGAGGCTGCTGGTGGTCTTGAAAATGCCATTTCTCTAAGGAGAGGATCATTAGATGAAAGACATTGTCAGATGAGGGATTCCCAGAATTGGGGAAGGGGTCCCATGTCCCAGCCACAGGCCACCACACAAACACCAACTCCCTCCTAGAGTTAACTCCTGGAACAAGTACAACATCTAACAATAGAAAAACACTTTTATCTAATCCAGGCAAAGAATCATAGAATCATAGAATATCAAGGTTGGTAGAGACCTCAGGAGGTCATCTAGTCCAACCCTCTGCTCAAACCAGGATCTAATCCGCAACTAGATCATCCCAGCCAGGGATTTGTCAAGCATGACCTTAAAAACCTCTAAGAAAGGAGATTCCACTACCTCCCTAGGTAACCCATTCCAGTGCTTCACCACCTTCCTAGTGAAAAAGTTTTTCCTAATATCCAACCTAAACCTCTCCCACTGCAACTTGAGACCATTACTCCTTGTTCTGTCATCTGGTACCACTGAGAACCGTCTAGATCCATCCTCTTTGGCACCCCCTTTCAGGTAGTTGAAAGCAGCTATCAAATCCCCCCTCATTCTTTTCCTCTGCAGACTAAATAATACCAGTTCCCTCAGCCTCTCCTCATAAATTATGTGCTCCAGCCCCTTATCATTTTTGTTGCCTTTTGCTGGACTCTTTCCAATTTTTCCACATCCTTCTTGTAGTGTGGGACCCAAAACTGGACACAGTACTCCAGATGAGGCCTCACCAATGCCGAATAGAGGGGAATGATCATGTCCCTTGATCTGCTGGCAATGCTCCTACTTATACAGCCCAAAATGCCATTAGCCTTCTTGGCAACAAGGGCACACTGTTGACTCATATCCAGCTTCTCGTCCACCCTAACCCCTAGGTCCTTTTCTATAGAACTGGTGCCTACCCACTTGGTCCCTAGTCTGTAGCAGTGCATGGGATTCTTCCATCCTAAGTGCAGGACTCGGCACTTGTCCTTGTTGAACCTCATCAGGTTTTTTTTGGCCCAATCCTCCAATTTGTCTAGGTCTCTCTGTATCCTATCCTTACCCTCCAGCATATCTACCACTTCTCCCAGTTTAGTGTCATCTGCAAACTTGCTGAGGGTGCAATCCACACCATCCTCCAGATCATTAATGAAGATATTGAACAAAACTGGCCCCAAGACTGACCCTTGGGGCACTCCGCTTGAAATCAGCTGCCAACTAGACATGGAGCCATTGATCACTACCCGTTGAGCCCTTGATGATTTAGCTAGCTTTCTATCCAACTTATAGTCCATTCATCCAGCACATCCTTCTTTAACTTGCTGGCAAGAATACTGTGGGAGACCATATCAAAAGCTTTGCTAAAGTTAAGGAATAACATGTCCACTGCTTTCCCCTCATCCATAGAGCCAGTTATCTCATCATAGAAGGCAATTAGGTTAGTCAGGCATAACTCTCGCCCTTGATGAATTCATGCTGACTGTTCCTGATCACTTTCCTCTCCTCAAAATACTTCAAAATTGATTCCTTGAGGGCCTGCTCCATGATTTTTCCAGGGACTGAGGTGAGGCTGACTGGCCTGTAGTTCCCTGGATCCTCCTCCTTTCCTTTTTTAAAGATGGGCACTACATTAGCCTTTTTCCAGTCATCCGGGACCTCGCCCGATCGCCATGAGTTTTCAAAGATAATGGCCAATGGCTCTGCAATCACATCTGCCAACTCCTTTAGCACCCTCGGATGCAGCGCATCCAGCCCCATGGATTTATACTTGTCCAGCTTTTCTATTTAGTCCCAAACCACTTCTTTCTCCACAGAGGGCTGGTCACCTTCTCCGCATACTGTGCTGTGCAGTGCAGTAGTCTGGGAGCTGACCTTGTTCGTGAAGATAGAGGCGAAGAAAGCATTGAGTACATTAGCTTTTTCCACATCCTCTGTCACTAGGTTGCCTCCCCCATTCATAAGGGGCCCACACTTTCCTGACCTTCTTGTTGTTGCTAACATACTTGTAGAAACCTTTCTTGTTACTCTTAACATCCCTTGCTAGCTGCAACTCCAACTGTGATTTGGTCTTCCTGATTTCACTCCTGCACGCCTGAGCAATATTTTTATATTCCTCCCAAGTCATTTGTCCAATCTTCCACTTCTTGTAAGCTTCTTTTTTGTGTATAAGATCAGCAAGGATTTCACTGTTAAGCCAAGCTGGCTGCTTGCCATATTTACTATTCTTTCTACACATCTGGATGGTTTGTTCCTGCAACCGCAATAAGGATTCTTTAAAATACAGCCAGCTCTCCTGGACTCCTTTCCCCCTCATGTTATTCTCCCAGGAGATCCTGCCCATCAGTTCCCTGAGGGAGTCAAAGTCTGCTTTTCTGAAGTCCAGGGTCCATATTCTGCTGCTCTCCTTTCTTCCTTGTGTTAGGATCCTGAACTCGACCATCTCATGGTCACTGCCTCCCAGGTTCCAATCCACTTTTGCTTCCCCTACTAATTCTTCCACGTTTGTGAGCAGCAGGTTGAGAAGAGCTCTGCACCGAGTTGATTATGTTGGATTAAAAGTAATAATTAATACGTTTATGTCGTGGAAAATGTAAGAAAGAATGATTCCAGAACAGACCCCAGATTTGGCCAGACCATTAGAAAGAAATGTGTCTCAGCCTGCTCTCTCAACCTGCTGAGTTTGTGCTAATTGAAACAGGCCTGCCAGTTTGCAAAGTCTGTGCTAATTGTAGAAAAACATCCAGAGACAAAAGAGTTTATTCTAAAAGTATGGCTGGTACAACTTTGTTTTCCTGAACTCCAGAATAAGATTTGTGAACCCTGCCCACACACACTCCTACATGCTTATCTTGTTTGTTTCCTTTAAGATGTAACAAGTGGGATTAATAGACTTATTGAAGTCTGCCATGTCCCACTGATTTTAGAATGGTTATGTTAAAGGATGGGTAGCTGATAAAATGCAGATGTGACAGGATATATGTTTGATTTTGAGTGCTATTGTATGTATGATTGAATGAGGAATGAAAGATTAAAGGTTGAGGTGCCAGCCTTAAAATAAGACCGCTTGGCTGAAGAAAACAGTGGACAAGATAGCCCAATAACCCTGAGGGCATACTTGCCTCAAGGACAGGAGGGCGGAAGAACCGAAGAACAAGATAACAACATACTGTCATTTCATCATTGCTGTGCCATCTGCGTGATTGACTATCACTTCAAACATGAGAACAGCCATTGATTATCAGTTCAAACATGAGAACAGCATGACAAGGCAAATACATGAGGCTGGATCCCTATAAGAACAGACCCTGAAGACTGAGGACTTTGGGTCTGATTCTGCAAACCAACTTCCAGGAGCATCAGATGTGCATCTGACAAGGCCCTGCTCCCTCCTTGTGTACCGTGGCTTGGCACGAGCAACTCTAAGGCTGGTAAATATGATAACAACCTTGCAGAACCTGTGTGTGTGTATGAATGAATGTGTAAATGAATGTGAAATGGAATGGAATGTTATAGCTATAACTGACTGCTTACTATGATTCTTTCTGTATTCACAATAAATGCGGCATATTGCCTTATACCCTTCAATAAGATCCTGCTGTTTTTTATTTTCTTGGTATAACAGTTCCTCCAGTACTTGCACCAGGAAATTGTCCCCTACACTTTCCAAAAGCTTCCTGGATTGTCTGTGTACTGCTGTATTGCTCTCCCAGCAGATATCGGGGTGATTGAAGTCCCCCATGAGAACCAGGGACTGCAATCTAGTAACTTCTGCTAGTTGCCAGAAGAAAGTCTCGTCCACCTCATCCCCCTGGTCTGGTGGTCTATAGTAGATTCCCACCACCACATCAGCCTTGTTGCTCACACTTCTAAACTTTATCCCGAGACTCTCAGGTTTTTCTGCAGTTTCATACTGGAGCACTGAGCAGTCATATTGCTCTCTTACATACAAGGCAACTCCCCCACGTTTTCTGTCCTGCCTGTCCTTCCTGAACAGTTTATATCCATCCATGACAGTACTCCAGTCATGTGAGTTATCCCACCAAGTCTCTGCTATTCCAATCACATCATAATTTCTTGACTGTGCCAGGACTTCCAGTTCTCCCTGTTTGTTTCCCAGGCTTCTTGCATTTGTGTATAGGCACTTAAGATAACTCACTGATCGTCCTGCTTTCTCAGTATGAGGCAGGAGTCCTCCCCTCTTGCATTCTCCTGCTCATTCTTCCTCCTGGTATCCCATTTCCCCACTTACCTCAGGGCTTTGGTCTCCTTCCCCTGGTGAATCTAGTTTAAAGCCCTCCTCACTAGGTTAGCTAGCCTGCTTGCGAAGATGCTCTTCCCTCTCTTTGTTAGGTGGAGCCTGTCTCTGCCTAGCAATCCTTCTTCTTGGAACACCATCCCATGGTCAAAGAATCCAAAGCCTTCTCTCCGACACCACCTGCGTAGCCATTCGTTGACTTCCACGATTTGACGGTCTCTACCTGGGCCTTTTCCTTCCACTGGGAGGATGGACGAGAACACCACTTGTGCCTCTAACTCCTTTATCCTTCTTCCCAGAGCCATGTAGTCTGCAGTGATCCGCTCAAGGTCATTCTTGGCAGTATCATTGGTGCCATAGAATACCAGCACATATTCTAAGGGACCATGAAAGGAGAAGTGGCCTGTTAACACCCCTGTAGTCATAGGACAAGAAGGGGGGTTAGTGAGTTACAGATTGTAAGACCATAAAGGCCATAAATCCAGTGCCTTTATTAAGACCATGATTTTTCGTGTCTCTAGCAAAGTTATGAATTTAAGTGCCCAGGTTCAGCTTTGGAAAGAGTTGTGCAGGTTTTCTTTGAGGATGAGTACTGAGAGGTCAGATATAGAGAGATTGCTTTGTGAAAAGTGTTTACCCATAGATGATAGGGTGTTCTTGTCTTTTATTATTATTATTATTATTATTATTTTATTTTATTATTCCCTATATCTCAGTGATAAAGTTAGTAGGATCACTTTATATGTTTATATATGTTTATATGCAGCTGCCATATTATACAGTTGATTAAGCCTTATGACCCAATACATTTTGGTGGGTTCAGCTTAAAAACTACTCACATTGGCTTCTCAACCTATGCCCTTAAATATATCAGCTTCTTAATATCAAACAAATACCTTGATATATCTACACACCTTTGTCACAGATCATTTCAGCATGGTTGAATGTAAAATAGAAGAAAAAGGTAAAAGAGTAAGCTACCTCACAACTTAGTAAGAAGTTCTGGTTAAGCCTAGCTTGTAAGCAGTTGTAGTTACTTAACCTGTGTAAAACACAAACAGCATCTGCTTTTAGGCCTAAGGCTTTAAAACATGTCTAAGTTATGCTAAGATTCTGGCCTGTGTATAACTGTGCGTGACATTAAGAGGTGCCATATTTTCTGTATTGTCACTACTAGAAATGGGGGGTGGGGGAGTGAGAACATGGATTTCCTGGCCTGCAAAAATTTGAGATTTCAAGAACTTTTACCATTCCACATCATGACAAACCTAAAAAATTACAAGACCTTCCAAAAAAAATTGGAAAAGTATTGCACCCCACTCCAGTTTCTCTGGCCCAATGAATATTTATACAAAATGGAACAGCTCCAATAGGAGTGAATGAGAAAGACCTACCCCAGGATAGCCAGGTGGTCAGGGCACTGACCTGGGAGATGCAGGGTCAAGTCCCTGCTCTGAATCAGGTAGACCAGAGTCTAGACTCTGCACCTCTCTTTTCCCAGGTGAGCACCATAACCAGGGGGGCATTGGCTATTCTGGATAGGGTTGCTAGTTTTGGTTGGACGTATTCCTGAAGGTTTCATCACATGGCATAATCTTTAATTACTGGAAACTCCAGGCAACCCTAATTCGGGGGTTGGGCCAATCTCTCTTATCTTGACCACGAATTCCATCATGGACCTGAGAAACCTTCCCGATGAAAGTTTGTCAACCATTTCAGTTCCTACAAAAAGTTTCAGTTCTGACAAATTGGCATCTTCTGATGAAAAGTCATTTTGTCAAAAAATTCCTGATCAGTTCTAGTTACTACATGATACTATTTTGGAGCAGGGATAGTCTGTTTTTTGCATACTATCCATCAAGGAGCTTGTGCATTTCCAAACAAATAGTCATAACTCTAGTAAATACATCTCCACATCAGCATTCCCAAGTGGAGACAGGTTCCCTTCACTCTGTATGCCTCCTTGTGGCTGGGTCTGGGAGTTAGCTCTCACCCCATCTGGCACACCTTTCTGTTCGTTGTTCACATTGCAGCCCCTCTTTCTATAACTCATGGTTCTTCCACTTCATGATTTAGCCCTCCAACCAGGTCACTTTATAGTCTTTTCCTTCCAGAGTAACGAAGTCCCACCAGACAAGCTGTCTGGACACTATTCCAGATGGCCTTTCATTCCACATATTCAGGTCCTGTAGCACGTCCCATTGGCTGGTAGGGGAACCTGGGCCCACTCACTACTCCAGGTTCCAGCTTAGGGACCCTATGACTAGCCACCTGGGTCTGAGACTGAGAAGACCTTGTTGCTGTTTCCCTGAGCTCCTTCCTACCCCACCTCTCTATCTGCTTACCAATCTTTGGAGTTGTCCTCAGAACTTCCTCTACTCCTCATGGCTATTTTACCCCTCTAAGCCTCTTCTAAGATGCCCCAGTCCTGGGCAGGACCCCAGGGCTTATTCTCCCTCTGGATCACCTCCTTGTCCCTGTCCTTGCCCTTGAGCGAGTGACAACAGACTTTATTTCTGCAGATGCTTCCTGGTTTATAATCCTATCCCAGCTTCTCCCCAAGCTGATCTTCATCTATAGTTAGGCTTTATCAAGCCCTGGCTTCCTACCAGGTGCAACATATACAGTTAATTGGTCCCTTGTGGCCCATATTAATCCACTCAGGGCTTGTGTCGGGTGGATAGAATTCTTGTGAACAAACAATTGCACTTTTGCAAACATTTGTAAAGCAAAGAAAAGGCATCATGAATACCACTGGAGCACATTTTTGATGTTTTTTTGAACAAATGTTTAAATACTTTCAGTAGTTGCCCAGCTTTATTCATTCTGACCTCTAAGCCGTCTAGCTGAAAGAGAACTGTTATTAAATAATGGGGGTAAAGAATTTTCAGATCTTGTCTCTAAACTAAGGGTCAGATTGTAGAATCCTTACTCATGTTGGTGAGTATTTAGTCCTGCAAGTAATCCCAATGATTTAACTGGGATTATTCATGGGAGTAACTATTCTCCAGCACAAGTTCAACAGTGTAGCCCTACGTATTAATAGTTCTAATAAAGCAAATATACAAAAGAACACGTTACTCATTTGGATTTTTCTTGTGGAAGCAGAGGTAAATACAGCCTTTTTAATTGTGGTTTTTTTGGAGACCTCTATTATAGACATGCTTTGAAATGCTGATTAGATGACTATGGTAAATGGCACGGACCTCAAATTAGAATGTTAGTTAATAACCAAGGGCAATGAAAGGCCAGGAGGAGCTAACAGAATAGTTTCAATTTCCATTACTTAGATGAAAGCTAGCTTGTTACTAGATAGTCTTATACCACAGTACACACAACCTGAAAAGCAAAACAATTGGAAGTCTTGGTTCCCACATATTTAATTCTAAACTACAGACTTTTGCATGAACTTAAAAATGTCCCCCAAAATCACTGACTATATTTTTTAAAATGTCCTCCCTATTTCACAATCCTGTAGTGTCTGTCTTACTGAACCAATTTGTAGAAAATTATTTTAAGCCTTTGGGGGTGGAGGGACAAGTAATTACAGGTCTCAGCTCACAGAAAGAGGAAGCCATTGTTTCTAGATTTAACTTACATTGCACTTCATTGCATCTCCCAGTAACCAGATGATGATAATACAACACCATGATAAGAGTGGAAATATACAACAGAAACAGGAGTAGGAATGTTCAGACATGCTGCCAGTGAGGCTGTGCTATTGAGCTCTTCTTGTAGGAGTACTGCCAGAGTGCTTGAAAGAGGAAGTTTTATAAAATGCCATTTTGAAGGCATTATGAATATTTTGCTTTGGTCACACATCACTTTTCATTTTTGGTTTTTGTTAGGTGATCCATGTTTATAAGCAATTTTAGGGACTAACTTGTAAAGCAGTGAATATATGACTAGTTGAAACATTAAAGGAGGTCTTCACTAAGCTGTGCAAATTAATCATGTAACAAAATCTGAAATCAGGGAAAACATTACAAACATTACAAACCTGAAAGTCAGGCCAATTTTACCAAATAGTTCCTTTAGTTTAACAAACTTTATGGTGAACCAGAGCTGAGTTTAGAATGAACCTGTGCTGATTTATAGTTTCATGTTCAGCTTCATTTGGTTTTGACTCCAAACCAGGCAAAACTTGACAGTTTCAGTTGGCAATAGTTTGAGATGACAAAATTAATTCCATGTGTGGATTCATGTTGCCAGAGGAGAATATTAGCACCACTTTTGGGCCCTTCTAATGATAAGGTTCGATGTCTAGTGTCATTTCACACTCGCTATTGAATTAATATTTTTCATTATTCATAAATCCTTAGAATGAAAACTGAAAGTAAAGATTAAATTTAAAATAATATTTCTGCATGGGTGCAAACAATCCAATTTAATTAGCCCATCTGTTATAGAAAACTCTTCTTTTCTTGTTTTAATTATTTGTTTTTTCCACAATTGAAGAAAATTGTCAAGCAACCACAAACTCTGTTAAACTGTTCTTACTATTGTAAAATCAATTATCTGGTATGCACATAATTGGTGGGTCTAGGGTGAGGGTGACCAGATAGCAAGTGTGAAAAATCGGGAAATGGGTTGAGGGGTAATAGGAGCCCATATAAAAAAAAAAGCCCCAAATATCGGGACTGTCCCTATAAAATCAGAACATCTGGTCACCCTAGGTGGGTCCTTCTCTGAGGATGTAGGAAGCTAGTATTGCATCAGAAATGAGATGCTAAATGAAGGGTTTTGTATACATGATTGGACTTCAGTGTTTTAGCAAGCAGGTTATTAGCTTGTCACTGTTTATTATTTGTCACAGAAAGATATATGTCTAGCTATTGTTATTAGTCAGTGGCCCAGGACTTCATGGTTATCACTATGCTGCACACCTTGGATGCTCAAACTTTATGGTGATAGTGTGGCATTAACTCAGATCTTGCTGGTCTAATACATGAGTTAAAGGACATGCTTACATAACTGTTAGTAGTACAGGGCCTAGAACATACAATTAACTAGTTCTGATTCCATCCAAGAGAGAGCAGTACTACATACTAATGAGAGAAGTACAATACTATTTTTAACAGGAACATAAGAATGGCCATACTGGATCAGATGAAAAGTCCATCTAGGCCAGTATCCTGTCTTCTGACAGTGGCCAATGTCAGATGCCCCAGAGGGAATGAACAGAACAGTTAATCATCAAGTGATCCATCCCCTGTTGCCCATTCCCAGCTTTTGGCAAAGAGAGGCTAGGAACACCATTCCTGCCCATCTCGGCTAATAGCCATTGATGGACCTATCGTTCATGAATTTATCTAATTCTTTTTTGAACCCTGTTATAGTCTTGGCCTTCACAACATCCCCTGGCAAAGAGTTCCACAGGTTGACTGTACATTGTGAAGAAATACTTCCTTTTGTTTGTTTTAAACCTGCTGCCTATTAATTTCATTTTGGTGACCCCTAATTTCTGTGTTATGAGAAGGAGTAAGTAATACTTCCTTATTTACTTTTTCCACACCACTCATGATTTTATAGACCTCTATCATATTCCCCCTTAGATGTTTCTTTTCCAAGCTGAAAAGTCCCAATCTTATTAATCTCTCCTTATATGGAAGCTGTTCCATATCCCTAAATATTTTTGTTGCCCTTTTTTGAACCTTTTCCAATTCCAATATATCTTTTTTGAGATGGGGTGACCAGATCTGGACACAGTAGTCAAGACGTGGGCGTACCATGGATTTATACAGAGGCAATATGATAGTTTCTGTCTTATTATCCATCCCTTTCTTAATGATTCCCACCATTCTATTAGCTTTGTTGACTGCTGCGTCACATTGAGTGGATGTTTTCAGAGAACTATCCACAATGTTTCAAAGATCTCTTTCTTGAGTGGTAACAGCTAATCTAGACCCCTTCGTTTTATATGTATAGTTGGGATTATGTTTTCCAATGTGCATTACTTTGCATTTATCAACACTGAATTTCATCGGCCATTTTGTTGCCCCGTTACTCAGTTTTGTGAGATCCCATTGTAGCTCTTCACAGTCTGCTTTGGACTTAACTATCTTGAGTACTTTTGTATCATCTGCAAATTTTGCCACCTCACTGTTTACTCCTTTTTCCAGATCATTTATGTATATGTTGAATAGGACTTATCCCAGTACAGAACCCTGGGGAACATCACTATTTATCTCCCTCCATTCTGAAAACTGACTATTTATTCCTATTCTTTCTTTCCTATCCTTTAACTAGTTACTGATCCGTGAGAGGACCCTCCCTCTTATCCCATGAGAGCATACTTTGTTTAAGAGCCTTTGGTGAGGGACCTTGTCAAAGGCTTTCTGAAAATCTAAGTACAGATGCTCCCCGACTTACGCAAGCGTTCCGTTCTGGAACGCCTTGCGTAACTCGAATTTTGCGTAAGTCGGAAACGTATCTCCAACCATTATGCAAAACAAAACAAAACAAAACAAAAAAACCCTCCTATTTCTAGCTTACGGAACTTTTTCCATAAGTGCGGATTTGCATAAGTCAGGTCTTGTGTAACCTGGGGAGTGTTTGTACACTATATCCACAGGATCCCCCTTGTCCACATGCTTGTTGATCCCCCTCAAAGAATTCTAGTAAATCGGTGAGGCATGATTTCCCTTTACAAAAACCATGTTGACTCTTCCCCAACAAATTATGTTCATCTATGTGTCTGACAGTTCTGTTCTTTACTATTAGTTTCAACCAGTTTGCCTGGTACTGAAGTTAGGCTTATTGGCCTGTAATTGCTGGGATCATCTCTAGAGCCCTTTTTAAAAATTGGAGTCACATTAGCTATCCTCCATTTATTTGGTACGGAAGCTGATTTAAATGATAGGTTGCAAACCACAGTTGTTAGTTCTGCAATTTCACATTCGAGTTCCCTCAGAACTCTTGGGTGATATTTCAAAGCAGTCACATCTGAGTCTGGTTATGTGACATCCCCATCCTCATGTGGCCCTGCATCCCCCTTCCCATTCAGCCCCTGGCTCAATGCTGTCACCCCACTAGCTCCTGACCCCGTGCTCCAGTCTCCTCCCCCCCAGCCCTTCTGAACAACAGCCTGTGACCCCCCAGCAGACCCACCTCTGTGTGTCCTAACCTGGCTCTGCGGGTAAGGTGCTGAGATAAATGCAGCTGGCTGCTGGCTGTTCTGGTGTCACAGCAGCCTCTGGTGGGTGAAAGGCGGAACTACAGCACTTCTTGGGCAGAATGTATTTTCTGCCGGGGGGAAATTCTGTGCCAGTCATGAATTCTGCACCTGCGCAGTGGTGCAGAATTCCCCCAGGAGCGTAAGGGCAAAAGGGAACTTAAATCATCTACTCTGACTTCCTGCATATCACAGGCTATTATATTTCACCCAGTTACCCCCTGTACTGAGCTCAAAAACTTGTGTTTGACTAACACATATCATCCAGAAACGCATCCAGTCGTGATTTGAAGACATCGAGGGATGAAAAATCTACCACTTCCTTTGATAGTTTGTTTCAGTGGTTAATGACTACTGTTAAAAATGTGTACCTTATTTCTTATTTGAAATTGTCTGGCTTCAGCTTCCAGCCATTGATTCTTGTTACGCCATTTCTCTGCTAGATTAAAGAGTCCTTTGTTTTGATTTATGCCTCTTTATTCCATGCAGAGCATAGACCCTTCACCATTGCCTTCTATCTTTGACAGTCTCTTGCTGCAGTCTTCACTTCTTCCCATGCCATTTTGATGGTTTTCAATTCTGCTTCTATTGTGCATTTCCATGTTATACCTCATTGCCTCTTGCCCTAGGGGTTCCAGTCCAATGCCTGTTTTATGTTGTTCAGGTCCTTCCTCCATGTATATCCTAACCATCTCCATTTTTGTTCCATAATGTCCTGTTTCACCCTCCTCCAGAGTTCTTTGTTGTTTGTTTTTCCTGGCTATCTGATATTGCGGAATTGTCTAAGGCAGTTGTTTATGAAAATGTGGAGTTTACTGACATCTTAATAAATCTCTAAGTTTCAGCACCATATAGTAAGATCAATTGTGTTAAATAGTTGAAGTTTCATTTGAAGGGCAAAATTTCTGTTTCTCCAGATTGGCTTTAGAGTTATGAAGGCACGTTTGGCTTTTGCTATTCTGACTGTAATGTCTTTGTCTGTTCCACCTGTCATACTTACAATGCTGCCAAAATATGTGAAATATCAGACCACTTCTATGTCAGCCCCAGAAAGTGTTATTGGTGGTGTCCTCCAAGTAATTGGAGATATGAATGCTAAAGTAAGGAGCAATAACACTGGCAGGGAAGTAATTAAGGGGAAACAAGGCACAGTGAAATGTTTGCTGATTTTTGTGGAATGAACTACCTGGTCATTGGAGGAACTATCTTCCCTTACCATACTATTCATAAGATAATGTGGAGGTCACCAGATCACAGAAGAGGGTACCAAATTGATCACACTACAATTCAGCACAAATGGAGAAGAACTTTAGATGTACATAGCAGGAATGAGGCATATGTGGGAACAGACCACATATTAGTGGTAGCTAAATTGAGAATAAGAATAAGAACAGAAAAGAAATCTGAACCACAGAGATGCCCATGTTATAACATCGGCAAGCTAAAACAGATGACAATGCAATAAAAGTCCAGAATTGCTCTATCAAATAGATACTAGGTGCTTGAAGATGATGGAACAGTAGAAGGCAAATAGAAACAGGAAAATGAAACTTGTGAAGTGGTGGGATTCAGGAAGAAACACTACAACAAATGATGATCTGAGAATACATGGCAGAAAGTAGGGATGCAGAATTAACTTAAACTAAATCAAGCAAGAACACAGATAAAGCAACCCCAGAAGGAATATACTGTAAAGAACAAAGAAGCCAAAAGGAGTGCTAGGAAAAGCAATAAGATTTAATAGATGAAATGGCAATAGATGCACAAACTGTGGCAACATAAAATGACATGAAGACACTGTACAACATTATTAGACAGTTGTCAGGGGAAAAACCAATAGCAACTAATCAGTTCAAGACAACAAGGGCAAGTTAACAAGGAAGACATCTGAAAAATTAAATAGATGGAGGCAGTATTTTAGTCAACTACTGAATGGTGAGCCAGTAGCTAATCCCCCAGACAGAGGAAAAAAATCTGGATGTGAAAATAGGTTCTATCACCAGAGTAGAAGTAGAAAGGGCAGTCAACTAGTTAAAAAATGGAAAGGCACCAGGTCTGGATAACACCCCAATGGAGATTCTTAAGGCAGACTTGAAGAACACAGTAGACATTCTGATATCAAAATATATGGGAAGAAGAAAAAATACCAAATGAGTATAAAAAGGTCATAATGAAGCTGAGAAATAAAGGAGACCTCAGTCAGTGCAAAAACTGGATAGGCATTCAATTGCTGTCTATCCCAAGTAAGGTATTTACAGGCATTATTTTCTATAGAATAAAGAAAGCAGTAGATTCAAGGTTGCAACAAGAACAGGCAAGGTTCAGACAGGAGAAATCATGTACAGATCAAAGAGTAATACTACATATCAGCATAAAACTATTGATTGAATGGCAGTCACTACTTTACATGAATTTTATAGATTTTTCAAAAAGCCTTTGATACAGTGGATACAACAGTTTTATGGAAGTTGCTACATCACTGTGGAATCTCTCAGAAATTTGTTAACATCATTCAGAGCTTCTATGAAAATGACATGCTAAGTAATACATAACAGTGAACTGACTAAGACATTCGAGGCTACTATTGGCATCAGGATGTCATATGTCACCCATGATCTTTTTACTAGTAATGGATTGGATGATGAGGGAGAGCACAGCACAACCAAGGATCATACAATGGACTTTCACACAAGTTAGAAGACCTTAACTTTACAGATGACATCAACTTGCTATACCCATAGAGATGTGCAAGCCAAAACACATGTTCTCCAAGCCTAGGCATAATTAGTAGGGTTGAAAATCAACACAGAGAAAACTAGAACCATGAGATTCATTGCACAAAGCCCTTTACTACCCAGTATTTTCTCCCGATGAAGGCACTTGTATAGTGCAATCCAATCACCTCTCAATCTTCTATTTGATAAATTGAACAGCTTGAGCTCTGTAAGTCTCTCTCTCTCTCTCTCTCTCTCTCTCTCTCTGAAAGGCCTATTCTCCGGACCTTGAATAATTTTGTGGCTCGTTTTTCACCCTCTCTAATTTTTCAACATCCTTTAAAAAATGTATGCAGTATTCATCTCACCAATGAGTGAGTCACTGTTCTCCAGGATGTCACTGTTTTTTCAGAGCCACTGTTCTCCAGGATGCAGTCCCCTAGTCTGTATTCCTGCATTCCTTCTTCCTAGTTGACTGTGTTCAAACACATATTGTTTGAATGGGCCTGTAATAGGGTGGCCTGCCCAGGGGAGCCTGCGGGGCTAAGCCAAGCTTGATTACAAGATGATTCACCACCTGAGAGGAATCAGGGATTCCAATAGAAAAGGCTGTTGGAAGTTTCAGGGAAGGGGGTTGTTGAGAGAGGAGCTGAGACTGCCAGAGGCAGGAAGCTGAGGAAGCTCAGTGGCAGAAGGAGTAGCTATGGGGATTAAGTTTGGCTCCTGCAGAGCCCTACCCAGATAAAGCCTGTGAGTTAAAGAAGTGAAGATAAAGTGAAAAACTCTGTTTGTTTTCGACTTTTGAGTTCTATTTTTGTGACAAACTGTTGCCAGCCTGAGGAAAACTGTTGGAATTAAAGGATTGATCTTAGAAGGAGCCTGAGAGTTGTTGAAGAGGCCCAGATGAAGGGGAGAAAGAGGCAGGATGGCCACATTGGAAATCTTAGTCATGAGGGGGCACGTAGGAGGCAGTAAATGGCCATCATGCTATAGGGCCCAACTTATCAAGCAATCCAGTTCACTCTGTATGACTGTCATGTCCTGCTCATTATTTACCACTCTGCCAATTTTTGTGATCCACAATTTTATTAGCAATGATTTTATATCTATTTCCAGATCACTAATTAAATTATTGAATAGTACTGGGCCTAGTACTGATCCCTGTGGAACCCCACTAGCAGTACCTTAATTTGATGATGATTCCCCATTGACAACTACTTCTTGAGATCTGTCAGTTAGCCAGTTCTTAATTCAACAACAGTAGATGTTACATGTATAGTGCTAATTTTTAATCAGAATGTTATGCTGTACTAAGTCAAATGCCTTACACACGTTGAAGTACATTACATCTACGCAGTTACTTTTATCAATCAAATTAGTAATCTCATCAAAGAATTAAATCGGGTTTGTTAGACAAGACCTATTTTCCATAAAACCCTATTGACTGGCATTAATTATATTTCTGTCCTTTAATTCTTTATCAATTGAATCCTAGATCAGCTTTACCAATATTTTGCAGGGAACTGATGTCAGGCTGACTTGACTCTAGTTACCTGCCTGCCCTTTTAGAACATTTGCACTCTTGCCGTCTTCTAGAATGTCCTCAGTATTCCAAGATTTATTGAAACTTAGCATCTTAAGAAAGATCAGGAATGGTGTGGGTCCGCCGCTCAACGGAGGTGAGCTGGTAACAGAAGATAATAGGAAGGCAGAGATGCTCAATGCCTACTTTGCTTCAGTCTTCACACAAAAAATAACATGACAGGACAACTAACGAAATTATCAGAGACAATAAAAGGGACAGATTAGGTTAAGTAAAGAACACAACTTCTGACTAATTTGAATGAATTTAAGTCAGTGTGGTCTGATGCCATTCATCCCAGAGTGCTTAAGAAATTAGTTGAAGAAATCTTAGAGCCACTGGCAATAATAATTGCAAACTCATGGATGACAGGAGAGGTCCCAGAAGACTAGAGAAGGGCTAACGTAGTGCCTGTCTTTAAAAAGGGGGTAAAGGAGGAGCCGGGAAACTTAGACCAGTCAGCCTGATCTCGATACTTGGGAAGCTACTAGAACTATGTATAAAACATTCAATTTGCAAATACCTGGAGGAGTGATCACTACCAAGCAGCATGGATTTACTAAGAACAAATCATGCCAAGCCAGCTTGATTTCCTTCTTTGTCAAGGTAATTGGTTTGGTGAATAGTGGGAATGCGGTGGACATAATATACCTGGACTTTAGCAAGGCTTTTGACATAGTCCCACATGACATTCTGATAAGTAAGCTGGAGAAATGTGGGCTTAGTGGAACTATCATTAAGTGAATACATAATTGGTTAAAGAACCACAAACAAAGAGTAACTATTAATGGAATGATATCAGATTGGAAGGAGGTCTTAAGTGGGGTTCCACACAGATCTGTTCAGGGTCCTGTGTTATTTAACATCTTTATTAATGACCTGGATATAGGACTAGAGAGCATATTGATCAAATTTGCAGATGACACAAAGCTGGGAATGGAGGATAGAGCTTAAATTCCAAGGGATCTTGATAAATTGGAGAACTGGGCTATAGACAACAAAATGAAATTCAACAAAGACAAATAAATGTGCCACATTTAGAGAAGAAAAGCCAAATGCACAAATACAGAATGGGGAATAGATAACTGGCTTGGCAGCAGCACTGCTGAGAAGGATCTTGGAGTTGTGCTGGGTCACAACCACAATATAAGTCAACAATGAGATGCTGTTGCAAATGCAATTTTGTGCTGCATTAACAAAGGCATAAAATGCACATCATGGGAAGTGATAGTACCACTCTATTTGGCACTGGTTAGGCCTCAGCTGGAGTACTGCGTCCAATTTTGGTCACCACTGTATAGAAAGGATGTAGAGAAACTGGGCAGGATTCAGAGGCAAGCGACAAAGATGATCAAAGGGGTGGAATGCAAGTCACACGAGCAAAGGCTAAAGGACCTGGGTATGTTTAGTTTGGAAAGGAGGAGATTAAGACCATGATAGTGGTCTTCAAATACTTGAAAGGCTACCATAAAAAAGTTGGAGAAAAATTGTTCTCTTTTGCCACACAGGCAGGACAAGAGGCAATGGGTTCAAACTACAGCATAGCAGATTTAGGGTATGTCTATACTTACCTCCGGGTCCAGCGGTAAGCAATCGATCTTCTGGGATCGATCCTGAAAGTGCTCGCCGTCAACGCTGGTACTCCTGCTCGGCGAGAGGAGTACACAGAGTCGACGGGGGAGCCTGCCTGCTGCGTGTGGACCCGCGGTAAGTTCGAACTAAGATAGTTCGACTTCAGCTATGTGAATAACGTAGCTGAAGTTGCGTATCTTAGTTGGAAGTGGGGGGTTAGTGTGGACCAGCTCTTAGATTAATCAAAGGAAAACTTCCTAACTGTGAGAACAGTAGGACAATGGAACAAACTTCTTAGGGAAGTCGTGAAGCTCCTTCACTGGGCATTTTGAAAAAGAGGCTGGATAGCCATCTGTCTTGGATGGTTTAGACACAACAAATCCTGCATCTTGACAGGGGGTTAGACTAGATGACCCTTGCTGTCCCTTCTAACCCTATGGGTCTATGATTCTATGATCAGTGAGACAGAGATCTCCTCAGTCAGCTCTTTTAGGACTCTTTGGTGCAAGAAATCTGGGTCTGCTGATTTTAAAATATTTATCCTAGTAGATGTTATTTAACAACCTCCTTGGTTATTAGAGGACTGGAAAGTACTTCATCATCTTCATATGCTATGAATACATCATCCTGCTTCCTTCCAAATAGGAACAGAAATATTTATTGAACACTTCTGCCTTTTCTGCATCAGTATTAACATTTTTACCATCTCCATCTACTAATGGGCCTATACCATTGCTAAGATTTCTTTGGTTCCTAATATACTTAAACTCCTCATTGTCCTTAGTCCTACCCGACATGGATTTTTCCCTGATGACTTTAGCTTCCATTATCAATCTTCTGTGCTGCAGAACTTACAATTTCTAAAGTAAGACATTTTCTTTGCTCCAAAGAATTTACACCATAAGAAGCACCAAGCCAGGACAGAACTTCAGGTGAGGGAGAGTATGTGGTCACTGGTGAGGAGAACAAGCTGGGAAAAATTTCTGCATGAAGTGTGAGGGAGGAATTTGAAAGACGATGATGCCAGAAGACTTGAAAGGGAGAGGATTTTTTATATGGCTTTAATCACATTTGTTTTCCTTTCATTGAATTGAAACTCAATATTTGCCTTAGGTAAGTGGCAGATCACAGTGGGCCACTTATTTTTCTTGTGTGTATAACTATTTATGGCCCAGATCCATGGGTACTCTACATGCCAACAAGAGGCCCAAATAGCTGTAAGTAGTTTGCAGTTGTGTATAGTATCAGCCGCAGAGATGTGGAGCTCTGTGCTGTGTGTGGAGGATTAGGGGTGATTTAAAGATGAGGAGAATGAATGTTTGCACTAGGTGAGTCCACTGTGGGTTGTTGTTGTTGTTGTTTTGACAAGCAGACTGGTGTCAAGGTAAAACCTTTATTATGAATAGGAAATATGTATAGAAATGAAGTAACAAAACTTTCTACTATTCTGTGTAGCTACACCCTCCCACTGCCCTGTCCTGGGCTTCTTTTTTTTCCTGCTTCAAGCAGGAAGTGTCACAGGAAACCAAAGAGTGCATAAAGAGTATACAGGAAATGTGGCATCTCTGTGCTTCCTGGAGGACTTATTCCATAGCATATCTTTCCTATTTAAGATCCCTTTACTGAATCAAAACTCTATTAAATTAAAATAACAGCAAACATTAACAAATAGAATAGAATAACTGAATTGCCGGTCCTCCAGGTTGCTTTAACACAACTTTAAATGTGTCTCCATCAGACTCTTAGGGCATTCCCAAACTGCTTTATTGCAAACCCCCATGAGACAAGTCCTTGTCTGTGACAAACTCTTCAGTCTCATGGTCAATGACAGGTTCAGTTTGTGAATTGTTTTTGCCTTGTAAGTCTGCTTTCATTTCACTTGTGTTGGCCAAGTTGTCAGGTATCTAGAGCAGATGCTTTTGATTTCTTTGTAAGATTTTTGCCTTTGTCTGTGATAACCTAGTATGAGCAAAGTGATTCTTCTTTGATCACTGTAGCTTTGATGGGCCAGTTCCCATCTTGACAAATTCTCAGTCTGCTTTTAAGTGCAAAAAAAGGTCTTGCTCCCTTCTTAAGATGTAAGCAGGGTCTGAATGAATTCTTCCCTGACAGCTAGCTGGGAGGTGGAGAGACTTTAGGTGTGTTCATGTAAATACAGTTTGCTCCTGCTCTGCTTAGAGTGGTGTTTTGCTCAAAGTATTCAACTTTGGCTGGTGTTGGGTTACAAATCATTTTAGTACTGAATGCAGGGGTAGTGAAATGCTGTTACCAATGTTGTAATTATTGTATGAATAAAGGGGAGCAGAACTGTGCTTAACCTGTCCCAAATGAGGAGGTCACCCTCAGCTGAAAGGACCTTGTTAAGTCAGGGGCTCGAATGCCAGAATCTCGTGAAAGTAAGAGGGGTGGGGACAAGTATTCTAGCCAGGAGAGTATGGACCCTTCCTGGACTGGTTTAACCGGTTCTTCCCCACTGTTCAAAGAAAGAGCTAAATAGGCTTTATTAGGAGCCTCTTTGTTATTTTAAATGCTCAATCAGAGCTGAAATCAGTTGTGGTGGGGTAGTGTTTCTGCCCTTCCTGCTAAAAGCTAAAAATCACTGAGCCCTGAAATCACTTGAGATGGGGACAGTGTTTCTGTCCAGTCTGCAAAGAGCTGAAAATTACTAAGTGTCTGATGTGCAGAGGTCGAGGCAGATGGCAGCAGAAGGTGACTGGCAGTCAGCTGGTGAATGAGTGGCTGGTGAGCAGAACGAGCTACTGGTGAGGCACAGAGGAACTGTGGCTGGCAGGACAGTCAGCGGAGAGGAGCAGTGGCTGGTGAGTGTTCAGATGCCGGAGCAAGCAAGGTGCCTTCTTCCCTGGGTGGGAGGTGAACTCACAGAGATGCGCCTCTGCACCCTTGGTCCTTTCTGACCAAGGATAACCACTGTGAGTGGGATATGGTGAGGGAGCAGAGAGGGGCACAGAAAAGGAACTTTTAGTTGTAGGACTCAAGAACATGAGGCGGAAGGTACTGCCCCATGCACTCTGGGGTGGGCATCCTGCTCACAGTTTTATGATTATGTATCCTGCTTGTGGCATTTTCCCTAATTAATGTCAGGTGATCTTCAAATCAGCCTCAAGTGTCCATTCCTCCCTCCACAAAGAAACCCCACTGAAATGGTTCAGATTGTTCCCACACCCCCAAATCCTTTTTCATCTCTTTAGTAACTTTTATAAAATGGTGAGGCCTAGATATTCCTGTGGTGGCCTCTGAAAGCCGGGTGCAAAATGCCCACCAAGGTGCCACCACCCGACAAGCAAAGTTAAGATGACCTATAATAGATTACAGCTCATTAAATGTAACTTTCTTGGCCTTTACACAGCCGCTAATCAAGCCCAGTAGCTCCCAAGGCTTATCCTGAGAGTTAAGATATACCCATTAGTGTGTCTAGCTGAATGCCCAGGTAGGTCACCTTACAGGAGGGCCCCTCTGTCTTTTCCCCTGCTAGAGGTACGCCCAATTTATCCAACAAAGACTGGAAGGAGTCCACCAGTCTCTCACGCTTGTCCGAATCCATCCTGCCTGTGAACAAAAAATCATCTAAGTAGTGCATTAGCTGCTGTAAACCAGATTCCCGAACCACTGCCCAGTGTAGAATTGAGCTGAATTTTTCAAGTGCTGAACAAGATATTGAACATCCCATGGGCTTATACTTATCACAATAATGCAGTCCTTAAAAAGAAACCCAAAAGGTTAAAGTCAGAAGGGTGCATCAGCAGCAATCAAAAAGCAGACTTGCTATCCCATTTCACCATCAGAGCCCCGGGCCACAAGATCAAACCATGTGGAATAGCAAAGGGAACACAATGATGGACTAGACCCAGCTTTAACTGAGCTGCCCCATAGTTAGTGCAGGTGGTACATCAAGCAATACTTGCCTGGGACTGCCTTAGGGCCCAAGCCTAGGGAAAAACCCCAAGTGCTTTATAGATACATGATTAGGACACCACCTATTTCACAGCTGTGAAAAACATGTCGCAGAATGTGAAATAAGTCCTTCCCCGTGAAATCTGATATCCCCAAAATCAGCCGGGTTGGGGAGGGACAGGACTTATTCTTCCCATGCATGCCTGTTATTGGAGGGAGATTAGATCCACACAGGCAGCGCAGAAGTGAGGGTGTACCACCTCACTTCTGCGCTGCAGCAGCCCCAGAGCTGGGGTCCAGGCTTCTGCCCACCACGGGTCTTTTCTGGGGCTCAGGGGGCCCAGGCTGGGGGCTGCCACCTCTCCCCTCCCCCAGCTCCTGCCAGTGCTTGGGGCGCCAGGCTCAGGGAACCTGGGCTAGGGGATGCTTCTACCGCCTGTAGCTCCTGCTGCAGCTTCGGGCTGCTGCTTGCCCTCCCTCTCCCCGTGACACCTGCCAGGGCTGGGGCACCCATTTTTTAAATTGTCCAGGGCCCCTGCGTTAATCCACCACTGGCCCTGACTAGCAGCTAGAAGCCACTGGTTGGAGCGCTCCCAGCAGCACTGCGGAGATCGGATCCACCTCCACCTCTGGGAGCCTCCTCCAGCTGCAGGAAACTCCTGGAGGCAGCACAGAAGTGAGTATGGCAATCCTGCAACCCCCTACAACGGCTTTGAGACACCCCCCCCGCACAATCCCCTTTTTAGATTAGAACCCTCACAGTTACAACACTGTGAAATTTCAGCTGTAAACATCTGAAATCGTGATATTGACCCATTTTAAGACCCTCTGGCTGTAAAATCGACCAAAGTGAACCGGGTGAATTTGGTAGGGCCCTATACATGACTGAATGGTTCTGATATTCTATAAGCCTTTCCCCTTCATTGTGTATTTTCACCCTGAACAGCTCTCATAAAAAAACATTTTTTCCCCTAGGGACGACACAGAGTTCCTCAAACTTTCATTATTTCTGCAAAACTTTCCTGTCTGTCCCCACCACCATCTGCACGGAATGCATTGTGTACATCGAGGGCTTTTGTGCCTGCCACTGTTAGGAGAAGAGCAATCTTTTACTCATCCCCCAATTGATTTGCCCCAGCGTTGGTCATATACAACTTTAATTGGAGAACTTACTCTACAGCACACACTGCAGCACAGTTACAGGAAGTTGGGGAAGCAGGGATCTGTGTCTGCTATTCCTCGCTAGCACTGGGTTAAAAGGCTGGTTACATAAACATTTGTCATGGTTGAGTCTGAAGATTTGGTGCTTCTGTCCCAAGAATTTGTATGGAGAAACGATTTTGGGCTATGTTCTTCCTCAGACAAACATGCATGGTCAAAAAGAAAGGCTAGCAGCAAATTACATTTTAAAACTCCATCTCTAACTTAAAAGTTTTTAAACAGAAAATTACCATATGCTATCCACTCCAAATAGCTACTGTATTTAGGATATCCCAGTAAATATCCTGGATGACTCTATCATAGAACACACAACCCATGTCATATACATGCATATAGCCACACAATCTCTTCTAGGTGCTAACTTCTCTTTGCAGTGTAGAAACTGCACAGATCTATGAACAGATGTAAAAGTGGGGACTGTGAAGAAGCTATTTTATGAAGGAGGTGGCACTGTTTGCTGCCTTTCTGGTTTGAAATATATGTGGAGATATAAATCTCCCGAGAGAGGGCTGCATTTTTAAAGTTTTAGTGATGCCTCAATGTGCAAATCCAGCTGACCACCAGAGTTTGTAATGCATGCTGGGAAATACTGCAGGTATGGAAGCAAGCCTGGCTGATTTCTATCCACTAGAGTAATCTTTATTTAATATGAATAGCCCATTAACTTTTAAAAACTTGTATTCAAGCCTTGAGTCTCTGAATTTAGATGATCCGTAAGCTTCATTCTATTAAAAAAGAAGCAATATCACCCAATGTTATTAATCACATGAGATCATCTGTCGAGTTGAATAAGTTCAGCATTCCTGATTCCATCTGGATAATCAGAGTCTGACTTTTATTTTTGAGCTCCGTGAGCACTTAAGAGAGATGGATAAATAAAATATGTGCAAGAAGCAAAATCAGCAGTCAGAGCAATTTCCTAGATGTGGTGAAGGTAGACAACATCTATAGCTGAGTGACACATATCCCCAGCCTGATATTAATGTATAATCACACAGTGATCCACTAGGCAAGGCAGTAATATTCTCTATGGGACATGCAGAGGAAGGAAAGGGCAGTAGCAGCCAGAGTGCTGCGAACAAGAGTAGAAGGCAGAATTTTCCTAAAGCCTGATACAAAAGAAGAGGAATAGAGGCTTTTAATGTGAGAAGGGTATTTTAATTATTATTCATTATTGGATAACAGTTTGCGCTGGTAGTTCAAGGAAAAATTGTTTTGTTTCAGTCTCCATACATTCCACAAGGGGACAAGTCATGGTAGGCGGCATGGTTATGCTACTGCATTGGATGTTCAGTCACACAATCCATTGGGTTAACTAAGCAGAGAAAGTAAATAAATGATCAACCTTGTATGTGCATCCCAAAGGCCAATAAAGTCATAAATATTTTTGTACACTATTAGCGGCACAAAGATTAAGTTAAACATATGCCCAAGATTTTAAAAAATGATTAGTGATTTGGGGTGCCCAATGTGAGACACCTGAAAGAAGCCTCATTTTCAGAAAGTGTTAAGCTTCCCAAAATCAGGAGTCTCAATTGGGCACCCAAAATCATTAGTCAAAATCACTACTCTTTTTTGAGAAGCATGGCCTGTGATTTTGTTAAAATAATACTGTACACTTATATGGTGCCTTTCATCCAAATATCTCAAAGCACGTATCAACAGTTGCTAAGTATTATCCTCATTTTACATATGGAGGAAACTGATAAATAGCGAAGTTAAATGACTTCCCCAAGGTCACCTGGCAGCACAGTGGAAGAATTAGGAATAGACCCCGTTTCCTAACTTCCAGGCTGTTGCTCTAACCACTAGAGAGTGCTGCTTCTAGCTTTGCTCCTTGCCTCGTTTAAAAAAAAACAAACCAGAACATACCAACTTAAAAAAAACCATCAGTCTTTTTGAAAAGTTAATTTATTATGCATCAGTATACATTTTTGTAATAAAAATCCTCCCAAGGCCTAAATATTACAAAATGAACAAGAAAATTCAACATCAGCCATCCCCAAGAGGTGCTAAATAAATTAGTATATAATACTATTGCCTATCCCGCAATATGTGTGGCAGCTAACTCTGCATATCGTGGGAAATATGCTGTAGCTTTAATGTCTGACATTTTATAATGAATTTGAAAACTGTTTCTGAACACAGTTATGGCAGGTTCAAGTTAACCACTCATTTTTTATGTGAAACCAAATACTGTCATGCAGTGAAAAGGCGGCAGATTGCACTATTTCCCTATAGTTTTTCTGGTTGTATCTTTACAGCAGTTCTATGTCAGGAGAGTTAGATTAAATAATTATCAAATATCTGAATGCATTTCCAAGTCCTGGATGAGCAGTCCCTCCAAAACCAAAACACAATTATAATTCAATGCTGTAGTCCTTCTACATGCATAATTTTGACTGATGTCAATGGGAATTTTGTGTGTGTGAAAGGATTACAGCATCAGACACTGATGTTAAAGATGTTCTGCATCAGTGCAATGCACTCCCTTGTTTGTATTAATCCCCTTAAAGATCCTAACCAAAATAATATTGCATTTTTTTCTTAATAATGAATACATACATAGAAATGTGTTCCAGGATACCAAGGTTACAGTACTTTTATATAAGAATAAAATAGTACACAAAAAGATATAACTCAATTGGGACCATTTCTTTGAGACATTAATAGCTCTCTGTGTGTACACACACACAGTAACAGACACAGTCAATTCTATATCAAACTAAATAGGTTAGTCAGACAAACCATAACTCTGCATGGCTTTACTAATTAATACACGGCTGAATACATCATAGTTTTTAATTTTCAAATTTAAACAATTGGCTGAATTGTACCCTAACTTGTGTAATCCCACTGAAATCAGTGGGCCTGATTCTCCACTCAGTCACATTTTGTGTCGATCTAATCTGATTCCACTGACTTGATTTGCACTGGTGAGAATGGAGAGAGCGTGTGGTCTACATTAGATCAGAATTTACCCCACATGTCATTAAGTAAACAGCCAGAGCCCCTAGGCTAGTGAGTGCTAACTAACCACCCATGTAATATGTAACTTCTCTTTGTTTTGCTCAACAGCCTAGAATGATAAACTTGCTCTTGAATTAATACCTTTTCCTTTGTATTGAATTATATAGCTTAATTGTATATGTTGACTTAATGCTAACGCATACATATGCAAGCTAAAATATATTAACAGTAGAAACTACCTAGTTTTGTAATCTAGGACAAAAATACAGAATTGTATAGCATATATAGACAATTCTTAGAAGAGGGGCCTGTATTCTTGCAATTTTTTTTATAAGATGATATTGTAGTAAACATCAGAGTGTCTTGTTACACAGGTAACAGCTTGGGCTTTCACGGGTATTTGTCAAGCACTGATACATAAAAATGAACTTTTTACAGACCCAACAACCCAATCTGTTTTCTTCAAAATAGTATAAAGTTTGTGGCTATAAAAACAAAGAACTACACATATAAAAAAATCAAAAATAATGTACCATACGTTAACATTCTGATAGATAGAGAAAAAGAATATATACATAAATATATATATAGTAAATCACAGTTTCCTGCACTGAACACATCAAATAAAAATGTATCAAACAATACTGGGTGGTGTGCTTTCACATGCCTTGTGGTCTCCTTAAATCTCTGAGTTATAATGGAAGACGAGTTTATAGACAGAATACAACTTGTTCAGTGACCTAAATTCACACCTGTTTACAAAAAAACCCAAACCCCACACCAGAACCACCTGCAGCTCCCAGCACAGATATATATAATAACAGAACAATAGCTATGTAGAAGTCTTATTTAAATACAGGCCCCAGCCCTGCAACAGAATCTATGCAGGTGGAACCCTGCCTCAGAGGGCAGTCACATCCGTGCAGGAGTCCGCTCACTCAGATCTGATTGTAGGACTGGGGCCCATGTTGGTATGTTTTCTTGCTTTATTTTGAATGAGGGTTTAACAGCTGTAACACACCTGATGACTGACAGTACAGGTAACAACAAATTTACATTCAGCTTTGTTGACTGGTTGGTCAAAGTTGTCATCTTCCTGACTTGAAAGATCAATGATACTTAGATTTCAGACCACTTAGGTAGTTCCGGCCCTTTCTCTTACATTCTGCCCTGCTTTTAAGCCATATCCATGTATTTCAGTTATAAAAAGGCACTAGCTGATTTTTTAGACACTGCTTTGTTTTCCAATACTCTAGGAACTGTAGTTATCAAAATAATGGGGGGAAAATTGATTTTTGAAGACTATATGCACGGTTACTCTTATTGTGCTTTTGGGAAAAAATTCACAACACGCATTTTATTATAACCTGGCTAGAAATGTTCAGCACAGGTTTTTAAAGTATAAATAACTATCCCTTGAAAGAAGGATGATTTAGTATTCCATAGGGTTCTAGTGGCATTACTAGTCACAGTCTTTGGAATCTTGCAATTATTAGCTAGGAATAACACTCCCATCTAGGTGTCAGGAGTCTTTTGGAGCATGGTATCCAAGCATTTCCTGTCTGAGACGTACTTTCACGGCTGCACAGGTTAGTGATGTTTGGAACTTGAAGAGTGGTAAATCCAGTCCAATGCAATTAGAATCATGCTTCCGAGCATAAAGATTATGCCAACTATGAGAAATATCAGAGCCTGCAATTGGGGAAAAAAACATATCAATATTGAAAATATGTTAAGTCACAGAATAATTCTACTGGAATCATATTCTATATCTGTCTCCTACTAGGGGCCTGAACCTATGAAGTTCTACTTGCATGAGCAATCTTTGATAGTCCCTCGGTGAACCTATCTGGGTGAAAGTTACTCCTGTGCAGAGGGCCAGCATGAAGTTAGTTCACAATTTAAGTGCCTCTGCACAGGGGTGAATGTCACCATACGTGAGCAAGCCTTTGCAGAATGGGCCCTAAACAACCACTTGCTAGTATTTACTTGCTTCATTAGTATGACCACTAATATGATTTATGTATCGTCTGGTTTTGTTTTACCTTTAAAAATGGCCACACATGGTCTGATAGCAAGAACAGCTTTTAGTATTAAGCCCTTATGCCTTGATTCAGGAAAGCACTTGTGAATGTGCTTCAGTCCATCCCTATTCAGGACAGCACTTACGTACGTGCTTAAATTTAATGATGTGGTTAAGTCCCAGTGACTTCAATGGGACTTACATTCTCAAATTCTGAATTGGGACCTTTAATGAGCATAATCTTAGGACATTCCAACTCCTGCCACAAAAATTAACATTGTATTCAATCTAAGTGCAGGATGATAAATTCTGAATGTTTCAGACACAAAGAGAAACACCAGTGAATAGACACAACTTCGCTCCAAAAATCTGCAAAAATATATCTTACGTAGTAATGTAGTTATTGAAATGTTTATTCTTTTTATCTATTTAATATGTATAAATGAAACTTTTTCCATGTTAAATATTTCAAATAATTATATTTATGTATATATTATCAAAATCTTTTCTGATTAATTTTCAATCTATACTTTCCCAAAAGATATTTGTTTAAAGAAATTATAGATGTTAGTGTTCAGGAAAAGAAGACATTGATATCACTGGCTAGAGCCTAGCATGATATGGATACCTGCTGTGGATATATAGGCCATGTCTCCTGTATGTTTACTAACCTACCTCAATCAGGATCTTAAATACCTCTATTAATCAGTGTTACAATACCCCTGTTAACTGGGACGTGTAATCTCCCTCCTAGTCCACTGCTGACTACTTCTGAGGGAGACTGTCACTTGTTCTAAAGTATGTGGCAGTTGTGTGTTATGTCTAGATGTTAACTAGGGACCGTTTGAAATGAGTAAATGCCTTTTACATGTGGTTTAAAACAAATGTTAATTCAGCCACACATTGCCATTTAGCCCATCACAAAATGATTGTCCATTTAATGTTTCTCAAACAGATGCCTGTACCAGTTTACAAAGGTAACTTCCACTATGCTATGAATAGACAGATGCAGTTTTAACACAAATAGAATTGGTACAGGATCCCAGGTACTGTCCTACCAGTCCTCCTTATGCCTACATTGATCATTTCTTCTAGCGTAAAAGGTCAGACAGACTCATGCATATACAGATTATAATCTAGTCAAGGTTTGCATGCTTCATTATTCGCCACTCTGGAGCAGATGCTGCAGTGATAAATCTTGTTCTGTTCTAATTTTATGATGCTCATCTAAAGCCAAACTAAAATAATTTCATTTATAATGGCTAGTTCTACCCCAGCCCAGCCAGGATTCCAGCAGCCAAAGGCTGCTTCTTCACTAACCATGTTGCAGATATTTGCATTGCAATGTGCGTAACATTGTGGGCTACACATTGCCTTCAGCCCATGCATTAGACTCTCAAAAATATGAATAGAAGCACTATGCCCAGATTGGGAGCAATACGTGAGCCCTCTATTTTTAAAATAATACAGGGTATGCAAACACTGCAAAAAAAAAAAAGTGTTCTTAACTCGGATTAAAATAGCAGTGATGACAAGACAACTTGGCTTTTAACTCGGATTCGCAACTCGAGGTAAAGCCAGTAGAGAAGCCTGGGGTTGCTAACCTGAGTTAAAAGTTGCTATGTCTTCACTGCCATTTTAACTCAAGTTAAGACTACATCTTTTCTTTTTCCTGCTGTGTAGGCATAACCTAAGGGTGAAATCTCAGCCCTATTGAAGTCAATGGGAATTTTGCCATTGACTTCGATAGGATTTCATCTTTTGATAATATATTTTGTACATTCTCCAGAGCTGTTTTCTCTTTATCCTGCACTGGTCAGCATCCCCAGTAGTGACTCCTCGTGGACATCTTCTTAGCAATCTCCACAAAAAGATCTCTATTCTGGTGGCTGTGGCTAGCCACAAGAGCTTTCTGCACTGACCAATGCTTCTCTCCAGATGGCAAACAGCTCAGCACAGCTCCAAGTGGCTGTTTGAGACATGTGGTAGGGCTTCTGAAGTAATATCGCAGCAATGCCGATGTACTACTATCCAGCATCAAATGGGCAAATTCTGACCCCCCAATCCAGTTTTTAAATGGGGGTGGGGGGGAGGACATCTAATTAACTTGACACCAGAGCAGGTGGGGGCACACAGGTAGACAGACAGCTCAGTAATAGTTGTCCACAAAGCAGTGTGAGATAGCAGCATTGCGTGCACATGAACAATGGACTGAACTAATCTGATTTGCATTGAACTCAGTTCACTTTGAAGGAGGACTCCACAGTTTGCAATAAATGCGGATTTAGTGTGTTATAATTAGGCGTGGCAGAAGTCAATTTTTTTTTATAGTTTTGATGGATTATATCAGTTTATTTTTAATCGTTATTTGATTTTTGTCCATTAAAATTTTCACAATTGTGGGAAATTATGGGGGAATCACACAATGGAAGGGTGTCAGACAATAGTTACGTAATGATGGTAGACGCTGAGATTCAAAAAGTTAAAGCTTTATAACCATTAAAACACAAATTGTCAAAATATACAGAGCAAATATGTTTAAATCAAATGCTAATAAGTTCTTAGGTGACATTTTTCTGACTTTACCTATCTGTAAATTTCAGTTATTATTGATGGAGATTTTTTGTATAGTGGTTTGTGTGTGTGGATGGTGAAATTGATGTTTACTGGCATTTACCAATTAAGAATCTAATCCAGGGGAGGCCAACCTGTGGCTCCGGAGCCACATGCAGAGGTTAATATGCAGCTCCTTGCATAGGTGCTGACTCCTAGGCTGGAGCTAAAGACACTAACTTTCCAATGTCCAGAGAGTGCTCACTGCTCAACCCTCTGCTCTGCCCCCATGCCACTCCTTCCCCCAAGGTCCCTACCCCTTCCCCTCAGCCTGCGCATGCGAAACAAATGACTGTGGAGGGTGGGAGGCATGGGGAGTGAGCGGGAGGTGTTGATTGGTGGGGCTGCTGGTGGGCGGGAGGCTCTGGTGGCTGGAGGGTGGGGATCTGATAGAGGGGCTGCTGATGTATTACTCTGGCTCTTTGGCAATGTACATTGGTAAATTCTGGCCCTTTCTCAGGCTCAGGTTGGCCACTCCTGATCTAATCCTTCCAAGCCTACCTACAATGCAGTGTGTCTTGTGTACACAAGCATTTTCAAACCGGATTAATTTTTCTTAATCTGGTTTAACCCCCCTGTGTAGACAAGCCTGGCATTTCTCAAGAGCACTAATATCCTGAATGCTAGTCAAGGACCGTAGGATTCCACTGCTCTTTTGAGGGACTTTAGAACCATCTACTGGTCAGCTCCGTCCCTTCTGTAAGAGCTAGTGTTGCAGCTCATAATATAGGGCAAAATCCCACAGATCTTGTACTGCTTATTAATTCTAATGAAGCCAATTTGGGCTCATAATTGCAACCATCAATGTGAAACAACAGCTAATTGTAACAAAATAAAACAAAAAAACCCTCCTCTTGTAATTCCCCCTACTTTTCTCACCCCAATCTTCTGGGGTGACCTCAAGGGTTCTTTCTTGACAAGCCGTAGATAGAAGGCAGCAGGAAGAATGAAAATCAACATTGTGGCAGCCGATGCACCTGGAACAGAAACCATAATTGAGTTCTGGTTAATATGTAAATATGTACAGCATTTTACAGAAAAGAAAGTATGCCTGGAGTGCTAGGTACAGGCTTAGCTATAGTTCAGGTGGTGCAAGGGTGTTCATTATAACACCATGTTTTCAGTTAGTCATAACTTTTTTACATGTTCACCCTTCAGACTGAAAAAAGTATCCCCTTTGGGAGCAAAGGAAAGGGTATAGCAGTGTTATTATTTCTTTGAGGGGCATCATCTGCTTTTTTCCTATAACTATCTGACTTCAAAAATGAGCTGCATATCAGAGAGAGGCCAGTCACTTTGGACTGTCACGTTTTCCTTATTTGTTTTTTAGAACAACTAAAAGACACTCTCTTTATCCTAATAAATTATCAACAATATAGCAGTTTTGTGGTATTTCCCTAAGTCTACATATTTCTGCCTTTGAAAATTACAAAAAGTCATACTCTTTTAAAAAGATTACAGTAAACTATGGGCTTGTGCTATGAATTCCATCTGATAGTTCCATTCAGATTATTTCAGTGAGTAACAGTTCCCAAACTCTGGACAGGAAAACTGTTCTTTTAATCATTGGCAAGGTTCTATCCACTGTGGTTTAACTTACTATACAATTATTCATATTTATTTTCATTGCATAGTAAGATTATTCAGAGCAGAAAGTTTTCTAACCAATAATATAATAAAAAAGAGACTATAAACTATATTGGCAATTCTGCTGAGTGACATAGACCTTCTTTACAGACCAGGAGTGGGTAAAAAGCAAAAAATGAAAAGGAGACCAGTACTATAAATGCAGGGGAAACTTCCTCCAGGAGTATTTGGAACTCCTGACTCCTCAACCAACACTTTCAAACTGACAGAAAACAAGTGTGTGTGTGTGTGTGTGTGTTGGGGGGTCAGGGCGAGAAATCTTTTTCCTAATTCTTTTTTTTAATCCAAATTTGGAAATTCAATACATCTTGACCAGTTCTATAGATGGTGGAGTTTTTTAACTCTCAAAATTTGAAATGAAACTTGTTGACATTTTTTGTTCTCTGTGACTTACACAGGCTGCCAACTAAAGTCTGGTACCATTTAGCTTGGATGAGTCATTTTCAGTCTCTTTTTTTTCTTTTAACCCTTCCAGTGCAAAATCAGGAATAAGTGCACTGAAGCTACTGCATTGTAAATGAGACAAAATTCACTTTCAATATATGAAAGTGAGGCATTTTGTTTTGATACAGATTAACATAATAAGCTGACAATATTCATGAAACTTACCAATGAATCCAAAGATGTCTTTAATAGCAGGCACAAAAATTACAAGTGTGTTAGTAAATGCAAGAATTACTGCTGCGATCAGGAAATGCCTTATCCAACTGAATGGCCTTTTGGGAAACAACAATGCGGTGACTGATGAGCGGATCTGTAACACGAAAAATAAAAGCAGAAGATAGTGGATTTTGCAACTCATTGCTCCTTTAAGATCTGTGCTAGTTTTCCAGTGAGGAATTTTAAACAAAGAAATATATTTTAATTCATTTTCTTCCCTTAATGCAATCTCTTTTACCACACAGATGTAGTTTGAGGCTTGGGTTCACAGTTTATTACAGAAGCTCAAATATTTACCGGGTAGAAGACAAGTAAATAGGGTGTAAAAATTAGGGAGAAAAAAAATCTCTTCCACTAAAAGGTGCTGGTATCAGGAAAATACAAAGAACCCCATAACAAATACTAACTAGCAGAGGAAAAATGTATGTATGTATGAAATATAATCAGATGAGTTATTTTAGACCTGAACCTGATTCCACTGAATTCTGTGGGAGCTTTACCACTTACTTCAGTGGTACCAAGATCAAGCTGTAATTTAGTTCCATTTTAAAATATATAACAAAATAAAAAATAAACAGCTATGAGGATTATAACATTCAAAACTGTATTTATAAGACATATAGAGAGCACATTCTCTTTGCTTATTGTGACTTCATCACAGATTTGAACATAGTTTCTATGCTTTTGTACAAGCAGAGATAAGTAGGTAAAAGGTCAACAGCAAATCCATTTGGCAACAGCAGATAGTGTTACACTGCAATATTGCAAAGCGGTGAAGAGATCCTCGGGGTGGAAGTAGAACAGTGTATGTTCATATACTTTTAAAAAACATATGCTCCAAATCATTCCCATCTTTTAAAATAATAGCTGATTCTGAACTAGTTGGGTAATTCAATAGGAGTATGATTTTCTGTCAGACTTGGAGTCTTTACATTTAAAAAAATATTGAGAGATCTGCATTTTAGAGTTTCAGGTCTAAGTGTTGTGAAGAGATAAGTGGGTTTAAAATAATAGATTTTGAATTTAATATTGAACAGCTTTAAAAATTCTAGGCCAGGCCCTCATGCTGATTTATACCAGCTAAAGCACTAGTTTCTTTCTCTCTACTTGTGACGTTTCCAGTATGTTGTATCTGGCATGTGGTTCCACTTGAAATTAAACCCGTATTTACGTTTCATTGATGATTAATGCCATACAAAGGTAAATTTAAAAACTCTGATATTTGAAGTATAATTTTTTGTAAAAGAATAAAAATGCCAAATACTTCAAATAATTAAAGTTACAAATATTGTTCTCGAAATTAAAAATGTAGAGAAAAACTAATTGTTGGTGTAAATTTCATGATTCATTCTACACTGCTCATCTGAAGTAATACTTCAATAATGCTGAGCTGGCTAGGCTGATGGGCCATATAGAATCATTCCGTACACTGGCTTTAGAATATCTGACACTGCTTCTTTGGAGTTACCTCAATAGAGCACTTTATGACCGCGGTATCTAATTGCTAAAACTTTATTTGATAAAAATCTGGCAGATGTGGATTTTTTTATGTGGTTATCAAAACGGTGTTGCCTTTTAGCCTATTTTCAACTGCAAAATGATCACCATGGTTAATAGTTTAACTGTGAAAACAAAAGTGATATTTACACCACAGCTTCAGGACTCAATCCAAGCTAGCTGAGCTGATCACTTTGTGTGTGTTTTATACTGGGGTTACGCCGTAACCTCTCAAAGATATTCCTAAGGGCATATATTATATTACTTGAGCAGTTATCATTGCTTTTAAATACACATCAGTATGTCTGTAAACAATACACATTCAGGACTTATGATTCAAAATGTAACCTTGCTGTAATGCAAAGGCCATCATGCAGCAGGACTCTGAGAAACCCAGAACTGCTGAGAGGATCAGTCAACTGCACAGGAGCGGCTAGAGCATGTGATGCAGATAGTCGGAGCTCGATCAAAAACAGTGTTGGATTTGGTTCTGTATGGCTGACTGCATTGACCTACCATAAGCTAGTACATCCACTACTTCAAATATGAGCATAAAAAGTAGGGCTGCCGATTAATCGCAGTTAACTCGAGCAATTAACTAAAAAAAATTTAATTGTGATTAATCACAGTTTTAATCGCACTGTTAAACAATAATAGAATACTAATTTAAGTTTATTATAAATATTTTTGGATTTTTTTCTACATTTTCAAATATCCTGATTTCAATTACAACACAGAATACAAAGTGTACAGTGCTCACTTTCTATTGTTATTTTTTATTATGAATGTTTGTCCCAAGAAGTTGCTCAGAATCACTAACACTCCAGCCTAATTTTGCTAATCTTGTTAAATACAGTACACAAGAGACTACAGATATACTTGGCAATAATCCTTTGGCTTTGATATGCTTCAGTTTTTAAATGTTCAGTACTCCGAGTTACCCAAAGTGCAGCTGTTTGTCTCAGGTGAAATATAAATGAGAAAACAGAAAATGTCATAAAATCCCAGGGCTTAGTTCTCTTAAATGTTAAAGTATGACAAAATGAATGTAAAATAGATAATTACAGTCCATGTGTATAGGCTGCCCAGATTTAATCTTCAGAAGCTGTATTTACTTACAGGAAAAAGGACTATGGGCACAGTCAAGGTGACCGCTACAAGCACTGCCAGGCGAACCAGCAGAAGAGGGGTGTCGAAGGTGTACACTTTGGTGTATGTATGAAGTAATTCATCTTCAACTTCTCCTACAAAAGAAAATGAAAACAGGCTAAGCTCATTCAGGCACAATCTATATTTTCAAAACTAAGATTTTATAACTTAGCAAGATGAAAGAGGACGTGTCCCTGCAGTTGTGGTCAGACACATGCTACTGATTAGACACAAAAAATGCAGTTTTGCTCAACATCAGTCCCTCTGTGGTAGAAATATTGGTAGTAATAACATTCAGCATTTATATAATGCATCTCATCCAAGGATTCATAGATTCTAGGACTGGAAGGGACCTTGAGAGGTCATCGAGTCCAGTCCCCTGCCCACATGGCAGGACCAAATTACTTTACAAAATGTGCTATATAAACCTCAGATGGGGAAACTGAGGCACAGAGAGGCAAACTGACTTCCCCAAAGTGTGTAGAACTCCTGGCTTTCAGTCTGGCACCCTAGCCACTGGACTAAACTGCTTCTCTAAAAGGAACAGTGGACACTTGTGTTTTGAAAATATTCCACATGCAGTAATTATGTACAGCACTAACTGTTCTGTGCCATATGCTTCCATGTCATAATGGAGGAACTAATAAAGTAAAAAGCAGTGCAAGTTCAAGCTGAGTGCAGCAGCAGCAGTAACATATAGTCGACTATGTCTACAGACTAAGTTATACTAGGTAGTCCCTCCCTATGGCCTTTTGTACACTAGCATGTATTGCACATGTTTTCAGGAAAGGTGAAGCTGCAACAGTGGTGTAGCAGTAGTGTAAGAGCTAGAGACAGAAGTGCTCCATTGTTTTGTGAAAACCTGCTGAGTATCGCCAGCTTGGCTTCCTTTGGCCATGTGGAAAGTGCAGGGCCGCCCGGGGGGCCGGGGGGGGGGGGGCAAGTGGGGCAATTTGCCCCAGGCCCCGGCCCCCACAGGGGCCTCCACGAGAATATAGTATTCTATAGTATTGCAACTTTTTTTTATGGAAGGGGCCCCCGAAATTGCTTTGCCCCAGGCCCCCTGAATCCTCTGGGTGGCCCTGGGAAAGTGTGACATCTACAGCATCTTGTTTACTGAATGCATGCAGTCATGACACACACAGCTGTTCATTCTCACCAGCAGGTACTGATAACCTCTAAAAGAAGAGAGAAACTTCTACAGAGAATATGGCTTTGACTCACTGACTCACCGTAGAAGGTAAGATAACCAAAGAGAGCAGCAAGCAGATACATGATCAGCATTCCAGCAATGGAGATGTTTGAAACATTCTGCATCCTCTTTCGTGACCGGCTGGGTAAGAAGGGAAGAATAACAATGTAAATAAAGTCTATATTGTATGTATCTTCTAGTGAACTAACAGTCCAAGCTGTATTCTGCTAACATTGTCACTAGTTAGTGAATTCAAAGCAACTAAACCTAAATCAATGTTATAACAAACTCAAGTGAGTTTCGAAACCCACTGTTTCAAACCCCAGTATCACACTGTACAGAACAGCTCAGAACGATTTGTATATATTAAGGTTTTATATTCAATTGCTAACTTGACAGTGTTAAAATTTAAATGTATTATAACTACATATTTATATAATATCAACTTCAGGCTGAGGTTTTTTAAGTAAAAATGTAGGTACTAAAATATAAAAGCATTGTTCCTAACTCTAGGCCCGAAGCCTACCATCAGATTTGCATGAACGCACACTTGTGTCAATGCAGATCTACACTGAGGATCAGGGACCGACAGAAGAATAGGCAAGGTCAATTCTTCTTTAAAATGCACATCAGTTAAATATTTTTACAAGAAAGTTCTGAATTAGGATTGGCCGGAAATGGGCATTAAGCATCCATAAGTTTAGTTCCTCAGAACTCAACATTGTTAAGATATGGAGTAATGTAAACTGGCTAGCATGGACGTGTGTGATAAATTACTGCATCTGATTGGCTGTAGCATAAATTTGGAAGAAATAATTACTGACTAATGAGAATTCAATCAGACCGCATGAGAAAAATCTTTGCTACATGATACAGTCCTTATTCCTGCAGCCAGATCCTGCAGGGCAGATCTTTGCACCCACCTAGAGTCAATGCGACTCCGGGAGATGTAAAAGTGAGCACTGACAGATACAGGTGCAGGACTGGAGCCTCACTCATGAAGATGTTTTTGGTGTTCTGCAACACTTGAATTCACTACCATAATAGAAATGTTTCCAAATATTTCTGGTGATTGATATTTCATAAAATTTCACTTCATTTCAAGGAATACCAAGATTTATGGTCTCTTAAGGTAAGTACTGACAAACGTAAACCTCAGGTCAGTAATCTTGATGTATGTTTTATCACCAATATCTGCTTTTTTATGATCTGATGATTGCTACTGGGTTAACTATGGCAGTGTGTGACAATTGTTTTTAAAAGTAAAGTTAAGAGCCTTACTCTTTAAGTTCACTGTATATTGGTAGCACCTCAGGGTGGCATACGAATGCAAATGCCAGGATGGGTATTGTATAGGCTGTCTGAAAAACAAAGGTGTTTAATATGAGTATTCACTACTGAATCATCTGAATTTATCGTGTTTGGCAGCAGTTTGGTTATGGAGTTAATGGCTATAGACAGATTCTATGGAATCTCCCTACCTGTGAGTTAAACACAAAATATTTGGGTTCGCACATGTCATCACTATTACTATGGGCTTCATATTCCACTCCACTTGTGTGTAGGGTGTCTTTTGCCTCCTCAAAACCCGTGGTGTGCCCAGGTGTATTGTCCATCATGAAATTCACTCTAGAATTAACAGACTCATTTGGTAACATCACTAAGTGCATCGGAACTGAGTTGTTGTTGTAGGTCCAGTTTCCAACATTATTTTCCAGGACAGGGAGAGGGCAAGGTATTTGGGATTTCTTGTAGATTACCTACAATAAGAATAGAAAATGTCAACACAAGTCTATAGCTTTGAAAAGGTGGCTTCTATTTACACCCTTGACTGAAAACATTAGTGGCTGAAAACTTAATGTTTGAAGGTGGCAAGTTGTGATTACTGCCCCTGCTTTGCTAGGAATTTAGCATATCCTATTAGTTTTGTTACTCTGCCTCCATCTTGCTTTTTGTCTCAGCTCCCTGTTATGTTTTGCTCTTTAGACTGTAAGCTCTTTGGGATAGAGACTGTCATATACAGTGCCTAGCACTATAGGGTTTTGACCAGGCTGGTCTCTAAACGCTAGTAATAATAAATAAGTACAGAGAAGACATCTAAAGTTTCTTAATTATTTACAGATTCTGTATTTCCTACTTTTGGTTATAGCTAGTGATATATTTCATATAGTCACATACCACAGTGAGAAAGAAAACCATGCAGGTAAGTGAAAATCCACTCGTATAACCAAGGTAACCTTCAAAGAAAGAATAAAAAAATAAACATGCAGTTAAACCACACATAAATTCAGATGACTAATCAAGATAAGAAACAAAATAATATATTTTAAGTAAGGAAATAGTTTTACCTAAATTTTTTAGAAGGGAAAGTGGAAGAATAATTCCAACTGACACAAATATAACGAGGTAGTTACCATTCAGGTACCATTCTCTAAAGAGGGAAAAAAACAAATCAAACCAATATTAATCATTTCTGCCAAGGTTAACTAGAATATTTTCGTTCAAGTCATAGGCCGTGCAAAATAAACATACCCAGAATTCTCTTCTAGATGCAGAAATGCTCGGATTACTTCAGGAAGTTCATATTTAATAATAAAGAGGTAGCTTGACATTGCTGAAAAAACAAACACATCAGCTAAGTAAAGTAGAATAATATAGTTCCAATGCAGGGTCATTACTATTAACATTCTTTAAAAAAATAAGAGAAACGACAAACTATATATTATTTTGAAAATGCAATATATACATTGATTTTAGTCAAACTTGCTTAACTATATGAACATGTAGATGCAATGAACTACAGAGTCCCGTTTTCAGAATTGGGTGTCTAAGTTATGGTACCTAGGCAGTTCTGTATTTTGGCACTCAAATCACCATTTATGTACCATAATTGGCAGTGCGAATAAACAGATGATAACTTGACAGTGCTCCCTATTAATAAGGTTAGAGCCATATTCTGAACTAAAAGTAGCTTTCAGCCTTAGAATATGATATACACCTCTACCCCGATATAACGTGACCCAATATAACACGAATTTGGATATAATGCGGTAAAGCAGCGCTCCAGGGAGGCAGGGCTGCGCGCTCCGGCAGATCAAAGCAAGTTCGATATAACGCGGTTTCACCTATAACGCGGTAGAATTTTTTGGCTCCCGAGGACAGTATTACATCAGGGTAGAGGTATAGTTATTATTGAATTAACAGTGCACTCGAGTTGCTGTTATGCTGAAATATACATTCTTACCCCATCTCTTTGTTTGTTATTGTAAATCCTGCTGCTCTGATGGCCTATTTTCCTCAGAACTCTCCATCCATTACTCATAATAAACTTGGCTGCCTCAACTTCTGACCCCCCTCTTCCCAAACTGTCAACCTACTTAACCTTTGTTTTCCCCGTGTTACATTCCTCTCTCATCAACTAAGGCTTGGTCTACACTAAACCCCCAAATCGAACTAAGGTACGCAACTTCAGCTACGTGAATAACGTAGCTGAAGTCGACGTACCTTAGTTCGAACTTACCGCGGTCCAGACCCGGCAGGCAGGCTCCCCCGTCGACTCCGCGTACTCCTCGCGGCGAGCAGGATTACCGGAGTCGACGGGGAGCACTTCTGAGTTCGATTTATCGCGTCCAGACAAGACGCGATAAATCGAACCCAGAAGTTCGATTGCCTGCCGCCGAACCAGCGCGGTAAGTATAGACAAGCCCTAAGTATAATTCCTTGTCTAGTTAAACTGTATTTGATATCTGGGCTTCACTAGGGAAGGACAGAAGCTGAGACACGGATGTTTGTTATGCACTTATAGATGGGATGTTTGTTATGCACTCATAGATGGGATGTTTGTTATGCACTCATAGATGCACTCTTTGAAGAGTCATAGTAGCCAATCAGAAGAGAAGGATTGATTGTGCAATTCTCTCTGTTGTGAATAGCTACTATTTTAGTACAATTATTATTAAATTGCTATATAATTAACAAGATTCTTTTGCTTTGGATGGCTGATTGTGATTGGCAGCCAGATTATAGAGGTTTCAAAACAGTACAAAGTTTTAAAACACTGAGACCATACACATTTCCATTTCATTTCCAGTGAGCAAAGGCCCAATCCTGCAACTTTTACTCACATGGGAAATAACTTGGGACTGTTATGCATGTAATGGGATGTCTCATGTGAGTAAAGTCTACTTGTGTGAATGATGGTTACAGGATCAAGCTCTTAGGGAGTGGGAGCTGAGGGTGCTCAACATCTCACAGATCAGGCCCAAAATAAAATGTGGCCTCAAGAGATAATTGAGCTGGAAAATCAATTGCTGAGCACCTTTCTCCTATTTTTTTCTGTTACTGTGAAAAGTAATGTGTCTGCCTTTTTTTGCTATGCAGATCACTGGGAAACATATACTCCACTGTGCTCAATCCATGATGGCATCCACATCAGCCTGAGGACATATGCTACCACGGGAGACCAGTGTTTATTTTCATTATGGAGAAAAATATTAAGCTTTAAAATATTTATTTATAAGAACATTTTGCCCTTACCACCAATATTCTGCATTATAATCGAAACAAAAGCACCATATTTTCCAGGCCATCCAAATGCCTTTTCACCTAGTTTTTCATATATTAGGGAGCCTAGATGCAAAAAGAAAACATGGTGGGCTGTAAAAATGCACATTGTTAAACACATTTAAAGGAGAAACATGTGCATGCAACATGAACATTCAGTTAACCAACAGTGTCCTCATACCTCCTTCTTTTGAGGTCTTCAGTAAAAGGTGAACTGAATAGAGTGATAATATTGCTATACTGAGCAGTAGGATTCTGTAAGGAATAACAGAAATTAGAATCTTGAAGCTGACAATAGAAATAATAAATTGACTTAACAGAACATATATTGAGTTGCTCTCCATCAGTTTAACATGTACATTGTCCCCAAACCAGTTTGAGTACTGGAGTCATTGGCCATAATAACAAGTTTCAGAGTAACAGCCGTGTTAGTCTGTATCCGCAAAAAGAAGAACAGGAGTACTTGTGGCACCTTAGAGACTAACAAATTTATTAGAGCATAAGCTTTCGTGGACTACAGCCGAAGAAGTGGGCTGTAGTCCACGAAAGCTTATGCTCTAATAAATTTGTTAGTCTCTAAGGTGCCACAAGTACTCCTGTTCTTCCTTTTGGCCATAATAAGGCAGAGGTAAGCTTAGGCTGTAATTTATTTATACATCCTCTGGCAACCTGAACATGCATGTTACACCATCTTAGCTTGCCTCTAGAGACTTACTTAGACTCACTGAGGCTCCAATTCTGCATTGTCCCCCAAAGGCAGATTCCTGCACCCACACAGAGCCCCAGTGAAGTTAACTGAACTCCACGTAATCGGACCTTCCAGAATCCAGGGCCTTAGACTCCCACCCATTTACCGACATGTAACTTAACCCTCTCTCCTTACCCAGCACCTCTGAACCATCTGAAAAACCATAACAACTTCAATGGGAGCTGTTGGCTACCCCCTATGTTTGAAAATCAGAGCTTTTGGCTGCCTAAGAACCATGGAGCCTGAGCTTAGGAGCTCATATTTGACACTATAGATATATAGAGAGATCTCATGTAATGATCAGGGATAGCAAAGACCACTGTATGACATTGGAAATCTTGCTTTCTGAAAGCATACAGCACTAGCTTCTAACCCTGGCTGGCAGACTGTGAGATACTGATTCTTGAATTTATATAATTCTGATTACCCACAAGCTTCCTCCACATACTATTTCAATTTTACATGATTTCAATGGCTGGTATTTTGAGAACTACTGATGCAAGAAACTAATGCTTTATGTAACTTTTTCAGGGCAAATATCTACCCAGCAAATATCTCCAACAGCTGGTGACAGGACACTAGATGGGGAGGGCTCTGAGTTACTACAGAGAATTCTTTCCCAGGTGTCGTTCTAGTGGGTCTTGCCCACATGGTCAGGGTCTAATCGATTGCCATATTTGGGGTCTGGAAGGAATTTCCCCCTGGGTCTGATTGGAAGAGATCCTGGCATTTTTCATCTTTTTCTGCAGCATGGTGCATGGGTCACTTGCAGGTTTAAACTAGTGTAAATGGTGGATTCTCATGAAAAGATCATTTGAGAACTTCAGTCACTCAGCCAAGATTATGGTTTTATTATAGAAGTAATAAAACCTCACCTATTACAGGTGAGGTTCTGTAGCCTGCAGTGTGCAGGAGGTCAGACTAGATGATCATGATGGTCCCTTCTGGCCTTAAAGTCTATGAGTCACTATATTCTGGGCAGCATACTGCTCACCACCTTGCCTTCAGCCTGTGAAAAGCTCCTATAAACACTGCATGACTGAGTTGTACATATTTTGGGGGAGATATTCTGGGGTACTCTATGTAGCTACTCTCCTATTAACCAGAAGATTTTGGTGAAAAATCCACACGGGAGTTAATGCTGATCATTGCAGCATTAAGGTACCAATCCATGGCCTTCTACCCATGCAGAAAGGTACGTAAGGAATTGAATGATAGCAAGGCTTCTGAATTAGCTATAGTACAAGAGGAAAGAGGGACTAGGGTCAGTGTAAAGGTGCTGGTCCACCATGCAGATCCTTAGGATCCGTGTGGCGTTGGGACCTGAGTTTCTTGTGGATTTTGTAGAGCTGTGGAATTTCCAGGCCACATCCCCTGTCCCCTCCATGCAGCTGCAAACCATCCCCCTATGTGGGGAGAATGCAGGGAGGGTGCTACAGGGTTAAACTTTCTGAACTTTAGGAACCCTTTCTCCTCTCCTGTGGAAAATCTCACTGAAAGGGAGAATTCGGGCCATCTCTGAACAATACATTAGTGACAGTAAATATAACCTGAATTAGGATTAGTATAGCAGTTTTCATTTGGCAAATGGAATTTTTCAATCCTTTCAATCTATAAGTACAGGATCATGTATAGCAAGTAGATGCCTGACACTGAAGTAAGGATATCCTCCACAAACGTGTCTGCTTTTAAATGAGACTCTCCCCCACAAGAAGGGGGAATGTTCTCATTCCCAAAGTATGAAACTATGATAGGACAGAAAGTGAGCTGCTGGGTGGAGAAAGGGGTTTATGTTTGTTTTTTATTATATGGCACTATTTAAACATTATCCCAGTCTAAGGGTGACAATTTTTATTTCTGCCAAAGCTAACATGACTGGCTCATGATAGTGTTTATGTTAAATTTAAGATTCATTAGCCATAGTTTTGAATGTGCGGAGCCCTAACAGTTAGGATTTAGAAGATGTAGTAGAATTTTTTTAGCCAGGGCTAATATACAAAGGAATAGAGATACTTCATAGCCAGGTTGGTTATTACTGAACACCCTAAGGAAGAAGAGTTTTTGAACTCTAAAGAGTTTTTTAAAAAGCCTTTCAAAGTTTCTTGGCTCTAGAGCACTCCCTTTTAAAACCAGTTTCCATTTCTGTGGGAGTAAATGCTCTCACTAAGACATTTAACTATCTGATTTGCAGGTGCTGTCAGGTAGTTAGCCGTCAAAGTGGTAGCATCTGCACTCATAATTAATTTCAGGCAAAAACTCTGCATCCAAAAATAGGAGATGCCATTCTCTCTTGGGACCTAAGTATACAGTTTCAGAGCCTGCTGCAGAGTTTTTGTTACACAACTTTCAAAAGTCAAGAGGAATCACACAGAGAAAACTCTGCAAGCTGATCTGAAGGTTTACTTTTTTCCAGTAATGTAAAGCAATCGCCCACACTGCATTCTAGGCTTTCTACTAAACAAAGGAGGATTAACATTAAGGCCCACATAAACAACCAGATTATAAAACTAAAGCCACTTACTAAAGTGGGACAACTTTTAAATGTTGTCTCTCAACCTGATAGGGGTAGCCGGGGATGTCTGTTGGTGTCTATCAAAGCATATGCTGTGTACATACCGTATGTCAGCGACATGCCATTTCTGTCTTCAGTGGTACAGACAGACTTTTAGAGAGAGTGGGTGACATTAAATATTGGTAAATCTATAGCCATATTTGCATTAAGCCCCCACTTTCTGTTTCAGGGCTAGAGTTATATGGGCACAAAGTATTCTTCCTCCGTCTCTACAAAGTTATAATTATAAACATATAAATAAATGTATACTTTACTGCTTGTGTGGAATTGCCTGTATTGAAATAGTGGGAATGCTGTTGTTATTTTAGGAGAAAGAAGTACACTGTCCTTCCAATTTGGTTTTTGACTGGACAGTATAAATTCCCAGCAATGAATCTAATACAAAACACAGCTGAAATTAGGGTGGTTTATCATCATTAGACAGATTCTTGCAATACTGTTAAACTGTTTTCATTACTGGAGACCTTAAAAATCTCTTTATCTATAAAATGTTGTTCTTCACTTAAGCATTTTTCTCTAATCACAGAAACACTGATGCTAGCTCGCTAATTATATTCTCTCCACTTTTTGAATACTTACACAAAAAGTATAATTCCTGTGTTGGCCATGGCATATGACAGCCCTAAGATGCCACTCCCCATGATGGCATTGCTCAGGTTAAATGCTGACATTCCAAAGGAAGTAGTTCCTGGATTCTATTGAAAACAGCAACAAACATGGTAGTTAAGTTGTGGCTTAATGAGTGAAGTGTAAAACTGCTTTTTCAAGTTGCTGGCTTTCCCTTCTTCTGCTCTGTTGAGTACTATGGATGTTGTCTTACTACACTGCCTGATCCTACCAACATTTTTTACTACAGAACTAGTACTTACCATTTATTACTTGTATTACCAGAGTGCCTAGGGTCCCTAGCTACCTCAGAGGGCTTACAAGAATAGTACTATTATGAGAACTCCCTTCACTTCAAGTACTGTCACGGTAGTATGTGTTTGCAGCATCAACACAATAGCTTTTTTTGGGGTGTAGAGTTATGTCCATACTAACAACCGATCAAAATAAAACTGCCATCAATGACTACAGTTACCCCGTGTCACTAAAAACCATAAATGTCATCTTTTTTGGTCATAACAGGCCTGAATAAAGAAAAACACCAATATATGAAAATGGAAAAAACTAGCTCTTTGAGCTGTATTCTCATTTACACCAGTGGAGTAACTTCACTGTGCAGTGAATGACTTGGAATTGGTATTAAATATTTATACTATAGTAGGGTTCAGGTTGTTTTATAGACCACAAACCCACATGAAGAAACCCACACGAAGAAACAATCCTGCCCCAAAAGTTTACAATATAAGGTCCTGACCCTGTAAAAACATGGGCCTAGATTCACAAAAGTATTTAGGTGGCTAAACCCCAGATTTAGGCACCTAAGTCTGAGTTTAGCCACCTAAAACCCAGTTTTAGGCTCCACTGTGATTCACAAAGCTCCCAATGAACTCCCTTGGCACCCATGTTGCTCCAGTAAAAGTTCCTGAGTCACCTGTCTTTCTGTCTTTGGGCATTTGCACTGCGGCCTCCCTCTAGCTGTCCAGTGCCTGTCTCCCAGAATGATTCACAAAGCAGGGAAAGATAAGTATTGCCTGGATAAGTCATGTTCAGGGATTGATCTGTGATCAGGCCCCTCAAGTGAGTTCACACAAACAGCTGGGACCTCCCTCTCTAGCTTTTAGACCAGTAATTAGGGTATTCACCTAGGACAGGGATCGGCAACCTTTGGCACGCGGCCCGTCAGGGAAAGCCCCTGGTGTGCCAGGCCGGTTTGTGATCTGGTGTAAATAAGATCACATCTGGCCCCACTGTTTTAAACTGATCACATTAAAGTCTGGCTGTAAACTGAAATGTGACTAAAACTACAACTGCTGGGTGCATGTTTATTTGTTTCGTTTACAGGTTACAAGATTTTTTTCTAACTACCTGAAAGCTTGAACATGGGATTTAAAATTCAAGCTTCTCTACCATTAGCAGTAATAGATATTCTGTGGGCCAAACATTACCCTCAGTAACACCTGTGTAAGTCAATGTAAAGCTAATAGGTGTAAGTGGAACAATGGGCTGGCACAGAGTTATTGAGGGCAGCATTTAATCAAAGGAACCTTTACTATTAGGGCTAGCAGGGAAGAAAGACCCCAGCTTAATTATCATACGCTAGAGTGAGTTTGCTGGTAGTTGGAAAGAAAATGCCTGTTTATATGTAAACAGAGCATATTTTATCTAGCAATCATTGAGACACAATCCATGTAGAACCTTGTGATGCCATGTTTCTAGTCAGAGTAGAGCCATGACGTCATACTTTAAATGATCGAAGCAGCCAAATTGTAACCACTCTACTAAGGCAGGAATAAACAGAATATGCTGGTAAGATTCTTTGGTGAGCTTTGCAGTAACATTGTTTACATTTGCAAAGAGACTCATGTAGATTGTCCCTACTTTCCAATATTCCTGTTTCTACTACGGTACTTAAAAACTAATAATAAACTTACATATTCCTCCTGATAGTCTGCCAATTTCTTTTTGCCCAGAAATCCATTTGGAAGGAACTTCTGATTTTCTGCATCATCGTTAGCAAATTGACTGAACACAAAGAAATAGCAAAATAAGAAAACAATAAATAAAGTTTACTACACACAAGAGACTAAGGGTCCAACTCAATGCTCACTGGAATCGATGGAAAGACTCCAACTGCATCAGTCAGGCCCTGTATTCAAAACTCCTTACTCAGTTTTATTCAGTGTTACCTCTAGCAAAACTCCCACAGATGTCAATGGGAGTTTTACTGAAGGAAGCACTGCGTTAAAACTGAATGAGACACTCAGGATTGGGCCTACGAACTTTGTTTAGTTTAAAAAAAGTCTAAACCATACATGGCAGATTCGTAGCTTTGAATACACCTCCCAAATTCTGTCAACAGTGTTGCCTTTCTTAGCAGCATTTTCCTTCCCAATATCACACATCCTGTTAATTTTATTTACATTCTTGCAGGCTATCCCTTACCCTTTACCTCAGAAGCCCTGTATACCAAGTATCCACCTCTCCATTTCTAATCCCTCCTCAAAACACATTTCTGTGAACCCTATCACTGTTAACTCCGCCATGGAAGAATTGCTATTATTTACTGATATAAAATAAAACCACTTCCCACCAACAAAAAGGCATACTACACCACAATGTGATAATTCTAACTACTGGTCATTCAGTGCTTTATGTACCATATCTGAACTCTTATATATTATTTGTCTTTAGACCTCGATCCTGTACTCAGATCTGCTAGCATGGAACCTCTAGAGCATTCTGGAGGTGCAGGGATCAACACTAGCAGATTTAATTGCAAGACCAGGGCCTTAAAATGGAAGATATTGATATGAACCTAAATGGAACTACAGGATCCAAACACATCTGGGGAATATTTGAGTTGACTTTCCAGGTAAACCTTATCTTTACAGAGGATCAATGTAAAATCCTAGATCTCCCCTATTTGCCCAAGTTTGGATCCAGACCTGAACTTTGGCTCGTGGCTGTGTTTAGGGGCAGTGAAGAAAGATCATATTATTTTAAGAATTAAATTGAATTCTGGAGCCATGTGTATCATCTAAGAGTAATGGCGGATTTTCAAATGTGGGTTCCCAAAGTTATGCTCCTAACTCCATATTTAGGTACTTCATGACGCGGCCTGATTTCAGTGTTGCTCAGAACCCTCCGGTTCCTATTGATTTTTACTGAAGTTTTGCCTCAGTAAAGCAGGACTTAAAATTGTGATGCTTCTTAACAGTCAATATTAACTTTAGCTCAGAGAATCATTGGATTTCTATTTGATTTCTTGGTCTTAACGGAGTCATTCTCCAGAAATTTTTCTATTAATGAGTAAAGTAAAAGAAGAAATAAACTGCTTCTCTGTATAAAACTTTCACATTGAAATTGCATGTTTAAAAGGCCATTGCTTTGTCTTGAAATTAGTTTGAAGACTACATATTTTAAAACTAAGAGACTTCTGATCATGTAAATTGCAAACAAACAATTCTGAGTGAAAACAATGTGCTAAAACTTAGTAATTACATGTATCTAGGTGTCAAAGAACCCTGCAATTGCCTTTATAAATATACAGGTATTATGAGAATTGAGTGTTTATGATATTGGACAGCTTGTGTTCAGAGTCATGAACTAGCGCGTCAGTGCTGGCAAATCTCAGCACAGATTTTACCAATGCATCTCACTATTGACCTGGAATATCTCAGCTATTCTACCCACGACGATAATCATGTCAAAGAGTGCAGTGATTTTGTGATTTGGGGAATAGCCACTAAACAATCAGACTAGTTTTAATTTGTGACCTAATCTGAATTTAATTTCAGGATGCCATAAGTGAAAGCCTGGTGTATCTGTTAGTCTTTGATTACCTCTTTTTAGTCTGAACATAAAGCCCTTTTTGTTTAAGTACATACCTGCTAATAGTAGCCTTTTCTGGATCTATTATATCAGTGTAGCTGTCTTCAATGCTTTCTCCGCTATTGCTCTCCTCATCAAGTTTGATGTTGACATTTTGCAGTTCCATGCGATCCATTTGAGTGGTCAGCGCTTTCTAGCTTCTACAATGCAAACAATACTGTACCTTCTGCTTACAGGTTCTCTCCACCATGTGTTAACTTTCAGAACACTCTGTTCTGCAAACAGATCACAAAATAACTCATTAGAATTTTCCTCAAATTAGATAAATGAGTGTGATTTACTCTGTTTCTGTTTGTTCTTTGTAATAACATTAAGAGAGGCAACTGCTGCAGATTGGGAAAATTCTGGATAAATACAAGCACAATACTCTTTTTTTTAATAAAGCATCTTTCCACTTGGTCTTTCTCAAAATGTAAGAAGACAGACCTACACAATTGATTTCCAACCTCTCTTAGAATAATAATAAAACAACAGGTGTATATATAGTCTATCTATAAATAACTATCACTGTAAACAGATTTAACGTAAAATCTGGCAACAATTTATTTGTTAAATTCTTTCTTTTTGACTGATACCCTGGATAATCATTAAGATGCACCCTTAACCTGAGATTAAATACATCAGGATTGGGTTGTTGATAAGGAAATGCTATATATAAACTTTACTGACCATTGTATGCAGATTATTTTTCTGAAGGAAACACTTGGCGTCTTGAAACATATATTGCTAGATAAGTATGGCTACATGTTAAAAATAATCAAGCTGCTGCTGGCTGCACTATGCACTTCACCCTATCATATCTCAGTTTAATACTTGTCCATCAAAACTTTTAGATAGTTTATATAATTTAAAACTATCTCTCAAAGAGAATTATTGCCTATTTACACAGTTTAATATGCCTTTACTCTCACAAGAGAGAGTCTGGATAAATAATAATAATCATCTGGATAAATAATCATCTTTTTATGTGGCCCAATATAAACCATATACTTTATAATATATATAGTATGATGATTTGTCTTTGGCATTAACATCAGTTTATCTTTACAATCTCAGTTTACAGATACACTTTTACATTTGTTTACTCATTCCCACATTTAATAATAAACCACTAATATTATGCAGTTGTACAGCATTTTTTTCTTCCGAAAGTACTATACCAAAATGACTTAATAATAGTACCCCCATTTCACAGATGGGGAAACAAAGGCATAGAGAGATGAAGTGACTTGCCGCAAGTCATCTAGCTGGTTACTGAACTATGGACCCAGGACTTTTTATCTTTGTGCCTCCCAGTATAACACATTAAAAGAATCCACCATATATTTCCTGAGTTGTGTACCAGAAAATAAAATACTGTATTCTTAATGCTATAAATGCCTAGAAACATTGCAGGATAAAAATTAGAATAAAAAAAACCAGGGCAAGCAAAATTCTATTTTTGCTTTACTCTAGCCCTAAACCTTCAATTACCTATTAAAAATTCTCCAGTTTTTGCATTCATGAATGCTTAGTTCCTCACTTAATTACCAAACCTTCACTAGTCTATATAGCCATTAATATGCCATTCCTAATATCTGCAGTCTCAAACTTATTTTTAGCAGTGCAACATTAAAGTGTGTGTGTAAAATGTAAATGTAAACTTTAAACACCAACACTGGAGGCTAAAACTGACCTTGTGTCAAAAACTACAATAAATTTCCTTACTCTAGTAACATTTATTTTTTATCTAATAATTGAAATGCAAAAGAATATCAAGGTGTTTTTGCCAATTTCCTACCAGAGATAGCTGCTCTGTTTATTCCTTTCTGCTGCCACTCCAGGATTTAGACTGAGACTGATTACTGAATCTGGCATTGGGTCAGAGATAGCTAGGCAGGCTTACATTCCAAGGGTCTGATTTTGCCCAATGAGGACATGAATAACTCCAGCTGAAGTAATGAAAAGAACTGGGTCCTTGCTGAGACAATGGTAAACTCATTCATAGCAGTATCTCTAAAACCAAACTTTTTTGCATTCCAAGAAGCAGATTCATATAGTATCCAAATGCTTATTTTAAATCTATATCTAAGAAAATCAGGCAAATAAATCAGGCAATCGAACACACAGCCCGCTAGTGATGAAGAAAATCTCTGTTGTGAACACTAACAAATGCTCGCTTTAGAAATATTCTTCCAATTGTATCAGCCCTGCTATATTGACATTTTTAGTGTTGAGAAACAAAGAGAACAGTGTAGCAGAAACATTACCATGGATTAATTTACACAGAGATTAGGGTAAGAGAAATTCTGTACTGCACAGTCTGTACTATATTTGGAAAGGAAAAAAGAATATGACAGAAAAATATGTATTAGGGTGTAGGTACTATTTTAAAGGCTGATCCTTCAAACACTTACTTAAGTGAGTCATTTTACTTCTTGTCTCAAAGGACTATACAATTATTCATGTGTGGAACTGTTTTCAGGATCAGGCGCTTGGTACTGAATCATCATTAATTTTAGGTCCCAATCCTGTAAACACTTACTAATGAATGTAGTGCTTATTACCACAAGTAGTTCCCTTGATCTTCATCAGTGTTTAGAGAATTGGGATCTTAATTTGTTGAAATCCTTCTCTCCAGGTCACCGGTCTTGCAAACCCTTGCACACACATGAGCAACATTGGTCATGTGAGCAGGGCCGTCCCTAGTTATTCTGGGGCCCTACGCAGCCCCCCCCGTGGAGGGTGTGCGTGGGGCCCAGGCCTCCATGGGGGGGGGCTGGCTTGGGGGGGCAGGGAGAACCACCACCCCAGCACTCACCAGTGGTGCGGCTGGGGCCGGATTGCTGCACTCCTGCCGCTGGTGAGTGCAGCACCCCGGCCCTGCTGCAGAGCTCAGGGGAGTGGGGGCAGGGCTGGGCAGGGGCTGGAGCAGCACACAGCTGTGCAGAGTACCAGGAAATGTGGTGCCCCAAATTTCCTGGTACCCTACGCAGCTGCGTACTTTGCGTATGGGTAAGGACAGCCCTGTATGTGGGTAGTTCCAGACTCCATGGGAATATGCACATGCCCAAAGCTACTCTCATGCTTAAGGGCTTGCAGGATCAGGGCATAGCTGAAGACTCGCACATTGCTGCACCTCAATTCCATGATGATTTATTTTGAAAAATTGTAATCGGTCAGTCTGTCAGGATAGTGTTCCTTACTCTGAACACTTCTCATACCTAATGAAATCTTAAATTGTAGTTTGCAGTACTGTTGTAGCTGTGTTGGTCCCAGGATAGGAGAGAGACAAGGGGGGTGAGGTAATATCTTTTATTGGAGCAGCTTCTGTTGATGGAAGAGACAAGATTTAGAGCTGTACAGAGCTGAAGAAGAGTTTTGGGTTGCTCAACAACTTGTCTCTTTCCCCAACAGAAGTTGGTCTAATAAAAGATATTACCTCACCCACCTTTCCTTTCTGAAATTGTATACATTTTTATTTAATAAAAAAGACTCCTAATTAATATGTATATATATTTTGTTTGGATTTTGCTATCATGTATTTTGCAGATTACAGACTTTTTACATCCAATCCTTAGGTCCCAGTCCTGCAAATATGCATATGTAACTTTACACATATGAGAAATGTTGTTGAAATCACTGGGACTACTCATGTAAGTAAACTTTGGTACTTGCATAAATATTTGCAGAATCAGGGTCTGTTATTTAGTCACATAATTGGAAGCTCAATTTTTTTCAGAAATTTATAAATATTTCCCAGGCATGTTTTATGCAAGGCAGTGAATGCACTGAAATGTTAGTTAATCTTACCCAAATCTTTGTGGAATCAGTTATTTATTGTGCAAACTTCTGAAATATGATCACCGCAGACAAGTAACTACAGGCAAACCTATTTTTAACTTGTATCTAGGGTGAAAAAAAATCCTGCATGTTCAAAATCTCCGATGTACTTCACCTTCAAAAGAATCTATTCACATAAAATACACTGTTCACATAAAATTCCAATCTTCCAATAGCTGGCCTATATATCAAAGATGTAATACAGATTTCACATGCTCAGCCACCAGCCAGCACTGGGTATTGCTATTGCTACCCTAATTAGTACAAGCTACAATGTTTGGAAACAATGTCTTTTCCCCACAAAGCACTTCTAAAGGCCCAAACATAAAAGAAGGGAAGTACTGCGAATGCTATGCTAAACGGCAATATTATACACCAGCTCCTTTTTCTATTTTAGACCACTACTATTTTTTCCCTTAGGTATACATGTCAGAAAAGTCTACTAGCTTAACTATGTTCCTTAAATTCAGCTATAACATGCCTAGGCTTTTGCTGCTTCTTGTGGAACAAGAAGGCAGACAGAAACAAAAGGATGATTTTTTCTTTTAAGATATTACATTAAAATGAAAATATTGGATGCAAAAAGTATTATCCCTCTAAAGCAATATTTCTCTCAAAACCTAGGGTTATGTTCATCTGCTAGAATAGAACATAATTTTGTAAAAGGTACTCAGAAAATGTGTTCAAATAACTGCTTTTTAATATGTAATGAAACAATTAAGAAAAACATAAACTTGTTTTTCCATTTTATTTCATAGCAATTTTGATTTACTTTCTGCGCCGCATCTAGGATTCTGAATAAGTGGAGGTTTATCAATTAGGTTTATCTGTGACCTTGCCTTATCTGCCTAACAGTTGCATTTTCAAGCATTTTGCAATGGCTGGTATTTTTATGTCCTATCACTGTATATGAATCAGTAGATTTTCCTGACTCTTAGTCTCAATGGCAAGGCTTTTAAAGAATTAATGTTGTTTCTAAAGCAATTTGAAGACTAAAAGTACCATAATTGCTACCTTAAAGTAAACACACAATTAAAATGAACAATTTATTTTCATATTCATTTACTTACTTGGATGTTAGCTAGGTAAACCAAGAGTCTTGATAAAAATTCTCAGTAGTTAACCAGAGGCCCTAAAAGAACACAAGCATATCATTCCTAATTATCTGGTCAACTTTAGAAACCTCCTGCTATTTCATTTCTTTCTTAGATTTTGATTTTCTGTCCAAAAAAAGGGGACTGAATTTCATGCCTGATGTAAAAACAAATACACCTGCTAATGCCAATTACAACTACAGTATAGCAAATCTTAACTGCCAGTTCTTCACACTTCATTTAAATTTACAAATGAATTACATTTGCACAAAGTTATTTCTCAAATTCTTCAGTTTAAAATGTGTTAAGTGGAAGAAGTATAAAATAAAATGAATAGACATTGTAAAGTTACATTTTTAGGTTTACCTCCAAATCAAACACGTAATCTTGCTTGCTTGCTTGCTTGCTTTCTAAGCAAGTAATATCTTAACTTGCACCTGTAATAGAAAGTTGGCTCATATGAGACCTTGTGCAGCTGGACAATCATTTAAAGACAAATGGGAGTGTATCAGATGAACCAATCAGCAACAACGATACCCCAACACCTCCCTTTGTCAAACTTGCGTCAGCTCTTTAAAAAAAAAAAGGTAAATCAATTTACTGGTGCAAACAACGGTCATCAGAGGTATTTGCTCTTTGAGCTTGGCGTTCTAACAAAATGCATATCTACAGAAAGTTTTACCTAGACTTATGTCATAGTCAGGATGATGTAGATTAGTTGCTATCTTAGTTTGCTAATCTCGATGTTCAGGGAAGAGATACAATATTTGTAAGCTAATTTTTCATCAGCATCAAAGTTACAGTAACACAATTTAGTTATGAAAGTGAGTGACAGTATGGTTTACCTGTCGCCAGGGCTTCTGTGTTCTCATTCCCAGTCTACCACTGAATTAGGTCCAGATCCTTAATTGAGTTCTACCTAGGCAGGATTGGGGCCATGGGGTGTGGTCTTTGACATATTGTTTGGCCTGTGTTTGTGGTAGTTTCCCCATCTGGAAAATGGTGACTATTTACTGTAATTATTTACCTCATGGGGCTGTTGCAAGGATTCATTCTAATACATGTAGTGCACTATATATGGGAAGTGTTAAATATTATTTATTTGAAACACGTACTTGGGGAGAAGCTACTTTTCAATATATCAATTACATAGTTTAGGAAATAATAATAATAATTATTATTATTATAATAATAATTCTTAATAAACTATATGGGCATAGTATCAGAGGGTAGCCGTGTTAGTCTGCATCTGTAAAAAGCAACAGAGAGTCCTGTGGCACCTTTAAGACTAACAGATATATTGGAGCATAAGCTTTCGTGGGTGAATGCCCACTTCTTCACCCACGAAAGCTTATGCTCCAATTCATCTGTTAGTCTTAAAGGTGCCACAAGACTCTCTGATGCTATATGGGCATAGTGATTAAAACACTAATTACATATTAGAGAAGATGCAACTTAGGATGTTTTTTTGTTATTTTAATTTTATGCAAAGGATTACACTCAATTAAAATTGGCTTTGTAAATACACATACACTCACTCACACAATTAGTCATTTTTTAATGGGGGAGAGCTAATTCATACAAATAAAAAACATTATTGAAAACCTGTCCAAAAGAGCTTGTGTCATTAAAAAATTTAAATAGGCCACAGTCAACTTAAAAATCACAATTCTACCCCAAAATGTTGTAACTACTATTGTTATAAGTAAACCTTAATATTACTGTAACTGAAAGAGATTAGAGGAAAAAAGTATTTATTTTCAGTTTGTTTACTTTGTAAACTGGATGTAGTCAGTTTCACCATTTCCCCCTATTGTTTGTATGGTGTTTTGTGCAGCAACAGGGGAGAGAAAAACATTTCTTTAAACAAATGAAAATGTGATCACAAACCACAAAAATCTGCAGGGGAATTCAGCGATAAATGTAGTATCAACTCAGGCGCAGCTGTAAAAATTACTTTTAATTATTTTTTGACCTAACTGAAAAAATACATATATCAAGATTAGCTTTCATTTATTTTTTAAATACCAAGAACATGAGTTCTACCATTTAGTAATCTGCCATGACCTTCTATTTACAGCCAAGTTAGGAGGACTCAAAAGAGTGACTTTCTTTTCTTTCTCCCACAATCATAGTGATGCTAGCCTGCCTTTATTAATGGGTGCATTGCCATTGGATGGAGCCCCTAGGACAGCATCTGGTCACTTAACTCCAGGACCAACTCCCGGACCTACTCCTGAAAAGATGAGACAAGGTGGGTGAGGTAATACCCTTTATTGGACCAACTTCTGTTGGTAGGAGAGACAAGCTTTTGAGCTTACACTGAGCTCTTCTTCAGGTTTGTCTCTCTAATATCCTGGAACAAACACAGCTACAACAACATTGCATACAACCCTGATGTCCTGGACCACAGAATTGGGCCACCGCTTTCTAACAATTGTCACCACACAAATGACCAAAATAAAACTTTAAAGAAAAAGCAAATTTTAATTTTGTATAATAATTGGCCCTGTTCATTAGTGCACTATAAGCCTGTCTGAATATTAGTACAGATGTAATAAAAGGATCTCTCTCTCTCACACACCCCAATCCACATTTAAAAAGGATTAGAATACATTCTCTCTAGAGATTGTTTCAGTCCTAGATAAATCCCATTCTATACTTTATGTCAAAAAATATACAAAGAAAGGGCCAAATCCTGTATTCCTTATTGAGGAATTCAATAGTCCATTGATTTCAGTGGGAGTTTTGCCTGAGAAAGAATCACAGGACACAACAGGTCTTCTGATCTTGGTCTATATAGTTATATACATAACGACCCACACAGTGAGAGGGAAATATACTTTTTTAAATGAATCCGTTAATATTTACAATTTTGCTGAACAAAGTCAAGAATACTTGACAAGGTTCACTAGCTTTTCTGTAGCAGAATGACCTCCAAATATTCTGAGGGAAGCAGCAACATTGCATTTCTCACATCGAAAAAGTGAGAGACTTTGGTGGAACTCAGAGTCTACTGTAGAATATTAGTCTTTTCATCTCCACATTTACACCAGTCCCTTTATAACAGGTCTCACAAAACAAATGTTGAAAGAAGAAATATCCAGGAATATTCCAAAGTTCATTGAGGAATGTCTACAACAGATAATATAAAACTTGGGTGATTCACCTTTACTTAAGAAAGCTGGTTCCTCATATTCAGTACTAATTTCTGAATTGTGCTATTATAGTTATATTTCATATATATTAATGTGTTTACCAATAGACCTTTGGCAGTTAGCTTTCCATTTTAAGTGGAGATATAGATGGCCTACAATATTTGTTTATGACATTACAGTATCTCTGCATTGTAATGAGCCATGATGTCACCAATTATGATTATTGTTGCTAGATTGTTCAAGCAGAAGTTAAAAGCAGATAGTGGGGACATACATTAATAAATGCAAAATATTTAAAAGAATATTCAGAAAATAAATTGTGACTGAATGCAAAACACGTTCTTGTTTGAATGCTTCCAGTAACGGACATAAATGTACTCTCTAAGCTTTCACCCCAGGGCTTCTTGTTGTTCCACTACTTCAGTGAAGCCAATTTTTCAGATAACTTGTTACAAAAATATATTCTTTTCCCAACACACTCAAGAACATCCTACATTGTTAGGATGATTATTATTGGCCCTGATCCAGCACTGAGAACTGCACAGATGCAGGGGGTCCACCCAGGGGATTCTCATTGCAAGCTTCTGGCTATTATTTGTATTCTATAAGTGCCCATGATGTGTTAGATGCTTTAAAAAAAAAAAAAGAAAGAAAGAAAGCCGTGCCTGTTCTACAAAAAATACCTTACATAGCTGTAAGGTATGGGAACAATCAACAAGTAGCGTAGCTGGGTAGTAATTGGTCGTAGCCCAGTATTTCTGTAATTATTTTATTTACAAAGGTATGTAAATAAAATAATTACAGAAATACTGGGATATGATGTGTAGGGAACCCCAAATTACCCTATAGCCATGACATGATAGTTACTTGCAGATATTACAGGCCTTTTACATCTGTCTACTTTGAACTGGTGCTCTTGCTCCCCATTCACCAAATCACTTCACACTACATCATGTATTTGTTCCAGAGAGCTCCCTTTTGTTATAACAAGAGAACAAACACCTAATTTTCCCCCTTAACCTCTTTCCCAAACTCATGCAATAGTTATGGCTGAAAGCTAACTTGAAGTAATGATTTCAGCAGCTGAAGGGAAAGGACTATTAGATAAATGAATTTTTTTGTAATGACATTTTGGGCTAAATGGTGGCTTTTAATCAGTGTCCTTGGTAGTGAGTGGTGTACAGGCCCAGTAACTCTGCAGGAGCATTTTGGGGCATTGTGTCTCATTCAAGTGTAACGCTGACGGAGCCTGGTCGTCAGTGGGTGGGATGGAACCTGGGACCTCTGGAGCTTCATGTATGAGCCTCTACCAATGAGCTAAAAGTCAATTTGCTGTTAGCTAAGGCTGTAGAGCAGACTCATTAATTGCTTTCTCTCTCTCTAAATCAGGGGTGGGCAAACTATGGCCTACGGTCCACATCCAGCCCTTCAGATGTTTTAATCCGGCCCTTGAGCTGCCGCCGGGGAGTGGGGTCCAGCGCTTACCCTGCTCTGTGCATACTGAGGCTCTGTGCAGCTCCTGGAAACAGCGGCATGTCCCCGCTCCGGCTCCTACGTGTAGGGGCAGCTAGGGGGCTCTGCACGCTGCCCCCGCCCCAAGCACCACCCCCATAGCTCCCATTGGCCAGGAACCTCATTTCTGGCCCCAACCCAGAGCCCGCACCGCCGCCCACACCCTAACCCCCAATTTTGTGAGCATTAATGGCCTGACATACAATTTCCATATCCAGATGTGGCCCTCAGGCCAAAAAGTTTGCCCACCCCTGCTCTAAATGGTCTCGGTGCCACTAGAGGGGACAGAACACCACACCCAGGAGGTGTGTGGGTTATACAAGCCCAGTGTCTTTGGGAGCAGAAGGGAAATTGCTGCTATGCCTTTCGAAAGGGTGCAGCTTGCATTCCTATCCAGGTGGGGCAAAGTCTGCTGGCTGGTAGAGAAGTGACAAAATCATAGCTGAATATTTTCTCTTCCGTCATAGACTCACCAGACTTTAATGTCATAAGGGACCATCATAATCATCTAGTCTGACCTCCTGCACATTGCAGGCCACAGAACCTCACCCACCCAATTTATAAGGGCTAATTTTGCGGCAGACTATTACACTGAGCAGTGCTTGTGCCTCTCTGAATGCAAGGACTGCAGTTATGCCTGCATGTCATCCTCTATCCCATGTATGTTCAGGCTATCCACAAACTGGCCTTTTCTGTTTGTTTTTTTAATCCTACTGTGAATCAGATAATTTTTTGCAATTTACTAAAACAGATAACTATTAGTCTGACCATTCTTGAAGACACTGATCTACTTTTTCTATTTAGGAGAATAATGACACTTTCAAATAAATCAGATAAGATGAGATGAGATCTAAATCAATCAATGATAAGAATGGTCATGCTGGGGAACACCAGTGGTCCATCTAACCCAGTATCTTGTCTTCCGACAGCAGCCAATGCCGGTTGCTTCAAAGGGAATGAACAGAACAGGGTGATTATTGAGTGATCCATCCCCCTGTCTTCTAGTCCCAGCATCTGGCAGTCAGAGGCTTAGGGACACCCAGAGTATGGGATTGCATCCCTGACCATCTTGGCCAATCGCCATTGATGGACCTATCCTCCATGAACTTATCTAATTCTTTCTTGAACCCAATTATAATGTTGGTCTTCACAGCATCCTCTGGCAACCAGTTCCATAGGCTGACTGTGCCTTGCATGAAGAAGTACTTTCTTTTGTTTTAAACCTGCTGACTATTAATTTTGAGTGCCCCCTATTTCTTGTGTTATATGAATGGGTAAATAATGCTTCCTTATTTGCTTTCTCCACACCATTCATGAATTTATAGACCTCTACCATATCCCCCTCTCCTCCCTCTGTTGTCTCGTTTCTAAACTGAATGGCTCCAGGCTTTTTAATCTCTCCTCATATGGAAGCTGTTTCATACCCCTAATTATTTTCGTTGCCCTTCTCTGTGCCTTTTCCAATTTTAATATATCTTTTTTGAGCCAGGATGACCAGAACTTCAGGCAGCATTCAAGGTGTTGGCGTATCATGGTGTTATATAGTGGCATTATGATATTTACTGTCTTATTATCTATCCCTTTTCTAATGATTCCTAACGTTTTGTTAATTCTTTTTATTACTGCTGCACAGTGAGTGGATGTTTTCAGAGAACTATAAACTAGGCAACAGCTAATGTAGACCCATTCATTTTGTATATATAGTTGGGATCATGTCTTCCAATGTGCATTACTTTGCATTTATCAACATTGAATTTTATCTGCCATTTTGTTGCCCAGTCACCCAGTTTTGTGAGATCCCTTTGTAACTCTTTGCAGTCTGCTTTGGACTTACTATCTTGAGCAATTTTGTATCTCTGCAAATTTTGCCACCTCACTGTTTACCCCTTTTTTCAGATCATTTATGAATAAATTGAACAGAACTGGTTCCAGTACAGACCCTTGGGGGAGACCACTATTTACCTCTCCATTCTGAAAACTGACCATTTATTCCCACCCTTCGTCTCCCGCCATCTTTTAACTAGTTACTGATCCATGAGAGGATCTTATCCCATGAGAGGATCTTATCCCTTACTTTGCTCAAGAGGTGAGGGACCTTGTCAAAGGCTTTCTGAAAGTCCAAGTACACTGTATCTACTGGATCACCCTTGTCCACGTTTGTTGAACCCTTCAAAAAATTAAATAGATTTGTGAGTCATGATTTCCCTTTACAAAAGCTGTTGTCTCTTCCCCAACAAATCATATTCATCTGGGTATCTGATAATTCTGTTATTTACTATAGTTTCAATCAATTTGCCTGGTACTGAAGTTAGGCTTACTGGCCTGTAATTGCCAGGATCACCTTTGGAGCCTTTTTTAAAAATTGGAGTTACATTACCAGATGACTGGAGAATAGCTACAGAGGCTGATTTAAGTGATAGGTTACATACCACAGTCAGTAGTTCAGCAATTTCTTATCTCAGTTCCTTCAGAACTCTTGGATGAATTCAATCTGGTCTTGGTGACATATTACTGTTTAATTTATCAATTTGTTCCAAAACCTCCTCTATCAACAACTTATTGTAGGACAGTTCCTCAGATTTGTCACCTAAAAAGAATGGCTCAGTTGTGGGAATCTCCTCTGAAGTGAAGACGGATGCAAAGAATTCATTAGCTTCTCTGCAACAGTCTTGTCTTCCCTGAGTTCTCTTTTAGTACCTCAATCATCCAGTGGCCTCACTGACGGTTTCCTTTCTCTAATGTACTTAGATCTTTTTTTTTTTTGCTGTTAGTTTTTGTGTCTTTTCCTAGTTACTCTTCAAATTCTTTTTTGGCCTGCCTAATTATACTTTTACACTTGATTTGCCAGTTTGTTCCTTTCTATTTTCCTCAGTAGAATTTGACTTCCAATTTTTAAAGGATGCCTTTTTGCCTCTAACCACCTCTTTTTATAGTAGCATTTTTTTGGGTTCTCTTACTATTTTTTTTAATTTGGGGGTATATGTTTAATTTGAGCCTCCATTATGGTTTTAAAAAAAGTTTCCATGAGGCTTGCAGGCATTTCATTCTCGTGACTGTCCCTTTTAATTTCCATTTAACTAGCTTCTTCATTTTCGTCTAGTTCCCCTTTTTGAAGTTAAATGCTACAGTGGAGGGCTTCTCCCCCCCAGAAGGATGATATATTTAATGACATATGGTCACTACTACTAAGCGATTCAGCTATATTCACTTCTTGGACCAGAGCCTGTGCTCCACTTAGGACTTAACTAGGAATTGCCTCTCCCCTTGTGAGTTCCAGGAGTAGCTGCTTCAGGATGCAATCATTAATGGTGTCTAGAAATTTTATCTCTGCATCGTGTCCTGAGATGACATGTACCCAGTCAATATAGGGATAGCAGACTGGGTACATAGACAATGATAGTGCTTCAGCTCTGTATCAGAAGGACTTAGAAGCTTACAATCTAAAATAAAGACAAGGGGAAAAAAAGAATGGCCTGGGAGACTTATGGATTGTGGCAATTTACAAGGTTTCCTTGTTTACTTAAATTAATAATTAGAGAGATGAAAGTGAAAGTGGGGCTTGATTCTCATTTACAGTACAACTCCTTTCACTGTTTTGGCAGTTCAGAGGGGCCTTAGTGCAAGAGATTCAGGCTCTTCATCTTTATACTCTGGGAAGGATAATCCAGTGGTTAGGGCACTAACAAAGGATTTGGGAGATCTAGGTTCAATTCCCTGCTTATCTACAGACTTCCAGTGTGATCTTGGACAAGTCACTTAGCCTCTCTGTGCTTCAGTTCCCCATCTGTAAAATGGGGATAATCCTTCCTCACAGGGATGTTGTGAGGATAAATACATTAAAAATTGTGAGGTGCTCAGGTACTATGGTGATGGGGGCCATATAAATACTGAAGATAGATTGGTTATTAATTAACAGAATTAATGATAAAATTTAAAGTCTTGTAAAAATACAGTGGGGAAAAAAACTACCCCATAAAATGTAGTCTAATATGAAAATATTCTATTATGCTTTTTGTTTAAACTTTTAAAATTTCAGCTCTGGAAAGAGTATTTTTTCCTGTTAGTTCCATGTATTTGTATTATCCAACATCCCTTAACCCCCATGGTTAGTTGATTTATGTAATGCTTCATCAGCTTTTACAGCAATAACAGAGAACCATATGGCTTATAACAAAATATTATTCATATTATTGTAATTGCTCATTATTATTATTGTCATAGGAGACTATGCCTGGATGTGCATTTTTTTCCCTTTAAAAAGAGTATTCTGGCTCAGCTCTTTAGATTCTAAATCATATTTAGTATACTAACGTGTTTTTTAGATTCCTTTTCTTAACCTGTGAAAACATGTTTTTGCTCTGATCAAACTGAACGTACTGTGAGGTTTGCCATTCCTGATCAAACTATTGATCCACCAACTTCAGTCACCTACCTCGACATTGGCCATTGTCTGATGTTTTAGAAGAAAGCAATCTTGCTCTTAAGATCTAGGAGTTCCCCTAATTCTGGGAGGCTCGACATGGGGGCAAGTTCCTTCCTGACTCCTAGACCTAAAACATCAAATTTTATTCTACTGTGTTTCTCCGTTCCTTCTATACTATAGGGCCTTAAAACTCTTTGAGGCAGGGACTCTCATGTTCTGTATGTTTGTACAGTAACTATCACAATGGTGCCCCAGCCAGGTTGTCCTGTAGGAGATACTGCAATATAAATATTAAATAAATAAATAACAACAATAATAAAAATCCTATTTTAATACATTACAAATACACTGCAGTTACCCAGAACCTTTGATCAAAAGGTCTCAAAACACTTCATTAAACCTGTACTTTATTTCTGTTTCCCACTAAACCAGTGGTTCTCAACCTATTTACCATTGTGGCCCACAATGTGTTTATGTGGGCCGCATCCAATACTATCTCTAGCGCCCTGAGGATGTCACATGGGCTGCAGCTCTGTGCTGATTGAGCCGCAAGCGCTAAACCAACAACCTGAATGTAGAACTTCTGCTGTTTTTTCTTAACGCAAGAAATTTCATAGAAATAAGCACACTGTGGAAACTCAGTCTCAAATGATCAGTTCTTAAAACCGTTGCATCCCATTTTATCTCAAAGAACTTTAGTAAAAGGATGCTAAACCATCTATAAAATTATGCAGTATTTGGTAAAGGATAGGATTTTACTATATGCATGCCCACAGATTACTCTGCTACAAAATGACTACAAAAAGTTTGTCTGGCTTTGTAGTAAAATGATTAACTATTGACGTTGTCACAGACACAAAAGGTTTCCTAGATCATAGATTCCAAGGCCAGGAGGGACCATTGTGAGTCCGACCTCCTGTACAACACAGGCCATAGAACTTCCCCAAAATAATCCCTAGAGAATATATTTTAGAAAAAACATCTAATCTTGATTTAAAAATTGACAGTGATAGAGAATCGACCTTCTAAATTGTTGTAGTGGTTAATTACTCTCAATTTATGCCTTATTTCCAGCCCAAATTTGTCTAGCTTCAACTTCAACTTGCAGAAGTGACTTATTGCACATGTGATTAATATACTAAGTCAAATGGTTTAAATTTTTAAAACTTTACTATATTTGCATTGTATATTGGATTCTCTGCCCCATCTGAGCTCTGCTTGGATACAGTGGAGTGTCAGCCAGAAGCAGCTCTAGTTTACACCACTTACATAAATTTCTCTCAATGACCTTACCCCAGGAGGATAGAAGTATCCAGCACAGCAGCTGGCTCTACTATCTTCTCCCGCTTTGCACTAGTGGGGAACTTCCCAGCACTGGGGGAATTCTCTGCTGACTATTTATGACCAGTTTGAGTCCACTTTCCACCAGCTGAGCACTACAGCATAACATGGATTTAGTGACTGGAGGATCTAGCTCATTACATCTGGATTAGATAAATAGATCAAACCAATTTTCAAATCCCTTTGTGTCTGAGCTAGAGAAAATGCGAATGTAAGTGTTTAAACTGATCTATGTATTGCTAAAGTGCACTTAATTCATAACGTATTTTATCTTATACATGATTATATTCAAAATTATGTAGCAGTAATTCCTAATGAAACATGATCCAGCCAAACTGTTCTCTTTAATCAAAGTTGTCTCAACCTGTTTTAACGTTAAAATCACTTGTCTCATAAAAGTTTTAAAGTTTCAGGAAATTATATTAAGAATAATTATCAGTATAACAGCATTATATAAAACAATGACATCAATTCACTCAATAAAATTTTTCAACTTAACTGCAATATTTTGGCACAGTGACTGAGATGATTGCTTTTCTAATTAATTAAAGACAGGTTCATTTAAGCAATTACATTCTTTGTCCACAACAAGCAAATTTTTAATTAGAGAGCCCCTACTGCTATCAAAAGGCCTTCATTATTTGTTTTTCATTCTCTCGCTAATCCTAAAACAACAAAGTCCCTGCTCACCAGAACTCTTGAGAGAGAGTTGATTTTGGAATTTTGTTAATGCTGTGACTTCCTGGAGATGTGCAAATCTTTTCTTATCCAAAAAGTAACATCATTAGCCATTAGGGAATAATCTTAACTAGACCTGTAATGTTTTAGCTTTTCCATCTATATTATTTTTCTCTTCAATGGCCTCTCTAGTCTCTTGCAATCTAGGAATAACTTTGGTAGTGCACACGGACTGGTGGGCCTTTTAAAAAATGTAACAAGCTGTCATAGGCAGTGATGAGGGAGCACATATTTATTCTGATGTTGGGGCTATCACCTTGAAAGATATTTTCTTTTGCTTTATCAAATGTTCCTGTTCAGTTCTTGTTCTTTGTCATAGTTTTAAAAATTACAGTTTTATTTGCATGTCAAGCCATAGTTCTTTTAGTAACAAAATCCAGGGGTGGTTATTATAATAATAATAATAATAATGGAGATATCCCATCTCTTGCCACTGACACTTGTGACAGTGTCTTTAGCTGGTGGCTTTCATCCACTGGGTGTTGGGAAGGCAATTTACATGGGGATTTTGGTGCGGCATGGATGCTCAGTCTAGAAAGTGGAATTTCCAGTCAGACCACATATTTTCTCTTCCATTGATCCCACTAACAATGCTAAAGGCAAGGCAAGGCAAAGTGATCCTTTATCGCAAAATGCTCCAGAGGAGCCTAAAGAATTTAGGATTGCTCATCTATCAGGCTTTTTTCAAGGTGAGAGATGTTGTCAGTCAAGGTCTAATCATACCTCACAATTTGACTGCCAGATGCTGGGACTGGACAACTTGATAATTTCCGTTCTGTTCATTCCCTTTGAAGCATCTGGCATTGGCCTCTCTTGAAAGATAGGATATTGGGATAGATGGACCATTGGTCTGACCCATTATGGCTGTTCTTATGTTCCTATGTTCTTAACATAGACCGGCCACTTAAAAACTAGGACAAATAAAGACACAGTTCACTGAGATGTGGCGCACTCTACTGCAAATCACGAAGTGTACTGTATGCTAATGATGTTTCAGTCTGAAAGGCCTTTCTGGACAAAAAGGTTAGAAAAATATTCACAAACACAGAAAAGAAATACAGAACCTAATGGTCTGAATTTTTAATCTGTCTGAAATTGATTATTAAAAAAAAATACATTTCATACTGGTAGAAACAGCACCTACTGAGAAAACCTGTTAGTATCTTTTTGTCAGTATTAATAAAATACAAGTTCATGACTTTTAATATGCAGTTAGTGTATATTTTTATCAAATCCCATTAGTAATCATAGTTCCTGAGTCAACTGGCTATGTCGACATTCTAGAGAACACTGCAAGTATATCATACCAAACATTAGGGCCTCAATCCTGCAAACACTCTTGCATCTGAGTGACTTCACACAGGCAAGTAGTAGTTCTACTGAGTGCTTAACTGTATACCTCAGTATTTTTGTTTAATAACTGTCATTTCATCTGACTGTGCAAAATGTCCTCATTAATTTAAAATGCCTATTTTCTTACTGCCAGCTCTAATTTATTCAATATAATAAAAATGTTATTACTTCTTCAATTTGACTGTATTAAAATACAGTTTAAATGTAAAATAGGAATCAACAATTTCAGCAGTAAATGAACTCTCACTTTTTTGCACCACATGCTTTTACGTTATGTTTTCATTATAATATTGTGTAATTTTGTAAAAATGTTGATTAGCAATTTCGCAAATCTGAAAAACACAATTCACAGGTTACGACCATGACCCTTGAAAAAATGTGAGAGAACAACCTCATTACGAGAGATACCCTGCAATAGATATTTGTTTAACTTGAACTCTGCAAGTGCAGTTGCCCAGTGCAACTGTACATATTTGCTCCTGAATCCTTTCTGAAAGGCACTATTTAAACATGTTGATGCACTGCATTGAGATTTTTTTTGTATCCATTCCAGCAGGATTGAGAAAACAAGAAGACTCAGAAGATAAATCTGTTTTTTATATCAAGAAGCACTACATGGTAAGTGAACTACCTTTTACATTATATGTTCCCATTTAAATAAAACATGGCAGGCATGCAAGCTCTTGTGGAGGTGCATGGTATGGTTGTATTGCTCAGTCAGATTTCTATTTTCAATTGTATTAATGTATTTGGACTCTAGTTGTCAATCTTTGGTTTAATGGCAATGAGTTTGTTACTGTAGATTCATTGATGTGTTAGGAGGGAGAAATTGGTGTGTAAGGAGAATTTTGTGGTCCTCTCAATCCAACCCATGCCCAGAACCCAGGATGTAGTTCTTGTGTCTGATCCCCTGTGGCTTGGGTTTAGGTGAGACTGCAAACAGGTGTCTACAATGACATGGAATTTTATGATGTAGGCACTTGGACTAGCCATCAAATCATTTCACTTAAGCTACTGAACAGCCACCAGGTGGTAATAGTGACTTTCAGTCATTACTGTTCTGGGCTAGGTTCAATGCAGTGACCTAGAGGTGAAAGTTTCTGTCTCCTGAACCAGTCACACTTTACATGTCCCTTCTCAGCTCTGTTTTAGCCATTCTCCAGCCAATGTCAGCCAATTAGCTGGAGAAGTTAATCCTAAGCAACCTAAAGCACTCCTCATCTCTTTAGGATAAATTTATGCCTTCTGCAGCAATTCCAGCTCTGAAAGCCGGAAACAATGAAAGTCAATGTTAATGCTAATAGAACATAGCACCCATGATGTGCTTTCACAGGAGCTGTAGCATTAGTCTTCCTTTTCTTAATTCTCTTTGTTTGCTAGATAAAGACCTAACTACAAGCTAATATCCAGATCCTACAAGCCCTTAGTCATGCAAGTAGCATTTATGCATATGAGTAGCTCCACTGACTTCAGTGAGGCTGCATAAGGAAAGAGGGCGTGGCTCTAGTTCAATGCAACTAAATGCATCAACAAAAACCACTCTGCACACCTGAAATGGTGTTTTCAAATATAAACTAAAAACAGAAAATGATCCAGCACTAGAGAGAAAAGGCATTTCTGTGTCACTCTACTGAAAACCATTATCTTCTTTGCTTTGTATCTTGGTGCCTGCATCAATGTACTTAGGCAGTAAACTGCAAAGTAAAACCATGAGCCCAATCCTGAATTTCTTATTCAGGCTACACTGCTATTTTGATTGAAGATCACCTGATTGGGCCCTAATATTTACTCTTTCTCTCTTAAATCACAAGAAATTTATGGTCCTGCAGTGGGTAGCAGTTTTGCTCCTTGCTATTGTTACATTAGTCAGATCATCACACATGAATTTGTTTTAAAAGCGGTATGAAATATTACCTTAGACTAGGGAAGCTATATAGTGGGCTTGTGAAATAAAGGTTTCAGAGTAGCAGCCGTGTTAGTCTGTATCCGCAAAAAGAACAGGAGTACTTGTGGCACCTTAGAGACTAACAAATTTATTAGAGCATAAGCTTTCGTGGGCTACATTCATTTCCTGACTGTGAAAAATCACAATGTAGACATTCAGGGTTGGACTGGAGCCTGAGCTCTGGGACCCGGCAAGGGTGGAGGTCCCAGAGCTCGGGCTAGAGCCTAAATGTCTACGCAGCGACTTTTAGTCCCATGAGCTAGAGTCACCTGACCTGGGCCAGTTCTGGCTGTGCTGTGGGTCTTTTATCCCTGTATAGATATACCCTTACTTTCAGTGGAATTTTCTATCTCTTGTTAGCTTATCACATGACTCCTCTCCTTCTCTGCAATTCACTTTACATTCATTTCTGAAATATGCAACTTTTCTTTTTGTCCTTTAAAAAATTATAAGAAGAAAAAGCAGAAAGCATGTACCTCTGTAAGACTGAACATGTTCTGTAACTTAGCACCAGTTCAAGGTTCAGGACTTGCTATTTATTACCGCTGGTAGAAAAAAAATTCTTTCCTTTTTTCCCCATCAATATTTTGAAAACCTTGGATCATCTCTACTGTTTGTTACAAGAGTAACGAGAAACAAAACTATTAGTGATAGTTTTAAGAAAGAGCATCATCGTAGGAACCATCAAGACTAAAAGGAAATTTTGGACACTACTGATTACAAAGCTTTTCAATGGAATATGAAATATACCTTTCCAATCCTTATATATAAAATATGTATAACGATACTTACTTCCTATTTTACAGGGGGGTTGTGAGTATTAGCTAATGCCTGTACAGGATTTTGATAATGAAAAGTGCTATATAAGAGCTTTCGTTATCATTAGACAATTTATTTTAAAATATCCATGCCGATTACTCTCTTGCTTTCCAAACTTCACCCCCTTTCTCTCTGACGTGATTTTAGCATCTGATACCTCATAAGCAGCTAAAGTTAGAGTCTAATGTTTTACTCTACTTGAAAGCTGGTCTTCCAGACATTAAGGATCAAATGATGCCCCTTCCACACTGAACAGTAACTTACTCAAGGGGTTAGCCATTCAATAGCAAATTTACTCCAAGTGATTCCATTGGTTTCAATATGAGTAGGGTTATTATAAGTTGGTCCTAAAAGAATAAATCACTGGTTTCTGGATATAGTTGTTCTCAATAGTAACTAAAATCATGTCAAAACTAAGGTGGAAAAAAATCCAAAATAATAAATAGAATGATATAATTTTTAATGTTTGATATCTCACAACCTGTCAGGGTAAAAACACTTTCATAAACAAATGCTCCTAGGAATGATACATTTTCCCAAGAATTGGAGCACAGATCAGAAAGAAAAATATTTGATTCCATAGAGAAAGGTATAGTTCCATAAGGCATGGAAGTTGCTTGTGTAACCAGAAAAATGGAGTAAATGCTACAGGCTATAGCCTTATGTCTTGAACATCTGCACATGGAACACAAACCAGTCAGCAAATCATTGTGGCCCAGCAAGATTGAAAGAGAATCTTCTTCTTCCAGCTAATGGAAGGTAGCAGGTGTGGCTGTGGAATGGCTTTCAAGATCTACAGTCTACAGCTCTATTGATGTAATAGAGGAGCAGGTATTTCTAGAACCAATTTATGAAGTATCTATAAAAAAATAGAGAAAAGTAACTGCAACTCTTCCAAAGTAACAACTATATTTATGAAATGCCAAGTCTTTCACAAAATGAAGAGCAAGTAAATTTGTAGTTAAGACACAGTCTTAAACTCAGTCCATTGTTCCTCAAAAATGTAATATATGCCCATGACATCAGACATTGCAAAACACAGGTACTGATAGGCAAATTATGGGTTGACTTTCAGCTATAAAGATGACCTGCAATGCATATTTTTAAAAAGTAGTTAACTGTAAAGCTACATGTGCTGAACGCTCCAAATAACAAAGATCGGTGAGATAAGTGAATTTAAAATTACAATTTTTTATGTTTTAGGTGCCATGAAGTTTGGCTGACACATGGAATTAGCCTAGAGAGGATCAGGTAAATGGTTACTTTTCCCAGTATACAGCATCACTTTGCAAAGTTTGATTATTTTAATTGGTGCATAGAAACATATATTCTTTAAAATTGCAAAATCACCCCATCAGCTAAAAAGAACAGTACTTACTTCACTTCCCTCCCTGCCCATGTATAGGTGAGCTCTTTGATCCGGTAATTGGGGGTCAGTGGCATGGGGGTTTGGATGTGGGGGCTTAGGATGGTGCAGGGGGTGGGGCTTATCAGAGTGGGGGTTTGAGTGCAGAGAGCTCAGTGAGGGGTGCTCTGGGTGCAGGAGTGGGGGTCCGGAGGCCTGAGTGCAGGGGGCTCCAGATGCAGGGATTCAGGTTCAATAGGGTGGGGTTTGGGTATGGAAGGCTAGGGGGATTCTGGGTGTATGGGGTGAGGCTTGGCGGGGGTGTCTGGATATGGGAGATCCAGATGTACGGGGGTTGGGCAGATGGGGGAGCAGCTCCCCGTACAATGACCCCTCCCTCTGCAGCTGAGGAGCAATGGGGGCAGGAAGCAGGGGAGGATGCTGAGCTTCCTGCAACTGGGGGAGGTTTCGGGGGTGGGTCTGACACAGCCCCAGACAATCCTTGCAGGGGAAGAGGAAGTCCTGTCCTCTCCTGCCTTCAGCCCAGCCGGGACTAGCAGCTGATCCTGGCTCAGGGTAGGAGCCACTGGCTGGAGTGTCTCCAGCCCTGCATTGATTTACCTCTCCGTTGGCTGCTCCAGGTGCCTGAAATGATGTACCTGTGCAGCTAGGGAGTGGTGTGTGACTGCTCTTGCAGCTTCCCTTTGCTTCCCTATCAAAAAGTCATTTTTCTGCAGGGAAGCAAAGAAATCTGCGGGGAACACAAATTCTGTGCACGCGCGGTGGGCGCACAATTCTCCCAGGAGTAACATTTTATTTAATACAGTGTTCTCTCTGTCATCTTTCTGCAGCCCAATAATATTTAACCTTGTAGCATGGGACATCCATTACATCAAATGGCGTTCCAGAGACTGATCAAATAATGGAGGAGTGATGTCCTGATATTATAACATCTTAAAACAAACCTTGCAATGCCAGGATATCAAAACAATTTTTCTGGAGGTTCCCAACAATTCTATTTTTCACAACAGGCCTTGATTTATACCTTAAGCAAACCTAACTTCTATATGTGGCATATGGCATAAGACAGGGCCGAATCTGACGCCTTATTTCCTCTCTCTTTCTGGCTGTGGCACTGAATAGACAGAAAAATAGCTTTTACCCCTTCCTTTGCCAGTTGATGATGTGCAGACAGGTTGGAGGTTTTCATTTATATCTCCCTCCCCTTTTCTCCTAGCTGCTAGGAAGGATGTGTTTGCTCAACCTCACGTGTTCAGGCAGGAGAAACACTCTGGTCCTGAGAACTCCATTTACTCTAACTGATTGATTGGAACTATTCCTGCTCCTAACTTATGGACTCCACAAGTGCCACACATTAGCTCATATGCAAGTCCCAATATTACACATACAAGAATAAGGTGTAATTAGGTCTTACAAAAAGAGCTGGTGGAAAATAGCAGGTGAGAGGTTTTCCATGTAAAATGTTGATTTTTAATCAAAAAAACCCCAAACGTGAAAGATGAAGATTTTAAGTTGAAAATCAATTGTTGGGGCTTTTAAGTGGGTTTGTTGTTGTTGTTGTTGCAGTTTCTGGCTCAAAATTTCTGATTGTCCAGTGGGGAATTTTTTTTGAGGAAAAGACATTTCCCGCAATAATTTTCAGTTAGTTGAAAACCTGATTTTCTGTCAAAAACAAAAACAAAAAGTTGATGGAAAAATTTCAATCAGCTCTACTTACAAACTAATGTGTGAACACTGATAGAGACATACCAAACACAATGTGAGATCTCACCAAGTGCAAAGGATAGGCCCTCTCAGAAAGTTATTTAACTTTTTCCAGAGCTAAAGATTAGAAAAATAAATAGATTTATAAAAGATTTACTTATCAATGCCCTGCTGTATTATATGTTATCCTGGAATACAGATCAAATAATTGTTCTAAAACAATGGACTGTCATGTCTGTAAGTTAAATTCTGGTGCCATTTAGTTAACGGAGTCATTATGTAGTTAAAGGCCTGATTCTCATTTACACAAATGTCCCTTTAGCGTCTCTGGCAGTACAAAGAGGCTGTAAATTGAGTACAATGTAATTTACACAGATTTGAGGGGCTTCTTATGCTGTGTAAAGGGGCCTTAGTGTAAATGAAAACTGAGCCTCAAATAATAAAAGTTTTCCTAAATACAAAACATTATAATCAACATCTTGTGTTAATAGCCTACACATTTCAATAAAGTAAACAACAACCCAAAAAGCCGTTTTGGAGTGAGAGGATTTAAAAAGTAGGATTGGCACAATAAACTTTGAATCTTTTTTAACAAACAAAATATCTCTCACTAATATTTCTTCACTTTATGTGTACACATACATCCATATTATACATATAAAACACATGCATTCAAAAAAAGTAAGGAAGCTGTTGGTTTGGTTTTGAAAAGCCTTCTTTTTTCTCCTTTAGGTTAGACCTTTTAGGCCAAGTTTCATCATGAAAACAAGTATTTATGAGAAAAATGCTGACATTGCCTTACTAATAGCAGCACTAACAGAGATTGTTACAATGTCTATTTACTCTGGTACAGTATTAAATAAGATATGTGAACTCACCATAGCAACCCCTGCATCACATAGCAGATATGCTGCTTCTAAGATACAGTGGAACCTTTCTGAAGAAATACATTCAGACAAACATCTATCAATTTCAAATTGTGTTTTTAAAATATATTGTTAACAGTACAACACAACACAACTTGTTGCTATTTAATTTATCTGTTTATTCTTGCACCTTTGCCTTTGATTGACGGTGCTTCAGCTTTATTGTCAGGAAAAAAGTAAATTTGGATATCTACCCAATATCCTCTGAGGTAAAAACTGCTGCAAATAAATTATTTAGCATCTCAGAAATGTCATATCCTTAAGGGCTCCCTTTGCTCCCTGACAGTCCAGAAGACCCACTATTTTACTTGCAATCTTCCGCCTTCTCGATACCCCGAGATTCTGCGAAGACGTATATCTGTGAGAAGTCCCATTGACTTCCATGAGGGAAAATGACTTCAGTGGAATTACACTTAGGAGTAAAGTTAAGCACATGTTATGTTTTTACAGAACTGGGGTTATGAGAATGTATGGTTTACTTTTAAGTCTTTGACTATGTCTATACTACAGACCTTAGAGTGGCATAGCTGTATTGCTACAGCTGTGCCGCTGTAAGGTCTCCCATGTAGTCACTCTTTGCTGGTAGGAGAGAACTCTCCTGCCAGCATAATTAAACCGCCCCCACAAGCAGCGTTAGCTGTATCGGCAGGAGAGCCTCTCCTGCTGACATAGTACTGTCCACACCAGCACTTTTGTCGGTGAAATTTACGTCAATCAGGGTTGTGTTTTTTCACACCCCTGACCAACAAAAGTTTTGCCAACAAAAGTACCAGTGCAGACAAAGCCTTTGACTACTTGCTGTTCATTTTCCCTACTAATTTTCATCATGCATTTTACCTGCCATACTGTATGCTCCTTTTAATTGTCTTGATTGGGCTGGCTTTCCATTTCTGCATAAATGAAAAATCTCTTGTACCTTGTTGCCCTTTAACCAGGCAGTTGTTTTCTTTCTTTTTGTTTAGGAGTATGCATACTTTCTCTCAATCTGCTAGGCTTAAGTAGCTTCCCAGGTGAATCTAATTTCCTCACTTTCATCTATGAGGTCCAAACCTTATCGTACCAGAGGCATAATCTTGTATCTCAAAAAATCCCAAATCCTTGGAATAGACATGAAATCATTCATGCTGCTGCTTTCCAGTTATGCCTAATGATTATTCTTGATCATGTTCCTGGTTTGGCAAAACTGATACCCAAGCCTCATCCAACCAAACTACATCCTTGCTGCCAAGCCATCAATATACCTTCAGCCCAAATAGCTCCACGGAGGAATTTTCTGTAGGACTGAGAAGGAAGCCCTCAGTTTGTTTTGGTCCAACCATGGCGGTGGGGTCCAAACATGACAGTCCAATCATAGTCTGATCTTTCCTGGTAAATGGGTAGCCCTACATGCTCTCATTTTGCTAGATAAGGCTGCCAAAGGAAATGCTGACGCTGCATATTGGTACATACCTTCCACTTTGAACCTTCCTGCACTGATTACCTGAGCAATTATTTGAATTGCTATTGGCAACTGCATTTTTTTAATCTCTGCTGTATTTAAAGAAGGGTGAAAGATTATACTGGTCAGTCTTCTTCAAAATACTAGTTCTACCTTTAGCTGTGTACAGGATATGTTGCTCATTGGGGTTCACTGGAGCAGGGCTGCCAGTTTACTTTCTATAGAGATATAGAGCAATAAGGGTGATGTCGTGGTGGGCATCTGCTATAGATCACCAGACCAGGATGATGAGGTAGACAAGGCTTTCTTTGGACAACTAACAGAAGTTTCCAGATCACAGGCCCTGGTTCTCATGGGGGACTTCAATCACTCTGACATCTGCTGGGAGAGCAATACAGAGGTGTACAGACAATCCATGAAGTTTTTGGAGAGTGTTGGGGACAACTTCCTGGAGCAAGTGCTGGAGGAACCGACTAGGGGCCATGCTCCTCTTGACCTGCTGCTCACAAACAGAAAAGAATTGGCAGGGGAAGCAGAAGTGGGTGGGAACCTGGGGAGCAGAGACCATGAGATGGTCGAGTTCAGGATCCTGACAAAATGAAGAAAGGAGAGCAGCAGAATACGGACCCTGGACTTCAGAAAAGCAGACTTTGACTCCCTCAAGAAACTGATGGGCAGGATCCCCTGGAAGGCTAATATGAGCGGGAAAGGAGTCCAGAAGAGCTGGCTGTATTTTAAAGAAGCCTTATTGAGGGTGCAACTAGCAAGGGATGTGAAGGGTAACAAGGGCTTCTACAGGTATGTTAGCAACAAGAAGAAAGTCAGGGAAAGTCTGGGACCCTTACTGAATGGGGGAGGCAACCTAGTTACAGATGATGTGGAAAAAGCTGAAGTACTCAATGCTTTTTTTATGTTGGTCTTCACAGACAAGGTCAGCTCCCAGACTGCTGCACGGAACAGCACAGTATGGGGAGGAGGTCAGCAGCCCTCAGCGGTGAAAGAACATGTTAAGGACTATTTAGAAAAGCTGGACATGCACAATTCCATGGGTCTGGATCTAATGCACCCGAGGGTGCTGAGGGAGTTGGCTGATGTGATTGCAGGGTCATTGGCCATTATCTTTGAAAACTCATGGTGACTGGGGGAGGTCCCAAATGATTGGAAAAAGGCAAATATAGTGCCCATCTTTCAAAAAGGGAAGAAGGAGAATCCAGGAAACTACTGACCGGTCAGCCTCACCTCAGTCCCTGGAAAAATCATAGAGCATGTCCCCAGCAATCAATTTTGAAGCACTTGGAGGACAGGAAGGTGATCAGGAATAGTCAACATGGATTCACCAAGAGCAAGTCATGCTTTACCAATCTGATTGCCTTCTATGATGAGATAACTGGCTCTGTGGATATGGGGAAAGTGGTGGATGTGATATATCTTGACTTTAGTAAAGCTTTTCATACGGTCTTCCACTGTATTCTTGCCAGCAAGTTAAAAAAGTATTGGATGAATTGGATTGGATGAATAGACTATAAGGTGGATAGAAAGCTGGCTAGATCGTTGGGCTCAACGGGTAGTGATCAATGGCTCGATGTCTCGTTGGCAGCCGGTATCAAGTGGAGTGCCCCAGGGATCGGTCCTGGGGCCGGTTTTGTTCAACATCTTCATTAATGATCTGGATGATAGGATGGATTGCACCCTCAGCAAGTTTACAGATGACACTAAGCTGGGGGAAGAGGTAGATACGCTGGAGGGTAGAGATAGGATCCAGAGAGACCTAGACAAATTGGAGGATTGGGCCAAAAGAAATCTGATGAGGTTCAATAATGACAAGTGCAGAGTCCTGCACTTAGGATGGAAGAATCCCATGCACTGCTACAGGCTGGGGACCAACTGGCTAAGCGGCAGTTCTGCAGAAAAGGACCTGGGGATTACAGTGGACGAGAAACTGGAACTGAGTCAACAGTGTGCCCTTGTTGCCAAGAAGGCTAACGGCATATTGGGCTGCATTAGTAGGAGCATTGCCAGCAGAACGAGTGATTATTCCCTTCTGTTCGGCAATGGTGCGGCCACATCTGGAATATTGGGTCCTGTTTTGGGCCCCCACTACAGAAAGGATGTGGACAAATTGGAGAGAGTCCAGCAAAGGGCAACGAAAATTATTAGGCGCCTGTGGGACATGACTTACGAGGAGAGGCTGAGAGAACTGGGCTTATTTAGTCTGCTGAAGAGAAGAGTGACGTGGGATTTGATAGCAGCCTTCAACTACCTGAACGCGGGTTTCAAAGAGGATGGAGCTAGGCTGTTCTTAGTGGTGGCAGATGACAGAACAAGGAACAATGGTCTGATGTTGCAGTGGGGGAGGTCTAGGTTGGATATTAGGAAAAACTATTTCACTAGGAAGGTGGTGAAGCACTGGAATGGGTTACCTGGGGAGGTGGTGGAATCTCCATCCTTAGAGGTTTTTATGGCCGGGCTTGACATAGTCCTGGCTGGGATGATTTAGTTGGGGTTGGTCCTGCTTTGAGCAGGGGGTTGGACTAGTTGAACTCCTGAGGTCTCTTCCAATCCCAATATTCTATGTTTTCTAAATATGAACAAATATCCTTTGCAGAATTACCACAAACCAACCAAATCTTAGTATCCCCATTACGTGTCAGCCACAGAATCACATCCCTGCTAGAGCTCTAAAATATCATCTAGCAAAATCATCACTATTAATTATTAGTTAAGCTCCGGCAGTAAGTGCAGTGGTCCACTTGGAACATCAGTGATAATACTTGATAATAGTTTTGCACTTCAGTAGTACCTTTCATGCAAGACTCTTACAATGCTTTTACAGACATGAATTAATTAAGCCGCTCAATATAGCTACCATGGGAAGCTGGTAGTTTTATATGTTATTTTACAGATGGGTATGCTAAATGCTCCTCAAGGACACTGAGGAGTTAGGTGAACTGGCCATGGTCAAAGACAGAGACAGTGATGGAGACCAATGAAATAGATCCTCTACCCTCAAGAGTAAAATAAACCCTGACATCTAATTTAAGGAGGAGATGTGATGACTACAACAAAGGTGGTACCTCTGCCCATTCAGTTACCAATAGCAGACCAATAACGAGATCCACCTATATAACTAGAGTAACACATCCCCTGCAATAAGCCAGTGGTGTGAGATGGTAGCCATTAAATCTTGAGCCAGCCCAGAAGAGCTATTGTACACAAAAATGTTAAAGTAATCTAGAACAATAAGCATGGGCAACCCCAGTGTCATGGGTGGATGGGAATTCTGATGAAGTAGAGTTTACACTGTAAGTATTCTCATCTTAAACCTATCCCCAAATTCCCCAAACAGGATAGAATATGTTACATGAAGAATGTAAACCCCTAAAATTTAGAAACAAAATAAAGATAAAAATAGATACTTAATGGAGTGAACTAATGATACGTTCTTCAGTACAACAAGTACAGAAACAAAAAGTTTCACCTAGTAAAAAATATTCAGGCATCTTCAATATTTGAAATTTCACTTAAATGTTTGTTTCTAGCAAATATCCAACAGATTTACATCGCTGAAGTGTTTCAGGTTGACCCACTTAATTTTAATATTCCAAATGATGTGCTATAATTACTACATAAAATAAATATCTTTCTCATGCATGAATAGAGAAAAATCCTGTGATATATTACAAAAACAGAACATCAGCAAAAATATAAATTTAAAATTATGGGCATATTTCTGTTCTCTCCTGAGAAGAAACACAAAAATCAGGCAACTTTGCATCAAAGCTACAGAAATGCCTGGAAACACCATAAAACTGCATACAAATAAATAAATAAATATGACAAACCGTATGCTTGCAGGTAAAACAAGTGTTCAGAGAGCTGTGTAATAACAATAATCATAATAATTAACAAACTGATCCCTATTAACCTGCAATTTCTGGTATTCCTCAAAGGCTGTGAATATACAGTACTTAGATGAAACAGGATCTTCCTCATTAGGCTTGATAGGTAGACTTGTTTGAAATAGACTCAGTCAAAATACATTACTGCTTAGGAACGCTGCCTTTGTCAGTGCTGAGGGAAGTAAAATAACAGTCACAATAATAAAAAATGTTCTCAGTTGCCTCTATCCTTAGAAAATGTATTATTATTGAGATATACATGTTAACTGAGACTGTTTAAGCTCACAATGACACTGCTGTCAAATGGCTGAAATATTCGTTTGTACGCAGGTCTTTGTACCTACATCTTGTCTTTCATTGTCACAGAAAGGAGATGGAGTTTCTCCTCCAGTGCACAAAGCCAAATTCTGCTTGTCTCCATATAAATTAATAAACAGTTAAATCTTATTTTCATCTTATTGATGTTGTCATTTGTCCTTTGATAAATATTTGTTACTGACTCTACAATTATCATGAATTTTTTAACATGCAAGGACAAAGTGAAATTCTAGCTAAGGAAATATCTTTTTTCTTTTTAAAGAAATGCTTCTTTTTCAAGTTTGCTCCAGTGCAAGAGTTCTTCTTTAACACCAAATTCAATGCTAATAGTTTCTGACCAAGGCTTCGATCCTGCAAAGACTTGTGCACATGTGAATAGTCCCACTGACCTCAGTGTAATTAATTAAATGAACTCTATAGGACTCTTGCATAAGTCTTTACAGGAGTGAAGATAAACTATGTCCAAGAGGAACTTGAACAATGCTAGTATCTTTCCCAAAAGCATAATCAAATTGCCTTATGCTGAGTCACTTAGCCCAATTCTGCCACCCTTCAATATTCTCATAGACTTGAAACCTATTCAGTACATAACTACCTTAAATCATTTAATAATGGGTTTTCATCTAATTGGTTTTAAAATAGGTTTAGCTGAACCGATTTTAAAACCAATGTATACAAGCCATAAGAGCTTGTCGAAACTACAAAAGGATATCATGTCCAAACATGATCATGGAAAGTTGAGTAAGATAACATGATGTTGACCAGTAAAGACCAGTCAATCAGGCCAGGGCAACTCATATTCAGCATTCGGTCAGCTAGTCAGGATTAAACTCCAGTACCAATACGTTCCCTATGCCAGCATTTTGGGGCAAGGATCACCTATGTCTTAACTGATTATTCAGCACAATAGGCCTAATCTAGATTGGTGCCTCTGTAGTACAAATAACAATGCTAATGATCTAACTAGTAGTAAAAAAAAAAAAAATACAGTGTATGTACACTGTGGATGAATTAATGTTATATGGAAACATTAACTTTTCATGCTCTTAACTTTTCAATTGTACCCTCCTCCTCAATAGTGAATGAACAATTTTTTCTTACTTTTCTAAGTGACTACAGTCACACAATTCACAGGTTTGTGGTATTCCACTTATTTTTAAATCAATACCAGTTAATGGTCACGTGCATTTGGCAGTACACCTTACTCCCAATTTTCTGAAACCCTATTATCCAAACCTCTATGTTATCCAAATCCTTTTCTTGTCCCCCAGCATGGATTCATATAATGTAGAGGTTCGGATAATAGAGCAGAGTCTCCCAGCCAAGGGGGAGGCCACCCTGCTGCTGAATGGCTCCTGCAGCAAAGCAGAGTCCTGGCTCCCTAAGCTAGTGCAGGGAAGGCTGAGACCCTGGTGGAGTAGAGAGCAAAGTCCTGCTGAGGGTCTCTGCTCTGCCTTGCCAGGACTGCTGCCTCCCCCTGCACTTACAATAATCAAGAGGGCAGGAGCGCTTTGAAGGAGGTCTCTGCAGCCTGGCTGTCAGAGGAGTGAGTGAGTGGGGCCATGACAGCAGAGCTGCCATGCGTGTCCCTGAGCTGCCACTCCTGCCTTCTTAATTATCTGAACTCCTGAAGAGCTGAATAAAACCCATGTCCCCCCATGCTATTTGGATAGTTGGGAGTATACTGTATATGATATCACCCTATAATGCCCTGTCACTTCTCATGAGGACTTTTATAATTCCTGAATCACAGGGTCCAGGGAGCGCTTATCAATCAATACACTACAGTGTTGTCAGAATGTTCAGCAAAGTAAGCTGAGTTTTGGTGACTGAGGCACAGATTCAATATCCTAGCAATTTTAACAGCGAAAGAAAAGGATTGACCTTCATTCTCTCCTTTATCATCAGATGACACCTTTCTTCCCCAAAGAATTTTACAAACTATACAGAGAAATCACTTGATTAAGAAGCATGGTCTAGCTAGTACATGCATCTCAATTGTTTCAGTTCCACTATCTTCCTTCCTACAAATTTGGTGTTTTCTCACTTTTCTTGTTGAACATTATTTACTTTTGAAATAATGAATCATGACAGTGAAGCCAGACTAAAGGAAGGAATCCTACAGCATTTTAAGTTTCTTGCACAAATAATTCTTTTATGTCCCTCACTTTGGGCCTTTGTCACAAGTTGCCTCCCACATTTTGTCCCAAGTCATAACATGGGCTGAGCATGAACTATACTTGCATTATAATCCCAATTTGCTGTTCAACCTTAGCTAAATCAGTTAAACTCCCGTGTCTCGACTGCTTCAGGTGTAAAATGGAGATTAAAACCCCTCCTCACAGCACTGAGGAATAGTTAATTAGTTTGGATGCTGCTTTGGAGACATAAGGTGCCAAATATTTTATTATATGCAGTGTAGTTGTAGCCGTGTTGGTCCCAGGATATTAGAGAGACTTTAGAGATTAGGATGAGGTAATATCTTTGATTGGACCAACTTCTGTTGGTGAGAGAGAGACGCTTTCAAACTTACACAGAGTTCTTTAGGTCTGGGAAAGATACTCAGAACGCCAGAGCTAAATCCAAAGTGGAACAGATAGTTTAGCATAAATAGTTTGCACAATTGTAAGGCAGGGATTCTCAACCTTTTCCTTTGCCCCCTTCCCCCTCCGCTATAAAAATTCCATGGCCCACCTGTGCCACAAGAACTGTTTTTCAGGAAATTAAAAGCCAGGACTGGCATTAGGACATATCAAGCAGAGCAATTGCCCAGAGACCCACACCACAGGGGCCCCCAGGAAGCTAAATTGCTCCGGCTTCAGTTTCAGCTCCGGGCAGGGGGGCTTGGGATTCGGCTTTCTGTCCTGGGCCCCAGTGAGTCTTAACACTGGCCCTACTCTCTGGTTTATTTTGGTGGACTCTTGAAACCTGCCTCCACGCCCCCGCAAAGGGCCTTGAACCCCTGGTTGAGAACCGCTGTTGTAAGGGACCATTCAAGGTAGAGTGGCCCATTAACACCCCTGCAAGTCATAAGCCAAAAAAGGAGGCTAGTGGGTTACAGTGTTGTATTAAGCCATAAATCCAGTATCTCAAGTATTTTATTGGCAGGGTGAAACACACTAGTACAGGGATGGGGCTGAAGGTCTCTTTGCCACTGGAACCTGCAAGGGCACCAGACTGTGTAGTACAATTACTCAGCCTGAGACGTGGGCAGAGCACCAGATCGACCCCCCTTCTCTGGATGAAACGCCAGGGACTGTGTAAGGGCCACAAGTGCTTAGAGCCGCAAAGGCCCCTCTCCTCATGGTGTGGCCCGGAGCATCCCTTCAACACCGACCCCCCTGCAGGGGCTGTGCCTGGCGCTCCAAAGCGGCTCGCTCCCCCTCACAGCTGGTTTGGCCAACAGCGGCTCTCGCCTCCCCCGGCCCCCGCTTGTCTCCGCCTAGCTCCCCGCAGCCCCCCAGTCGCACCGCCCCGGCAGGCTGCGCCCAGAGCAGACAATGGAAAGCTCCCCAGCCGCTCCCCTCCCCGCCGGGCCAGCGGAGCTTCCGCCCCGCCCATCCCCTCCCTCTAGAGCTGCTGCAGAGGGGGGCGGCGCGGCGCGCAGGCGCGGCGAGCCCCGGCGCTGGCCCCGGGAAGCAGGGTGGGTGCCCCGGCTCCCGTTACCGCCCCTGCCCAGCTGCCGCGAGCCCCCGCTGGGCCGGTGACAGGTGGCGCGGGCTGCCAGTGAGGCCAGCGCCCGAAACAGCCCAGCAGCCAGGAGACCCGGCGGCGGCTGGGGCAGTAGGGCACAGAGACCACCAGGGAACAGCCGCCCCCATCTACAGACAGTAACTCCCCCCCCCCCGCATCCATTGCCCCCCGGCACGGCTGCGCCGCTCGCTGTACTGCGTTTGCGGCGGCGAGGGGAGCGCGGCGCCTCCAGGGCACACGCCACGGGACTAGCGAGGCGGCTAGTGCCACGCGCCAGCAAAGCAGGGCCAGGATCCTGCGAGGCCAGATCCCGTGCCCCTGGCTTCAGCCGGGGAGCTGCTCAGCGTGAACACACCTGGTCACAAGCGTCACCAAGAGCTGGGACAGGCGGGGTCCCTCCCTCCCAGGCACTGGCACAGCAGCTGCTCTGGCGGTAGGGGGACGTGTCTGTTTTCAACGCTGAACGTGGCAGGGGTTTTCTCTTCTATTCCAAGCTGCATACACATGAAAACTTCTACATCCCTTCCTTCCTATCTAGCAACTCGTATTCCCCGCCGCCCGCAGCACAGTCTCCTTCCTCCCCTGCTCCCCCTCTCACGGGCACTCTGAATTACTGCCCCTCCCTAAGTTCACTAACCCCTTGTAACACACATCTAGCACAGTCCCGGCACAGGGCCATTCCCCCCCACCCCCCGCCGCAATCCGATCCTGTGCAGTCCTCTCCCAGTGGAAGCCTGCCACCCTTTTTGGGGGGTGCAACCCGCATCCTATTCCCGTAATGCACTGTGCACCCCCCCAGTCTCCCCATGGCACTTTGCAAACTGCACACTTAATACATTCTGCCACCCTTCCTATCAAACGCTCTCCGCCAGCCCCCAGCAGCTGCACGACGCCCTCCATGCACTCTGCAGCCCTTCCCCACAGACCCCTGTATAACTTCCCTCCCACACTAGTAGAGTGCTTTCGATATGCACACAACAACAAAGAACACAATGAAACCACGAGCAAAACACAACTCGCTCGGTTTCGTTTGCAATTCCAAGAACCGGGCTCACTAGTCCAATGCAAACTCCCACACATACAATAAAAGCCGTCCCCAGTCATCCTCGGTGGTTTGTGCCGTGCTGCATGCCCACAGTTAATACGGTCATTACACTTCAATCCACTCAAAGCGGGCTCATTTGAAATGGTGAAAGCCAACATGTTAAAAACAGCCGCTCTGCCAAGCATAAACGTAGGCTGTACTCACACAAGGATGTGAGGGTGTGTTACACCCTGTAGTAAGAGATACCTGTAGATCCATATGTATAAATAACTACATTCGTATTTAACAAGCTTTCTCGGTCTTCAGAAATCGCGTAGAATTGTATTCAAAGAGCTAGAATTACCCACCTTGCTTTTGGCAAATTCTTTTAGGATGAAGCACATGTGAAAATGGCACGACCTTACGAGGAGTGTTAGAAAGTGTGGATTGAGACCCTCTCTTTTCTTTTCTTTTCTTTCCTGCTTTCTAAAGAGTGGAAATTTCCATCATGTGATAGGGGGCAGCATCCCCAGCCTCTCATTTCATCCGGACCCCTCCCTTTCAGAAAAAAACCACCAATAGTATAGTAGTGAGCTAGCAACCTGAGATGTAAACAAAAAGCATCCTCCCAGGTGGATGTGTTCAGCTGTTCTGTGTGTGAAAGAGGGAGCATGGCTATGAAGAAAAGTAGCACAATTACTTTCTAAACAACATAGAATTGACTCTATTCCAAGTGATTTTATTCTGTTATAATTTAATATACAGTTTTTTGGGAGTTGTGTTTTAATGTAAAAAGCAACAGAGGGTCCTGTGGCACCTTTGAGACTAACAGAAGTACTGGGAGCATAAGCTTTCGTGGGTCAGAACCTCACTTCTTCAGATGTTTTAATGTATTTTTTTTGCATAATGTACTGTGATTGTCTGTACATATTCAGTGCTTACAAAAGAAAGCACCTACTGATGTTGAGTAGGGCATATTTAATCTCATTTTCAATACTTCATCATAATTGTTTGTCCAGTAAAAGTGGGAACAGAAATGTATAAGATGCAAAGCCTGAGTTGCAATCTCTATATATCCAGTGGCTATATTATTTATCATTATAGACATTTAAAAGAATCCTTTAAAACTGATCCCATGTACACATTTTTGACCATCCCTCTGTTGAGTCATAATGCCATTAAACTTACCTGTTTTTTAAGGAAAACTACTAGTTGCCAAATAACCCAGTGTGTCTGCTTGAATTTGGTCTCCTTTGTTTTTTTGATATTCCTGTGACAGCATAGTTGGCATATTTTAGCTATGGGCAGAGTAACAAATTGTTTAATATAGGACCACAACTCACTGATCTACATATTCTCCCTTGGAGTGTGGTGATCTTATTAATAAGAAGTATATTAAGTATTTACATATTATTAATATAACATAACTACCATTTTCCTATTTCAGATGAGCTTACCAGGCCCTTAGACAGTTTGCCACCACCATTCTTTGAGCCAGTGCCTCTGTTTTTATTTCCCCCTGCATGCTAGTTGGACTGTGTAAATTAAATAGGTTGATACAGCGCTCAGCCCCAATATGAGGACATCAGGGCCTTACCCGCTCTTGAAGACAATGTTTTGCTAGGAAGGGCCCCCTGAGATTATTGAAACTGAAATAATTTTTATAAATCTAACCGACTTTTCAAGGTTTATATTGTTATGTTATGTTAAACTTTTCATTCTGTTTAAACAATGGAACTGATTAGTCAGTTTCACATTTGTTTCTAGTAAGTTTCATCAGGACCCGCCCTAAACCAAATGGTGCCCCAGGTGAGGAGCTTCTTCAGCGCCTGCCCCCCTCCAGCACTTTCCTTACATGTCCATTCCTTATCTTCAGGAAAATCTGCTTCAGGGCATCTTTTATTTTCTATGGGAGGAGAGGGGGACAGGCAGTACGAGGGAGAGCAAAAGTCTATGTTCTGCAGTCTTAGAAAGTCATCAAACACTATGTGTTAAGCATGGTGAAAGAAGTAACAGTATTTTTTTATATTGTTGCGTAGATAGGGGTTACATAGATATCTCTGGCATCTCATTAAATATGTCCTTTATTAGTCTTAAAACACAAGTATACTTTCACAATTACATAATAAAACAATAGAACAAGGTTCACAATATCACAGCTGAGCTCTCACTTCGTTCTTATATCTCACTGACTGGTGATGCCCCGTCCCTTATATATCCACAAGGACATGGTTGACAACATTCTAGGAGGGTCAAGGAAAGTCTGGAAGGTTCCACGAGATTCTACAAAGGTCCAGAACATTCTAGGAGATTAGTGATAAATAAATCCACATATGGAATACTGAAACATTTTACTTCAAACATTCTATTTTCCCTTTTGTGGCTGACAACAAAAACAGCACCCTAGCCCTGGCGCCCTTCAAGCCCCGCACCCCAGGCTGTCGCTTGGGTCACCTGCCCCTAAATCCGGCCCTGAGTTTCACTTTGGTTGTTATACATGAACAGCAGAGCCGGCTCTTGTGATTGAATTCGGACAACACAGGGGGATAGTTAAATCCAATCTCCATGGCATAGCTTGCCCTTTTTTTGCTATAAACTCAACTAAGTATTTCTTTCAACACTAAGTGTTTTTTAAAGTAGCCCCCCCCATCCTACCTCAAAAAATTAAATCTAAATAACAAGCCATTAAGATCCATTATGACAACTGAGTATGTATTGTTGTAGATATTAATTGAATAGTTCCAGTCCTTGAAAAGTCACATCCCTTTGCCTTAATATCCTCTCTCCTCACAACAATATATTTCCTCTCTGCTTTTCCTCCACCTGCATTAGCCCGATGGAAACAATCTATTCCACAGATCATTTGATCTAACACCATGTTATTCTTTTATAGTTTTATGCATTTTTTTTTTCAAAAATTCAATTCCAATTTACCTTCTGAAAAAGAATTCACCACCTTAGGATTCAACTTTTTCAAGGGAAATTCTTCAGGTAACTATAATATGTTATCTGAATACTTTGTAATGGTATACCTGTAGATAGGTTAAAATTAAATTTCAGACACTATGTAGTTCAAAGCAGTATCAACCCTTTCACCATTACTATGATAGCTACCAGCCATTTTAGATTTTTGGTATACATGACAGATTTTTTTTTATTTTAATTCATACACTCACAAAAGTAATCATTGTTACTGTATTTTTTATATTTCTTTTGATTGCAAAATATTAAGAAAGTGAGCTCTCTTTCCTAAAGTAGGTATTTCTAAGATTCCTAAGCACGGATGATGCATATATTATATGAGCCTCAAAGTGAGGTATATTATTTTTATTATTCATGTTGAGGTAGCTAATGGCCAACCAGATTGGGACCACCATGATGCTAGGTGTTGCCCAAACACAGAAAATGGTAGTCCCTGCACCAACCAGCTATTTGAGATAGCCAGTCAGTTTCCAAAAGGTAATCCAATGTAAAGTTAGTTAATTAAAATTTGGTTACTTCAGGTACTGGAAGCATTTTAAGTAATTTGTTTTCATTTATTCTTACCATTTTCCTCACCACTAAATTAACCTTTATATATATATATCATCAGTACAATAATTACAATGTATTTTTAAATAAAGTAATAACATCACACAGTTCAGTTACATCCATAACCCTTATTGAAATGAAATGTTTTCTTGGCTGAACCAAACAATAAAACTTTTATAACTCAAAATAAATTACATAAAACATTGCTTCGCATCCAGAAAGTGACTATAAAATGGCATTGCAGGGTTCCATAGTTATTTTCTTTCAGTGACTTACTTACAAACCTTTTCTCAGTTTACAAATAAAAACACAGTTTTCTTGACTGCTAGCCCTGAAAACTCACCCTGGGATCTGAAAGTCAAGCTGTTTTCTTTGTGGCTCATGCCAAAACAGACTCCAGCTGACTGAGTTGTTCTGCAGTACTGACAAGAATGAAAAGCAATAACACATATTTTTGTCAGTAAAAAAAATGAATACATGTAACACTGAATACACAAAATGAACAAATTCTCTGCGAATAGTAGGATAAGAAGTTTATAGTCAATTTGTAGAGAAGAGCTGTGCTTTAAAGCAAGTTCTCATGCTGTTATGTTACAGGGGAGGTTCTTAAATCAAGACACTCAGACTCATAAGTGAGGTACATAACTATGCACTTTACTGACCCTTTTTGCATTGTATGAGTATTGACATAGCTCTAACTAAACTCACATCCTTCTGTCCCAGCATGCTATGAGTTTAGTGTAAAACCTGACATGGATCCCTTGGAAGGCAGTCTCTCCACTGTTTTTTCCAAAGTCCTGGTCAGGAATATGAAGATCTGTCATAAGAACAGCCATACTGGGTCGGACCAATGGTCCATCTAGCCCAGTATCCTGTTCTGACAGTGGCCAATGCGAAGTTCTTCAGAGAGAATGAACAGAACCATCATCCCCTGTTTTTCATCCCTGCTCATCCTGGCTAATAGACTTGGTGGACCAATCCTCCATGAACTTATCTAGCTCTTTTTTGAACCCTGTTATAGTCTTGGTCTTCACAACATTCTCTGGTAGAGTTCCACAGGTTGACTACGTGTCGTGTAAAGAAGTACTTCTTCTTGTTTGTTTTAAACATGCTGCCTATTAATTTCATTTGGTGATCCCTAGTTCCTGTGTTATGAGAAGGAGTAAATAACAGTTCCTTATTTACCTTCTCCACCAGTCATGATTTTATAGACCTCTATCATATCCTCCCTTAGTTGTCTCTTTTCCAAGCTGAAAAGTCCCAGTCTTATTAATCTCTCCTCATATGGGAGCTGTTCCATACCACTAATCATTTTTATTGCCTTTTTCTGTACCTTTTCCAATTCCAATATATCTTTTTTGAGATGGGGTGACCACATCTCCACACAGTAGTCAAGTTGTGGGTATACCATGGATTTATATAGAGGCAATATGCTATTTTCCACCTTATTATCTATCCTTTTCCTAATGATTCCCAACATTCTGTTAGTTTTTTTGACTGCCGCTGCACATTGAGTGGATGTTTTCAGAGAACTATCCACACTAACTCCAAGATCTTTCTTGAGTGGTAACAGCTGATTTAGACCCCATCATTTTATATGTATAATAGGGATTATGTTGTCCAATGTGCATTACTTTACATTTATCAACACTGAATTTCATCTGCCATTTTGTTGTCCGGTCACCCAGTTTTGTGATATCCCTTTGTAATTCTTCGCAGTCTGCTCTGGACTTAACTAGCTTGAACAATTTTGTATAATCAGCAAATTTTGCCACCTCACTGTTTACCCCTTTTTCCAGATCATTTAGAAATATATTGAACAGTACTAGTCCCAGTACAGACCCTTGGGGGAGCAGGGCTGGCTCCCGGCACCAACTAAGGAAGCAGGTGCTTGGGGTGGCCAATACAAAGGGGTGGCACTCCGCCCGCTATTGGGGTGGCACGTCTGGGTCTTCTGCGGGAATTCGGCAGCGGGTCCCTCAGTCCCTCTCTTCCTCTTTGAGCTGCTGCTGAAGTGCCGCCGAAGAGGAAGGGAGGGAATGAAGGACCCACCGCCGAAGTGCCGCTGAAGAGTGGAGCAGCGCGATTGAGCTGCCGCCGAAGTGCCGCCGATGGTTTTTTTGGTTTGTTTGTTTTATTATTTCCCCCCCCCCCCACTGCTTGGGGTGGCAGAAAACCCGGAGCCGGCTCTGTGGGGGAGAGCACTATTTACCTCTACATTCTGAAAACTGACCATTTATTACTACCCTTTGTTTCCTATCTTTTAACCAGTTACTGATCCCCGAGAGGACCTTCCCTCTTATCCCAGGACAGATTACTTTGCTTAAGAGTCTTTGGCAAGGGACCTTGTCAAAGGCTTTCTGAAAATCGGAGTACACTATGTCCACTCTTGTCCTCATGCTCTTTGACTCCCTCAAAGAATTCTAGTGAATTGGCGAGGCATGATTTCCCTTTACAAAAACCATGCCCAGTACTTTATGCATAATATTTAGAATTGTATATTCCCTCCCATACTTTCCCCCTTCTAATTACACTTGTCTGTTCCAATCGCCATGAGTTTTCAAAGATAATGGCCCATGGCTCAGCAATCACATCCGCCAACTCCTTTAGCACCCTCGGATGCAGCGCATCCGGCCCCATGGACTTGTGCTCGTCCAGCTTTTCTAAAAAGTCCCGAACCTTTTCTTTCTCCACAGAGGGCTGGTCACCTCCTCCCCATGCTGTGCTGTGCAGTGCAGTAGTCTGGGAGCTGACCTTGTTTGTGAAGACAGAGGTAAAAAAAGCATTGAGTACATTAGCTTTTTCCACATCATCTGTCACTAGGTTGCCTTCCTCATTCAGTAAGGAGCCCAAACTTTCCTTGATCTTCTTCTTGTTGCTAACATCCCTGAAGAAGCCCTTCTTGTTACTCTTAACATCTCTTGCTAGCTGCAACTCCAAGTGTGATTTGGCCTTCCTGATTTCACTCCTGCATGCCTGGTCATTTGTCCAATCTTCCACTTCCTGTAAGCTTCTTTTTAGCATTTAAGCTCACTGAAGATTTCTCTGTTGAGCCAAGCTGGTCGCCTGCCATATTTGCTATTCTTTCTGCACATCGGGATGGTTTGCTCCTGCACCCTCAATAAAGCTTCTTTAAAATACAGCCAGCTCTTCTGGACTCCTTTCCCTCTCATATTAGCCTCCCAGGGGATCCTGCCCATCAGTTCCCTGAGGGAGTCAAAGTCTGCTTTTCTGAAGTCAAGGGTTCGTATTCTGCAGCTCTTCTTTCTTTCTTGTGTCAGGATCCTGAACTCAACCATGTCATGGTCACTGCCTCCCAGGTTCCCATCCACTTTTGCTTCCCCTACTAATTCTTCCCTGTTTGTGAGCAGCAGGTCAAGAAGAGCTCTGCCCCTAGTTGGTTCCTCCAGCACTTGCACCATGAAATTCTCCTCTACACTTTCCAAAAACTTCCTGGATTGTCTGTGCACCGCTGTATTGCTCTCCCAGCAAATGTCAGGATGATTGAAGTCTCCCATGAGAACAATGCAGCAAATGAAAATAATGTGTTATGGTAATTTTTAGCATTTTTGGTTTCTCCAACTGCCAGCCAGGAATGGTGGTTCACGTGAATGTGCTTAAGAGCAGCACTCACAGGACAGTGAGAGCAGGTGCAGATGAGGGCTGGCCACTGACAGATACAGCCTCCCTGCGTTTTGCGGGTAGGGAGAAATGAAATTGACCCTCCCTTCCTAAACAGTTACATATGAGGGGAGGCCCAAATCGAGCCTGCCCACCCTCACTCAGCAGTGATGGCTCCTTCCTCAGGAGTGGGCCCAGCTCCCACTCTGAGCATTGTGACCTGACATGGAGGGTCACTGTGCCATTCAGATTTGGCTCCATGGCCCCTCAGTGAGACAGAATATCTTCAATATCTTGCAACTTTGTTATTTGAGGAATGGTGAATAATTTTCTTCCATGTGGTATATCTACCCATAAAGAAAATAACTAAATCCTGGGATTTTTTACGTTTCCTAATATTATGCACTCCATTCATTGTAAGGGAGAGAGAGATTGAATCAAGGACTGGGTTCCCTGCCATTTACAATTCCCTGTTGCCACCTCTCCTGTCTGTAATTTGATACCATTACAGTGACCACTCCAGGAAAGGCAGTGTTAACAATCCTGTTCAGTATTGTCAACCTCTTTGATTGTGATGTTGCTGCTGGAAGTAAGCAGAGAGACAAGTCAATGTGATTCCGGTGGAATAGTATCAAAATACTAGCTGACAAGTGGAAATGCTTGTACTCCCCTGAGAGGATCTTTAGACTGTATGCACCAAGGTGCTTTTGTGTTGGACACCATATAGTGGCAGTGTTTGTTATGGAGGGTTGAGGTACTAATCCGGAGTTTCTAATAGCATCCCTACAGGGGTAGACTTAAGCTTGGTTTAAGTTAAAGTAGACATACACCTTTTTCTGTCTCCTCCACATGTGGGTTACATTCGCTTAGATTCCATTAGGCACTGGTGGAGTAAGTTTAAAGACATTTAAGTAAATATAATGGAGTTTAAGTTAACATTTTGGGGCCTGACTTACCATCTTGCACATCACTCTGAATTTGGCCCAAATGTGTGCATATATTATATACTTTGACCTAAACATACATACTTTGTAAAGACAAGTAAGATAATTAAAAATAAATAAATATTAAAATAAGCTCTGAGTGAACCAGCAGGATTTATGCACAATGTATTTTAAAGGGAAAAAGTTACTCTTATTTTAAGATATTTTAGCGTTGAATGGTGTTGTGGGGCCCTTTAGTGGCATCTAATTTTTCTTTTTCTTAAAGTATTTTCACTGAATAATTATTTCTTAAAAACTGAAGTTGAGACTTCATTTTAATAATCACAGCAATGTGAATTTACACTTGCCTTTGCCTAGGGGGTAAACAGATTCACTTAGATAACGTCTACACACTGGAAAATGTATCCATGGCATAGTAATACTCTCTAGTGCAAAAAACAACCATCCAAAACCAAAATTAATTTATTATCAGTGGCTGAAACTAAATGCACAAAAGTGAAGAAATTCAGAGTTAAGGCATCAGCTTTTTTTCTGTAACTCAACATGCTCTGTTTATGTATTGCAGCATCTGCTGTCGGTTATGTAAGATCTGTTGCAAGAACTTGTGGTATGTGGTGAGTAAAGGACAGAGTTCATGTTTAACTCTGAATTTTCTGGGTTTTAAGGATTCAAATTTAGACATTTCATACCTCTACTCATTGTAATATAATTTAATTTGATTTTTATTATTATTAATTATTATTATTATCATCATCAGTGGCAGTAATAATACTGAAGTAGTGCCTACAGATTCCAGTCCCTTTGTACAAACATAAGTAAAAGATGTTCCCTGTACAAAAGAGTCTACCATTTAAGTAGGGTTAAAAAGAAACCTATAGATAGGTTAGCAATCAATGGACTTAATCCTGTTCACCATATTCAGACGAGTAGTCAACTGAACTACTCAGAAGAGTAAAGTGAGCATGGTTTTGTCCAATATTACTTATTAGTAGCTTATTTAGTAGTAAATAACAAGTTAAACCATTATGTGATGAATTCCTCCTTTAACAACGATAGCAAGAAGAGAACACAGGAACTCAGTATCTACCTATGAGCCAGAATTTGTTTAACCTGAAGCAACTTGCAGAAGGTTAACACAGAATTTTTTTTATCAGTAATATCTGGCAGCATTTAGTATCAGAGAACAGACAGACTAACACTGCTGAATTACCGTAATTGATTAGGTCAACATTTTTAAAGTCTGTACTGACAAGTTGTACTTACAAAAACACTGAATTCTGCACTTGAGTCAAGTGTTTTGTGAACAACCTGTACATTCACCCTTTGAACTATGTAGGCATTTTGCTGAGGAAAATCTAATATATGATCATTTCATTAAAGAAGGTATCCAAATGCATACATAAAGGGGAAGACTTACGGGTGTATGAGCAGCCTTAATTCTAGCATTTTCTAACTTTTCAGTATTTGACTTTGCTATCTTAACATTTTATAAAATACCACCACACTTTACACACAAACTATAATATCTAAGCATTGTGGCAGGGTGGATAGTATACTCTCCATTGTTCCTTACTGTTTTATGTACATATTTAGGGTTGGTAGAATTCAAATTTTATTTTTTATAATGTTGACATGTAATGGTAGAAAAAGTATGCTAATATCTTCTAATGCTTTAGAAGTAGTATATGTTCACATAAGTAAAGGCTATCTTAATACATATGAACAAGGGATCAGAGCAAAGGTTACGCACACAACATTAACTTTGACATTTCCTCGCTTCTGACTTTTTATTTGTTTTTGCAGCTATAATACACCCTTAACTTACTGCATGGAATTTCCTATGTTTTGTTTTAAAAATATTTGGGGAAAATCAATAGAAGAATCTTGAGACTTTAGGAACTTGCCGCTGTACTAATTTTCAGGAATAATGGATTGGTTCCACTCTCTTCATGCTAAAAACAGCCAAATTGTTTTTGCTTAAACTTTGCACAGTATTTCACCTTCAGTCAAAGCATGGAAATTTTCAGCCTGAATGAGGAAAATTTCATAACGTTACCAGCTGTGAGGTAATATACCAATATGAATGTTGAAACAATAGGTCTTTTACATATTAGGTTCCTGTTGTTCCATGATTTATGATCCATCATTGTTGTATGTGCAAATCAAAAACTTCTTATATTTTTTTCCCTGAGAGTCTATGAGCCTCATTTCCTCCCTTCTCTCTCTCTCTCGTTCTCTCCCCTTCCTTTGATTCCCTCTGTTTCTCTTTAAGACAATGATATGGAATGAATGAGAAAGACGAGTGAGTCAAGGGAGAGGGAATGAATGAATAAAGAAGTAGATTAAATGAAGGAGGGTACAGAATGAAAAAGGAATAGCCTGAATGTGGGAGAGACTGAACTTACAGGTTTTAAACTTGACCTCAGGCAGACATTCATTCTGCACATAGGACAGATACAGAGGGAACATTTATTATATGCATGTTTATTAGCTATAAAATATAGATATATGATGACTATTAAAGTATAAACCAGGATAAAATCTATCATATAATTTATATTAACTAATATTTATAGTCTGATTAATTTAAATTCTTATGTCAGTGTTACTTAAATACTAAGAGTAGAATAATGAGTCTTTAATGGTGGGTGAGTAATTCTGTGTCAGAATAATTCAAGGCTTAGACACAGTGGTTCTGTTTATCAAACAATGAAGTTGATTTTGGCATCCATTCAGCTTTTTTAACACAAAGTTCTAATGCAAAGCATTTGAAGCACACCATTGTTATTAAAGATGTTAAAAACAACCAGTATATGATGGGGACATTCCCCCCTCAAAATGGCCAGAATTTATTTTTATAGTCAGAGTTCACTTTTGGTCTGTGAACTAAAAGAACCAAATGATGAGCCAAACAAAACCAATAGACATGCAACAACCCTAATAGTCTTCTGAGAATGAAAGGGTGAGACACTGAGTGACTCTTTCTTCGGGAATGTTTTCTTAATATTCAGAAATGCCATTTCTGAAAGGAATATACAGTTTATAACATCACAGGAAATTGAATCATTGTTCTATTTTAAATGCAGGAGTCCCGGAGTGTAGAATGAAGTAGAAAATGTATGTTTATTCATTAATTTATTTCAGTTTCAGTATATAAAACATAAAAGATTGCCTATCTCAGATCTAGGCAATCTGGGAAGTAATTAAAAATGTATTTCAAAGACACATATATAGTAGTAGAAAAACAACAACTTTCTCTGCACAAAAGAAGTCAGACCACAAAACTGGAAATCTCCCATCTCAGCTCCTACAAAACTCCAATTCCCTCCCCCTCAAATAGAATCATAGAAATGTAGGGCTGAAAGGAACCTCAACAGGTCATCTAGTCCAGCCCCTGCACTGAGGCAGGACCAAGTATTCCTAGGCCATCTCTAGTAGGTTTTTGTGTAAACTGTTCTTAAAACCTTCCAGTGATTCCACAACCTCCCTAGGTAACCTGTTCCAGTGCTTAACTATAGTTAGAAAGTTTTTCCTAATCTCTAACCTAATTCTCCCTTGCTGAAGATTAAGTCAATTATTTACTTCTTGTCCTTCCCTTAATGGACATGGTGAACAATTGTTCACCATCCTTTTCATAACAGCCCTTAACATATTTGAAGGTTCCCCCCTCACTTCTTTTCTCAAGACTAAACATGCCCAGTTTTTTTAACCTTCTCTCAAAGGTCATGTTTCCTAAATCTTTTATCCTTTTTATTGTTTTGGACTCTAATTTGTCCACATCTTTCTTAAAGAGCGATGCCCAGTACATACTTCAACTGAGGTCTCACCAGTGCCAAGTACAGCAGAACAATTACTTCCTGTTTCTTACATATTACTATTAATATATCTCAGAATTATATTAAGCTTTTTTGCAATGCATCACATTGTTGATTCATATTCAGTTTGTGATTCACTGAAATGTCCGTGTCTGCAGTACTACTGCCTAGCCAGTTATTTTCCATTTTGTATTTGTGCACTTGATTTTTGACTTCCTAAGTGTAGTACTTTGCACTTATCTTTATTGAATTTCATCTCACTGAGTCAAGACCAATTCTCCAATTTATCAAGGTAATTTGGAATTCTAACCCTATCCTCTGAAGTGCTTAAAAACCCTCCCTGCTTGATGTCATCTTCAAATTTTATAAGCATATTCTCCACTTCATTATCCAAGTCATTATTGAAAATATCGAAAAGTACGAGGCCCAGGACAGAGCTTGCAGTACCCGATTAGATATGTTCTCCCAGTTTGATAATAAATTATTGATAACTACTCTTTGAGTATGTTTTTTCAACCAGTTGGGTACCCACCCTGATTGACTAGAAGACCTGTCATAGCTTGAGGTTGTCATTAACACATAATGGTTGACAATAAGAATTTTGCTACTGTTAATGACTGGAGCTGGCTTTTAAAACTGAAAGGGGTGTCTATAAAATTAATCAGCAACACATAGCATGTCTCTGGTCACTTGGGTTATGTTTTGTCATGTAATATTAGGTGATCTGCAGATTGTTACTTGTCAACTTTAAAGGAATGGTACTTAAAGTGAAAAGAGAGTGGACTATGCAAATCAGATGGGTAGTGATTTGAAATAGAGCTACTCCTTGTTATGGTCTAATGTAGGGTGACCATATTTTCCTATGCTGAATATGGGACACCTAGAAAAATTACTCCCATTCAAGCAAGTTCAACAGCAATCAATCAGAACTATGCAGTACAAACGTTCAAATTACCATCAAGTTGACTGAGCCTCTGTTAAAAAGAACAGGAGTACTTGTGGCACCTTAGAGACTAACAAATTTATGCTCTAATAAATTTGTTAGTCTCTAAGGCCTGGTCTACACTAGGCGTTTATGTCGAAGTTAGCGCCGTTAAATCGAATTAACCCTGCACCCGTCCACACTGCGATGCTATTTAGTTCGACATAGAGGTCTCTTTAATTCGACTTCTGTACTCCTCCCCGACGAGGGGAGTAGCGCTAAATTCGACATGGCCATGTCGAATTAGGCTAGGTGTGGATGGAAATCGACGCTAATAGCTCCGGGAGCTATCCCACAGTGCACCACTCTGTTGACGCTCTGGACAGCAGTGCGAGCTCGGATGCTCTGACCAGCCACACAGGAAAAGCCCCGGGAAAATTTGAATTTGAATTCCTTTTCCTGTCTGGCCAGTTTGAATCTCATTTCCTGTCTGGACATCGTGGCGAGCACAGCAGCACTGGCAACGATGCAGAGCTCTCCAGCAGTGATGGCCATGCAGTCTGTGAATAGAAAGAGAGCCCCAGCATGGACTGATCGTGAAGTCTTGGATTTCATCGCTGTGTGGGGCGATGAGTCCGTGCTTTCCGAGCTGCGATCCAAAAGAAGGAATGCAAAGATCTACGAGAAGATCTCTAAAGACATGGCAGAGAGAGGATACAGCCGGGATGCAACGCAGTGCCGCGTGAAAATCAAGGAGCTGAGACAAGGCTACCAGAAGACCAAAGAGGCAAACGGACGCTCCGGATCCCATCCCCAGACATCCCGTTTCTACGAGGCACTGCATTCCATCCTCGGTGCTGCCGCCACCACTACCCCACCAGTGACCGTGGACTCTGAGGATGGGATACTGTCCACGGCCGGTTCCTCAGACATGTTAGGGGACGGGGAAGATGAGGAAGGAGATGAGGAGGGCGAGGCAGTTGGCAGCTCTCACAACGCTGATTTCCCCGACAGCCAGGATCTCTTCATCACCCTTACAGAGATCCCCTACGAAGCGTCCCCAGCCATTACCCCGGACACAGAATCTGGTGAAGGATCAGCCAGTAAGTGTTGTAAACATCTAAACATTTATTTTTAACAAAACAGGAATATTAACAATTAAAAGAATGGGTTGTTCATGATTAGTGTGCCCTAGGCGCTTAACGGTTTAGTAAGGGGCAGTGCAAGTTTTGAAAAGAAATCTAGCAATGTCCGGTTTTCAGTGATTGTCCTGCACAAGCCGCTCTACTGTGTATTCCCTGCTACTGCAGCTACAGTAAAATGCGGTCTATATGTGCGGGGATAGAGCAGTAATCCTCCTGGGACATCTCGATGAAGCTCTCCTGGAGGTAACTTGAAAGCCGTTGCATGAGGTTCTTGGGGAGAGCGGCCTTATTGGGTCCTCCGAAGTACGACACGTTGCCGCGCCACGAGATTATCAGGTACTCGGGGATCATTGCTCTGCACAGCAGGGCGGCATACGGCCCTGGTCTTTGGAGGCTTTCCCGGAGCATTCTCTCTTTGTCGCTCTCGGAGATCCTCATCAGGGTGATGTCGGCCATGGTGACCTGCTTTTAATTAGGTAGGGGAATGTTAGTGTTGGGACTGCTTTCCCGTTCCTTTACAGAACTGTCACCGCTGGTTTGCAGCCACGCGGTGGAGGCGGGAGAGGGGCAGCCGAAAGGGATCGTTCCCGGGGACAGCCGTGAGGGGGTGGGACAGGGGCAGAGTTCCCGCTTGCCGGATTGCTGGCAGCAGGGACTGACATTGATTTAAATGTGAAATGAGGCCAGTGGTAATATAAAAGTTTTAAACTGCCACAAGTGTACGGCTTACCATGTCTGCCTGCAACAGAAATTCCGTTGTGCTGCCTCGCTTCTCAAATGTGCTGTTCAAGACCCCAGGCACAGAATGCGAAGGCCGAGAATTCGACCTTGTGCTGAGTGCGCATGTGAAAGGTGCTGTGCATGGTCTTGTTCACAGAGAAAGACTATGTTCTTTGTTCACAACTACATTTATCTTTCAGAGGAATTCACTCCCTTTTTCCCATTTCCACAGCCCCGTCTGCGACTGTCTCACAACCTAGCCTGGAATCACACTCCCAGAGGCTAGCGCGGATTAGGCGTAGGAAGAAGAGGACACGGGAGGACATGTTCTCTGAGCTTATGGCCTCTTCCCAAGCCCAGGCAGCACAGCAGACCCAGTGGCGGGAGAACTTGACCCGAATGCACCAAGCCAACATGGATCGGGAGGAGAGGTGGCGGCAGGAAGACCAGCAGGCGACTCTAACGCTGCTTGGACTACTGAGGGAGCAAACGGACACACTCCGGCGCCTTGTGGATGTTCTGCAGGAACGGAGGCAGGAGGACAGAGCCCCGCTGCAGTCCATCTCTAACCGCCCTCCCCCGCCACCAAGTCCCATACCCACCTCACCCAAAGTGCAAAGAAGGAGAGGCGGCAGAGTCCCTGCTAACTCTCACTCCACCCCTGCAGAGAGCTCTAGTAGCAGAAGGCTCTCATTTCCCAAAATTTGAAAAGTTCTTTCCTTCCCGCCTGACACAAGCCCACGTCCAAGTTTCACCTCCCAATGCCATGTGTAGTTGATAATAAAAAATTCGTTTCTGTTAACTACTGTTTCAATCATGTTCTTTTGGAGGAGGAGGGGAAAGGGGGTTGGAAATTGGACAGGACAGTCTCCTTTGGCAGGGTACATAGTCGGGGGCAGGCACAGCAGCAGGGCACATACACAGTGCAGTGATGCAGTGACTAGTTGCCCCGGTTAGTCTGGGAGGTTGTTTTGATGTAATGTTGGGGGGGGTGGGTTGCTCTGTGACTTTGTGGCGGGGGAGGGCAGTTACAGATCTTAAGCGCCGGTCCTTAGACAGGATCACAGAGCCACACAGCATGGGATCTGTAACCGTCCTCCCCCTGCCACAAAGTCAAATAGACCTCCCATACACACAGTCCCGATCAGGAGGGGTGACAGGCTCCGTTGAAACAAGCATCCCACCGCAGCGGAGCCTGTCAATCCTTGAGTTTAGAAGCTGCATTCGCATCACAACACTAGACCCGCCCCGCACCACAGTCTGCGTCCCAGTTTTAAAAAATTCCCGCTAAAACAGTATTAAAGAAAACGGTGTGCTTTAACAAAGTAGAACTATTTTTATTTCGACACGTGTGTTGGAGGGGGGGTGAAGGGGGTATGTAACTGGATAGGATAGTCAACATTACCTGGGTAAAGAAACGGGGGCAGGTTTAGCTTCTCAGTACACAAACTATAAAATCACAGGTTACCCTGCTCACTCAGGAACTTTGCTTTCAAAGCCTCCCGGATGCACAGCGCTTCCCGCTGGTCTCTTCTAATCGCCCGGCTGTCTGGCTGTGAGTAATCACCAGCCAGGCTATTTTCCTCAACCTCCCACCCCGCCATAAAGGTCTCCCCCTTGCTCTCACAGAGATTGTGGAGCACACAGCAAGCTGCTATAACAATGGGGATATTGGTTTCGCTGAGATCACAGCGAGTCAGTAAGCTTCTCCATCTCCCCTTGAGACGGCCAAAAGCACACTCCACCACCATTCTGCACTTGCTCAGCCGGTAGTTGAAGAGTTCTTTTTCAGTGTCCAGGGCGCCAGTATAGGGCTTCATGAGCCAGGGCATTAGCGGGTAGGCTGGGTCCCCGAGGATGACTATAGGCATCTCCACATCCCCAACAGTTATTTTGTGGTCCGGGAAGTAAATACCTTGTTGCAGCCGTCTAAACAGACCAGAGTTCCTGAAAACACGAGCGTCATGAACCTTGCCCGGCCATCCCACGTAGATGTTGGTAAAACGTCCCCTGTGGTCCACCAGTGCTTGCAGCACCATGGAAAAGTATCCCTTTCGGTTAATGTACTGGGTGGCCTGGGGTGGTCCGGTGCCAGGATAGGGATGTGAGTTCCATCTATGGCCCCACCGCAGTTTGGGAATCCCATCGCTGCGAAGCCATCTATGATCGCCTCCACGTTTCCCAGGGTCACTACCTTTGGCAGCAGTACATCAACGATTGCCTTCGCTACTTGCATCACAACAACCCCCACGGTAGATTTGCCCACCCCAAACTGGTTCGCGACTGACCGGTAGCTGTCTGGCGTTGCAAGCTTCCAGAGGGCTATGGCCACTCGCTTCTGTACACTCAGTGCAGCTCGCAACCGGGTGTCACTGCGCTTCAGGGCAGGGGACAGCAACTCACAAAGTTCCAGGAAAGTTCCCTTCCGCATGCGAAAGTTTCGCAGCCACTGGGATTCATCCCAGACCTGCAGTACTATGCGGTCCCACCACTCAGTGCTTGTTTCCCGTGCCCAGAATCGCCGTTCCACGGCATCAACATGACCCATTGCCACTGTGATGTCCTCGGCGCTGGGTCGCCTGCTTTCTGACAGGTCTGTGCTACTCTCAGACTTCAGGACATCACCGCGGTGCCGTAGCCTCCTTGCCTGACTTTTCTGCATCTGCCTCAGGGAAACCTTTATGATAAGCTGCGAGACGTTGAGAGCGGCCACAACTGCAGCGATGGTCGCAGCGGGCTCCATGCTCGGAGTACAGTGGCGTCCGCGCTGTCAATGACTGGAAAAGCGCGCGAACTGTTTTCCCGCCGGCGCTTTCAGGGAGGGAGGGCGGGAGTGATGGACGGATGACGACAGTTTCCCAAAAGCACCCTCGACTCATTTTGTTACCCAGAAGGCATTGCCGGCTACACCCAGAATTCCAATGGGCAGAGGGGACTGCGGGAACTGTGGGATAGCTGACCACAGTGCACCGCTTCGAATGTCGACGCTATCACCGTTAGTGTGGACGCACAAAGTCGAATTACTGTCCTTAGTGTGGACACACACGTTCGACTTTGCAATATCGATTACAAAAATTCGATGCAAGTAAAATCGAACTACTCTCGTAGTGTAGACAAGGCCTAAGGTGCCACAAGTACTCCTGTTCTTTTTGCGGATACAGACTAACACGGCTGCTACTCTGAAATCTGTTAAAAAGAAATACTGCATAGTTGGATTCTTTTTATTTACCTTATCTTTAAGTCTTTAGGGTTCACATGGGGAGGGGTGACATACACACCCTCACGGGGAGAGGTAACACACCCACATTCCCGTACACCTCTCGTCCACAGGGGGTGGGGGTGACCAACCAACCCAACCTTCCCTGCCCGGCGCTCTCTGCCCTCCATGCCTGGCTGGGCCCCCAGGACGGACCCATCTCTCCTGGTACCTGGCACCGCGTGTTCCTGGGGGAATGCAGGGTCACATGTCCCCCCCCCCTTCATATTTCTGCCAGGGCTCAGACCAGAATGTGGCCAGCAGCAGCCTTTTGGCATTGTTCAGGAGTTGCTTCCAGCCACAGTGAAGCGGGGGAGGGATGAGCTGGCCCATGTCTTTGCAGAGCACATCTCTTCCCCTCTAGCCCCTGCTCTCCTGTGGCGGGAAGCAGCTCGTCCCTTCCTGCCCACACAGTGTTGAAAGGCAATTAACACCTCCAGGCTGCTGCTGGCCACCGACATAACCCAGCCGCCTTCTGTCCCCCGGCTACAGCACAGGCAGGAAGGGGTTAAGTCCTAAGGCTGCATTGTGCACCAGGGCCCAGGGAACGTGACTGCAGGGGCTTTAGCAAACCGGGCCAGATGTAGCAGCCCCGCACTCCTGGAAGGTAGGACCCAGGGTGGGGGAAAGAGGGTGCTAAGCCCCTACCCGGGACCCTGCTGCGGAGCCTGCAGGGTCGGGGCATGAACAGCCTGGAAATCGCTTTCCTCCTGCCACTCCAGAGCATAGCTGAGGGGTGGAGAGGCTTCCCCGTGCCAGCACTATACGGGGCTCGGGCACAAACAGGGCTCGGCTCCTCCTTCAGGGCCGGAGGGTCTTGGGCTTTCCTGGGGTACCAGCAAAGCCAGAGACTGTGCTGGGAAGGAAGGAGCCTGCCAGGGGCTGGTTCTCTGCACAGCGTGGGGAGCGAGACATGCCCCACCAGGTGGGATATAGAGGAGCAGTGCAGCTGGGGGAAGGCGAAGGGCAAAGCAAAGAGAGGACAGTGAGAGGGGGAGCATGTAAAGGGCTGATTGGTGGGCAGCAGAGGTGACATGTAACCGGCCGTCGCCTAGCGTCTACCTGCACTCACCAGCCACCAGCGCTCGCAGCCAGTGCCAGCTGGAAACAGGATGGAGGATGGGGCCCTGCTGGCCAAGAGCCGGCACGCAGCAGGGGCTGTGCTGATGGACCAGCAGGGGGAGCAGCCAGCCGCGGGCACTGCTTTTTTGCTCCACCACCAGCCTTGCACACCTATCTCCATCAGCCACTGGACTCCCCCACCCCCGACACACACACTCACTGCTGGTGGGCGGGCGGCTGGCAAGCAGGGATCCGGCCAGCAGCAGGACCCACCAGTACTGATGGTGGGGAGACAGAAAATATGGGACAATTTGCCCATTTTTAAGAAAAAGCCGGGACACCTGCAGGAGGGCTTAAGTATGGGACTGTCCCTTTAAAAACAGGACATCTGGTCACCTTAGTCTAATGGAACCTTCAGTATTTTAGATGGGAAAAATCCATTGCAGCATAGAGTCCGAGGGGAAAAATCAACTACATGATTTATATGAACAGATCAGAGCCTAGGCCCTAATTCAAGAAAGCAACCCTATTTTGGAAAACATGTGCTTAAATACTTCCCCGAAGAGGCCTGGATTTAAGCATGTGTTTTATTGCTTTCCTGAATCAGGGTCCTGTGCTGTATAAATCCCAAATCAAAAAATGCATTACAAATATATCATATGTTTAGACCTGCAAAGAAATTCCAAGCTGATGCTCCATTAAAGGTGTTGGAAGGAAATTCCATGCTGACATTGTATCAGGATGTTGTATGAGAAAAAAGTTACTTAAAATGCAATTTTCAGAGTATCAGCCGTGTTAGTCTGTATCCGCAAAAAGAACAGGAGTACTTGTGGCACCTTAGAGACTAACAAATTTATTAGAGCATAAGCTTTCGTGGACTACAGCCCACTTAAAATGCAATCTAACTAATACATATTTATTCAAGACAGGCTTATTTATTGCTAGAGCTAGTAGAGGTCTGTTGTAAACAATATATTTGGCAAATTGAAGTCTTTTTTTGGTTTATTAATTCTCTGCAAATTATTCAATATTTTTACAGATTTATTTGTTTAGGAATTGTCTATTAGTTTTTATGAACATATTTGACCAATGAATGTTTGCAAATTCTTTGTAATGAGTACAGCTGGTTGAAAAGTTTTGAAATATTTCATTGAAATTTAAAATTTCATAATGCAAGGACAAAATCTGTGTGAAAATGTTCACAAAAATTATGTCTTGTATTTCAATCAGTTTTGTTAGCTGGTATTCAGTTCATTATTTGATAATTAGAAATCTGCTATGCATTACTGATCATCTAATTCATGTTATTTTTTCTGTTTCCCAATTAGATGACCTAATGTTTATAAACTTCTATCCAGAATTATTTTTTCATTATAAATCTGATTTTATTTCTTGATATTGGTTATGGATCCAAAATTTGTTGCTTGTGAACATTTTTATAAACAAAATTTTAGTCATAATTTTTTGCAAACAGGAAACAAAGCTAAGCTAAATGGATTATTACTACTACAAATATTAGTCCAGTATAAATCCAGTTGCTAGTTCACTGAACTTTTCAGATACACATTTGTATACTATTCCATTAGCCTTCTTTGTTGTACTTTCCCTAGGATGACATGAAACATTATACTAGAGCAGCATGATGAAGCTACAATGTGTTGGTTTCTAGTATTGTGAAATGGAGGGAGTACATTTCTAGATATTCATGGATAATTTTAAGCTCACAGTGACTGTTACTTCATTCCTTAGTTGAGGGATGTGGGAGGTTTGTCCCTGTCACAGGCTGGCTGCTGACATTTTAAAGCAAGCTAGGCTCAGCTTTAAGAACATAAGAATGACCATACTATGTCAGATCAAAGGTCTATCTAGCCCAGTATCCTGTCTTCCAACAGTGGCCAATGCCAGGTGCCCCAGGGGGAATGAACAGAACAGGTCATCATTAAGTGATCCATTCCCTGTCACTCGTTTTCCTCACTAGGATTTAACTTCCACTTTTTAAGGATGCCTTGTTGCCTCTCACTGCTTCTTTTACTTTGTTTAGCATGGGTGGCACTTAACTGTGACCTGACAGCTATCCCCCAGCTGACTATGGTGGAGACTTTCTTATAATGACTGACCCAGCTGCTGGGAAACTGAGAGATGTCTATTTACTCATATTAGGGAGGAGACCCTGGAAAGAAGAATAAGGGGAGCTTCCTCTCTAGGAAGGGCCTGGGGAAGTCAGGCTTGAAGGCCCACAGGGAGCAGGGTAGGTGTAGAGATAGTGTCTGCAAAGAGCAAGGAAATCCTGTAGGGAAGCTGCCAGAATCCTGGGGGGAGGGGAGGGGAGCCAGTGGGGGGAAGCCTGCTGGGAGGAAGCCACATGAGAAAAGCTCTACGGGAAGCAGTGAACTTCAGGCCCTGAGGGGGCAGAAGAATGGTTAGTTGGGGTATTTGTTTGGGTTTATAGTGGGACTTTTAGTTACCCTGGAAAGGGGCTGTAATTAAGAGGTGAGCTGGCCAGAGGGTCAGGCCATAGGAGACCCAGAGGCCAAAATGTGGGGCTAAGGCAGTGGTCAAAAGAGAGTGCAAGGAAAAAACTGCCTGTAATGCTGTGACAAAGCAGGGACTTTGGTGGTAAGAGAAACTGATAAATCCTACACAGCAGACCCGTAAAGCTATGTCTCCCAGAGGATCTATTAGAGGTAGGAGTAGCATTCACACTACCAAGGGGTCCACAGTGCAAAGAATGAACCTGATCAATCTGCATAAATTAGGCCTTTCTCCTGCAAGTGCTGAGCACTCTAGCCCAGTTCAGCAAACCATTTAATCATGTGCGTAACTTCAATAGGATTACTGAATTATTTACTCACTTACTTTGCTTTAAGCATATGCTGAAATATTTTACTAGACTGGGCTTGAGCACTCAAAGCTTTGCAGGTTTGAGCCTTCCCCTCAGTGTGGATTCAGTCCATAGTAGCTTATGCTTTGCCTGGTAGATTTGGAGGGGAGAGGAACATGGTGAAGAATATCCTTGCTGTGGGTGTCTCTATTATGAAGCATGCATTGCTTGAAAGGAGACTGTTCTCCTGTCTCTGCTTACACTGCTGTCATGGCTTTTAAAATCTGTGGTATATGGAAGAGTAGCCTGATCCTCTATCACAATGTTTACAAATTATAGGCCATATCCGCAACTGGTGTAAATTGGGGTAGCTCCATTGACGTCAGTGGTGCTGTGCTGATTTATACCAGTGGGGATCTGGCCCATACTGGGTATAATCCCACAGAAGTCATATAAAACATGCAGCAGTGGTACATGTTTTATATGTCTACAACATTAAAGTTGCACTTTCCCATAAGTGACTAATTTATGTGCAAGTGACAATTTAGCACATCCTTTACAATACTGACAGTCTGGGCCCAAATCTTATGATCTATTCTTTATAACAAGCACAAAACCTAGTATTAAATGTTTGCAAGAAAGGGCTCTAAAAACAAAAGAACACACAATAGCAGTAATTGTTTGAAGTATCTCATGTCTTAGTCCAGTAGATTAGCTGTGATTACATTTTGAACCAAGAGAAATTTAATTATTGAGATACAGGATTGGGGGTGCAGGAAACAAATGGGGAGTAGTAAATGTCAATGCCCTTGGTTACACAAAGGGTTGTGGCATTTAGTCAGATTTTAGACACTTACGCCTTGGCTACACTGGCGCTGTACAGCGCTGCAACTTGCTGCGCGCAGGGGTGTGAAAACGTCCCCTCCCCGAGCGCAGCGCTGTAAAGCGCCAGTGTGATCAGAACCTGCAGCGCTGCACGCTCACTCGCAGTGCTGCAAGCTATTCCCCTCGGAGAGGTGGAGTACATACAGCTCTCGCAGCGCTGGTGGCGCGACTACACTCGCGCTTCACAGCGCTGCCGCGGCAGCGCTGTGAATTCCCGAGTGCAGCCAAGGCCTAAGAGAGCCATTTAAATCTTACTTGGATCGTGATATGTAACCAAATGAGCTGTTAAATGCTAAATATAATCTTAGTAATCAAATTGTGTTAAATTTGCGGTCTCTATACCTATTTAACTAAATGTTAATCAGGAATTTTCTTAAATGGGTCAAGAAACAAAATAGGGTTAAGCCCAAGCTCTGAAACTAGTAGTCTTCAAGAGTACAGCTGGTTGGTAAACTAGGAAAGAAAATGCAAACATTTTTGTGTTTGTTTGAAACTTCACTTCCATCAAAATTTTCTGGCCAGCTCTATCCAAATGACATATAGATGTTCAGTTACTCATCTGTCTCCTTCAGGTAGCATCTACTCATTCCTACTTTCTAACTACACATAGTCATGATCTAAACAGAAAAACATTTAAAACATCCTTTTTCTGTCTTAAAATTACTTTTGCTCTCTTAAAGACTCTTTTTTTATATTTTTCTGAAAGAAACTTGCTCTCTAGGTGAAGCTATCTTTGACTATGCTTTATGCGTGCCTCATTTCTTTAGCTAGTAATGCCTTACAATACAATACAAATACAAAAGTACCTTTTGCAGTCTGAATAAATTTAAACTTTCATAACATTTATTGGATCTATTTTTAGAACATCTATATATGTTTGACAGAGAGCCCAGCTATTCACTGAGCATATGCAGCCCTCTGGCGTGGGGAGTTTACAGAGCTTTCTTTGTTTATTTCAAGGATAATTTTTTTCAGATTTTGTACACCATAAGTCATGTAGAGAATGACTTCCTCTCACACAGTGCAACTGTCAAAAGTTAATATTAGTCTACTCTTTTGTGCTTGTAATTTAAAGTGAGCACAGGTACAGTAGAGCATTTCCACATACACTCAGTCTCAAAGTATTGTGGTTGATAAACTGCTATGGTAACAAATCCAATTCTCCTAAAATGGATTATCTTTTTATAGGTATATATAAAAGGATGCTACCACATTGAAGCTTTCTCAGAAATTGTGAGAATAGTTGCTGTTATTTTTGGAAGGTCTGAGATGCCAGTAACTTGGTTCTCCTCTTGCAAGACAAAGGGAGAAAGCATGTAAAATCCATGACAAAGAACAATATTGGTTTAACAATAGCTAGATATACCTATCTAGGTATGCAACAAATCATCTTACACACACTGCAGTACCTTCTGACTAGCTTTTCATCACAGAATCTGTTTCAGCACTTTGACTGAACACTGTAAAAGAGCAAATCAAACAGGCTTATAATTAAGATGTAAAATAAAACAATGTACATAAATTGATTAAAAATAGAAAGTTAAACTGGGAAGAAAGATAAACTAAATTTACAGGACTGACTTGTTTTGTAAATAAAATTTTTCCTTTTTCATTGAGTCTCTCTTCCCGCTTCCCTACTTTCCCTCAGTAACCGCAGTCATGCTCTACTGACACTGCTCATGTTTTCAGTCTCATTTAGGTCCCAATCTTACACTTTTTCAGACAAGCAAGTGCAACATTTGGTGCACAGAGAATATAGGATCAATTTTTATCAGAATGTAAAGTTCTTTGGGCAGGGTCTTCGAATGAGATTTTCCAAGCATCCAATTCCCAGTGAGATTTGCATCTAACTCCTTTAGATACAACTCCCAATAATAAACTTAATATATTGGTAGGTGTCAATACAAATACATGTTATATGCTTTTCCATGGCAGATTCATCTCAACTGAGCTGAAAATTCAGAAAAAAACTTAGCCTCTTAATAATTATAGGTAATTCCTGCAAATGTATATGTATATATATTAGGGCTGTCAAGGGATTAAAAAAATTAATCATGATTAATCATGTGATTAGTTGCACTGTTAAACAATAATAGAATACCATTTACTTAAATATTTGTGGATGTTTTCTACATTTTCAAATATATTTATTTCAATTACAGAGTACAAAGTGTACAGTACTCACTTTATATTTTTGATTACAAGTATTTGCACTGTAAAAAACAAAAGAAATAGTATTTTTCAATTAACCTAATACAAGTACTGTGGTGCAATCTCTTTATCATGAACATTGAACTTACAAACGTAGAATTATGTTGGAACTCCCAGTCACACAGACCTGTCTCTTCCTGGTGTTCTCTCTCACAGCCCTGTACATCATCCTCATTTTTCTTTGGGCTCTGGTCCCTGATTATCTCCATCATCTCTTCCTCACTTCTGCCAGGACTGCATCCCTTCTTTTATTTGCTGCCATCCCATCTTTTGCCTGTTTCTCTTCAAACTGTTAATCAACTCATCTTCACTGCCACTTGCTCCTCTTTTCCAGGGCTTTGTCCTCGTGGTCATGTTCTTCCATGGATCTCTCTCCGCTTCTGGCTGTCCACCCTGCAGGTCCTTTTGTTCAGCAGGTGTCTGCAAATCTTGAGTTGTCTGTACCACCTCTTCTGTCCTCACCTGCATTACTTTCATATATCCATCTCAATTCCTATAGCTGCATGTCTAATTCTTGGATGTTCTCTGCCATGACCTCTCTCACGTGAAATTTTATACCCATTCAAGGATGATGCACATTCTGCACCTTCTGCATCTGACCACCTTCTCCCACCAAACTCCCACTGAAACTCTGCTGTTAGCTGCTACCTGTTCACTAAGTTTCCAAACAAACATTCCCTTTTTATGGCACAGACATTCAAATGTTATCAGGATTAATATGTGGCCTTTGTGAAAAAGTTATGTGCATGCCATGCAAAGGAACCAATGCTGCCTGACTAAACTAATTTGGCATAGACAAGTGTGATTTGGCAAAGAAGACAGACGTTCTTCACTAATGAATGAGTGAGCAATGCAGTGTGGGTAGAAGCAAACTGCCAAGCAGCAGGATCACTCCCAAGAATACATCAAAGCTGTTTCCTATTACATGGCTTGACTCAGTTCTTTCTAAGTATTGGTGGGTCAATCTTCTCACTTTTCACTGTTTTTTAAATGTATACAAACAAAAATTATATGGCATTAGAAGTCAGTATGTTAAACTCATTAGCCATGCAAAACAGGACTCAAAATATTCTTTAGCTTTTGCTTAGACCCTAGCCACATGTATCTTACCATTATTTCTGGGACACCAGATATGCCAAGTATCCTGTCTTTATCTGTCTGTGCTAGTATTACATGAGTCTCATTTCTTTTTAGGCTGACTTTCCTCCAAAAATCACTAGAGCAATTTATAAATTACAGGCCATAGTACATTATTGGAGAATAAGGCTCAGTGTAGCTAATGTGAAGTATCTATATGCCAGTGGAATCAGAGGGTCTTCCAAGTCTTCCAAGGATGTGACAGAATTACATAGGTGGGGAGGGAAGGAGAGAGATTTGTTGCAAAGGTGCAAGCAAGCAACTTTTTCATAACTAAAGTGAGGGTGAGGAGGGCATGCTCCACATGATCACACATTGCACAATTCAGCAACAGGATGTGACAGTTATAGGTTGAGCCGTATTCTGCCCATGTGAGTAAATGAATAACCACTGTCAGCCTGTCTTATTCAGTGGCTTAATACAGCTGTTAGTATCTCAAAAATCAATTCTCTTTTACAAATATGGTAAAATACTCTCCTACCTGTTTTTGTCTCTCACGTTTAATGTCACTCCGATCAAAATAATGTTTCCCAATGCTTAAAATTGAGAGCCCAGGTCAAGGTAAAACACTCAGTTACAATGCACTTAACTATCAAGACCCAATATGGTATATTTATTGATAGAATATCATACATCAGGTATTTTGTTAAATATTGAGGAATGGAACAGCAAACAAAAAATGGAGATAGTTAAGCAGTGCACACATCATGGACTAGTTTATTGAATTTAAAAATAGCTTTGATAATCATCTGTTGAAAATAAGTGTAATAATTGGGTATAATTATATATTCAAAGCTAAAGTTCCCAAGTGGTGGATAGGGGAAAGAGAGCCCAGATACTGTGGTGTTGGGCTAGATTTTTAAAGGCGTTTAGGCCTGACATCAGTGGAAGTTAGGCTTCTAGGTACTTTTGAAAATTCCACTAAGTGCTTATCTGCCTTTCTGGGTGCCTAGATACCTTTACCAATATATAACTAAAGACATAGAGCTGGCAAACTGAAAATTTTAGAAAAGAGGCTTCATTTTAATTTTAATACTTCATGTCCAATGCGTTTTAGTTTTTTGTTAAAATGTGATGTGTATGACAGTGCTCCAACTGGGGGTTATAAGTGGGAATGCTACAGCCACATTCCTCACTGCTGCCATTTAGGAAAAAAAGGTGATGAGCCCGGGGGGGGGGGGGGACCATGCCTTTCCCCCTCTATTACAAGCACTGATGAATGCCATGTTTTAGGAATCAGTGAGATGCTGAAGTATTTTTAATGGCCTCTGAGATCAGTTGTCAACGTACCATCAGTGGCTTGAAATTACACTTCTTGGAGGATATGGTATTGTGTATGTTTCCTAGCATTAAAGCAGCCATTTTTTTTCCTGGGCAAAGAGTAGGTTGGTCAGAATCCTGGTTTGCAAGGTTTGTTCTGGTCTAGAGGAATAGTCCTGGTACTCCAACTGGTTTTACTTAAATCAGCCTCAGTAAATCTGAGGATCGCCCACCTGTTTTCTGCATTAGCTTTGCTGTGTGTGCCCTCCTTCACCTGCCTCCTCGGTTTCTCCCCATTCCGTTGCTGGCTAATCAGCTGGTGAGCAGAAGCCACTTGCTTCCAGTGACAGCAGAGTGGCACAAAGACAGCATCTAAATTTACAGGACTGACTTGTTTTGTAAATAAAAATTTTCCTTTTTCATTGAGTCTCTCTTCCCGCTTCCCTACTTTCCCTCAGTAACCGCAGTCATGCTCTACTGACACTGCTCATGTTTTCAGTCTCATTTAGGTCCCAATCTTACACTTTTCCTGACAAGCAAGTGCAACCTTTGGTGCACAGAGAATATAGGATCAATTTTTATCAGAATGTAAAGTTCTTTGGGCAGGGACTTTGAATGAGATTTTCCAAGCACCCAATTCCCAGTGAGATTTGCATCTAACTCCTTTAGATACAACTCCCAATAATAAACTTAATATATTGGTAGGTGTCAATACAAATACATGTTATATGCTTTTCCATGGCAGATTATTTACAAGACAATCTTAGTTCATAAGATTCATCTCAACTGAGCTGAAAATTCAGAAAAAAACTTAGCCTCTTAATAATTATAGGTAATTCCTGCAAATGTATATGTATATATATTAGGGCTGTCAAGGGATTAAAAAAATTAATCATGATTAATCATGTGATTAGTTGCACTGTTAAACAATAATAGAATACCATTTACTTAAATATTTGTGGATGTTTTCTACATTTTCAAATATATTTATTTCAATTACAGAGTACAAAGTGTACAGTACTCACTTTATATTTTTGATTACAAGTATTTGCACTGTAAAAAACAAAAGAAATAGTATTTTTCAATTCACCTAATACAAGTACTGTAGTGCAATCTCTTTATCATGAACATTGAACTTACAAACGTAGACTTATGTAAAAAAAAAAACTGCATTCAAGCCTGCAAGTCCACTTAGTCCTACTTCGTGTTCAGCCAATTGCTCAGACAAACAAGTTTCTTCACATTTGCAGGAGATAATGCTGCCTGCTTCTTGTTAACAATATTACCTGAAAGTGAGAACAGGCATTCTCATGGCACTGTTGTAGCCGGCGTCGCAAAATATTTATTCAGGTGCGCTAAAGATTCATATATCCCTTCATGCTTCAACCACCATTCCAGAGGACATGCGTCCATGCTGATGACTGGTTATGCTTGATAACAATCCAAAGCAGTGTGGACGGACGCATGTTCATTTTCATTATCTAAGTCAGATGCCACCAGCAGAAGGTTGTTTTTCTTTTTTGGTGGTTCGGGTTCTGTAGTTTCTGCATCGGAGTGTTGCTCTTTTAAGACTTTTGAAAGCATGCTCCACACTTCATCCCTCTCAGATTTTGGAAGGAACTTCAGATTCTTAAACTTTGGGGTGAGTACTGTAGCTATCTTTAGAAATCTCACATTGATACCTTCTTTGCGTTTTGTCAAATCTGCAGTGACAGTGTTCTTAAAACGAACATGTGTTGGGCCATCATCCAAGACTGCTATAACATGAAATATATGGCAGAATGTGGGTAAAACAGAATAGGGGACATACAATTCTCTCCCAAGAAGTTCAGTCACATATTTAATTAATGCATTATTTTTTAACAAGTAAAGTCATTCTTGATCCATTCCAGTGGGAATCTAGCAGTGTTATTTGTCCCAACATACAGCACAATAAGTAGATTTTCCCCTCTCCCATCAGGATCCTTTTCAGCCTCTTGTTCACATCTCATATCCTTGCTCCTGGCAGAGAGCACACTCTTCTGTTCTCTGGATCTCAGTTCTCTGTATCTGGTCTGGTGACAGGCCTGTTGATTCTTCTGAGTTTGGAACTCCCAGTCACACAGACCTGTCTCTTCCTGGTGTTCTCTCTCACAGCTCCTGTACATCATCCTCATTTTTCTTTGGGCTCTGATCCCTGATTACCTCCATCATCTCTTCCTCACTTCTGCCAGGACTGCATCCCTTCTTTTATTTGCTGCCATCCCATCTTTTGCCTGTTTCTCTTCATCGTGCCCAGTGTAGCAAACTGTTAATCAACTCATCTTCACTGCCACTTGCTCCTCTTTTCCGGGGCTTTGTCCTCGTGGTCATGTTCTTCCATGGATCACTCTCCGCTTCTGGCTGTCCACCCTGCAGGTCCTTTTGTTCAGCAGGTGTCTGCAAATCTTGAGTTGTCTGTACCACCTCTTCTGTCCTCACCTGCATTACTTTCATATATCCATCTCAATTCCTATAGCTGCATGTCTAATTCTTGGATGTTCTCTGCCATGACCTCTCTCACGTGAAATTTTATACCCATTCAAGGATGATGTACATTCTGCACCTTCTGCATCTGACCACCTTCTCCCACCAAACTCCCACTGAAACTCTGCTGTTAGCTGCTACCTGTTCACTAAGTTTCCAAACAAAAATTCCCTATTTATGGCACAGACATTCAAATGTTATCAGGATTAATATGTGGCCTTTGTGAAAAAGTTATGTGCATGCCATGCAAAGGAACCAATGCTGCCTGACTAAACTAATTTGGCATAGACAAGTGTGATTTGGCAAAGAAGACAGACGTTCTTCACTAATGAATGAGTGAGCAATGCAGTGTGGGTAGAAGCAAACTGCCAAGCAGCATGATCACTCCCAAGAATACATCAAAGCTGTTCCTATTACATGGCTTGACTCAGTTCTTTCTAAGTATTGGTGGGTCAATCTTCTCACTTTTCACTGTTTTTTAAACGTATACAAACAAAAATTATATGGCATTAGAAGTCAGTATGTTAAACTCATTAGCCATGCAAAACAGGACTCAAAATATTCTTTAGCTTTTGCTTAGACCCTAGCCACATGTATCTTACCATTATTTCTGGGACACCAGATATGCCAAGTATCCTGTCTTTATCTGTCTGTGCTAGTATTACATAAGTCTCATTTCTTTTTTAGGCTGACTTTCCTCCAAAAATCACTAGAGCAATTTATAAATTACAGGCCATAGTACATTATTGGAGAATAAGGCTCAGTGTAGCTAATGTGAAGTATCTATATGCCAGTGGAATCAGAGGGTCTTCCAAGTCTTCCAAGGATGTGACAGAATTACATAGGTGGGGAGGGGAGGAGAGAGATTTGTTGCAAAGGTGCAAGCAAGCAACTTTTTCATAACTAAAGTGAGGGTGAGGAGGGCATGCTCCACATGATCACACATTGCACAATTCAGCAACAGGATGTGACAGTTATAGGTTGAGCCGTATTCTGCCCATGCGAGTAAATGAATAACCACTGTCAGCCTGTCTTATTCAGTGGCTTAATACAGCTGTTAGTATCTCAAAAATCAATTCTCTTTTACAAATATGGTAAAATACTCTCCTACCTGTTTTTGGCTCTCACGTTTAATGTCACTCCGATCAAAATAATGTTTCCCAATGTTTAAAATTGAGAGCCCAGGTCAAGGTAAAACAGTCAGTTACAATGCACTTAACTATCAAGACCCAATATGGTGTATTTATTGATAGAATATCATACATCAGGTATTTTGTTAAATATTGAGGAATGGAACAGCAAACAAAAAATGGAGATAGTTAAGCAGTGCACACATCATGGACTAGTTTATTGAATTTAAAAATAGCTTTGATAATCATCTGTTGAAAATAAGTGTAATAATTGGGTATAATTATATATTCAAAGCTAAAGTTCCCAAGTGGTGGATAGGGGAAAGAGAGCCCAGATACTGTGGTGTTGGGCTAGATTTTTAAAGGCGTTTAGGCCTGACATCAGTGGAAGTTAGGCTTCTAGGTACTTTTGAAAATTCCACTAAGTGCTTATCTGCCTTTCTGGGTGCCTAGATACCTTTACCAATATATAACTAAAGACATAGAGCTGGCAAACTGAAAATTTTAGAAAAGAGGCTTCATTTTAATACTTTATGTCCAATGCGTTTCAGTTTTTTGTTAAAATGTGATGTGTATGACAGTGCTCCAACTGGGGGTTATAAGTGGGAATGCTACAGCCACATTCCTCACTGCTGCCATTTAGGAAAAAAAGGTGATGAGCCGGGGGAGGGGGGAACCATCCCTTTCCCCCTCTATTACAAGCACTGATGAATGCCATGTTTTAGGAATCAGTGAGATTCTGAAGTATTTTTAATGGCCTCTGAGATCAGTCGTCAACGTACCATCAGTGGCTTGAAATTACACTTCTTGGAGGATATGGTATTGTGTATGTTTCTTAGCATTAAAGCAGCCATTTTTTTTCCTGGGCAAAGAGTAGGTTGGTCAGAATCCTGGTTTGCAAGGTTTGTTCTGGTCTAGAGGAATAGTCCTGGTACTCCAACTGGTTTTACTTAAATCAGCCTCAGTAAATATGAGGACTGCCCACCTGTTTTCTCCATTAGCTTTGCTGTGTGTGCCTCCTTCAGCTGCCTCCTCGGTTTCTCCCCATTCCTTTGCTGGCTAATCAGCTGGTGAGCAGAAGCCACTTCTGCTTCCAGTGACAGCAGAGTGGCACAAAGACAGCATCTGCTGAAGGAATGCAATGCAACAGCAGAGGGCAGCTCCTGACCCACTGGGAGAAAGATCTTTAGACCTGTGTGTTGGCTTTGGCAGGGAGAGAGGAGACATGGAGAGTGTGTCCAGTAGCCATGGAGTGGGCTAAGAGGAAACAGGAAATATGGAGGTGGGGAGACTGAGAGGAAGAGGGTTCCTGCAGGGATGCTGGGAAGTGAAGAAGGTGAGAGACCTTGAGGTGAGGATTAGATCTGGTCAAAGAAAAGAGCAAATAATTGAAAATGCAGAAGTGGGACAGAGGATACAACTAGCAGGATCAGAGCAAGAAATATGTATAAAGTTGACTATGCATCCTTTATTCATCTCCCTTGTGCATATGCATTATGATAGTCTTTACATGATCGCATACTATTTTTCCAGAGGTCCCCTGCCTCATTCAGTGTGGATGAATCAGATACAGTGGAAGAGGCTGTCAATCTGTAGGACCTTTGCCTCAATTTTTGCAGAAGTTGGGAGGTGTTAAGAACAAGGCAGGGGATTGCAGGAAGAGGCAGGATGGTCTCATGGTTAAGGCAGTTGAATGCTGTCTTTGAGAATTCGATTCTATCCCTGTCTCTACCCACACAGTTCCTGTTTGATGCTGGGCCAATCACTTAAACTAGACATTTCACAGGTGGTCACTAATTGTGTGTGCCTAATTTTTCTGAGTGCTTGAGACCCTGAGGTCTGATTTGCAGAAGTGCTGAGCACTCAGTTGCAGTCAATGGGAGCTGTGCTTTGAATATATTACATGCTGTATAATGCTAAGAACTCTGAGAAATCAGACCGTAGACATCTCAGATTGGACACCCCAGATCTGTTGATTCTTTTGATCTTACTCTCTCTAGGCCTCCATTCCCCATCTGTAAAATGGAGATAATAGCCCCCTGAACCTTACAGGGGTGTTATGAAAAGTTCATTGATGGTTGTGAACAGCTCAGATACTCTAGTGATGGGTGCTGTAGGAAAGCCCAGGAGGAAATAATTCAGTCTTCAGAGTAGGGTTTGAATAGTGTGCAGTAAATAAGGCCTGGGACCACACATTGAACAATTGGAAGAAAATAACATGTTTAATCTCATTCCTGCATGGCAATGTGTTGGGATTAAAAAAAAAAATAGAATCCAGAGTTGTGCAGGCCCAGTGGACAGTAATTTGTCAAAGGTCTTCACTGGACAGGAAACAGTGTTCTAGCTGCCATATAAGACACCCATCTCTGATAGGACATGACTGACCAAATTCTGTTCCCTGAATATGGTAGTGTAGGTGTAACACAGCAGAACTTGTCCCGCTGTATGGTATTTCAAGACAGAAAAATGTTAGTAGAACCAATAAACTCACCCAAAGTCTTCTTTGTCCATTCCTGGAGGATCTAAGCTGTAATAATCATGTCAGATACTCTTCTGCTAAACCATTTATGTAAAGCGACAGTCAAGAACTATAGTATATGATGCAAAGTGGATGGATGTCACACCCACTTCAGAATTTCACGATGTCATGTCTTTGTAGAGTGAGAGTGAAAAGGCAATTTTATTGTCCTGAAGCATGCTCAGTGATGTAGTGTTGTGTGTGTATATATTGGATTCATGGATATTTTATCTGCTTTAAGATGAGGATGCCTATTGAGAGTTAGGTATGTATTAGCCAAGGATGCAGAGGGTATCCTGTGACACCTGGAATCAATCATAAAAATATGAAGTACAAAGGATTTAATGAATTTTCCAACATCTCATTTGACACATATTTAATAAAATGTCAGTAGCAGAGCTGAGAGAACCATCCCACTTCTGGTTTAAACAGCACCTCATTAACTTTTGGGTCTTGTTTGTAGAGCTGGTTGAAAAATTTCAACCAGGACCACTCATTTGCACACAAATGGCAAGCCGTGCATTCACAAACAACATATTTTTTGAAGGTTCCCTTTAGTTAGTCTTATATAGCATATCTTCTTATATAGATGTTATGCAGGGACATAGATTTACGGTAGTTCTAATAAAACAGCAAACTGCAATCTAAAGAAAGATTGCATTTAGGAAATGAACGGGTTTCTTTTGTTCTGTTCACCCAGAATCTCAAAACCCTGCAACTAATGATATGTTTGCAAATGGTGAATGACTTTTGTGAAGTTACTAACCTTTACTTAGACAGAAACACATCTTTTTAAATAGAAATTTTTGATTAAAATGTGACAGATACATGTAAAGGAAATAGTTCCTTACTTCCTTTGTGACTGCAAATTTAATGTCCCTTGATTTTGATAAGCTGGCTGGTTATTTCCAAATCTCAAACGTTCACTTTTTAAGTAGGGGTATTGACAAGGTTGTGCTGACACATTAGCTTTGCCATATGTCAAGGATTCATAGATTCATAGATTCTAGGACTGGAAGGGACCTTGAGAGGTCATCGAGTCCAGTCCCCTGCCCACATGGCAGGACCAAATTACTTTACAAAATGTGCTATATAAACCTCAGATGGGGAAACTGAGGCACAGAGAGGCAAACTGACTTCCCCAAAGTGTGTAGAACTCCTGGCTTTCAGTCTGGCACCCTAGCCACTGGACTAAACTGCTTCTCTAAAAGGAACAGTGGACACTTGTGTTTTGAAAATATTCCACATGCAGTAATTATGTACAGCACTAACTGTTCTGTGCCATATGCTTCCATGTCACAATGGAGGAACTAATAAAGTAAAAAGCAGTGCAAGTTCAAGCTGAGTGCAGCAGCAGCAGTAACATAGTCTACTATGTCTACAGACTAAGTTATACTAGGTAGTCCCTCCCTATGGCCTTTTGTACACTAGCATGTATTGCACATGTTTTCAGGAAAGGTGAAGCTGCAACAGTGGTGTAGCAGTAGTGTAAGAGCTAGAGACAGAAGTGCTCCATTGTTTTGTGAAAACCTGCTGAGTATCGCCAGCTTGGCTTCCTTTGGCCATGTGGAAAGTGCAGGGCCGCCTGGGGGGGGGGGCAAGTGGGGCAATTTGCCCCAGGCCCCGGCCCCCACAGGGGCCTCCACGAGAATATAGTATTCTATAGTATTGCAACTTTTTTTTATGGAAGGGGCCCCCGAAATTGCTTTGCCCCAGGCCCCCTGAATCCTCTGGGTGGCCCTGGGAAAGTGTGACATCTACAGCATCTTGTTTACTGAATGCATGCAGTCATGACACACACAGCTGTTCATTCTCACCAGCAGGTACTGATAACCTCTAAAAGAAGAGAGAAACTTCTACAAACCCTAAGATTTTCCTGTTCTTTATCAACCTGGCTTTGAGCCTAGGTATGGCATGGGGCTGGAGCTAGTCTTCTTTGATGATGTCCCTCCAGGAATAGACAGAAGTAAAGTGTTCATGTTGGTTCTCTTAGATCTACTGGGGAATGTTTGATAATCTTTGATTATCAGGTTTTTGTTAACTCTCCTGTAGACCATGGAAGGGGTAGGCAGCATTGCATAAGAGGCTTTGCTCTTCCTTCTGAGAGAAATCCTGAGGGAAGGTCTGAGTGGACAAATCTCTTTTTGTGGAGTTCCACGGGGTTCTAGTCTTTGTCTTCCATTCAAAAAGAATTTGAGACCACTGGAGGAGATGGAATGATTTAGGCTGCAATGATATCAGCATGCAAATGACAAACAGAAAAGCTCTGTCTCCTTTTCTGTTAAACTCAGTTGGTTCTTTTGCTTTCCAGTGTCTGGTTAAGACAAGATCTTGCCTGAGAATGAGTGAGCAGAAGTCCAGTCCACACAAGAGAAAGAGGAAGCATATAGAGGATACTTGATAGAAGATATGGTAAGGATAGTATCTTCTAAGTGGTTTCCATCTGCTTTGTCATCCTCAATTGCTTCTAGATTCCTGCATATCGTTAGTGTCTCAAACTTATTTTTTCATTTGTTAATGGTTTGCAGCAATTTCTCTCTGGTGCAGACCTCACCATGGTTCTGCATACCTTGGTAAACTCTGGACAACTGTTCTATGTTCTATATGTTGCTACTCCTGAAATCACTTGGGAAAAAAACATTGCTGGAGAATATGGCTTCCCTCTGAATTGGCATTATTAGCCAAAGGGAGCATAATACACCAACTGTTCAAAGACTATATTAGCTCACTCTGGATTTCTGAGGGCAATGCAATGTGTTGACACTGATTATAGAGTCTAAATTGCTTGAGTCCTGCTCTCACCCTACATGTAATTGCCAACACGGCAGTAGAGGACAGCTGAGCTGCTTTGGCTCTCAGTTTCTAGATCTGAAGTCTGGAGGCAGGATATTTGTAATGGAGGGCTCTTGTCTATAAAATCTGATTTCCCCTCTGATCTACCAGAGCTTGCTGATCTTCAAAACATAGTGTTAAGGCCCATTGCATCTCTCAGGCTTTGGCCTGAGTGTGGTTGAGTTTTGGAAAGTATGTGTTGCAATCGGTGGAGAAATAAGTTTTTGGTGTTTATACTTGAAAGAGAGCAAGCCACCACTTAGGATGAGAGAGAACCCAAGTGGAGACCTAGTCATATGTTAATACAGAAGGGTGTCCTAATTTAAAAATCGTTCACTGGAATATTATATGAAATAAAGAGGGAGAAGTTAACCACAGGTGTACAGCGTGTGGAACTGTTTTCCTCCTGACCTTTATATTACAAGAAGTAAAGATCTGGGCATTCTTAATTCAGAGGAGTATTTTTAAGACTGTTCTGAGTTACCTCTGGATCCAGGAGAAGCTAGCAATACTTGATGGGGAACACCATTTTCAATCCAATGAATGGACTTTGGAGTCAACCCCTCCCCCCTCCTTCCTGTTTCCTGTCCTTTCAGACTCCCAACAGCCAGTGCTCCCAGTTCTAATAATCAAAGCGGCATCTAAACACCACAGAATGCTTCTGGTTTGTAGCCTCACACAGCATCACCTGGTAGCAAGACTAAAGCTTCCTATTTTTTTGGTTGGTTTGTTCTAAATCTTGTTTGACATCTTCGTTTTGTCACAGGTGGCTGGCGTTGGTAGGCTGTTCCATTCTCCTGGCCAGAGAAACTTAAGGTGGTGACTTTTTTTTCCTAGTTAAAAAATAAAACAACCCAAATCCTGTCCCTCTCCCCAAAAAAGCACATACAGAAAGGAGTGTGGTTTGGGTAGCAGGGACAGTGAAATATTGGTGGAAAATAGCTTGCGGAGGTGGAGTGGGATTGATTGGCTGGAACCAAAAGGAGTCTGAGACAAAGCCCTAAACAGCTGCTCACAGGGCTAAGCAAGTTCCTTCAGGTTACGGCATAGTTCTCAGTTCAGGATGGAGCTGTCTAACTCTGCTATGTCTATGAAAGGGGTAATAAACAACTCTGAATGGATGTTACACTGACTTTTGTAATCAGAACTAGTCAACCTTTTACAAGGTTTAAAAAACAGCCAACCAGATACTTTTGGTACATATTAGACCATTGCTATATTTCTGTCTTTCCTCCCATCACCGGTTATTAGAGTGTGTGGTGACTCATAATTCCCAAGTAGCAGCTGTAGTAAGACAATGCCATTCAATAGGTTGTTGTTTTTACATTTTGTGCAGCTCTCAGACTTTGGTGGGTGCTTTAATAAACCGAAAAACAAATAAATGAGGAAAGATAGAGCAGCTGTCCTTTAGGCATGGTGCCTCAATACCACTTAGCTGTTTAATATGACAAATAGTGTTATCAAAAAAGAATCTCCTCTCAGTTGCTCCACTCCGGAGCAGTCCTTGCAGGGATAATTTGCTGAAGACATGAGCTGTGGCATGATTCAAAGAATCTTGCCAGTCACCACAGAGAGCAACTTTGGGTGCACATGTGTATCATGTTCATGGGGTATGCGTGTTTCCTGTTTCTGTAAGTAGCCTTAACTATGCTGGAAATCCTGAGGGATACTGGTCTCATCCACTATGCACAGCACTGATGGATAATATGCTTTCCCACAGAATGGTAGATAATTTATTAGTTGCTTGTTTCTGACCACCTCCCCGTGATACTGATGAAGTCCTCCAGGCTTGGGAGGCAGCAGGTTGGCTTATGCCAGAAATAGTTTCCTGAGAAGACCCTTTGCTTAGAGCAGTGATGACCCTGACTGGGACTGAGAGTGTTGCCATCTCCAGATCCCCACTCAGCTCATCACATAGGTGTGTGATGGCTTCTGGGTTACTGCTCGATTACCTATGCCTCTTTTCAAGGCAGGTCTTTCTTGGCTCCTAGATCCTGGTTGGAGGGTGTGGATGCCACCTCTGTCTCTGAGCCAAAATCAACCTTGTTTTTCTTCTCCTTTCCTTCACTTGCCACATCATACCCCTCTCCTAATGTGGCAGAGTGTTGTGCTGCAGCCAGTGGCTGGTGAATCCCATAGTCTACATGTGCCATCCCTCAGAACCTCCAGATTCTGACCCTCTTCATCTTGGCCCCCTGCACTTCCCCTGCTGCTCTCTGGCTCTGCCCCATCTCTCAAGCCCCTTATGTACTGGCTGCTCACTATGGCTCTCATCAGCAGTTTGATTGCCTGTTTCAGACCATTAATTCTCATCCAAGTCCCAGTTTTTTAAATATGTTTCCATTTTGGGAAAGCATAGGGAGTTTGATTTTTAGTGAAAAGAAACAAGAAAAAGGTTCCTCAAGTTGCACAGACCCCACAGAGATGGCTATGGTATAAGAATCTCGATAGGTAAGACTACTAAAATGGGAGTAGCATTTAAAAGCTGTGCTGAATAGTGTTTTTAATTCAGTCTAGAAGTGTTCACTCAAAACGGATACTCTTAATCATAGTTTAAATGTATATGGTTTAGAAATATTGAAATGTGTCATTAAACTTCTTGTGAACCTTTCAAGTTCTGGGTTAGTGCTGACATCTGCTGTTTACTATTGCTACATACATCAGACAATGCAGGGAATAGCTGCTTCTTGCTTTGCTTTCACTCAGTGGTGTTTCCTGCCTATGAAAATAGCATAATTTAGTGTCCTACAAGGCAAAATTAGTTGAGAAATATCTTTCACTAGATAAAGTAGGTCTTAAGATGGTCAATAAAGATGTCCAAGAAACACTACTCCTTTTGCCCATCAAACATTAAGACACTAAATGAAAAGAAGAAAGGAATCTCAGGAAATTTAGCAAAAACAGATATTTACATTTAAAAAAAGTAATTTAAAAACATTAAAACAAACTAATTCTAGTGCTTGCGAAAGGGGCAACGTAGCGAGGGGGGCGTTGTCTCCTGCCCTGATGGACATAGAGAGCCACGACCGCCCCCTGGTGGGCGGAACCAGGATACCCGCAGCTACCCCGCCAGTAGCAGAGGGGCGGGACAGGAACTGGAACTATAAAAGGCCGGCCCTCTAGCTCAGTTGGGGCAGAGCAGCTAGAGGAGCAGGATGTCTCTCCCCCACTGCTGGAGCCAGGACTTGATGGAGGCTGCTCCCGTGCCAGAGACCTGGAAGGACTGCTGGAGCTGCCAGACACCAGGGACACCGAGGAGCTGCTGCTTACCATTTACCCGAGTCAGACCAACAACAACCCCGAACCCAGGTACCCCTGGACTGCGAGTGTAGGAAGGAGCCCAGGAAAACTGAATAGGGTTTGGCTGTGTGACTGATTGCAAGCTGGCCAGTGTGTTGCGGTCGGATTTCCCCACTGACCCAGTGGTGGACCACTCCGCCACTGTTAGGCCCCTGGGCTGGGACGCAGTAGAACGGGAGGGCCTGCGTCCCCCTACCCCTGCCACCCAACCATCGGGGTGGCAGCCTCACCACTTTGTGGTCAGGAGGCCTGCATTGGTCTGGCCCCCTCTGAACTACGGCGCCAGATGGTTTGCTGACTCTCTCACCAGAGAGCTGATCTCCCCTAGACTGCACTGTTGCTCTGCCTGACAGCAGGGAAGAGCCCCATACTGGAACTGATTGCTGCTCCACCCTGATTGAGGGCCCAGGCGAATAGACTCTCTACTGCTCTACCTAACTGACTGTAGGTCAGAGCCTCTACTGGATTACAGCCCCATCCTGATTGCCCCTGAAGCACTGAAGCACTGAAGCACTCCGGAAGTGTCGTAGTGAGGGGGCATGGGCTCCCGCCCTGACAGACAGGGAGAGAGCTGCAACCGCCTTACAGGCAACAATGACAGGCCTAGAAAATGGAGGTATCTGTGTACAGAGCACATCTTTTTGCAACAGAGACCAACGTTTTGTTCTGTGTTTGTACAGCACCTAGCACAATAGGGTCTTGGTCCTTGACTGGGGGCTCCTAGGTGCTATCGCGATACAAATAAATAATAATTAATATCTTATGAGCAGCAGATGCCCACGCTTCCTTACACACATTATTTATATGAATGTGGTACCAAGGAACCCCAGTCAGGGACTAGGAACCCATTATACTATGGTCTATATACACATGCAACAAAGATGGCCCCAGCCCCAAGGCGCTTATAAATTAAGTACAGGGAAACCCTGCTATAACGCGATGACTGGGGTCCAAATAATTCGATCGCGATAAAGTCGCGGTATAGCGGGGTTACGAAAATTTTACCATTTCAAGCCGGTCAGTTTCAAGCCAGTCAATTTCTCTTGGGCAGAGAGCAGGGGAGACGTGCAAGGGGCAGAGGAGGAGCGAGGAGCAGCTGGGGAGGAGACTGGCTCTTCCTGCCAAAAGGAGAAGCGGCGGTAGTGGGGTAGAGGTAGTGGGGAAGGCACGTTCCTTTTTTTGTTTTTCTTCAGCGGTGCTCCGGCCGCCTTTTTTCTTTTTGCGCTTGGGGCGCATTATCGCGGGGCGCGTTATAGTGGGGTTTCCCTGTATAAGACAAGAGACCACAGATAGATAGAGACAGGCAAGGGAGTATATGGAAACAGTGAGACAATGTTAGCCAGCATGATAGGCAGTGGTCTCTGCACACTAGCTCCAATGTGCCTCAACTCTGTCCTCAGAGGCACCACCTAGAGTTGATGGGATAATTCAGTCTTCAAGGCCATTCAGCTCTTGGCCTCTGCTGAGACTACAAGGAAGAGTTTCAGTCAGTGACAAATGCGGTGCTGGCTGTGGGTTTTTTTGGTGTAGACACTGCCCACTAGGAAGTGGACTGAGATCATTACCTTATTTCACATAGGTTACTCAACTGTCATGTGGTAATAATGCCTGGTCATGTGGCCTGGACTCATACTAGCAATCGAGAGGTGAAAGGCTGTTTGTCACTTTGGCAGTGCATTGAATCTTCCAGTTCTTGCCTGCCTCTACTCTAACCTCACCCCCAACGTTTGTTTAGAACAATATTTTGGCTGATATATGCAAAAAAATTTCTTGGAAGGATTTAGCTATAATTAGAGGAGTCATTAAACTGTGGAGCAGGAGAGGTGTAGAGGAATTCCCAGCATTTTTCTGTTGGGATGGAAGCTGGCATCACTTTACGTTTCCAGTCCCAAAGCCAAATGAAAATAATTCTTCACGTAAACTTAATGGCTAGGTTTATTGGTGAAATTGTGATGTACCATGTGCTTACAGGGCCTGAGCATTAATCAGATAGAGCTTCTCACTTTTGCATTCTGCTGAGACCTGCTGCCAGTATTACCAAATGCAAGTATTCAAAATTGCTTTTGTGAACACAACACCTCATGAATCAGGCCACAAAAAATCATGATGTCTTTAAAATCTTGTGGTTTTTTTAAAAAATAACTTTTGGATTCCTTTTAGTTGCTTTCCGGTGTTGTAGTCCTGAGTTCCCATTTTCAAGCTTATCTCCATAGCCATGAGGGCTAAAAATTTACTTTTATTTAGATGAAAGCTGATATTCACATCTAACCACGACGTCAGGAGCCAAGGCTTTAAGAAAAGCACCAAATACCATGAGACTCTCAATTAAATCTTGAGAGTTGGCAACAGAGTCTCCTGTTCCCATGGAAGTCAATGGTAAAATTTCAGCATGGGGATCTGTACTGGCAGATCTGATTGCAGGAGCAGGGCATATCATTATAGCAAGGTTTAAATCACCGATGCAGGGGAAGAAATTACTAATCTTAGAAAAAGCTGATTTTTTAAAAATACTTTACATTACAATAGTGGCATTTGCATTGCAATTCTGAATACAGTGTGAACGTTAATGATAATATGAAACAAAGCCAATAATTAGTATAATGCTTAGTATATTTAACTCTTTACCATTTTAATTACTTTCACAAATGCAGTCAATATCCACCCCCAAACAACTTTCCTATTCTCTTGTTATTCAATTATTAATAGTGCATTATATGAAGACTTTAAAGCTCACTACAGATGACTGATATTGGAAAGTAGAAATATGCAAATAAATTAGCAAAGCCTAACAGTATTTTGTTTTCGAGAATAACAAGGCAGGAGCTTGGAATTATGGCTTCAGTGTATTACTAATCTATATTCAGTGATAGAGCTATGAACTGCCCCCATGAGTGAGCATGAATAGTCATTGGCCCAGAGAAAGAATTAAAATGTCTTTATGGTTAGGTCTCACCTAGAATATGGGAGACCCAAGTTCAAATCCTTGCTCCAACGTTTATTTAATTATACAAAGAAGAACAGCTTCAGCAGGAGAGACTGTGAGTGACTTGTATCAGAATATCCCAAATCTCTGTGGTTAGAGCACTCTCCTGCAATGTGGATGACCCAAGTTCAAATCCCTTTTCCACATCCCAGGGTTGGGGAGTGAATCTTGGTTTTCCACATTCTAGGTGAGTACCCCTAGCCACTGGGTTAAAAGTTACAAGGAGGCTGCCATCACCTGCTGCTCTTGTTTTGTGAATGTAGCCCATTCCAAATGCTCAAAAACATGTTTTGGATCAAACATGTTTTATGTGACCTGAAATAGATATTTTAGATTTGCTGCAACTTTTTGCAGTTTTTGCATTTGGAACTATATGAATGGGACAAGCACTTTCCTGAGTCAGATCCATAATGCTTTTTAATGTCATCTTTTCCTGTTCCATACTGCTTTGTGTGTGTACCACTGCATGAGCAGAGATAGTTTGGGGATTTGCCAATGTACACTCTACTGATCTAGCCAGGATTCTTGAATCCTTAGCTTGTGCGTATGTATGTGTGCACACATACGTGAGAACATGATACAAAATAGGCATGTAGTCCTGGAGTGAAAATCAGGACTTGAATTTTGGGATTGTGCCATCCCAGCAGTCTTGGTTTGTTCTGCTCTTGTGAGAAGACAGGTTCCAGAATAATGTGAATGTTGAACCTGAGAAGGCCCTGCAAAATCTTCATTAAAAGATAGTTACTGCTGGGAGGGTCTTGAAATTTACTTCAGCTAATACCCAGTCAAATATTTTTAAATCTATGTATCCTACACTAGTTAAAATAAAAAGATCCGGCACACCCATATTAGAAATGAAACTGAAGTTTTCCCATACTGAGGAAATATCACACAGAAGAGGTGGCATGATAAGACGTAAAGGTGCTCCAGCATGTGAAAGGCAAGAACCCAGTAACTCGTCACATTACTGATCTGGGTGGGGCTAGCTGGGGAAGCCAGTGCAGAAGGTGGCTTGGCTCTCCTAGGTGAATGATATATCTGTATCATCTGGCTGCAGTTGGAAAGGTAGTTTGAGTTGATTTCTTCTGAGTTTGAGTTTGTACTTTTAGAACTAAAGTCAGCCCTGAAGAATGGGACGTGAAGAGACCTGTAGTTGACTGTTTTGCCTCCTGTGGGTAGGGAACCTGCATATTGGCTTCCACGTGGTCTCTCGAGTAGAAAGGTCCTGGGTCAGTTAAGGCTTTCAGAGTCAGAATCAATGCCTTAGTGCCTGCAGACCAAAAAGCAGCTAAGGCAGATCCTGGAGCACTTTTAATCACTTCCATGCTTCTTAATGAGCGGTAGGATTCTTTGGTTTCTTAACTGTAACATTCATGGATAAAGCCCGTAGTGTTACTATCCATCTTGACCATGTAGGATGGGATCTCCCAGGAGCCACCCAGAGAACAAACTGGGAATTGGTCACAGTTCTTCTCTTCTCCCTATGCTCTGAGCAAGGAGTGAATTACTTCACTCCTTTTCAGGGAGCAGCTTATTTCCTGGTGTGCACTGAGCCACCCTAGCTGGCGAAGAGGGGGAGGCAGAAGTAAGGTTCATCCCATTCTCTGCCCACTTCAGACCCACTTGCTTGTAGAGGAGAGTGTGACAGTGTACCCCATAAGGCTTTATGGGGGAGGGTGCTTATAAATGTATATATGATATAACTGGAATAGGGTTTTGCTACATATGCCATGTAACATATCTATGTAAAGGTTATGATCTACTTGTTATGTTCATCCTAGTTGTATGCAGGCACCATTTGTGTGTTCAAAGTTATGTATACGTGCTTGATTTCCAAGTAAGCTTTGTGAGGCATTTGGTCAGCTTCTTTAGGAAGGAATTCACAAGATTAAGTACCTGATCAGGAAGCATTTGGAGAACAATGCATCCTGGAATGCTCCAATCCACATAAGAAGTCTTCCTGGAGACATACAAGATACCATGTGGACAATGGCTTCTTCCTGTAAAGACTGAGTCATGCATGGACATGTGACTTGCCCAGGTGACTCCAGAACTCCATCTTGGAGCTGGACTTTGGATAGGAGTGAGGAGGGGGGTCTCCACCCACAAGAGAGAGTCTATTTAAACCCGCGGGAGACCCCTCCATTTTGTCTTCAGCTGGCTAAAGAAGGAGCCTCTCCAAATTCCCCCCCCCCCCCAGGATACTTGAAGGAAACTGGAACAAAGGACAGTAACTGCAGGGGGTGTGAGTGATTGCTGGACCCAGGCTAAAAGGAGATTAGCCTGTAAAAGGGAGCATTCTGGACCTGGTGAGGATCTTATCTGTATTTAGTTTGATTAGACATAGATTTGCGCATTTTATTTTAATTTGTTTGGTGACTTACTTTGTTCTGTCTGTTATTACTTGGAACCACTTAAATCCTACTTTCTGTATTTAATAAAATCACGTTTTACTTATTAATTAACTCAGAGTATGTATTAATACCTGGGGGAGCAAACAACTGCACATATCTCTCTATCAGTGTTTTAGAGGGTAAACTATTTATGAGTTTACCCTATATAACCTTTATGCAGGGTAAAACGGATTTATTTGGGTTTAGACCACATTGGGAGTTGGGCATCTGAGTCTAAAGACAAGCACACTTCTGGGAGCTGTTTTCAAGTAAACCTGCAGCTTTGGGGCAGGTAATTCAGACCCTGGGTCTGTGTTGGAGCAGATGGGAGTGTCTGGCTCAGCAAGACAGGGTGCTGGAGTCCTGAGCTGGCAGGGAAAACAGGAGCAGAGGTAGTCCTGGTACATTAGGTGGCAGCTCCCAAGGCGGTTTCTGTGATCCAACCCGTCACAGAGAGCATTGGGTGAGCAGTCCCTGCTCTTCTCACACACTGCTAGAGTCCCAGTCTGAGCAGGCCTCTCACTCTCTGAGCCATTGAGTAAGGGCTCTGACCATCAGGATGTTGGTTTTTCTCTTATTTTACCAATTTTAACATCAAGTTAACAAAGATTTGTGTCTGAGAATTATAATAGCTCTACATTTACCCATCTGCCTTCCCTGCAAAGGTAGGGGAAGAGATTCACATCCTGTTATGCTTTCCACTTAAATAATAAAGGTTCTAGAGGCAGCTCCCCCATGCCCAAGCAGAGGTGGAATACATCCCTTGCTAGCAATGGCTGAATAGAGAGTGTATCTTAGTGATAGAGCACTGGACTAGGACTCAGGAGATTAGGGAACTAATCCAGGCTCTACCATTGACCTGCTCTGTGATCTTGGTCAAGTCACTTTGCCTCTGTTTCTCTTCTACTTTTGGTCTTTTTTCTATTTGGATTGTAAGATCTTTAGGCCAAGACTGTCTCTTGCTGTGTGTTTGCACCCTGCTTAACACAATGTGTTCCAGACCTCATTTGGTGCTATTGTAACAAATGATGGTAGAAGAGAACTTCCATAGAAATGTTATATGGGTGTTATCTCCAGTGATGCTGTGGAATCAGGGATGCAGGAATGGGTTTTCATTCTATTCCAGTGTAATAAGACACCTGAGACCATGAATTGCAGGTCACTTTCTGTTTCATGTTTGCTCTGCTTTAGTGCTTGGTAGTGGCTTTTAGAACCTATTCTGAATAAATCAAACAAAAGGCACAGGACCTGAGAGCTACATACAGTGTTTTCTACCTTTGAGATAGCTCAGTGGTTTGAGCATTGGCCTGCTATAAACCCAGGGTTATGAGTTCAATCCTTGAGGGGGCCATTTAAGGAGCAGGGGCAAAAATCTGTCTGGGGATTGGTCCTGCTTTGAGCAGGGGGTTGGACTAGATGACCTCCTCAGGTCTCTTCCAGCCCTGGTATTCTATGAACTGCATACAGTAGATAATGATTTACAGACATGCAATATACAGAAAACCTATTATGCAAGTTGCCTAGAGTCATGGCATTTTAAAAAGGGACTCTAAGAATATTGTATCAATATAAGAGACAGAATATGCTTAAGATGGTACTGTGGTTTGGTAGTAATCATTTGGCGATAGTTTGTATTGGACATAATATTAATGATGGCTGTTCTGTACTTTCATGCTATGCTACATTTATGGAATTTTCCATTGTGCTTTAACTATGCAAGTCACATATACAGTTAGATTTCCAGCAGTGGTAGTACAGGTAAAAACACTGCAAATGTGTGCCATAATTGTGCTCTATTTAAAGAGAGCAGCAACTCATGCATTTTCACAGCAGTCATCTCAGATGTGTTATACATTCTGTTTTATACATGCCAATCCATTAGCACAAATAAAACATAGTGGGTTGTTTTTCAAAATTAAATGTTGCTATGAGGAATAAACATAGTGATATACCTTGTTTTAATTACAAGAAAAAAGTTGACTAGGTAATGCACTCCCTTCTTTTAATCTAAGATAAAGAACCTGTGGAAGATCAATGCTCATTTCAAAGAGGTCTGAAGCACCAGCAATTGGAGCTATCCATAAAAAGTTGTAAAAACATATAATGGATTGCTAAACACTGTAAGAATTTAAAAATTTCACCAGATACACTATTTCTACTATAGATGTTATCATAGATGGGAACCTATTTCAAGCCCAGGATGGTTTACAAAATATTATTAGTAATGCTGATCTATTAACATTTTAAAAAGACAATTCCAAATCAAAGGGAATAAGAAAATACTAAGTTTATTTTAAAACTCCTTAAAGTAAAAGGTATATTAAAGTATCCCATTAAATAATTAAGCCATTAAGTCTTTAAGCAAAAAATGTATGTTAAGATCACAACTAGCACCTGTATAAATTCAGACAAAAGCTGGAAAATATTTTAGTTTAGCTTATTATAAAGAGTGAGCAAGAAGAAATGTTCATCTATGGTATTAGAAATTTTGAGACATACAAATTAAACTGTATGGGATCAGGTACTCATGAAAAGTAGGTCAGTACAATCAATCATATTGAGTTACCAAACTTGTGACACTTTAATAACATTTTGTATATTTACCTACTTACAAACAAGCTCTGTCTTGCACAGCAGATATACTAATTGCTATTAAGATTTATTATTATAATTGCAAAATCTGTCAAACAAAAGGTTAGTAATCAATCTGCTCACTAAGGTGCCCAATTTGTGAGGGGAAAAATGTATTAAATTCAGATTTCAAATTTAGGGGACAGATGGTAAAAATACAATGGCCTTGCTCCTTCCCTGTGCTATTGGCACAAAGCAGCCAGAAAGCTATCTTAATTTCTCCTCTCAAGATTCCCATTGTATATGATTAATTTTTGAACAGTGTTACAACTGAATTCCATCCCACTTGAAAAATGCCCCTCCTGGGCCCCTTGGAGTGGGTGTAGCCTGGAAACAAGGCCATAAGTGGAACATATCCACAATCTCTAGTTGCTGGATCAGCTTCTCGGAGCCCTGGAAATCCAAATGTAACTTAGGGCAGCCTCAGTGCTTCTTTCAGTAGTGCCAGAGCACTGGCCCAGAATGTGAACAGGCCGGGATAGGGATTTTTGCAAAGGTGCTATAGATACTTCTCTGAGCCTTTGCGAGGAAGGAGAAGGCTGTTGCTTGGGCTCATTTTGCCACTTTGGCACATACGCCCAATGAAGCCTGTATTTACATGGGATTCTTTCCCTCCACACATGTATTTGTTTGTTATGACTTAGCCCAGAGAAAGCATGCCAGAAAATGATATATATCAGAGTGGACATAGATTTCTTATTAGAAAATATCCCAGGAGACTGGTGGGCTGTGTGTATTTCTGTTTTTGACATCCACGCCATTGAAGTAACAGGAGGATTAGGAGGAGATATTTCTGTTGTGGGATATGTACTTAAGGCATTATTTTAATTTAAAGAAAAGGAGAGGCCAGCGAAACTGCACAGTAAAGGGGTTAGTGCATTTAATGCCCTGGCTTGAAGATAACAAGATCCATAAGGCAAGTATAGCAACTTACTCTGATCTCAGGACAAAGAACTGATAGTAAGAGACAGAGGAAAACTACAAAAATGCATTTTAATATAACCAATTATTATGTCTGGATCTGAGTAACAAACTTTGAAAAACAGAGGTGAGCCATTACCAGGATATCTTTGTGGTTAAAGTTGTTTGGTAACCTGCCCAACTTCTGAAGGGAAACAATTTTTGAGGTGGGGGTGGGAGACTGCTGCACAGGACATGAAGCTTTCACACAGACACACCCAGGTTATGATGCACAATACCCTCCAGATATCTCCAAGAAGCCTACAAAGCAAATATCACCTTTTATACCCATTTAATTGACCCAAGTTGTCAGAAGAACAATTACAGGAAATTAACATCAGTCAAAAAAGACATATTAGAGGGTGTCCATACAATAAAAGCATTCCCCAGGCCCAGATGGCTCTCCCGCAGAGTTCTTTACAAAGCCCTTGGCTCAAAGAGCCATATTTATATCTGAGTTAAGACTACTGAAATCAATGGATGAATATGGGCTATAAAATTGCTGCTTTTTCATGCATGTTTATTGCATCTTTAAAAAAATTCTATTTAAAACTCACAGGTATAGAAAAATACATAAATGTTATAAAGATAAGATCATTTAACATAAGCAAGGCACTGTTACAATTAAAAACTTCAATAAATAATACCAATGTGGCTCTATCATTTAAAGGAAGGCAGGTCTCTGGATTACTGCTCCAGTTACATTATATCATTTTGCAACACTGACAGGAGTGGGACAGAGGGAGAAATGCAGAAAAATTCTGTTTCTGGACAAAATTGCAAAGATATATAAATTCATCAAGACCAGGATTGGTTTATGAATGATAGGTATACAGCAGGCAATGTTTGAAAAATCCTTCAACCTGACCATTCACTAAAATGCATAACATTAGGATGAGAAGGCAGTTGATTGAATCACGCAAAACTTTTAAAGATCTTTCCAATATGGTCATGGAGTGGGAATTTCTGTTTAATTCAGGGCACCAGTGCAGCTCTTAGAACCTCTCTCATAGCTGACAGAGGCAAAACCAGCCGTTTCAAGGGAGGCCTGGGGAATAGAAAGGGCATCTCCATCTGGCCTTTTGCCATGTTACCCTTGGCACAAATCATTAAGATCAGCCCTAAAATAAAAGGAATTAAAGTTGATCCATCTAAATATTCTGTGTGTGTGTAAGCCACCTGATTAGTCATCTGACAGACCCTGAAATAGCCTATTCTGAAGTAATAAACTTTGGAACTGCATGGCTCAATTTTAGACTTCAAAGTAAATCAGTACTCTCTCCCTCAACCCCTCATCCAAAATCTTGATCTCCAAAGAAACTAGATTAAAGGATATCACGTTTCAAAATTACACAGATACTGGCTTCAGATGCCTAGGAATCCAACTTACTTTACAAATTTGACCAACTTTATGAATTAACTTTCATAGTCTTACTAAAACAAATCTCACTGGATTGGAAAGATTAGTCTAATCGTATTATCAACTGGTTTAGCAGAATTAATGTTATAAAAATGGTAACTCTGCCAAGATTTTTACCTTAACTTTATTTACTGCCAATGTTCTGTACTTCTTTACAAAACGTATCCAGATAGTTAATGAATTAATTTAGTGAAGCAAAAGACCAATGATTTTTCCGCTTCTGACCTGGGTATTTCCAAGATGCAGTTCCCTGCCTTACGCCCAACACAGACAGGCTGCCCAATCACACCTGCTTACTTTCTCTTAAGAGACGGTTAACATAGTGACTGCCCATGGTTATAGATACCACACAGATCTTTTTATGCCACCCTTTATTATTCTTAAGGCACGTCCACCTCTAAGCTCTACCACTAAGCACTTCTATAACTGTTTATAGCCATGTCTTGAACTAGGGGTTGAAGCTCTGTAGCAATATCTGTTTCTAAACTGATCTAGTATGAAAACTGATCAGTCCTGAGGAGACCTTGGTTTTAATCCTGATTCAGCCACAGTCTTCCTGTGTGAGCTGGGACAAATCACTAAATCTATTCTGTGGGCAGGTCTACACTACAAATTTACAACGGTGCAGCTGCACCGATGCATCTGCACCTCTGTAGCACTTCTGGTGAAGATGCTCTAAGTCAAAGGGAGAGAGCTCTCCTGTTGGCTTAATAACTCCACCTCCACGAGAGGTGGTAGCTATGTCGGTGGTAGCTCTCCCACCAACATAGCACTGTCTATGCTGGCACTTAGGTCAGTATAATTATGTTGCTCAGGGGTGTGGATTATTCACACCCCTGAGCAACGTAAATTATAGTGAAGTAATTTTATAGTATAGATCAGGGCTCAGCCTCAGTTCCCCATTTGTCAAATGAGTATAATATCTCCCTACCTCACAGATATGTTGTGAAGATAATCCATTAATGACTGTGAGGCGCTCAGATGCTATGGTGATAAGGGCCTCATAAATACCTAGATTAATATGTTTCAGAATCATGGGGTGCGTTTTAGGTCCATCTAAAAAAAATCATTTTGTTTTACAGAGTTAATGGTTGAGATCACATCCTGGTAACAGATTGCTAAACTGGTATTTCAATTATTTTCTTTGCCATGGGGTGTTTACAAAGAGAGTACTCTAGACTTTAGTAATAACATAAAACCAATAGCTGTTACATTACATGACCTGTCTTTAGAAACTCTCCTTTCATTCTACTTAATGCATTGAAGTAGCACTTTTTTTTATGGGCATTTAGTGTTTGTGCTTTACTTTTCCTATAAAATATGTTCATTTTTGCCATTAACTTTTTTCTTTCCTGTTAATCACACAAATTGTTTTTCATTCTTGATTAGAATTTTAGATGGTTCAAAGACTGTAACACTCCATGTAAGCTTTGGGAAGGAAATTATAGCCCAAATGGTCTCAATATTTAATCCAAATACTTGAAATTATAATAAAAAACAATGGTTGCAAAAATAGAATATAGCAGGGCTGAACAAACTGGAAGTTCTGCCTCCTGTCTGAATTATCACTAAAACTGGGAAACTTCTATAGATTTTACTTGCATCTGTGTTGATGCTAAAAATTGACTATTCTCTTCCAGCAGATCTTGTAGGTCCCTTGATATGGATGCAGTGGTGGTGTAGCCGTGTCGGTCCCAGAATATTAGGCTTTGTCTACACTCCCCCACCCCACCCCGAAAGACAAAAGTTTTGCTGTGGCAAGTGGTAGTGTGAACGCAGCTTTGTCAGTAGGAGTGCTCTCCTGCCGACAAACTGAATGCCGCTCGCGGGAGTGGAAGTATATTGTTGGCAAAAGTGCCGATAAAGAGCATTTACAAATGCCGACTTTTAATGTCGACACAGCCCTGTAACTAAAAGCTGCATGGTGTAGAGAAGCCCTTAGAGAGACAATATGGGTGAGGTAATATCTTTTATTGGACCAACTTCGTTGGAGAGAGAAACAAGCTTTCAAGCCACACAGAGAGCTCTTCTTCAGGTCTGGGAAAGGTATTAAGAGTACCACAGCTAAATACAAGATCTAACAGAAAGTTTAGCATAAGTAATTAACACGTACTCTAAGGGACCATTGAAGGTGAAGTGGCCCATTAGCACCCCTGTAAGTCATAGGAAAAGATGAAGGTTAGTGGGTTACACAGGTTGTTGTAATAAATCATAAATCTAGGGTATGTCTACACTACAGCTTATGTCGGCATAACATATGTTGCTCAGAAGTGTGACTAAACCACCCCCCTGAGCAACATATAATACACCAACATAAGTGCTGGTGTGGACAGCATATGTTGGTGGGAGAGCTTCTCCCACTGACACAGCTACCACCTCTTGTGGTATCTCCCACTGACACAGCTCTCTCCCATCGGCATAGACCATCTTCACCAGATGTTCTGAAGTGGAGCAGCTGCACTGATGCAGCTGTGCCATTGCAGCACTGTATGTGTAGACAAGCCCCTAGTGTTTTTATTAAGACCATGATTTTTAGTGTCTAGCAAAGTTATGAATTTAAGCTCCTAGGCTTGTCTTTTGAAAGTGTTGTGTAGGCTTCCTTTTGAGGATGAGGAATGAGAGGTCAGATATAGAGTGATGGCTTTGTGAAAAGAGTTCACCCACAGGTGATATGTTGTTCTTGTCTTTTATCATTTTCCTGTGTGAGTTCATTCAAGAGTGTCGTGATTGTCTGGTTTCACCCACATAGTTGTTATTGGGGCATTTAGTGCACTTGGTATGGAGCTATTCTGCTTGAGGTCTTTAGAATCAGTCCAAATAGATACAGTATCACTGAATGGGAAATCGTTAACAAATACAACCTTGAAATGTGCTAAACACAGCAATTTCTAATGCACGAGCACAAAAATTGCCAATTATAGCCATTTGTAATCTTAATACACCTCTACCCTGATATAATGCAACCCGATATAACACAAATTTGGATATAACGCGGTAAAGCAGCGCTCCGGGGGGGGGGGGGGAGGGCGGGGCTGCGCACTCCTGCAGATCAAAGCAAGTTTGATATAATGCGGTTTCACCTATAACGCGGTAAGATTTTTTTGGCTCCCGAGGACAGTGTTATATTGGGCTAGAGGTGTACTTCTGATTCCCTTTTCTTCAAACCTGACTAGGTACTTTAAGTCTGAGGTGTACAAAAGCCAAAAGCTTGCTTCTGGTCCTATTGGAATCAATGGGAGCATGACCAAAACTCAAGTTTCTGTTTCAGGCCTTGTCAAGTTATCTTAGCACAATTATTCTAATTGGAAAATAAGCACTGTGTGTGTACATTCTACATATAATCAAGAATAACTCAACTGATTTTGTTTCTAAAAATATAAAATCATCTTTAGGCTGAACCAAGCAAGAAAGATTTAAACCCCAAATAATTTTTTAGAAGATTATGATTATTTATTCCAATCCTCCTGGAAAAGGGATTGGAATAAAAGTTGGAATTCAACTTTAACGATAGCTACTGGCACCCCTCGTAAGTTGAATTCCAACTTTCATTCCAATCCCTTTTTCAGGGGGATTGGAATAAATAATCATAATCTTCCAAAAAATTATTTGGGGTTGAAATCTAACAGAAAATAGAGAAATATAACTAAAATTAAGGCAATGTAAAGTTGCTAGTTTATTCTAAGGAGAAGCTTAGCTTTTATTTTACAGTGAAAAATGAAGTCCTGTACTACCAATATTGCAAGTCACTGCTTCTAATGGAAAGCCTTAACCTCACACCATAAACTTTCCATTTTCAAATAGAGATCTGGTCAGCATATCATGTGGGTTATGCTTGTTAACACAGTGAAATACATACTTCTAGCTATTGTAAATGTGGAATTTGCTGTAATGACCTTCAGCTGCATGACTTTCAAAGTGATTTTAGAAGGATGTCTGTATGGGACAAAGGGTGTTAGTATCACAGACAAATTTTGTTCATTGTTGCAGATTTTATCTTTTCTTCTTTCTACTGCCTAAGTCTATGAAAGGGATTTAAGTGGTATTACTCAAGATCACTGCCTATGAGAAAATTACATTTGGGACCTTACTGTACACTACAAAAAACTTAGTCATTTAGCTTTAAAAATTTTTGCTTGGATTCTTGGAAATTCTGCAGGGTTTAGTAGAAAAGAGCATGTATTGTATTTTGATTTCTCTAAGGCTGTAGTAAACTCTTACATGGAAAATATGATTGCTTTGAAGAAGTCTTAGTGGTGTCTCTTTGCTACAAGCTTCTGAAGCAGGCTTTGGGGGTCTGCAGCCAACTATTTCACCAACACGTTAATAAGATTTGAGAAAGGCCAAGGTGGCACTTACACTTTGATTTTAAATATGCTCCCTTAAAGAAATAGAAGAATCCCTTTCCCCGTTGACTTTTGTGAAAAAATAGTGGATACTAAGAGAGAAGCTATTCAATGGTTGAATATCTACAAAGAAAACAGATTTTTATTAATGCTAGATTTATAATGAACTTTAAATTGCTTCATCAGGGTTATATTGCTGCTTAAATTATATAATATGAAAAAATCTAACTTGTATAGTATACATATTACCAGACTGAAAGTTTGGCTAACTTCGTTGTCTGGCATTGTCATCAGAGAGCAACAATGAACATCACAGCTAATTGTTTTAACTCGGGAGCTAAAACATTTGTGCCCATAGCACTGCTGTTAGCCAAATGTAGAATAGCTCTCCAAAGTCACTGATTGAATCCATGATCCTCAGTGAGATGAAGGCAGCAGCAAGAGAGGAAATTATGTATCAAATGGAGAAAAACATCAGCTATATAAGATGGGAATTCAATTGACTGAATAGATAATGTCAGTCAAAACACCCACCTTGTTGCATGTTGATATGTATCCACTGCTAGTCAGTGTGGTCATTATACTAAACTATATATTACAACAAAAACACTGGTTTTAATCATAGGATACCATATAGACTGCTTAGCTACATTTAAATGAGTCTCTATTCTGAAAAGTGACTATAAATTTAGCATTGTGCACTTGCATAGTTATTGACTCTCAATGAATCCTGAATCTAATGTGCTCAGTTTATTTGGTTTTCACAACCACCAACCCTGTAAACTTATCCAAGGCTCTCAGAATCAAGCGGGGTTCATTCCATCTCATGCATCATCCTTATTGATGCTTCACTGATTGGAACTGAGGGCAACATTGTCAGCCTTGGTGCCCAAAATCTATATTTAGGTATCTAAATAAAAGGGACCTGGTTTTTGAGAGGTACTGAACACCTGACGTTATTTAAAAAAAAAATTATGACAACAAAACAAAATATCATTCCACTCTGAAAAACTACTGTACAATGTCACGTTCATACTCACTTTCAGTATTATTGGAGCTGTGTTGGTCCCAGAATCTGAGAGAGACAAGGTACGTGAAGGAATATCTTTTACTGGACCAACTTCTGTTGATCGAAGGTACAAGCTACACAGAGCTCTTCTTAAACTCTGGGGAAGGAAGCAGAGTGTCTGAATTAAATACAAATTATGACTGAGCAGAAGGGGTAATATGATGGAGGTGGTCACTCAACAGATCTGCTCCTTGGGGTTCAGAGTTTCATCTGTTTATTTAGGGACAAAAATAAGTTTTTAGTCTTAGTCCTGAACAGTCAACAAAGTGAAGGGTGTTGGAGTTTATTTGATCTCATGTATCATCAGCTGATATTTTTATTAAGGCCAAAATGTTCAAAGTTGGGTACCTAAAGTTAGGTACCTAAATCCACCTCTCTGAGTAAGAAAGTGACATTTTTACATAGTAATTTTCCATATTTGTTTTGTTGTGAATCATTATGGATCTGATCCAAATCTCAGTGATGTCAATGGGCTTTGGATCAGGCCCATTTCATTTGCTTTTTTCCTACAATTTACTTCTGTGTATACAAATGTATGTATCTTTGTATAACATGCAAGGCATGTCTGATGGGTTGGACCCCTTGGGAAGTCACCTGATGTGCTGAGATACCACTGAGTCTACCTGTTCTGCCAGCCTGGGCCCCCTTTAACCTGTCTTGCTGAGCCAGGCTCTTAAAACCTCCTCTAACACACATACAGGCAAGGCCACACCCAGTTGCAGATCATCTTTGGGAAGACTTAGCTTAAGGGACTTGCTCCAGCACTGAGATGTCCACCTCCCTTGGAATACAGACCCAAAGAGATATTCTATTTGCCTCTTCCCTCAGTGTGGAAGAGGGTATGCACAATTTCTTGTGCCCCCAGTTAGAAATCACCTAAATTGGGTTGTATTATAAACCAGAAATAAATTTATTAACTATAACAGGTGTATTTTATGTAGTTAAGGAGGTAGCAGACAGAACAAAACAGATTACTAAGAAAACAAAACAGAGCACGCAAACTAAGCTTAATACACTAAAGAAACTAGTTATATGCAAGTTCTCACCCTAAATGTGGTTCTAATAACCTTCTTCACAGGCCAGATGCTCTTCCAGCCTGGGTTCAGTTCTTTCCCCCAGTTCAGTATTAGTTGTTTCCAGCAGTCATCTTGGGTGAGGTAGCAGGGGAGAACTGACGACCAGGATTACCTCACTCCCCACCCTTAAATAGGATTTGCATAAGGCAGGAGTCTTTTGTTTCCTAGTTTGACCCTCCTTCCCTTACAGTGGAAAGTTACAAGAAGTCCCAGGTAATGTTTTAGTATCAGGTGACAAGACCACCTGACTCTGTGGGGCCCCTGTAGCCATTCTTCTCAGGCTGACCCACACGTTCACAGGAAGACTAAGCTCTTTTACAGTCCATTGTCTCTTGCTGATGTGCCATCAGCACTGTCTGGCTTTTCCATTGTAGTCCCTGAAGTGTCAGCAGTGGGAGTGACCCAAAGCAGCAAATATGAAATACAGATACACAAGTCAATATTCCTAACGTCAGATACAAAAATGATAATTCATACAAATAGGATAATCGCATTCAGTAAATCAAACCTTTCCAATGATATCTCACATGAGCCATCTTGCATAAAGTATACCTGTTATAAGAAGAACAGGAGTACTTGTGGCACCTTAGAGACTGTTATGTCATTCATATCATAAGCATATTTTCATAAAGAATATGGAATGACAATTCACAGCATGCATTTGTGTTTATCTTTGTAATTTACCTCTGTATTAATGGCTATGTAGTTATCATTGCACTGTAACCAATTAATGTCATTTGTTACTAAAAAGTCAGTAAATACAATATACAAATAGAGATTTGGGAAAGTGATCATAAATAATGTTTTCCCTAAATGCCTCCATTCTTTCAGAGTTTACATGAAATGAACAAAAACTATCCTTTAAAACAGTAGCTCTTCAAAGAGCTCTTCAGCTATCCCTCGATGTGAGGATGTCTGCCAAGGAGGTTCATTGGTGAGTTTTAAGTGGCTGAGTGCCCTGCAGATTTTCCCACAGAAGTGACAGGTGTAATCATGGAGGAGACATAGTTGTTGGCTGGACTGTTGTGCCCTTTCTTTCCTCCTTTGTCGCTTCTGTCTCATGAGCACATCTGTTCTCCTCAAAGTGAGCTGTGCCTTGGTTTATGGTGTGGCACCACTGTGTTCTGTTCCACGCCAAATCCTCCCAGTTTGTTGGGTTGTTGCCTCCCTTTTTAAGATGTACTTTCAGTACGTCTTTGAAACACTTCCACTGCTCTCCACGAGCCCTTCTTCCTTGACTTAACTGAGAGAAGAGTACTTGCTTCGGGAGGCGAGTGTCAGGCATAATTGTACAAGCTCACATTTTGCAGAGATCTCTATCCAAAATGCCTGTGTCCTTCCCATTATGATTTTACAAAAGTTTCAGATATCATCCTAAAATGTGATATGACTTCTAGCAAAAAACATATGTGCTTAAAAACAAACTTTTCTGGCATTAATTGGGGTTTCTAATAATGTTTAGGTTGTGTAAGGCATATAGTTTTTTTTTTTTTGTCTCATGTAACTGCCTGCTACAGCATGTTTAGTACTTTCTTCTTAAAAGCCTCCTAAATACATGTGGGCCTGGGACCCTGCAGTGCAGTGGGTAAGAAGCAGACTTTGCTTATCTTTTAATTTCCTTTGGAGAGGCTGTCACTCCCCTGGCAGTCTGCTTTTGAAGCCCTCAGGTCCCTGAGCAAACCTGAGCAGTGAGATAAAGAGAGAATGACTCTGCTACCAGCTTCACACAGTGAGATTTTATTGGTTTACCCAGTGGGAGGTTTCTCTTTGCCTCCCTTTGTAACATATTGGCCTGAAGACCATGTTGAAGAGTCTTAGTTCGAGTGACAGCTGTGGTGCATTGTGGGACACACATGCAGCAAGATGGGATCTGCTAATTTCTTTACTCCACTCTAGCGTGTGGCCACCAGTGGACAGGCACAGCATGGGCTATTTATGTTCAGTAGGTTGACAGATGATCAATTTTATATCCGATCGATAATGAGTTTTGAAGACCATAAAAACTCCACTCTGGGCAGGAAAAAAAAGTTTGTTTAACAAACTGCTTTTCTGAAGCAACATAATCTCCCCTTGAGCGACCTTGGTTTCAAAGGGAGCTGCCAATTGCCAGCATGACAGCTACTCTGATCTAAACTGAAAACTCCTGATGGTGTTAGGCACATTTGGGTCCTAAACTCATCTATGTTTCACTCTCATTTAAAATACTTTACAAAAAAAAATATATATATATAGAGCTTGAAAGATCTTTGTTCCTATGGACCCATGCCCACCCACCCACCCATGATTGGGTTCTGGCACTCCAATATGAATTGTGTTACGTGGCTGAAGAAAAGGTAGGGCAGAAGACAAGTTTTGCTGCCAGTTATGCATTCACAAATCTTATTGACTTAAATGGGAGATGCACTCATGTAACTGAGGGCTAATTTGATTCTAAAGTTTTAAAAATAGTACAATAAATTTGTGCTTTTCTTCATTTAAAAAACAACTTACTATTAAAAACATTGTCAAATTTCTTTATTTACTGAGGCCCCAGGGTTGCTCTAGTTTATATTGGTTGCTTATGACCCAAAGGGGCCAGTCCGGCAGTTGGGGATTAGCAGGAGGTGTGGATGCCCTGGCCACCCTATCCTTTCTTTTTCGCCATACCCTGTGCACAAGTAACTGCCACTGCGGGTGGCAAAAGAGTCACCATGGAAGCTTTACACTTCCAAGGATTCCCCACTATGCAGGATGAATCCTTAAATGGTTAGTTCAACTGGTTTTAGAGCTTCTTTGCTTTGCACTACCAGAATGTGTACTCTGTTTTGGATCTGATGATGGAGACTATCTCATGAGAAAGGCTCATCTCATAATATTTACTTCATTTGAGGCAAAAATCTCAAGAGAATAGTTTGTGAGTATTTGGCACCATCAAATTCAAACCCGGACGTTGTCTCTCTAAATGACTGTTTAAAATCCATTATTCTAGCAATGATTTTTTTTAAAAATGCACCAATATGATGTAGGACCTCCACCTTATAAAAACAAACACAAATGTCCTGGCTGGGAATCGCATGATGTGGGGAACTTTGTTGGCCTTTGGAATCCACACAAAGTGCTGCCTTTTTAAGGGCTCAGGCCTGGGAGGAAGGCATTCAGCACTTCACAGGATCAGGCCCTAAATTAAATAATGGAAGAACCAGTTTAAAAAAACACTAAGGTGGGATAATGAATGTATTTCAGACCATTAATGAACAACTCTGGATGTAAGTTAATGTGGAGCCTTAAATAGCCTGACAGTACTTGTGTACAGGCACTCAGGCCCAGAGCCTCAAAGATATTTAGGAGCCTAACTCCCACTGCTTTCAATGGCAACTAAATCCATATGAAGATCTGTGCCTCAGATACGGTGGTAATATTGCTCTGCTACAATGCCAGCAGCAATGCACACTAGTTATATTGTCATGATGCATTTTTAGACATATTTTTGTAAATGACTGAATGACTGTATAATCAGCTAATGCTGCTGCATAATTTAGTGCCGCTCTGGCACCTGTCTTAGCCACAAAATTTAAATCTAAAGTGCCTCATAGTACAAGCAGCCTTGAGCGAATCGTGAGATGATACAATCAGTATTTTTTTTACTCCCGAATGGATAAATATTTATGGAATAATAATGTCACAAAATATGTCTACTGAAAATTAGGGACTGACCAGAGAGATCCCATTCTATAATGGCTCTCTTCCAATATTTGGTGCTTGCAGTGCAGGACGATAAAAGAATATGGAATCCTTTATTTTTCAATCTGTTGGTTCTGAAAAGTACTACTGGGATTCTTGTCAATCCTACCAGGGACTGGTAGAAGAGAGCAGATATTGCATGTCAATTTTTTTAAAGCCTACAGTAAACTCTTCCACATGACAGAGCTTAGAAAATGTGAACGCTAGGAGGAAGCCCTGGGGAGCTCACTTCTCTAGTTTGAGATAACAGGCCAAGTTTATTTTATTGAATCAGCAACTGACTGTTTCACTGGGGGGAAAGCAACAATACAATTGTTCAGACCGGTAGCACATCAGTCAAATTAATAAATACAGTCCCTGATAATACTGCAGCTCTCCAAAGGTCACTGAAAACATAATGAAGTTACCATTTAGGGAAAAAAATTCACTAACCTATAGCGCACACGCTGATGTCCACCAACTCAGAGGAATTTATAATTAGTCAAGTAATTTGCTCTAGGAATATTAAGGGACAACATTTAAACAATATTTTTAAATTAATTTAAGCCTATGCCTGACTCGTATTGTGTCACATTCCATTCCTCCATTTTATATTTGTATAACTATTGATCATGACGCAATAGTAATTTCTGTCCCATCATATATGACATGCTAGAACTCAGCAGGCCTGTAGAGACTGTCTCTGGGCTGGCAGGCAAATGGTTAACCATTTTTCTGTGGGAAGGGCCACAGCTGTGCACCTTAGCTGCACAAACCCTCAGGAAGGGGCAGATAGAGCTGTGGAAAAGGGCAGACCCTTCTTCTGTTCTTATAAGAGCGTGGATGCTGAAAGATGGAGTTAGATTCATGGATTCAGGGAAGTCTAAAGCCAGCCTTGAGTCTTTTGTTTAATTTCTTTTGATAACTGGTCTGAAAGAGCCCTCTGAATCCCCCTGACCACCAGGGACTGAAACTGGGAAGTAGGCTGGAGGTCCTGACTTGTTTGTTTTAATCTTGGGCTCAGGTAAGCCATGCTCTGCTGGTCTCTTAAAGGGGTAAAACTCTTTTTAGGACACATCTTTTGGTTTTATTGTCAGTTAATCACCAATCTTTTTGTCCTTTGGGTCTCTGACCCATTGTCTACTCCTCCCATACAGGTCCCATGTATCAATACCAAATTCACACCTGGTGTAATTATCATCTGGAATTATACCAGGGCCCAGTATGCAGTATTCAAGGTATCGTATAAATTGATATAACAGCAACTGCAATTAATGTTTCCTTTTAATCTGTTTTCACACACTAACCATCATCACCTTGAGAGAAATGGGCATGTAGGTAGTTCTAGTGCTCATGAAAGTGAAAAAATGAATCTACTATCTGACTGAAGCCACACAAGTGATAAGCTCTGTGCAAATTGTCCCCCTTATGCTCAAGTTACTCTTCTCAATCCTAGCTTGAGTGAAAATGGTCACACTGCAAAATAACAGTTGAGATGCTGTGTTCACATGGGCACTGAACTAATTTGTGTGTGGTGCTAAGACTTCTGGGGACACATCTCATAGTTCTTTGGAAAGTAGTAAGCTGAGCCACTCTAAGGATTCTTTCCCAGTAATTGTGAGAGAACTTGTCTGTCCTTTCTGGGCAAACAATGGAAGTTGTGGTAAGGCATTGGAGAACTAGTGGCACTCAAGTGCCACTAGGCTCCAGCCATACTATGGGATAGGTGTATTAGCAGTTGATGAGCTCAATTCACTTGAATGTTAGGCTGTACTGCCTCTCAGGCTCGCCAATTCAAGTTTAAAGCACCGAATGCATTTGAGTTGAGGGTTTTTGTTTGTGGATAGGGCACAAGATAGGGGTAGCACTTGAATTATAGCTTAAGTAAACTTTGAGAGTCAGAGAGAAGGTGTCCTGCATAAATTAAGCAGAGATTGGAGTGTCAAAGAGTGATGATTAAAAGATCAAAGTTAACTGCGGAGTAAGGTTTATTTAAAAAAAAAAAATTTGTGAGGGGAAATGAGAAAACGTAAGAAAAGGTCATAATGATAAAGGGAAACTAGATATGGCATCATTAACAGCTCTCTTGTGCTGTTTTTGTTTAATATTGGTGTTTTATATATCATTTCACAGGACTGACCAGCTCTTTTACTTAAAGACATACAAACTGTGCTACTGGAATAGACACATTAGTCCTGTGTCTTTTCTCACAGAGTGGCTGAAATAAAGTAGGATGTTTCAGAGAAAAGGTAAAATCTTAATTCCACCTAACAATGCAACTAATTCTACCTAAAAACTACGGCTTTCCTAGCACAGCTAAGTCTGTGATTAGAAATCACCGTTCCTTGCACTGTCAAAGGCACAGACATAAAAGTTATTGAACTAAAACAAAAGTTAGTAGAAAAGCTTTGACTCTCTCTCTTTTTTATCATACTGTGTCAAACAGCGATACCCTGAGAGCCTGACTCTGCTTTATGGCTGCAATTCACCCACTGTGTGCAGGGTGAGCAGAATGTGGCAATAGTATCAGATATGCATCCCGCCCCCCCCCCCAAAAAGTGTAAATGAGCAGATCTGAGCAGATATGCAGAAAAATCCTTGGGCAGAAATCTTCCCTTCAGGCACCTGGACATACCATATGTGAACCCTACATAAGAGCATTGTATCCTTGGCTCACTGACTGCAAGCAAGATCAACCTGCAGTCGAGCAGCTTTAAAAACTGCTCAGCAGCTGCAGCCAATTGGGAGCTTGTGGAGACAGCCATGCTGCAAAGGAAGCAAACCCAGACTGTGTGACCGCCTCCTCCTGATATTTAAAATCAGTGTGGATGGGAGATACAGTGATGACACAAGGTGCCCTATGCAGGCCACACATCCGCCACTGCAGGGATGCTATGCCAGATCCAAAGCTGAACAGAAAAGTGAGGTTGATTACACAGATTGAAGTAGAACAGGGGTCGGCAACGTTCAGCACGCGGCTCGCCAGGGTAAGCACCCTGGCGGGCCGGGCCAGTTTTATTTACCTGCTGACGCGGCAGGTTCAGCCGATCATGGCCCCCACTGGCCGCGGTTCGCCATCCCGGGCCAATGGGGGCGGCGAGAAGCTGCGGCCAGCACATTGCTCGCCCGCTTCTTGCCGCCCCCATTGGCCCGGGACGGCGAACCGCGGCCAGTGGGGGCCGCGATCGGCCGAACCTGCGGCGTCAGCAGGTAAATAAAACTGGCCCGGCCTGCCAGGGTGCTTACCCTGGCGAGCCGCGTGCCGAACGTTGCCGACCCCTGAAGTAGAACCTGGCAGCAGGGCCATTAGGGTTCAGTTTAAACAGATGCAGTTGGTCAAGTTTGTCAGTCTTGACTTGTCTAAAAATAACCAGCTGGTAAGGACTGTTTCCACAGGAACGGACCATCCTCCTCCCTCCAACCCAACCTGGCCTAGCTCTACTAGCTGGCAGGCTGTGAGGGACAGAGCCATGGCTCTACCTACTCTCCATTCCTCCCCTGCTTGCTTTCCACTAAGTTGCATCTACCTGGGTATCAGGCTCTGCACTCACCTCAAGGGCTGAAATTCTGGGCAGCCTCACAATGGTAGGAAGGCTCCTTTCTTCCTCATTATTCCTCCCTTCACACTCTTGGCACACAAACACTTATAAAATGCAGCCAGATAGAGGCTATCCCCAGTATAAAGCTTGCTGTGGCTCTCAGCTGTATATTTTATTTGGCCCATCTTAGCTTTCTGTTTTAAAGGTTGTCTGCACTGCAATAAAAAACCCACATCACTGAGTCTCAGAGTCCAGGTCAATTGACTTGCGGGCTTGGGCTGTGGGGCTTAAAATTCAGTGCAGATGTTTGGGCTTGAGCTGGAGTCTGGGCTTTGAGACCCCACCCCATTGCAGGGTCTCAGAGCTCGGCAGCCCAAGCCTGAATGACTACATTGCAGTTTTTAGCCTGGCAGCCTGAGCCCTACAAGCCTGAGTCAGCTGATTTGGGCCAGCGGCAGCTGTGCCATGAGTCTTTTGTTGTAGTGGAGATGTGCCCTAACTGACATGTGACTCCTCTTTGTCTTTGCAATAATTTCCTAGCGCCAAAGGCCACAAAAGCACAGTACACTTTCATATCATCATCTTTAATCATTAACTGTTATCTCCTAAACTAATACTTCTGACATTTGTCAGTCTATTTATATAGCAGACTGTCCCTGAATTTTTAAGAGTCATTTAAATCAAACAATTTGGGAAGGGTTGCAAAAGACATCCAAAACTGCCTTGTTCTTAAATAAAGTAAAAAAAGTGCTGGCACAATACTGTTTTATTTAGCAAGATTTAAAAAATAATAATAATATGTTAACAGGCAATGACAGCTATTTAAAATATAGAACTTCAAGTGCAAACAGAAACTTGTATTCAAATCTTATTCCTTAATTGTATGATTAACTAGATGCATTCAAGTGATGAGTGCTCCATCTGAAAGCAGTTAAATGATCAACTGATACTTTATTCTAATATAACACAATTTAAGCTATCAGAATGGCAAAAGACTGGATGAAGGATTATCTATGTCTGTAACTCTTACTAAATGCATTGTTGTGCCTTTTTAAATTTTTATTTGTATGTTAGATCTGATAATCCCAGTGCAGTTCTTGTCGAGATGATTACTATACTACTCCCACGTTTAAAAGCTACTACTTCTCCTTCAGCCTCAGGCCATGTACACCAATATAACTAAGGTCTGATCATTTCTTGATCAGCAGTTCTTGAACTGTGGAATGTGAGTTGGTTTAAAAGTACAGCACTAGAATGAGAATGCATAACTACCCTCATCCAAATTACAAAAGGTGGGTGTGACAGGATCCCTAGGGTACAACTTGGAACTGTGTGCCCCCTTAATTCTCCAGCCTGGGCTGTCTCACACAATGCTATGCTAGTGACAAGCAGAAAACCCCCTCCAGATGCTGTGATCTCTCAGCCATCAGCATGTGGAGCCCCACACCCAGCTAAATTGCATGAATGCTCCCTGAGCCACTCAATCTTACAGAGAGAGTAGGGTTACTATATTTTAATTTTTAAAAAGGAGGACACTCCATGGGGCCCTGGCCCCGCCCCAACTCTGCCCCCTCCCCTGAACGCTCTGCCCCCTGCTCCTCCCCTTCCCCTGCTTCCCGCGAATCAAATGTTCGCGGGAAGCCTGAAACAGGGAGGCAGCAGGTAAGCTGGGGCTGGGGCTGGGTGCGGTGTGCCGCGGCCCAGTCCCGCCCCCCTGGCCGAGTGGCTCCCGTTGGCGGCCGGCCGGCCCAGGCCAAGAGGCTCTGGCCCCGGCGTCTCCCACCCGGCTTGGCTCGGGCCCTGGGGCGCCGGCCCCCGGCCAAGTGCCCGCACCCCCGGCCCCGGCCGAGCACCGCGGCCCGGGCCCAGCACCGCACCCCTGGCCAAGTGCCCGTGCCCCCGGCCCCAGCTCCGGCCGAGCACCGCGCCAGCCCCTGGCCCGGCCCCCGGCCGAGCACCGCGCCGGCTCCCGGCTCCAGCCCCTGCTGCGCACCGCGGGCTCTGCACCACCGCCCCATCCCCAGCGGCCCCGGCCGAGCACCGCCGCGCCCTCCCTCCCTATTTTCCCAGACATGTCCGGCTTTTTGGGATTTCCCCCCGGACGGGGATTTGAGGCCCCAAAAGCCGGACATGTCTGGGAAAATCCGGACATATGGTAACCCTAAGAGAGAGGCACCAGCCAATCACACCAGCCCCCAGTCTTGCACCCCAGAAATATACTGTCTTACACTACTCAAAACTTCCTTGGACAGTGCAAGCTCATTAATTAGTTTGCAACTCCAACAAAAGGCAGTGGATGTGCAACGGCCCTTGTTTACCTGAGTTGAGATTCCCCAAACATTTCAACCAAAACCATAGTGTTTTAGGTAAAATATAAAACAGATTTATTAACTACAGAAAGATAGATTTTAAGTGATTATAACTAGTAGGCGTAGAGATCAAAGTTGGTTACATAAGTAATAAGAATAAATACACAGTTTAAATTTTACAGACTAAGCAAGATTAGAATCAAGCAGTCTCTCACCCTAATAGATGTTACAAGCAGCTCACAGTTCTCAATACTTAGGCTGGATCCTAAGTCCTGGGACCAATCTCTCCAGTTCAAAGTCTTTGTCTTCCAGATGATTTTCCAGGTGTTGAGATGGGAGAGGAGAGAGAGGCACATGATGATGTCACTGTCCTTCTTTTATACTTTCTTCCAGCTGCTAGAAAGATTCTTGCTGTGATGTGGAGGTCAGGCAGTCCTGTTGCATATGTGCCCTCTCTAAAAAGCCTCTGGGAGAGTGGATTCTTCTTGATAGGCCTGTCTGGCCAGTAATGGTTGCTCCTTTGTCCCTACTGAAAGGCCAGCTGTGGGTGTCTCCCAACCTCACAATATATTTCAGTAACACATACAGCAATACTTCATAACTTCACATACAGTGATAGTACACACAATCCAACAGGATATTAATGTTCAATAGATGAAGACTTTTAAAATGATACCTCACAGAACATGCATTGTACAAAACATATCATAATCCTATCACAGTGGTGAATAAGGGGGGTCCAGCGTGTCACAGTGGGGCTCCAAGCACCTTTGAGTTTTAGATATGGAACACTAAATCTTAGCAGCCAGGATCACAGTTCTGGAGCAAGGTAAAATTCCCATAATAAAAAGGGATTTCCCTCTCCTCCCTCCCTGCCCTCCAATGAAATTTCCACCTACCAAATTGCAGCATTTTGGGTAAAAGTTCAAGTAAAATTTTGTGGGGAGTCTGAGAAGATGAAGTTGCTTTGTGGGTGGGACTGAAGTGGACATAGGGCAGGGTTTACTTGGTGTTTGGGCCAGTGTTAGCAACCCTGCTCCATGTGCATCACTTCGGGTTTGAGGCCACGAACCCGGAAAAGATGGACGTGTTGTTCAGCATCTCATATAACGCCACTGCATCCTCCCACTCCCTATTACAAGCAGTTTGTGTGGCATTCTGCCTTGTTCTAGGTTCTCCCTAAAGCAGCCCCAGGTGGGCTTCCACATATAGTGCTAACCGTCTGATCACTGGTCCACAGATCTGCAGTGTTGTTTCTGTAAAACGCCTCCCCGTGTCAACAATTGAGTGACAAGAAATAGAGCGCCTGTGTTTCTTTAAGCAAGAGGGCCATAGGGTGCCTAACCATCTGGAGTAGGTAAATATTATCCCTATTTTACAGATGGGCGGTTGAGGTCACTGTGCAATAGGAGGTAATGAATGCTGCAGTGTGCAAGTATGTGTAAATATATCCTACCATTTGAACATCCCCAGTGCTAGATTAGACCCTACAAATGGAGTGGAGTAGTTTTTAATTATTATTTTGCTTTATGCCTGTATTACAGGAACACTTAGCCTAAGCTTTCGGTACCTTTAACGTAGCTTTATAGCCGCATGAACACCTACAGAAAATAACAAACCAACACCTTATCCTTACTACAGATATTACAAAACAATGGCTTTCAGTGTTTACGTACTAGACAGCCTCCTGAGCAATAATGTTAGTTTAAACGGTACTTTTAATCTGCAAAGTGTCTGGCAGCATTAAGCCTCACAGCCCCCCTTGTGAAAAAAGGAATTTAGCTTTCTCTTGCAAATTCGGGAAATGAAAAAGGGAGTTAAGTGATTTGTCCAAGGCCATGGAGAGAATCCGCGTCAGTCAGAATTAGAATACAAGGGTTCCTTGCTTCTAGTCCTGAGCTGAGAGCACTCTTCCGTTCTTCTGTCTAGGTATAGACAAGCATAAAAGTACTGATTGCTTGAGATGGTAGAGAAGGGAATAAACAAACATGTTCAGCAGTGGAGTCCTAGCTGCATGTGATTTATTTTTATTAGTATTATTTGTATTATGTTAGTACCTAGAGGTCTCAACCATGACTGGGGCCCATTGTGAGAAGCAATGTACAATTGCATAGTGTGACACTGCCTGCCTCAAAGAATTTATAATTTAAAGGGAAATATGAATGGTACAAAGAGGGGATAGGCACCTATCTCCCCCTACAATATCCCTCCAAACGGGCTGCACAAAGAATGGGAGAAAGGAAATGTCATTATTTTCAGGAGACTGAGGTCCAGAGAAATTTAGGGTATGTTCACACTGCAATCGGAGGTGGGATTGCAAGGCAACTCATGTAGCGATACCTGCACTTGCTTTAATCTACCCAGCACAACTAAAAATAGCAGTAAAGCCACAGTGTATAAGCCCACCCAGAATCCTTGGTACATACTCACACTGTTAGCCCAGACCGTCCTGCCATGCCTTCACTGCTATTTTTAAACATGATTGATTAAAGCTAGCATGGGTATGCCAACCTGAGCTGTAATACACCTCCATTTGCAGAGTGGACATACCCTCAGTGGCTTGTCCAAGGTTGCCCACCGAGCTTGTGGCACAGTCCCATCAGTTATGATACTATTACAGGACTGGGCAACGGGCAGATGCCATGCTTGCCAAGCATGTGTTAGATGCACCTTGCATTTTTCCATCTGTACAATAACTATTAATTTCACACATATACTATCATCCTGTTCCCTTGCCTCACTTTCTGTGTAGTGACAACTAGTGTGCAGATGTATTGCTACTGCTTTGCCAGTGTACTTGTCTGTGGGACACTGGTTGTATTAGTGCATGTATAATCCCCTTTTCTTTTTTTTTGTATTTTCTGGCGTTTAGCCAAAAACCTTTATTGCTGTAATTACAGCTGCTGTTTCTACTTGCTCTGAGTTGATATGGAAGGTGGTAGTATAGAGGCTTGGTGGCAATGTAGAGCAGTAGTGGGCAACCTGCGGCCCATCAGGGTAAGGTGATTGTCGGCTGCGAGACATTTTGCGGATGTTGACTGTCCGCAGGCATGGCCCCCCGCAGCTCCCAGTGGAATGGGAGCTGTGGGAAGTGGAAGCCAGCATGCCCCTGCAGGCTCTGGGGTGGGGCCAAGATGAAGGGTTTGGAGTGCAGGAGGGGGCTCTGGGCTGGAGGCAAAGGGTTTGGAGTGTGGGAGGGGGCTCCAGGCAGGGTCAGAGGGCTGGGGTTCGAGCAGGGGTGAGGCTCCAGCTGGGGGTGCGGGCTATGGGGTGGGGCCAGGAATGAGGGATTTGGGGTGCAGGAGGGGGCTTCAGGCTGGAGCTGAGGGGTTTGGGGTGCAGGAGGGAGCTCAGGGCTGGGGCAGGGGGTTGGGTGCGGGAGGGGATGAGGAGTGCAGGCTCCAGGTGGCGCCTACCTCAGGCGGCTCCCAGGAAGTGGCTATCATGTCCCTCTTGCTCCTAGGTGGAGGTTCAGCCACGGGGGCTCCCCAATCACTGCCCCCTTCCCGAGCACTGCCACCACAGCTCCCATTGGCCTCGGCTCCTGGCCATTGGGAGTGGCGGAGCCAGTGCTTGGGATAGGGGCAGCACGCAGAATCCCCATGGCTGCCCCTACGCCTAGGAGCTGGAGGGACAGCAGCTGCCGGCTGCTTCCTGGGAGCTGCACAGAGCCGGGTAAGGAGCCTGCCAACCCCGCTGTGGCCAACCAGACTTTTAACGGCCAGGTCAGCAGTGCTGACTGGAGCCACCAGGATCCCTTTTCGGCTGGGTGTCTGGTCAAAAACCAGATACTGGGTAACCCTACATGGCTTCATTGTTATTGTTTTTCAAGCTAGTTAGATCAAAGCTAGTTCAGGCACGTCTCCATGTGCTGCAATCATACCTCTGCATGCAGTGTAGGCAGCCAGTTGAGAATTCCTCCAGCAGAGGGGAATCCTCAGATGGCTTAAAAAAAAATTAAGCAACAAAGATTCTGTTTTTGTACAAAGGTCATTAATTTTAATAAACAAACAGAGAGGTGGGGGAAAGTAGTAGGAGGAATGTTTCAGACACAGACAAATGCATACCACAGTCTGCCAAAATGGAATGTTTCCAAGTTTTCCATGAGGTGCCAGGAAGTGTTAAATGTTTCCAAAATCTTCCTTTTAAAGGATAACTTATTTTCTGGAATTGAAAAATGTAGAGGGTGATTTGAGGACTCTTATAAAATAAAGAATCAGTATATGGCAAAAGGTAAAAGGCCTTGAAGAGTTACGCCAGACACTAGCGTTGTCACAGCGTGCTTATTTAATGACAAAATACTTGACAGAGTAAAGCAAAAAAGATGGAGAGATAAGGTACATCTGCTGTAATAGAGAAAAGAGATAAAGGCTACTAAAGACAGAAGACTATGTACTTTAAACATTTTGTTGGAGGTTTCTGGAAGCCAGAAAACTCTGAAGGCCTACACAAACTAAATGATCTCTTCTACAAATATATGTATCTAGTGCCAGTGTTTACTCACAGTTAATCCTCACTCAGGTACCAAATTTATGTCTTGTTTAGATTCTCATTAACTCAGGATTTTTTCTAGGTTCCAGTGGAGCTAATTGCTTCAATAATGAAGGGATTTTGAACATGAACAATTAGATATGTTCACAGACACTGTACCTAATTCTCTGCTGGTGTAAATGGCATTAGAATAAATTGGACTTTCCAAGACTCCTAAACTGAAAAAAGCAGCTGTTCAGGTTCCATTTATCCAAGCCACCCGCAGTCAGTACGTTCCTAGAACAGAATAGTAGCTAATTATTTCTCCCAAAGCAAAGCTTCATGGCCAAATACAGAGAATAAAACACCACATACATATTGCCCTTCATAAGAAATATTTCTCAGTGTTTTATGACACGTAGAGTACGTAAATCAACAGAAGGAGATCGAGCAAATACAAACCAAAAGCAGCATGTTAATCTATTTTAAAAACATTAGTGTGAGCCAGTTTTTGTTGACAATAGTCAGTAAATTTCACAAGTGATCAGTATCTTGAGAAAATGTCTGGCCCCTGGGGACTAAACATAAGATAAATAGATTTTAAGGCCAGAAGGGACCATTATGATGATCTAATCTGAACTTCTGCATAACACAGGCCATGGAATGGAGAAGTTAGTGTAACTGCTTCTCTTCCAAAGCTCATGAGGGACATGGAGGAGAAGATAGAGTTAAACAAACCAGAAAGGTCAGAAGAATTGCCCAATCCTTGGAGTGTTTCAGGAGCATAATCTTCATTACTATACTGCTATCTCCAGTGGCAGGGCTGTGTGTGGAAGATTTCACAGTGCCTACCTACAGAAATTTAGGGTGAGATTTTTCAAAAGTTCCGAAGGGATTTAGGAGCTCCTAAAACCCTTAGGCATTTTTGAAAATCTCCCCCCTAGAAAATAAATTACTTCTGACTTTTCTGTGGGTTTTTTTTTCTGGAAGAAATATGTTGGAAATTAATTTTATATATTAAGACAAACTCGCTTTTAAATTTGTCTCATTTTTAAAAATTAGCCTGTAAATAACATGAAAGGCTAAGTGTTAAATGTCTCTTACGTGTCCAGGTCCAAGCTTTATGATTAATGAACATCATTAAGGTTGATTGTCATGGGGGACATGGATTCTGTGACTTCCTGTGTCTTTCTTCTATTGCCCTTTTGTAGCAGTTGAACAGAGAGGTGAAAAGTGTGTGGAAGTCCTGCTACACAAGACAGCTCAGAAATTTTGGAAGGAAAAAAATCAGTCAGGTCACAAATCCATGTCTTTTTCCAAATTTGACACAACAAGCCTGTGATGTTCCACAGTGTTTTCCATGACATAGCAACAGTCCTAGTCATGGCTTTCTCAGTATTTATTTTATATGCTGCCCTAAAATGGGGACAAAACCAGTAGATTAGTTTACATGTACCTCCTCATAGTGGTTTTGTTTTTTTCCCTGTCTCAGGGATCTATGAACTTGACAGTTTAAAGAGTGCCACCTATTGAATTGCCAGCATAACTCCCTGCAGTGCCTGCATTGTCCTTTGTATTGACATATGAACCAAACGAGCCTCACTGCTTTCTCTGTGAGATCTGATGACATTCGAGCAGCGGTTTTCAACCTGTGGCCCACAGACCCCTGGGGATCCGCAGACTATGTTTAAGATGTTTAAGATTTCCAAAGGGGTCCGCACTTCTATTTGAAATGAAAAAAGGTTGAAAACCACTGCATTAGAGCCTGAGATGACATATCTACAGTACAATTAGTTCATTCCTGGGAAGATCATCATCAACCCTTGTTCACATTGGTGAGAAGTTACTCAGACAAGAAGTCCCACTGATTTTATACTCCTAAAAAACAGTGTGAGTAAGGGGTTGATAATCTGGCCCTCTGGAAGGATAAATTCAGGATTTCTGTCTGTATCTCAGAATGTCTTTGCTTCAGTTTTGCCCTCACTGTTATTTTAACATAAAGTTTGGTGCTTCATTGTAAGTGTGTATGGGTGAATCTCTTGAAGTCTGAGGGTTTGTGGATATTGTGAACTATTGTTGGTGTTTGAAAAACCAGTCTGAATTTCTAATTTTTTTCTGTATAATTTAAACTATGTGCTTTTTCCACTCATGTTTCAATTCAATTCTATTGGATAGTTCAAAAATCTATAGAAAGGTTTTCTATTAAACCCTCTAGGACTTTAAAGTGTCTCTTAAGTATAGTGCAAATGTTTGAATCTGAGTGAGTTTCAATCCCACAATATTCAAATGAGTTCAAAATTAGGAAAAACTAGTTAGCTCATTCTTAATTATGGCCTCAATCCTGCAGTTTGATTTGCATGGAGTGACACGTGCTCAGTTGCAGGATTGGAGCATTAATTATCAGAATTGCTGGCTTCAACTGGAAATTCTGTGATAGTTTCTAGACAAGAAGCATTCATAAATTATTTGTCTATATCGGTGTCATCTTTAAAATGAAACTGTCCCATGTGGTTAACTATTAGAAATGGGAGGTCTCCGTCAGGTTCTGGTTCAAATTTAAGTTTTGCTGTCTGACAAACTTCTTGAAAAACCATATTGTGAACAAAAATATATATAAATAAAAGTGCAAGAAGTAGTAAAACTATTTTTAAAAATTATAGTAATTGGAGAGAAGTAGAAAGACTGCAGTAGAATATAAAATAGTGCCCAATAATTTGATCATATGTAAGATGACTGAATCAATAATAATTACTTTTAAAAGGCATATAAATAAAGATTGAATATAGAAAATACTGCCATGCTGACAACATGCAACAGTTCAGAGCTGCAGCCACACACTGCCAACAACAGGATATTTCCACAGGTTTTTTAAGGCAAGGTCTGTGATTTCTCTATTTGTTTTTTTATGTTGACTCCATATTTTTCAGGGTCTGCAGGGAGGGTGTGGCATGTCTCTGCAGCTCTGATCAGACGTAGCAAGATATGAGGATCCCTTTCCTGTTGGAATTGTCACAGCCCAGTTTATATTAATAGAATATTTGAAATATTTTCAGGTATTTTTTAAAAAGCCTCATGTTTTCCTTGTTTAACTTCTGATTACATTATTTATTTTTCTATCGTAATCAAAGGCAATAGTAAAAATAGCTAGTTTTCCTTTAACTTTTTAGGGGAAAATGTTTTTGGCAAGCTGGTGAAAGTGGTTATTGCATTGTGTCTGGTCAGTTTGCCGTTTTCTTTGGCCCTATGTTCCCATGGGTAGCCTTAAGGATTTACAAATAAAATCCCTTACACAATAGGTATTTTTGGAGTCATGTTTGTTGTCCATGTTTGTTCTGTACTCATGTTGCCAAGCCTGCTTTGGAAAGTATTTTTTTTCTCTTGTATGACGTCTTGTCCCAAGCATTCTGCAAAACATTTATTTGCTGTGCTCTAGTCACCAAATAAGACTTTTATTTGATTAACTGGGAGGGCCTTTTTAATACCAGGGTTTCCACAAATGCTCACCGCTATCCAGTCCTTGTCATTCATGAGCAAGACGGGTACTACAATGACTTATTGCTCAGCTCTTCTACTCAGGGTTGTCACATATTTACTACACTTAAGGTATTTTATGTAACAAGATGAACCCACAAACCTCTCTTGACCCCAGTAAACCTAGGGTCTTGTCTACACTAAAGAAACTTATTGAATACTGTCATTAGCAGATGTAAAATGGTAGGTAGAGCTCATGAGAAGATGGAACTGTCTCCCTCGCTTCACTTAGCTTCGCCTTCACTGCAGTTTCCCTTTCCCCACTCACTCAACACCCCTGCCTCCACCATTCATTTCTCACCCCTCTCTGCACCTCCACAACACAAGCAGCAGATTCCCAAGGCCATTCCCAGCACTCCTGCTTTGGTTTTCCCGTAATTCCCAAATCTGCACATCTCCCTTTGTGCCTTATTACTGTATGGGCAAAGGAGGGACGGGGGCGGGAAGGGGTAAGGTTAAACAATTCCAAGGTTAGGTCAGTCATTGCTGTTAAAAGTCCAGCTGATACCATTCATTTGGATACACAAGAATTGCCCTTTGGCTTTGTATTATGTAACAGAGAATTCACAGAAATGAGTAATGCATGCTGTAGGATTCTAAAGCAACGCCTCTATCTTCCAAATTTTCAGGAAGTCGTACAATTGTTATTACCACAGTCAATAACTGGTTATGTCCATATATTCTATTCCAGAATGTATTCCTGAAATATCATCATCAAGTTATGTATTACTACCATTCGGCTAGTACCCACAATGGGCTAGATGTTGTTCAAACTTATATAAAGTTACAGTCCCTGTTCCAAAGAGCTTACAACCTAATTAGGGGTTTACCATAATCAGCCTGCTAGGAATGCACAAACAAAGACATTTTCTATCTTTAAACATTCCAAGGGCTATTTTTTTCTTTAATGGAAAATGCCAGCATTGTATATGCTCAGATTTCTGCATCTGAAACTGCTAATTTATGTCTCTGTACACACTTCATGCTTTAGTGTACTGTGCATGCATTGTTACAAATTCTATGCTTTTTAAACAAATCTTTTGCTTTCTTAAGCATCCATTTTGACAGTAAATGCAGCTAAGATGAAGATCTCTGTCGATAGCTGAGAACTTTACTTGGAGTTTCAACTCTGACACAGTATTCAAAGGGCAGATATGACACTGCAGATTAGCCAGATCAAATGTCTGTAACTTGGAAATGATCACCAACGCTCACTGAACATGTGACGGGATCTAGAGCATCAGGTTAGCTTGACACATTAATTTCTACTTTAGGGCCACTTTATGATATCCTTATTCACACTGAGGAGTACTTTTATCCTCAAACAATCTCAATGATATAACTAGGAGTAAGGTATTACTCAATGAGTAAGAGTGTTAAAGGTATGCTGCAGGAGAAAAGAAGTCGCTGTCAGATAAGTGTATTTAGAATTAAGGCCAGGGTAGGTTTCCCTGATGATAAAAGATGTGTATGTGTGTGGTGTGTTTTTAAAGTGCTCAGGAGATCAGGGTCATTAAAAAAGGGTGGTTGGGAACTTCTCCTTCCCTCCTCACTGATTTTGGCAGTAAGGGTTTGTACCATTAGATTTAGGTAAATTTAGGCCCGAAATTTAGATTTTTTTTTTTTTGTATACACGAAGCTATACAAGTTAAAAGACCAAAGTATTTGTTACCATAAATTATTGTGGGCCCCACCCTAAAAAAAAATGTTTGTTTGGACTTAAAACACTCCCTTGGAATGTTTGCAACCAAAGCAGGGAGCATAATGGAAAACTGTATTTACAAATGTAATAAAACATGACTCACAAGAGCTGAGAAGAGACAATTGAACTTTATTTGCTGCTCCCAGTCACCTGGTCCGGTCAGAGTTTGGAAGGTTAATACTGTAGCCGTCACAGGTCAAGTATTTAGTGATTCTAATGGCTATTGTTGCAAACGTGTTTCTGAAGTCTAAGTCTTGAATCAGTCTGGCTATGTTTGTACCCTTTTATTTTTGTTATGTTGAATCAGTATGAAAGATGATTTTGAGACAACAGGGGGGTTCTAGAAAAAGCAATTAGTTTAAAAATCAGTAGGTAGCACAAGTGATCTATCACAGCAGTTTCATAGGTGGCCAACAAGGGTAGGTCACTGCTGCCCATAATAAATAAATTCAGTTTTTTTTAACTATTTGGTTCCATTCTATTGAAGTAAATGGCTGATGATGCAGTTATGTACCTGATGTAGCCATATAAGTGGTTAAGTCTCTTAGAACCCTGCATTTAAGATTCTGTCATCTTGCACTGTAACACAATATTGATAAGCACACACACGCATTTGTTCAGACACACCACAGATGAATACATATCAGAAAAGAATTTCTTTCATTCTCCTGCAGCAAGACATCGTCTAGAATCCACAGTCACTTAGTATTTTACCAGACGAATGAATCAGCCCAGCCCAGCAGAACACAAGACATTTATCACTGTTAGCATCTGAATAATCCCATTGAATTAAGTACATTGTTGGAATGGGCTAAAGTGCTCAGCATCTTGAAGGGTAGACCCTAAAGTCTGCAAGTGATATACAGTCATAGATTTTAAGGCCAGAAGGGACCACCAGATCGTCTACTCTGACTTCTTGTGTATCACAGGTCACCTACACCACCCAGCACCTGCACATTAAACCCAACAATTGAAATTAGACCAAGTATTGCAGACCACAGGAAACTAGATTGTTATATGCCACAGGGAGAGAGTAGGAGGGACCGCAGTGCACTATTGCCCAAGGTCCGAGCAGTGGCAGGGAAATGGATATACCCAGATAATCCTGGCAAGCAACCTGCACACACTTGCTGCAGAAAAACGTGAAAACACCCCAAGGCCACTGCCAATCTGGAAAATTCCTTCCCAACCCCAACATATGGTGATCAGTTTGACCCTGAGCATGTGAGCAAGAACCAGCCAGCCAAGCACCTGAGAGACAGAATGCTCGGTGCCACCTCACAGCATGGGCCCAGCCCGTCCAATGTCCCATCTCCAGCCTTGGCCATCTATGATGCTTCAGAGGAAGGAGCCGAAACACACACGCAGAATAGATTGGCAGGGAAATCCCTGCCTTACCTATGCAGGTGGTTGGCTGAAGCTGCGAAGCATGAGCTTTTAGGAATATAAGACATAAGCCAGAACTGGTGAATAAAATTTTTAAGGCCAGATCCTCAGCTGGTGTAAATCAGCCCCGCTCCATTGAAATCAATGCAGCTATATCTATTTACACCAGTTGAGTATCTGAACCTTAGAGTTTACATTGTGTTTATGTGAGAGGTTTAGTTTTTATACCTAGTCATAACAAAATGCACTCAAGCTGTATCTATTATGGGCTGTATTTTAATGTGGGATCAGTTACAGTGCTATGAATGAACTACTCACATTTAGGTCTCATAGCTTCACTAGTCACCAGAAACCCTCAATGTATACCTTTATTATTACTTATTCACTCTCTCTTTTTAAACATGCACACATAAATACAGTTTAGACAGCGAGACATTACTTTGCTGGGATAATCTAGTTGATGTGGACACAATGGCAAAATGAGGACAGATACATTCAGGCTGCAACTTTTATTAAACTTTTAACACAAAGGAGGGGCGCTACTCACCCATCACTCATACTCTGCTATACCGGACATTTAATTAGTTCCAGTGGGGGGTTACAGGGCTCCTTATCATATAACCCATAAATGGTGCCAGAGTTACAGGGGTCCTTCCCATTTGTTCCAGGTGGGCCTTGAGTGGGCCTGACTGTTCTAAAAAGGCAGTCAGCAGCGAACCAGCTGAGCGGTGAACAGCGGAGGCTAACAGAGGGAGTTTGCCTGGGGAGAGCACACTGAGGCTTTCATCTTGCGGGCTTCTGTGAGTTGCTGCAACAGCTGAGGAAGCTCTTAGAAGGAAGAAATTATGGAAGGTGAGTGTTCAGCTGTTGTAAACTGCACAGGTTGTACCATGTTTGTCTTTCTTCCACAGGACAGAAGCGACTTTGTCTGTACAAAGTGCAAGCTAGTCTCCATATTGGAAGAGAAGGTTCGAGGTCTGGAGAAACAAGTATTGACCCTGCATTGCATAAGAGAAAATGAAGATTTCCTGGACAGACGTCAGGATATGCTTCTACGGGCACAATGTTCTGAAGAATTGGAGCAGGTTGTGCAGAGGGGATAGAGGGACGGTGAAGAAATTTAGCAGCATGTGACCTCCAGAAGAAGAAAGAGGAGCGTCCATGTACCAGCAATGGAGATACAGGTGAGCAACTGTTTTCACGTTCTCTCCACAGTTACTAATGAGGAGAGTGGAGTAGATGATACATCTGAGGGAAGGGAGCAGAAGGAGACTCCACCGATTGGAAAGCATGAGATGCACTGTCCTAGGGATGGGGGTTCCACGACCACAGCTCCCAAGAGAAGGAGGCGGGTGATCGTGGTCAGGGACTCCCTCCTCAGGGGGACTGAGTCATCTATCTGCCGCCCCGACTGAGAAAACCGAGAGGTCTGCTGCTTGCAGGAGCTAGGATTCACGATGTGATGGAGAGACTACCGAGACTCATCAAGCCCTCGGATTGCTACCCATTCCTGCTTCTCCACGTGGGCACCAATGATACTGCCAAGAATGACCTTGAGCGGATCACTGCAGACTACGTGGCTCTGGGAAGAATTATAAAGGAGTTTGAGGCACAAGTGGTGTTCTCGTCCATCCTCCCTGTGCAGGGAAAAGGCCTAGGTAGAGACCATCAAATTGTCAGCGAATGGCTATGCAGGTGGTGTCAGAGAGAAGGCTTTGGATTCTTTGAACATGGGATGGTGTTCCAAGAAGGAGGAGTGCTAGGCAGAGACGGGCTCCACCTAACGAAGAGAGGGAAGAGCATCTTCACAAGCAGGCTGGCTAACTTAGTGAGGAGGGCTTTAAACTAGGTTCACCGGGGGAAGGAGACCAAAGCCCTGAGGTAAGTGGGGAAATGCGATACCGGGAGGAAGCACGAGCAGGAGAGTGCAAGAGGGGAGGACTCCTGTCTCATACTGAGAAAGCGGGATGATCAACGAGTTATCTTAAGTGCCTATACACAAATGCCTGGGGAACAAGCAGGGAGAACTGGAAGTCCTGGCACAGTCAAGGAACTATGATGTGATTGAAATAACAGAGACTTGGTGGGATAACTCACGTGACTGGAATACTGTCATGGATGGATATAAACTGTTCAGGAAGGACAAGCAGAACAGAAAATGTGGGGGAGTTGCATTGTATGTAAGAGAGGAGTATGATTGCTCAGAGCTCCAGTATGAAACTGCAAAAAAACCTGAGAGTCTCTGGATTAAGTTTAGAAGTGTGAGCAACAAGGGTGATGTCATGGTGGGAGTCTGCTGTAGACTACCAGACCAGAGGGATGAGGTGGACGAGGCTTTCTTCCGGCAACTAGCAGAAGTTACTAGATCACAGACCCTGGTTCTCATGGGAAACTTTAATCACGCTATCTGCTGGGAGAGCAATACAGAATTAGTAGGGGAAGCAAAAGTGGATGGGAACCTGGGAGGCAGTGACCATGAGATGATCAAGTTCAGGATCCTAACACAAGGAAGAAAGGAGAGCAGCAGAATACGGACCCTGGACTTCAGAAAAGCAGACTTTGACTCCCTCAGGGAACTGATGGGCAGGATCCCCTGGGAGAATAACATGAGTGGGGAAAGGAGTCCAGGAGAGCTGGCTGTATTTTAAAGAATCCTTATTGAGGTTGCAGGAACAAACCATCCCGATGTGTAGAAAGAATAGTAAATATGGCAGGCGACCAGCTTGCCTTAACAGTGAAATCCTTGCTGATCTTAAACACAAAAAAGAAACCTACAAGAAGTGGAAGATTGGACAAATGACCAGAGAGGAGTATAAAAATTTTGCTCAGGCATGCAGGAGTGAAATCAGGAAGGCCAAATAACACTTGGAGTTGCAGCTAGCAAGAGATGTTAAGAATAACAAGAAGGGTTTCTTCAGGTATGTTAGCAACAAGAAGAAAGTCAAGGAAAGTGTGGGCCCCTTACTGAATGTGGGAGGCAACCTAGTGACAGAGGATGTGGAAAAAGCTAGTGTACTCAATGCTTTTTTTTGCTTCTGTCCTCACAAACAAGGTCAGCTCCCAGACTGCTGCACTAGGCAGCACAGTATGGGGAGGAGGTGACCAGCCCTCTGTGGAGAAAGAAGTGGTTCAGGACTATATAGAAAAACTGGATGAGCACAAGTCCATGGGGACAGATGCACTGCGTCCGCGGGCTAGAGGAGTTGGCAGATGTGATTGCAGAGCCATTGGCCATTATCTTTGAAAACTCATGGCGATCGGGGGAGGTCCTGGATGACTGGAAAAAGGCTAATGTAGTGCCCATCTTTAAAAAAGGGAAGGAGGAGGATCCGGGGAACTACAGGCCAGTCAGCCTCACCTCAGTCCCTGGAAAAATCATGGAGCAGGTCCTCAAGGAATCAATTATGAAACACTTAGAGGAGAGGAAAGTGATCAGGAACAGTCAGCATGGATTCACCAAGGGCAAGTCATGCCTGACTAACCTAATTGCCTTCTATGAGGAGATAACTGGGTCTGTGGATGAGGGGAAAGCAGTGGATGTGTTATTCCTTGACTTTAGCAAAGCTTTTGATATGGTCTCCCACAGTATTCTTGCCGGCAAGTTAAAGAAGTATGAGCTGGATGAATGGACTATAAGGTGGATAGAAAGTTGGCTAAATCGTCGGGCTCAACGGGTAGTGATCAATGGCTCCATGTCTAGTTTGCAGCTGGTTTCAAGCGGAGTGCCCCAAGGGTCGGTGTTGGGGCCGGTTTTGTTCAATATCTTCATTAATGATCTGGGGGATGGTGTGGACTGCACTCTCAGCAAGTTTGCAGATGATACTAAACTGGGAGGAGTGGTAGATACGCTGGAGGGTAGGGATAGGATACAGAGGGACCTAGACAAATTAGAGGATTGGGCCAAAAGAAACCTGATGTGGTTCAACAAGGACAAGTGCAGAGTCCTGCACTTAGGACGGAAGAATCCCATTCACTGTTACAGACTAGGGTCCGAATGGCTAGGCAGCAGTTCTGCAGAAAAGGACCTAGGGGTTACAGTGGTTGAGAAACTGGATATGAGTCAACAGTGTGCCCTTGTTGCCAAGAAGGCTAACGGCATTTTGGGCTGTATAAGTAGGGGCATTGCCAGCAGATCGAGGGACATGATCATTCCCCTCTATTTGACATTGGTGAAGCCTCATCTGGAGTACTGTGTCTAGTTTTGGGCCCCACACTACAAGAAGGATGTGGAAAAATTGGAAAGAGTCCAGTGGAGGGCAACAAAAATGATTAGGGGGCTGGAGCGCATGACTTATAAGGAGAGGCTAAGGGAATTGGGATTGTTTAGGCTGCAGAAGAGAAGAATGAGGGAGAATTTGATAGCTGCTTTCATCTACCTGAAAGGGGGTTCCAAAGAGGATGAATCTAGACTGTTCTCAGTGGTACCAGATGACAGAACAAGGAGTAATTGTCTCAAGTTGCAGTTGGGGAGATTTAGGTTGGATATTAGGAAAAACTTTTTCACTAGAAGGGTGGTGAAGCACTGGAAGAGGTTACCTAGGGATGTGGTGGAATCTCCTTCCTTAGAGGTTTTTACGGTCAGCCTTGACAAAGCCCTGGCTGGGATGATTTAGTTGGGGATTGGTCCTGCTTTGAGCAGGGGATTGGACTAGATGACCTCCTGAGGTGCCTTCCAACCCTGATATTCTATGATTATCACAATATAGGGTAGGGTCTCCTCAGCCTATCACCCAGGACTCAGTTCCCTCTGAGGGGGACAGAGGGTGCAGCAGGGTGGGGAACCTTGGCCCATGAGGGCCACAAAATCTTATCTCGACCCACAAAGGCCACTAGGTCACATGAGCCCAAGACCCATCACCAAAATCCCAGGTCTTTTACCTCTGGGAACCATTCACTTATTCTCTTAACCCTACTGGAAACCGGCTGCAAGTTGCGACAAATAAGCAACACCATCCCAGTATCACAGTTAGATACCACATGTGTTCCTGCTTAACCTGCTGTAACTTGCAGGTGCTGTGAGGAAAGCAAAAAACTCCTTGGTCTTCTGCAGTTTGGCCCATGGGAGAAAAAATTCCTTCCTAACCAATTAAACAGATGATTGGCTAGACCCACAGCCTCTATCAAGCTGGGTTCCCATTCCTAGTTCGGGTGGGTAGGGTGGGCAGCTGGAAAGGAACTGAAAGCAGTCCTAAATGTGCTGGGCTAAATCCTGGGAGCTGGGCAATGCTCTCCAATCAGCACCCCTCTCCCTCTGCGTATTGTCCCTTGGCAAGTGCCTCATTCCTTTGCTACTGGGGCTGTCCCTCTTTCAGTAGTGGCCCCATCAATTTCCCCACCTGCTGATGTGGGTGGGTGACACTTCTACAAATTGAGGTCCAAGTTGTGAAGCCACAGCTAGATTCTGACATTTTTCTTCAGGCTGAATAGCATCTTGCTATACAACTAGTTCCACTGAAGTCAGTGGAACCATTCGTGGAGGAAGTTGCTGTCCATTGTGAGGAGTGACATCAGAATCTGTCCCAGGACAAGCAATTAGATAGATTGCATTGTGAGAAGTAGAAGAGGGAAACCCCTGCTGTACCCAGTATGTGAAAATACAGTACAAAATTCCAAGGTGGATTTCAATATTGAAACCCAGAAATTTTTATAAACTTTCAAGATATCACTGAGATAACAGTAGCAATGTCCTGTCCAGATGAGTATTTCCAATAAACACCACTTTTGTACACTGTACATTCATTAACCTTTAGGTGAAAGCTCTCTCCCACTAGGGTGACTTTGTGATGGTTGCATGTAATTAAGTAGTAGGAGGGAGCCTGTGGTTTACTGTTGAAGGCTGATTGACTCTCGTTCTAAAGGACAGTGAGCCTGTAATGCAAAATTCTTGGTGAGCAATAGGAATGCAAATATCTGTGTAATTCCCACACGTATAGTTTAATTGATGTGGTTGTGGAGTGGGTAGAAGAGAAAACTCCTGTGGATGTTTCTGAACTCACTGCATCTGTGACTTGTTTCTATCATAGATAATAACATGACTAAGCTACACATGGCAATGTTTTGCTTGCACAGCTGACTTCTAATTTCAGGATATAAAGACAGGGAGAAGGAATGTGATGTCATTGGAATAAATAAAAGCATTTCTTGCAGGAATCAGTATTTTATTTTTATGTATCATTTATAAAGTAAAACAAATTGATTCAGTACTTTACAAACAGAACAGGCTCCGTTCTTACATGCTGAGAGACAAAACTTGACAAGAAGAGACAAAGGGAAACTGTTTAAGTCAAGGAAGTTACCTTTTTTCTTTACTGATATTTTCTGTGTAAGCAGGGTTTTGAGGAGAAATTAAATTTCAGGGAGAGAATTGAAAGAGGGCATTTATGTCTATTGAAGTCAGTAAGGTCTCAACACCTCTAAAAATCTGATCATTGGTGTTTTTGCTTCTGGAGACTGTCCAAGCATTAGGGTCAAGTTCAGCATGTAACCAAGTGTATGAGTAGGAGATGAAGGGAACACTGAGAAAAGAGGATTGAGAGGAGGGTAGGAGGAAGTCACAATAGAGATAAAGATAGGGCCTTGAGGTAGAGTGAAGAGAGAGGTGATAAAGCCATGGAGGAAAAATCTACTGTAAACAGAGGAAGTGTTGAACAAGGTATGGATGAGACTCTATCAGTGGGGAAAGAGTAGATTTCAACATTATTTTACAGGAAGAAAAGACCAGACTTGGCACAAGCTTGGATTCAGCAGGAGAAAGAGTGAGGAGTTGAAGACGATGTATAGGTTGCAGTCCTGACATATTAGTGAGATAATCAAGTTGTTAATCAGAATATAGAAGTCATCTAATAAAGATATTAACAACACTTACCTCAGCTGTGAAAAGGCAGCACTAAGAGGCCCACAGTGAATTAATTTCTGACCCAAATTTGGGATGCTTTAAAATTGAAAGCATGTAGTGAAGATTTTCTTCCACATTCTCAATAGCAGTTTTTTAAATTCACCACTCTGGGGGCAAGCTAGTCATTTTGATTCTTCTTCGACTACTTGCTCATGTTGATTCCATTCTAGGTGTGTGCATGTGCACGGTTGTCAGAGACTTTTGCCTTAGCAGTATCCGTAGAGCCAACTGTGGTGCCCCCTTGAGTGCCTCACTCATGCGTCAGTATATCAGGCACCACCAGCCCTACGCCCTCTCAGTTCCTTCTTATCATCTGTGGTGGTTGGTTGGAGCGCCTCTTATCCTTGCTTTGCAAGTGGTCAGTGTTTTTTCCCCTACTCGTTGAACCTCGTGTTCCAGCAGTAAATAGTTTGTTTAATAGTAGATTAGTTAGTAAGTAGTGTTACACTCAGAGTTTAGATGCCAATTATGTTACCTACAACTTTTGTCAAAATTTTAACTAAAGGGTAAACAAAGTTGTGACCCGCTCTAAAGGAATTACCAGAGTATTACCAGGGGGCTTGTCTCTGACCCGGAGAGGGCTCCCCAGGACAAGCTATTCTTGCTAACCCCTGAAAGAACACGCATACAGCCTTCCACTCAAGGATAGACACACAAGCAGTAATTCTTTGGAAACAGAAATAGTTTATTGAAGGAATTAGGTATTTACAGAAAAAGAAGAGATGAGTAAAGCAGGATAAAATGTAACGGAATTACATTTTAAAATAAAGCGGCACAGCAAATAAGAGACACAGGCGATATAACATATATAACAGTATGATCATTCCCTTAATACTGTCATTTAACATCCAATAAGCACTGGCCAAGTGACTACCGGATGGGTAGGGGAAGAACTCACTCAAACCACTGGCATCCAGCTTTATTTACAGGTGGAACCCACATATTCCTTAATAATAGATGGAGAATTACATTTACTTCTGTTACTCTTAAGTACCACTGAACTGTCAAAGGTCCTTCTGTTCTGTCTAAAAATGGAGATGTTGTCAGGAACATTGTCTTCCCTCAGGAAGCTGTCAGAGCTGGTTCTGGCGGGTGACTGAGGCAACAGCGGTTGCCCTCCAGCGGCAGTTACAGAGCTGCTGCTAATGAAGACTGTTGGTTTGGTTGCTATAGCAGCCGTTGTCAGGGCAACCTCAGGATTCTCCTGCTGCTGCTACTGCTGCTTGAGGCTCCTTGCAGGCAGTGGCTTTTCAGAAAGTAACCACCACCCAAAGCCTTACAAGACTTCACCCAAAACCTGGCTAAACCCCTTTTCTTTCCAGGCAGATAGCTTCTTTTCTTCAGAGGAGTCTTGCAGCTTCTGTTCTTCTTAAGGATCCCAAACCCACTACAAGTTCAACCCTTGTAGCACGGCTGTCGGCCTTATATACTGATTGCTCTCGCAAGATCTGCTCATTAACATAATGTATTGGCCTGTCTCAGCCAATCAGCTTCCAGCTTTACAGCCCCTCCCCTATGATGTCACATGGTCACATGTACCTACATGTGCTTGGTCACATTACCCACATGTGCTTGCCTGCCTAGCTTCACCCCCTATGATGCCATCTTGGATTCCAGAAGGTTTTAGAAGGTTTTAGAAAGTTCTGGAAGATCATTCCCTACTACTGCGTCATCCCTATATCTGCCATTTTGGTCCGCTGTATTGGATCTTCTAAATTTAAACTATCACTAATTGCTACTTAATTAAAGTCTTAATCGTAAAACTAACTACTTTATGCAAACCAAAGTGCCCTGATGTAGTCACCACCTTAATTATGCCAGTTGGAAAGGTAAGATTTTTATGCTATTTGAACCCTTCTGAGGTTCTTCTACAAGCCTCTATTTAAGGTGCTGTAAGGCATTCCTAAGCAGCTAAAAACAAAATCTCTCATTACAGTAGCGGGGATTTTGCCCCAAGCAGGACATGCCCCGGTCCCCGGGTTTTAAGCCCTGTTCTGACTGCAACAGGCCTATGCCTGTTATTGACCCGCATGGTAGCTGTCTGAAGTGCCTGAGAGAATCTCACATTAAAGAGAAGTGTCACATCTGTAAGAACTTTTGTCTCAGGACACGGAAATAATATGACATTCACTTGAGGGCCCTCCTCATGGAGGCCGCTCTCCGTCTAGCCTCGGAGCTGGCCCGGCTGGACGCAATGCCAGGCACTTTGGCCTCGGTGCATAGTGCACCCCCAGCACTGGGCTTTTCCCAGCACTGATCCCCTTTGCCGGTGCCCAAGAAGAAGACTCAGAAGAGGGACCTAGCACCAAGCAAGTCGGATCAAGGGGCATTGGGCAAAGGACCCTGCTTAGGCCACTTGCCCATGCCTGAGCCGCAAGAGGGCATGCCCCCGTGGGGACCTACTACCCCCATAAGGGATCCGCCACCAACTCCAGAGAGCAGTTGGGGACCCAGGCTGATGGCGCAGTCAACAGCCTCTCAGCCCCTGGCAGCCAGGGAGCAACGGACTCTTCCACCACAGCCGGCATTGTGGTGCTGCAGCGTTCAGTGATGGACCTGGGGAAGGCTCCCTATGAGGGCAAGCCAGACGTGAAGGCCTCTCAGAAGGCGATTGAGTGCCACTGGTCTCCGGAGATGAGGCAGAGCCCTTTGTCGCTGCGTGCTTAGTCTCCGTGTCAGCCCAGGTCACTGGTTCACTGTTCCAGATCACCAGCACCACACTCCCGGTCTCTGCCATCACGCCGGGCCTCACCCAGAGAGAGGTGCAAATTCCCTTGCAGTCAGCACCGGTCATCTTCGTGCTGACGGTCACCGTCACTGAGACCTCAGGGACTCTCCACAACACAGTTCTGCTCCCCCGACTCCTGGCACTGGTCTGACCATTCGAGGCACCGGTGACTCGTGGCGATGGTTAGCTGCCAGACTCAGGTGTCGATGACCCCACCTTTGTCTCCGGAGAAGGATTTCTCTGGCACAAAGATGGCGTTCAGCCCCTCGCTGAAACAGCACTATCACAACTAGGCTCCGGAGGTTGCATTTGCTGCAGCAATGCCGACCTGGCAGCAGGGCCAATGGCCAGCACAATGGCCTTAGTGGAATACCTGGGGTATGCCATTTATGCTGATGCCCCCATCCCACCAGTCCTTGGTCACCATGTCGGATAAACCCCAGTTGGCACCAATGGCACCGGCGGCACCAGGCTCATTGCAGGAAGTGCTGGTGGGCGCTGAGGTGGAAGGACAGGTGCCCATCCCCAAAACCTGTTCCCCTGCGCGGGATGACGCCCTGCGCCCTTCCCCAGTGGTTCAGTCGTCCTCCTCCTCTCCAGACAAGATGGTGACAGGGCCCTCCTGTGCTAGTCCACTGGACAACTTAAAGGAGCACCAAGCCCTGGTCTGGCGGGTGGCCACTAACTTAGGTCTCAAGGCAGAAGTGATGGTGGAGCAATCAGATACTTTGTTCAATGTTGTCTCCACATCTACCCCTGCACGTGTCGCGCTCCCGGTGCACAGAGGGCTCCTGAACATTGCCAAAGCCTTCTGGCAAACCCCATCCTCCATCCCGCCCACTTCCAAGAGATCTGAGAAAAGATATTTTGTCCCCTCCAAGGGATTTGAATACTTATATACCCACCCACCCCTGGAGTTGTTGGTCGTGTTGGTGGCCAACAAAATGGACAAGCAAGGACATGCCAGTTCCACCCCCAAAAATAAGGAGGCCAAGAGACTGGACCTTTTTAGAAAAAAAATTTATTCCATGGCCAGTCTTCAGTTCTGGAACATGAACCACCAGGCTCTTTTGAGGCATTATAATTTTAGTTGATGGGACTCCCTCCACAAGTTTAAGGACTCCAGGCCCCAGGAGGCGGCCCAAGAGTTCTGGGCCCTTGTTGAAGAAGGTACTACAGCAGCTCAGTGCTCCCTCCAGATGGCCTGGGGATGCAGCTGATTCGGTGGCCAGGGTGGTCACCACAGCGGTGGTCATAAGGCACAGTTCCTGGCTTCAGACCACTGGCCTGTCCCAGGAGATGTAGTCCTCCATACAAGACCTCCCATTAGATGGAGTGGGGCTGTTTTCAGATCAAATGGACATGAGGCTGCACAGTCTGAAAGACACTCGGGCCACCCTCTGCTCCGTGGGGATGCATATGCCTCAGTCTACGATGATGCCATTCTGGCTGCCTCCGCTGCCAAGGCCTTGGCAGCATCAGCAGGGATCTACGAGGAGAAGGGACACTGGGTTCAGTCACTGCCGCCCTTCCTCCTTCCATTCTCCTGCACAACCTGCCCTGACAAAACACCACAGGGTCCAAAAGCGGGCGTTTTGAGGGTGTGCTCGAGAGCGACGCCCCAGTCATCTCACCGGATCCGCTCCATCTTTTACTCAACCTTCTCCATCCCTACCGTTTGGCCCGGTTGAGAGTCACCTCAGATCATGGGGTGCTAGAAATTGTGTTGCTGGGCTACATGCTTCAGTTTTTGGCCACCTTCCCTCTTCCCCATCCCTCTTCAGGGACCCTTCTCATGAGCATCTCCTTGTTCAGGAGGTAAACAACCTCCTACAACTGGGCAGTGGAGAAGGTCCCTCAGGAAATGAGAGGGAAAGGTTTCTACTCTTGCTATTTCCTGATCCCGAAAGCAAAAGAGGGCCTCTGACCCATTTTGGACCTGCGATGACATAGGGAAGGGTAGGAGAGATGTCCTGGAGGCCAAATTTAGGCTGCTAGGAAAGAGACTGAAATCCAGGACCTCTATGGTGGCATTCTCGGAAATGCTTCCAGTTCCACGTGCAGGGCCAGGTAGGCAGGCAGAGCTTCAGAGACTCAATGCGTGGATGAGACGATGGTGTAGAGAGGAGGGATTTAGATTTATTAGGAACTCAGGAAACTTTTGAGATAGGGAAAGCCTATACAGGAAGGATGGGCTCTACCTAAACCAAAGTGGATCCAGACTGCTGGCACTTAACATTAAAAAGGTTGCAGAGGAGTTTTTAAACTAAGAGATGGGAGAAAGCCGATTGCTGCAGAGGAGCATGTGGATCGGACAGAGACTTCTCTTAGGCCTGGTCTACACTAGGCGTTTATGTCGAAGTTAGCGCCGTTACATCGAATTAACCCTGCACCCGTCCACACTGCGAAGCTATTTAGTTTGACATAGAGGTCTCTTAAATTTGACTTCTGTACTCCTCCCCGACGAGGGGAGTAGCGCTAAATTCGACATGGCCATGTCGAATTAGGCTAGGTGTGGATGGAAATCAACGCTAATAGCTCCGGGAGCTATCCCACAGTGCACCACTCTGTTGACGCTCTGGACAGCAGTCCGAGCTCAGATGCTCTGACCAGCCACACAGGAAAAGCCCCGGGAAAATTTGAATTCCTTTTCCTGTCTAGCCAGTTTGAATCTCATTTCCTGTTTGGACATCGTGGCGAGCTCAGCAGCACTGGCAACGATGCAGAGCTCTCCAGCAGTGATGGCCGTGCAATCTCAGAATAGAAAGAGGGCCCCAGCATGGACTGATCGGGAAGTCTTGGATCTGATCGCTGTGTGGGGCGATGAGTCCGTGCTTTCCAAGCTGCGATCCAAAAGACGGAATGCAAAGATCTACGAGAAGATCTCTAAAGACATGTCAGAAAGAGGATACAGCCGGGATGCAACGCAGTGCCGCGTGAAAATCAAGGAGCTGAGACAAGGCTACCAGAAGACCAAAGAGGCAAACAGACGCTCCGGATCCCATCCCCAGACATCCCGTTTCTACGAGGCACTGCATTCCATCCTAGGTGCGGCCACCACCACTACCCCACCACTGACCATGGACTCTGAGGATGGGATATTGTCCACGGCCGGTTCCTCGGACATGTTAGCGGACGGGGAAGATGAGGAAGGAGATGAGGAGGACGAGGCAGTCGACAGCGCTTACAACGCTGATTTCCCCGACAGCCAGGATCTCTTCATCACCCTTACAGAGATCCCCTACCAACCGTCCCCAGCCATTAACCCGGACACAGAATCTGGGGAAGGATCAGCCAGTAAGTGTGTTAAACATCTACACATTTATTTTTAACAGAACAGGAATATTAAGAATAACAACAATGGGTTTCTCATGATTAGTTTGCCCTAGGCGCTTAACGTTTCAGTCCTGGGCAGTGCAACTATTGAAAAAAAATCTAACAATGTCCGGTTTAGCATGATTGTTCTGCCCAAGCCGCTCTACTGTTTAGTCCCTGCCAGTGCAGCTACAGTAAAATGCAATCTATATGTCCGGGGATAGAGCAGAAATCCTCCTGGGACATCTCGAGGAAGCTCTCCTGGAGGTAATTGGAAAGCCTTTGCATGAGGTTCCTGGGGAGAGCGGCCTTATTGGGTCCTCCGTAGTATGAAACGTTTCCGCGCCACGAGACAATCAAGTACTCAGGGATCGTTGCCCTGCAGAGCAGGGCGGCATACGGCCCTGGTCTTTGGAGGCTTTCCCGAAGCATTCTTTCTTTCGCACTGTCTGAGATCCTCATCAGGGTGATGTCGCTCATGGTGACCTGCTTTGAATTAGGTAGGGGAATGTTAGTGTTGGGACTGCTTGCCCGTTCCTTTACAGAACTGTAACCGCTGGTTTGCAGCCACGCGGTGGAGGCGGGAGAGGGGCAGCATACAGGGATCTTTCCCGGGGACAGCCGCGAGGGGGTGGGACAGGGGCAGAGTTCCTGCTTGCCGGATTGCTGGCAGCAGGGACTGGCATTGCTTTCAATGTGAAAGGAGGCCAGTGCTACTATTCAAGTTTTAAGCTGCCACAAGTCTACGGCTTACCATGTCTGCCTGCTACACAAATTCCGGTGTCCTGCCCCGCTTCTCAGATCTGCAGTGCAAGACCCCAGGCACTGAATGCGAAGGCCAAGAATTCGACCTTGTCCTGAGTGCGCATGTGATAGGTGCTGTGCATGGTCTTGTTCACAGAGAAAGACTATGTTCTTTGTTCACAACTACATTTATCTTTCTGAGGAATTCACTCCCTTTTTCCCATTCCCACAGCCACATCTGCGACTGTCTCACAACCTAGCCTGGCATCACACTCCCAGAGGCTAGCGCAGATTAGGCGTAGGAAGAAGAGGACACGGGAGGACATGTTCTCGGAACTTATGGGCTGCTCCCGAGCCCAGGCAGCACAGCAGACCCAGTGGCGGGAGAACTTGTCCCAAATGCACCAATCACACATGGAACGGGAGGAGAGGTGGCGGCAGGAAGACCAGCAGGTGACTCAAACGCTGCTTGGACTAATGAGGGAGCAAACGGACACGCTCCGGCGCCTTGTGGATGTTCTGCAGGAACGGAGGCAGGAGGACAGAGCCCCGCTGCAGTCTATCTGTAACTGCCCTCCCCCGCCACCAAGTCCCATACCCCCCTCACCCAAAGTGCAAAGAAGGAGGGGCGGCAGAGTCCGTGCAAACTCTCACTCCACCCCTGCAGACAGCTCTAGTAGTAGAAGGCTCTCATTCCCCAAAATTTGACAACTTCTTTCCTTCCCGCCTCACACAAGCCCCCGTCCAAGTTTCACCTCCCAGTTTCATGTGTAGTTGCTAATAAAAAATACGTTTCTGTTAATTACTGTTTCCATCATGTTCTTTTGGAGGAGGGGGCGAAGGGGGGAAAGGGGGTTGGTAATTGGACAGGACAGTCATCTTTAGCAGGGTACATAGGCGGGGGCAGGTCCAGCAGCAGGGCACATACACAGTGCAGTCACTAGTTACCCTGGTCAGTCTGGGAGGTGGTTTTCATGTTCTGTGGTGGGGGGTGGGTTGCTCTGTGACTTTGTGGCGGGGGAGGGCAGTTACAGATCTTATGCGGCGGTCCTTATCCTGGATCACAGAGCCATGCAGCAGGGGATCTGTAACCGTCCTCCCCCTGCCACAAAGTCACATAGCCCCCCCCATACACACAGTCCTGATCAGGAGGGGTGACAGGCTCCGTTGAAACAACCAGTCCACCACTGCGGATCCTGTCAATCCTGGAGTTTAGAAGCGTCATTTGCATCACTACACTACACCCGCTCCCCACCACAGTCTGCGTCCCAGGTTTAAAACATTACCGCGAAAACAGTAATAAAGAAAACGGTGTTCATTAACAAAGTAGGAGTGATTTTATTTCTAAACGTGTGTTGGAAGGGGGTTAAGGGAGTATGTAACTGGAGAGGATAGTCAACATTAACTGGGTAAAGAAACGGGGGCAGGTTCAGCTTCTCTGTACACAAACTTAAAAGTCACAGGTTACCCTGCTCACTCAGGAACCTAGCTTTCAAAGCCTCCCGGATGCACAGCACGTCCCGCTGGGCTCTTCTAATCACCCGGCTGTCTGGCTGGGCGTAATCAGAAGCCAGGCTATTTGCCTCAACCTCCCACCCCGCCATAAAGGTCTCCCCCTTGCTCTCACAGAGATTGTGGAGCACACAGCAAGCTGCTATAACAATGGGGATATTGGTTTCGCTGAGATCACAGCGAGTCAGTAAGCTTCTCCATCTCCCCTTGAGACGGCCAAAAGCACACTCCACCACCATTCTGCACTTGCTCAGACGGTAGTTGAAGAGTTCTTTTTCACTGTCCAGGGCGCCAGTATAGGGCTTCATGAGCCAGGGCATTAGCGGGTAGGCTGGGTCCCCGAGGATGACTATAGGCATCTCCACATCCCCAAGAGTTATTTTGTGGTCTGGGAAGTAAGTATCTTCCTGCAGCCATCTAAACAGACCAGAGTTCCTGAAAACACGAGCGTCATGAACCTTGCCCGGCCATCCGACGTAGATGTTCGTAAAACGTCCCCTGTGGTCCACCAGTGCTTGCAGCACCATGGAAAAGTAGCCCTTTCTGTTAATGTACTGGCTGGCCTGGTGGTCCAGTCCCAGGATAGGGATGTGAGTTCCATCTATGGCCCCACCGCAGTTTGGGAATCCCATCACTGCGAAGCCATCTATGATCACCTCCACGTTTCCCAGGGTCACTACCTTTGACAGCAGTACATCAACGATTGCCTTGGCTACTTGCATCACAACAACCCCCACGGTAGATTTGCCCACGCCAAAGTGGTTCGCGACTGACCGGTAGCTGTCTGGCGTTGCAAGCTTCCAGAGGGCTATGGCCACTCGCTTCTGGACAGTCAGGGCTGCTCGCATCCGGGTGTCATTGCGCTTCAGGGCAGGGGACAGCAACTCACAAAGTTCAAGGAAAGTTCCCTTACGCATGCGAAAGTTTCGCAGCCACTGGGATTCATCCCAGACCTGCAGCACTATGCGGTCCCACCAGTCCGTGCTTGTTTCCCGGGCCCAGAATCGCCGTTCCACAACATCCACATGACCCATTGCCACCGTGATGTCCTCGGCGCTGGGTCCCGTGCTTTCTGACAGGTCTGTGCTACTCTCAGACTTCAGGCCCTCACCGCGGTGCCGTAGCCTCCTCGCCTGACTTATCTGCATCTGCCTCTGGGAAAGGTGGATGATAAGCTGCGAGGCATTGAGAACGGCCACAACTGCAGCGATGGTCGCAGCGGGCTCCATGCTCGCAGTGCTGTGGCGTCCGCGCTGTCACTGACTAGGAAAGTGCGCGAACTGATTTCCCGCCAGCGCTTTCAGGGAGAGAGGGCGGGAGTGATGGACGGATGACGACAGTTACCCAAAAGCACCCTCGACACATTTTTTTACCCAGAAGGCATTGGCGGATCGACCCAGAATTCCAGTGGGCAGCGGGGACTGCGGGAACTGTGGGATAGCTGCCCACAGTGCACCGCTTCCAATGTCGACGCTTTCCCCGTTAGTGTGGACTCACAAAGTCGAATTACTGTCCTTAGTGTGGACACACACGTTCGAATTTGCAATATCGATTCCAAAAATTCGATTTAAGTAAAATCGAACTAGTCTCGTAGTGTAGACATACACTATTGATAGAAAGCAACAGATAGTCCTGTGGCACCTTTAAGACTAACAGATGTATTGGAGCATAAGCTTTCGTGGGTGAATACCCACTTCGTCAGACGCATGTCTGATACTTGACACTCTATTGATAGAGATTCTCTAGGTTTTGGTCAGGAGGAGAGGATGGAAGATGATAAAGTATGGGCCAGATCAGATGAGAAACATTCACATAAAAAAGAATCTGACACATCAGAAAAGGGCAGACAAATAAACAGTGACAAGTTCTTAAAGTGCTTGTACACAAATGCTAGAAGTCTAAATAATAAGATGAGTGAACTAGAGTGCCTGATGTTAAAAGAGGATATTGATATAATAGGCACTCCTGGTGGAGTGAGGACAATCAGTGGGACACAATCATTCCGGGGTACAAAATATATTGGAAGGACAGAACAGGTCGTGCGGGGGCGGAGGGGAGTGCCACTATATGTGAAAGAAAATGTAGAATCAAATGAAATAAAAATCTTAAATGAAACCACATGTTCCATAGAATCTCTATGGATAGTAATTCCATGCTCTAATAAGAATATAATAGTAGGGATCTATTATTGACCACCTGACCAAGACAGTGATAGTGACAATGAAATACTAAGGGAGATTAGAGAGGCTATCAAAATAAAGAACTCAATAATAGTGGGGGATTTCAATTATCCCCATATCGACTGGGTACATGTCGCCTCAGGACGAAATGCAGAGACAAAATTTCTTGATACTTTAAATGACTGCTTCTTGGAGCAGCTGGTACAGGAACCCACAAGGGGAAAGGCAATTCTTGATTTAGTTCTGAGTGGAGCGCAGGATCTGGTCCAAGAGGTAAGTATAACAGGACTTCTTGGAAATAGTGACCATAATATAACAACATTTAACATTCCTGTGGTGGGAAGAACACCTCAACAGCCCAACACTGTGGCATTTAATTTCAGAAAGGGGAACTATGCAAAAATGAGGAGGTTAAACAGAAATTAAAAGGTACAGTGACTAGAGTGAAATCCCTGCAAGCTGCATGGACACTTTTCAAAGACACCATAATAGAAGCCCAACTTAAAAGTATACCCCAAATTAAAAAACATAGTAAAAGAACTAAAAAAGAGCCATCATGGCTTAACAACCATGTAAAAGAAGCAGCGAGAGATAAAAAGGCAGCTTTTAAAAAGTGGAAGTCAAATCTTAGTGAGGTAAATAGAAAAGAGCATAAACACTGCCAAATTGATTGTAAAAATGCAATAAGAAAAGCCAAAAAGGAGTTTGAAGAACAGCTAGCCAAAAACTCCAAAGGTAATAACAAAATGTTTTTTAAGTACATCAGAAGCAGGAAGCCTGCTAAACAATCAGTGGGGCCCCTGGACGATCGAGATAGAAAAGGAGCACTTACAGATGATAAAGTCATTGCGGAGAAACTAAATGAATGCTTTGCTTCAGTCTTCACAGTTGAGGATGTTAGGGAGATTCCCAAACCTGAGCCGTCCTTTGTAGGTGACAAATCTGAGGAATTGTCACAGATTGAAGTGTCACAGAGGAGGTTTTGGAATTAATTGATAAACTTAACAGTAACAAGGCACCGGGACCAGATGGCATTCACCCAAGAGTTCTGAAAGAACTCAAATGTGAAATTGCGGAATTATTAACTACGGTTTGTAACCTGTCCTTTAAATCAGCTTCTGTACACAATGACTGGAAGATAGCTAATGTAATGCCAATATTTAAAAAGGGCTCTAGAGGTGATCCCGGCAATTACAGACCGTAAGTCTAACATCAGTACCGAGCAAATTAATTGAAACAATAGTAAAGAATAAAATTGTCAGACACATAGCAGATCAAGTGCAGAGCAGCCTCCATCTGCTGCGGTCCACATGCTGTGACCTGGGCTTGTTAGTAAATGAAAATAAATCAACCCTCATACCAGTGCAATGGATAGAGTTTATCGGAGCGGTTCTCGATTTCATGCGTTCCTTCTGAAGAACCGTTTCCTAGCAGGCGTGGTTGGCGTCGGTCTACATCCACAACAGGCACGACCTGGACCTGGTAGTCCAGGTGCCAGACCACATCCAGGCATCACTGGCATGGTGGTTGGACCCTGCATTGGTGTTGCAGGGATTCCCCTTCGCAGCCGCGGCCCCTTTGCTAACTCTGGTGTCCAACACCTTGGGCCTGTGCTGGGGAGCCCACCTGGGCAAATTCAGTACACAGGGCTGCTAGTCGGAGGTCGACTGCTCCTTCCACATAAATGTCAGGGAGTTCAGGGTGGTTCACCTGGCCTGCCAGGCTATTCGGTCCCAGTTACAAGGACCAGTGGTTCAAGTCCTGATGGACAACACCACCATGATGTTTAATATCAACAAGCAGGGTGGAGCCAAGTCATCAGCCCTCTGCCAGGAAGCCTTCAAACTATGGGACTTTTTTGTGCAACATGCCATTCATTTCGTGGCAGGGCACCTCCCTGGAACCAGAAACTTATTGGCAGATTGCCTCAGCAGAACCTTCTTGTCTCACCACAAGTGGTCTCTCCACCCCGATGTGGTCGACCAGATCTTCCAAAAGTGGGGGTCTCCCCAGGTGGACTTGTTCGTGACTCACCAAAACAGGAAGTGCCACCTGTTCTGCTCGTTTTGCAGGGTTGATAGGGGCTCCTTTTCGGACATCTTTCTACTTCCTTGGTCGGGGGCTCTGATGTGCACAAAGTCCTCATGAAGATCACTCTGGACAAGGCCAAGATTATCCTGATAGCCCTGGCTTGGCCTCTCCAGCACTGGTTCGGCACACTCATGGACCTGTCGGTGACGAATCCGCTTCAACTGCTCCTCTGGCCAGATCTCCTGTCGCAGAATCATGGCTGGCTCCTCCCTCTAGGGAGAGAGTGAGAGAACAAACACATGACAGATGTGTAGTCATGTTGCTTAATGCACTATTGGAAAGTGCTCAGGTACTATGGTGATGAGTGTGTAGGACTTAAGATTTTCAGTTATATCCAATAAGCACTGGAAAAACACTGGAAATGGTTACTTCTATCTAAGGGCTTGTCTACACAGAGTAGTAATGTGGACTATGGGAGTGTGATTTCTAAAGCATAGAAACATGTGCATTAATTTGTTCACATAGATCCTGCTGGTGCCTACTAAAGATTTCCGAGTGCACTTTAATGTAGTGCTGTTTGAAACACTCCAAGCACCCTGGTAGGCTGTCTGCCTCTGTGCGCAGCTCAGCCTCCCAGCTAAGAAGCATCTAATTCAGGGTAACAGATGCTCAAACTAATATCCAACTAATATCTCAACAAATCAGCCCTTCCTCTGGACTCTTCAAACTCCTTGCTCAGCAGTGGAGCAGGTAGCCTCTCAATTCACTGGGTGTAGTGTACTAAACTGCCGAGGGACTGACGACCATCTGCAGCAGCGCTCTTCACCTGGGCACTGCAACCCTAGTCCTGATGTGGTGAAAAGGGGAGGCCCCAAGGTGTGTGTATGTGTGGGGAGGGGCTGGAGAGTGAGCCTGCCCTGCACTTACCCCATAGCTGTGACTCCTGTCAGAAGGGGCTAGGCCCATCTTCCTTCTCTGGGCATTGTGATCTGGTGCATTGGGTCACAGTGCCACTCAGGTTTGGTCCAGCCACCCATCAGTGATGCTGTGACCCAGTGCACTAGCTTGCAACGCCTGAAGCTGGGCCCACTCCAATAAGACAGGAGCTGCTGCTGCAGGGGTGGGTTCATGATTTCTGTTGGTGCAATTGAACCATGAACCCCCACTAAAGCCACCCCTGTTTCTCAGCTACTCTGGAGTCTTCTCCCCAGCTCCGGTATTTGAGCCCTGGCCCCTGAGACCGAGTCTCCCCGAGGTAGCTGTTCTCCTGCACACTCTGGCTCAGGTTCCTTCACAGGATTCCCTCTGCGTCATGTGGCTCCTCCCTTCAGATTGAACTCTCTCCCTTCCAGGATGCCCAGATGGCCATTAACTTATTACCTGATGCCTCAATTCCAGCCCCTCTGGCTGAGAAGGAACTAATTAATTACAGCACAGGTGCAGTAGATGTAACTAATTGGTTGTTAACTCTTTCTATCCTGTGATTAGGTTTTCATCTTATCACGTGGCCCCAGTGCCACAGAGCCATAACAAAGAGATGGTCCCTGCCATGAAGGGTTTACAGTCTCAGTATAAATCTTTACAGTTACAACCTCTGCTTTTCACTGTCGCTATGGAATTCTTTGCCCAAGCAATATGGCAGGAGTTACAGAAGTTATTGATATAACACACAAAGTTGTACAATATGTTCATAATACTATGTTTTTAAAATATAACTAATCCTATTTCAAATCCGTTAATGGATCTTTGCAACTGTCTTGCAAAATATCTGGGCTTTAATGGAATTTGCAGAAAAGGGGGAGCCTTAGCAATCTCCGTTCCTCAAACTAATTTCAGTGCTTTAAAAGAGAAGTGTCCCTATGCAAAGCAATGAAACACTGTGGAGTTCAGATCACTGACTCTTTCATTTAAATTAGAGATCTCATCTTGCTATACTGATTAAAGAGCTTGGACACTGCAGGTCACATCTTTCATGGTACCATGAATAACCAGGTTTAAAAATGAATATTTAGTCTAGTCTTATTTATCTGTTTTTGATCCTTCCAGTTTCTTTTTTAACCGTATTAAACACGTAATTAAATTTACATGGGCTAATAGCTGCACCAAAATCAGTGAAGACTGCTTCTGGCAGATAAAAGAAAATGGAAGATTAGCCATGCCCTACATTTGTATTACTATTTTCTAGCTTCATAAACAAACACTCTTTGATTTCTATTGTTTTAACTCTCAACAAGAGTGGACTGAAATGGAGATATATGGTCCCTAATTTTACTTTAAATATATGGGGCCAGATTTTCAAAAGAGCTGAGACCTTTGGATGCTGAGTTCTTGAAAATAAAGGTAGTTGAAAAACCTCTCTAGATAGCTGCTTGCTTCATACCACAAGGATACCCGTCAATATGTCCCCTGTAACTTTCTGTTCTGTTCCTCCAGAGAGAGGTTCCTATTAGGTGAGTATCTGATAACAATTCAGTGCTTCTTGTCAGGTTGAAAGCCTTCTGGTTCTCTTTGCCCTCTTGGTCACAAATTACTAGTTGGATTCTTTAGTTTCAACTTCCTCTAGTTCTCTTATCATCCATCCTTCCCTTGTGGTGCCTGTAGCAGGGATTTCTGAATCTGGATGCCCAGAAAGTCTTCAGTTTCTGGGATGCTGCACAGTGTTGATATTTATGCTTCCAAACCACATACGTTCTTCTCCAGTATGGCCACCAACTTACACTTCATACACCAGAAAACTCTTCTGTCTTATGGCAGAAAGGAAAACATAGCTTATCCAAGGCAAGCTGCAGCAGTGGTTCCCTCATCATCCATATCCACTCCCTGGTGCAGAGCCATATCTAAGTAGAAGGAACACTCCATCTCCAAACTCTTCTGAAACTGTCCTGTTTGCCCCTCTGTTTACCTGGCAACTGACTTATATGCTAAACCTTGCTGCTTAGCTCCATCCTTTTGCTGACATAGAGAGATTAGTCTCTGAGTTCAAACAGGGATTCTTATCATACAGCCAAGGGTTTGAGCCACATGCTGCTCACAGAGATGTGAACAAACAGAACATTCAACAGTGTTCTGGAAGTAAATACAAAATCATGGCTGATAAAATTTGCAGCTGACCCAAAGATTGGTGAAGTAGTAAATAAAGATGTCAGGACAGTTATACTGAGCAATCTGTATCAGTTGGTAACATGGGCCCTTTAACCAAACACATTTTTAATACAGGCAAATGCAAATTTATACATCTAGGAATGAGGAACACAGGCCATACCTAAAGAATAGGGGACTGTATACTGGAAATAGGGTGACCAGATGTCCCAATTTTATAGAGACAGTCTCGATATTCAGGGCTTTTTCTTATATAGGTGCCTATTACCGCCCACCCTGTCCCAATTTTTTACACTGGCTATGGTCACCTGGAAAGTGGTGACTTTGATAAGGATTTAGGGGTCATAGTGGACAAGCAACTCAATGTTGAGCTCTCAGTGCGATGCTGGGACATAAATGGCTAATGTGATCCTTGGATGCATAAACAGGGGAGTAGGAGTAGGGAGGTGATTTTCCTCTGTATACAGCAGTGGTGAGACCAATGCTGGAATACTGCATACATACAGTTCTGGTGTCCACACTTTTAAAAGGCTATTAAAAAATTGGAGAGGGGGCAGAAGACAGCCACAAAAATGATTCAGAGGCTGGAGAAAATGCCTTATAGGAAGAGCCTATTAAAGAGCTCAGTCTGTTTAACTTATGAAAAAGAAGACTGAGAAATGACTTGATAACAGTGGGTAAGGACCTTCATGGGAAGAAAATACCGGGTACTAATGGGCTTTTTAATCTTGAAGAGAAAAGCATAATAAGAACTAATGGCTGGAAGCTGAAGCCAAACAAATTCAAATTAGAAATAAGGCACAAATTTTAAACAGTGACAATGATTTAACCACTGGAATAAACTACCAATGGAAATGGGGGATTCTCAATTTCTTGATGTTTTCAGATGAAGACTGGATATCTTTCTTTATGCCTTAGCCAACACAAGTTATGCTGAAGTCAAATACAAGTGATTGGACTCAATACAGGGGAATTGGGTGAAACGTATGACCTGTGTTATACAAGGGGCCTGACGAGATAGATGATCTAATGGTCCCGTCTGTCCTTAAACTCTATGAATCTATGAAATGTCAAACCAGAACCAGCTGGGTGGAGCTGGTTGAAATTGTAAAGGGTTTTTTAAAAATAGCCTTTAATTGACAGTATCAAAATAGTGATTGAAATTTTTCATATACTGAAAAACTGGAATTGCTGCTTGATGCAGCTTCCTGTGGTTTTTTAATTCAGTGAGACATGAATGCAGCTGTGTCATCGTGAATGGTGAACCTTTAAGACTAACAGATGTATTGGAGCACGAAAGCTTATGCTCCAATACATCTCTTAGTCTTAAAGGTGCCACAGGACTCTCTGTTGCTTTTTACAGATCCAGATTAACACGGCTACCCCTCTGATACTTGTCTATCTGGGAGCTCTTCTGATCTTCCAGCTGTTCAAGCAGCCCATTCATCCCACAAGCATTCCAGGACAGAGGGGGAGGGGGAAAGCCACTTCACAGGTATTCAAAGAGGGAGAGGAGACAAAAGTGGGGGGGTGGGGGAGGGGAGGGGAGGTGTAACAGACCTTTTGAGCATACAGGTTATATATAGCATACAGATCACTGTTGCTCCTACAACAAGATACACATACAAACATGAGAGGAAGGGCTGTACTTAGGTGACCTGATCATTGTAGGTTATGGCAACTGTTGTACTTCATGTTGGTACAGTACCTGTCACAAGGGAGGTCCCTCCCCCAATTCAGGCTTCCAGATGCTACTGCAATGCAAGTAAATAATAATGTTCAAGAGCACAGAAGAAATTTACCATTTTGTATTTAAAATAATTACATCGTGACAAGTGATTGGTGAACCCCAAAGAGGTTGATTTAATATGGATAAGCACCCAAAACTCTGGTACATATTCATGGCCTGATTCTCCACTGGTGACAGCAGCACTTTGCTCCCATTTTGCCTGAGTGTAAAGGACTATACAAGGTGTAAGGCAGTGGATAATCCTGCCCTTAGAGTTTATATGAATTTGTTTGATTAAGAAACTGGACTATGCGAGATCTTTTAGACTAAAGTTTACCAAACCCTCTCAAACTTCAAAGTACAGGTGCAGTTTTACTGTACGATAGAAAGAGAACCCCAGTGAATGAAAATTTTGTTTTAAGGGACATCGTTAGATTGTATACAATTTAATGTAGCTGGACTCAGAAGAATTAGCCTTGTGTAATATATGAATAGTTTATGAAAAGCCCTTGTTTGGAAAGGAAGAGCTTGAACGGGATTCAAGGTTTCTCTTTGTAAAAAGAGTACAGTGAATGGTGGATTGGGTAGGAAAATATAGATATATACAAAACGAACAGTCTCAAAGAAGAGGTGATATAGAGATTTATTATCGCAAGAATGTCCATATGGACAAGTGACCTGTGACTATAGACTGACAACTACACATAAGAGGTCTCTAACACTATGAATCTGGCACCTACTTTTAAGAGGCCTCTGATACTATGAGACTTAGGATGTGTTTAAATTGCAATCAGAGGGTGTGAATGCAGCTTGTATAGATATACTCAAACTAGCTTTAATCTAGCTAGTTTCGGTATCAGAGTAGGGAAGACATGGCAGCATGTGCTTCAGCATGGGCTAGCCCTGTGAGTAATTACCCAGGTTCTGAGTTGGCTTGTACAACTGGCACTGAAACCCATGTTGCCATGGCGTCACTGCTTTGGTACCCAAGCTAGATAATTAAAGCTAGCTCTGGTATGTCTACTCAAGTTGCAGTTATACCCCATGCTTGCTGTATAGATATACTCACTGTAGAAACTTTGCTGTCATTCTTCCCATCCCTTACATTACTCACAAGGTGCTTCTTCACTTTGATCTCGTTTCATGCATCCACCTTCTCTACTAGCATAGGTGAAGTGCAGTACTGCACATCATGTCTTGCAGTTTGGCAACAGTTATTATGATACTGAAAATTACTTCATAGCAGTGTGAATAGCAGTAGGATAAACCTTGGTTCCCCTTAGCCATGACCTGGTCTCTTAGCAGTGCTGGTTGCAAAACAGGAAAATGATTTCCTGAATATTTTCTACATTGTTTTCATTTTGCAGGCTTCCATTTTCAGAAATTCTTTCTGCAATGTTTTAGTGATTTTTTAAAAAAAATCAAAATCATGATTTTGTATTGCTTCTTGAGAACTAAGGCTGGTCAGATTTTTTTTCCTTGCAGAAAATTTCAACAAAAATGAAGGGAAAAAATCATTTGTATCAAAACTGTCAATGGACAATGTTGTCTCTTTATTGAAAAAACAAAAGTGAGTCAGAAACTCTCCATGGAAATTGCCATTGCACCTAAAACCAAATTTTCTGTTAAAATTTTTTTTTTGACAGAAACTATACAACCAGCTTTACTGCAAACTATTCCCCCCCTCTTCCCAGCAAACAAACACTAGAGAGAACAACTTTGATTAAATAATGTTCTGGGAAATCTTTTTGGCTCAGTGTTTTGTTTGTAAAAGCCATTTTTAGATTAATATTTTTCATGTGAAAAATGATGCACAGTTCTGTCTCTGAGTGAATAACAAAATCATGTCCCGACTAGAGCAGAGCCAGCTGGTTCAGATAAAATAAGAACCAATCCAAATCTTCATCTCTCTCTAGTGTAATCAAACCTGAACTGACCCAGGTATCCCTATAGTAGCAAGGGCTCCGTAGAAAAAGTAATACAATTTCTTGCTGTATTACTTCCTTTTTCTGAGGAAATTGTCTCCTTTTCTTGCCCCAATCCCATTCTGCAAATTATCCCAGTCCATGTTTCCTGCTGCCATGAGGAATTTGGACCCATAGACTGTGCCCCTCAGCTTCCTGACAAGTTCAAGGAACAGAAACTTTTAATAGTTTTAGTCTAACAGTCTAATGGTCTATTTTTAGATCTTGTCTGTTGTCCTTTGAGTAAAGCAGAAGCTGGTGTCAGTATATAGCTGGTTTCTTGGGGCAAAGTTCAGGAGTTGTAAAAATCTACAAAAATACTGTACATTTTTGGGGAAAAAAACAAGTAAAACATCCTCCTAATTCTTCTACATAAGAACAAACCAAGGTCCCGATCTTGCAGCTAGTTGTGTGTGGGCAGAGCCATTGAAGACTGTAAGTGCAGAGCTCCACGGAATTCACTGGGGTTCACCAGGGCCCAGGGGTCCACCTGCAGGCATCGCATCTCAAAATTGGAGCTTAAGGCCCTGATCCCACAATCAGAACCATGTGGATGGACCCTTGTACCAGTATAGAGTTTCAGTGAATTCAATAATGAACCCTCAAAAGAGAGAGATTGAGAACATTTGGAAAACCATCACAGGTATTTGGGGGAGGTCAGTAATAAGTTACCTCTAGAGATGTCTAACAGTTCACTTGAAGAAGTACTAGCAATCAATGAGAAATCTTTCCACTGACAGGTTTTTAACAAGGCTTTCAAAGCAATCTACCCCAACAATACAGGTCAGCACAGGTGGATTTACTGTCTGAAGTTGATCCAGCTTGGCAAGGGTTAGTCCATTTTTTTAAAGAATAATTTTATTTTGTCTTCTGTAGTGTCATCTGATTGTGACTGGATTTTTAAGATTAACAAACCAGACAGCGATGCTGTAGTTTAATTAAGGGTATAAAGTTTTAGTGCTCTCTGATGTGACTCGAGCAAGTATAACCTATAGGAAAAAGTTCTGGATCTTTCAACCAGAAATAAAACATATCAATGGAGAATTTGGAGTTTTATATTCTTCTCACTATTGGATTAAGGGGAATAATTGAGGTTTATTTTGTGATCCCTATGAAGGTGCAGACCTTCTGAGGGAGAAACTGGCTAAACACTTTAGTTATTTTTCTGCGTTTAAAACAATATTAGGCAGGGCTGATGAGAAAAGATACTTAGGGACACCTCCTAAATCTAGATTAAATCTAGAATAAAATCACAATAAATTGGGACAAAGGGAAAGATGCCTGAGCGTAGTTCTATTCTATTTCACTTTATTGACACCCCTAAATCTGATTCAACTACTAAATTGTTACTACTTCTATAAATGATGGGGAGAGAAGTCAGAAGAGAGCTCCTCATATAAAGCTCGAATGTTATGAGCTGGCCCCATCTTACCTGAAATTGCCGAAGTCCATTCAAATCCAAGTTGTTTCTTGATTCCATTCTGGCTGCCCTCTTCTGACCCAGTGCATTATGTTATACCCTACAATCCATGCAGTGCAAGACTTGCATCATCCATGGAATAACTTCTGCCAAGATAAGGAGAGACAAGGTGGGTGAGGTAATATCTTTCACGGGTCCAGCTTCTCTTGGTGTGAGAGACAAGTTTTCGAGCTTACACAGAGCTCTAAAATCCTGGGATCAACACTGAATACAAAAATGAGAAAAGAAGAGAAATACAGGTTAACACCCTGGTGTCTGAAAATGGCTTACCAGCCTGTTAAAAGCACCCTCAGTGCCACAGACAGATGCCCTAAGTCAGTGGCTTTCAACCTGTGGTCTGCAAACTATGTCTAAGATTTCTAAAGGGATCTGCACCTCTATTCAAAATTTTGTAAGGGTCTGCAAATGAAAAAAGGTTGAAAACCACTGGCCTAAATCCTCTAGTACAGGCTGATGTGGCAATGTCTGTCTTAAAAGAGTGAGTACCCCAAAGCATTGTGTGTGGTAATGAGACGGGCATTGGAAGGCTGTCTAAGGCCTGGTCTACACTAGGCGTTTATGTCGAAGTTAGCGCCGTTACATCGAATTAACCCTGCACCCGTCCACACTGCGATGCTATTTAGTTCGACATAGAGGTCTCTTTAATTCGACTTCTGTACTCCTCCCCGACGAGGGGAGTAGCGCTAAATTCGACATGGCCATGTCGAATTAGGCTAGGTGTGGATGGAAATCGACGCTAATAGCTCCGGGAGCTATCCCACAGTGCACCACTCTGTTGACGCTCTGGACAGCAGTGCGAGCTCGGATGCTCTGACCAGCCACACAGGAAAAGCCCCGGGAAAATTTGAATTTGAATTCCTTTTCCTGTCTGGCCAGTTTGAATCTCATTTCCTGTCTGGACATCGTGGCGAGCACAGCAGCACTGGCAACGATGCAGAGCTCTCCAGCAGTGATGGCCGTGCAGTCTGTGAATAGAAAGAGAGCCCCAGCATGGACTGATCGTGAAGTCTTGGATCTCATCGCTGTGTGGGGCGATGAGTCCGTGCTTTCCGAGCTGCGATCCAAAAGAAGGAATGCAAAGATCTACGAGAAGATCTCTAAAGACATGGCAGAGAGAGGATACAGCCGGGATGCAACACAGTGCCGCGTGAAAATCAAGGAGCTGAGACAAGGCTACCAGAAGACCAAAGAGGCAAACGGACGCTCCGGATCCCATCCCCAGACATCCCGTTTCTACGAGGCACTGCATTCCATCCTCGGTGCGGCCGCCACCACTACCCCACCAGTGACCGTGGACTCTGAGGATGGGATACTGTCCACGGCCGGTTCCTCGGACATGTTAGGGGACGGGGAAGATGAGGAAGGAGATGAGGAGGGCGAGGCAGTCGGCAGCTCTCACAACGCTGATTTCCCCGACAGCCAGGATCTCTTCATCACCCTTACAGAGATCCCCTACGAAGCGTCCCCAGCCGTTACCCCGGACACAGAATCTGGTGAAGGATCAGCCAGTAAGTGTTGTAAACATCTAAACATTTATTTTTAACAAAACAGGAATATTAACAATTAAAAGAATGGGTTGTTCATGATTAGTGTGCCCTAGGCGCTTAACGGTTTAGTAAGGGGCAGTGCAAGTTTTGAAAAGAAATCTAGCAATGTCCGGTTTTCAGTGATTGTCCTGCACAAGCTGCTCTACTGTTTATTCCCTGCTACTGCAGCTACAGTAAAATGCGGTCTATGTGTCCGGGGATAGAGCAGTAATCCTCCTGGGACATCTCGATGAAGCTCTCCTGGAGGTAACTTGAAAGCCGTTGCATGAGGTTCTTGGGGAGAGCGGCCTTATTGGGTCCTCCGAAGTACGACACGTTGCCGCGCCACGAGATTATCAAGTACTCCGGGATCATTGCTCTGCACAGCAGGGCGGCATACGGCCCTGGTCTTTGGAGGCTTTCCCGGAGCATTCTCTCTTTGTCGCTCTCGGAGATCCTCATCAGGGTGATGTCGGCCATGGTGACCTGCTTTTAATTAGGTAGGGGAATGTTAGTGTTGGGACTGCTTTCCCGTTCCTTTACAGAACTGTAACCGCTGGTTTGCAGCCACGCGGTGGAGGCGGGAGAGGGGCAGCCGAAAGGGATCGTTCCCGGGGACAGCCGCGAGGGGGTGGGACAGGGGCAGAGTTCCCGCTTGCCGGATTGCTGGCAGCAGGGACTGACATTGATTTAAATGTGAAATGAGGCCAGTGGTAATATAAAAGTTTTAAACTGCCACAAGTGTACGGCTTACCATGTCTGCCTGCAACAGAAATTCCGTTGTGCTGCCTCGCTTCTCAAATGTGCTGTTCAAGACCCCAGGCACTGAATGCGAAGGCCGAGAATTCGACCTTGTGCTGAGTGCGCATGTGAAAGGTGCTGTGCATGGTCTTGTTCACAGAGAAAGACTATGTTCTTTGTTCACAACTACATTTATCTTTCTTAGGAATTCACTCCCTTTTTCCCATTTCCACAGCCCCGTCTGCGACTGTCTCACAACCTAGCCTGGAATCACACTCCCAGAGGCTAGCGCGGATTAGGCGTAGGAAGAAGAGGACACGGGAGGACATGTTCTCTGAGCTTATGGCCTGTTCCCAAGCCCAGGCAGCACAGCAGACCCAGTGGCGGGAGAACTTGACCCGAATGCACCAAGCCAACATGGATCGGGAGGAGAGGTGGCGGCAGGAAGACCAGCAGGCGACTCAAACGCTGCTTGGACTACTGAGGGAGCAAACGGACACGCTCCGGCGCCTTGTGGATGTTCTGCAGGAACGGAGGCAGGAGGACAGAGCCCCGCTGCAGTCCATCTCTAACCGCCCTCCCCCGCCACCAAGTCCCATACCCACCTCACCCAAAGTGCAAAGAAGGAGAGGCGGCAGAGTCCCTGCTAACTCTCACTCCACCCCTGCAGAGAGCTCTAGTAGCAGAAGGCTCTCATTTCCCAAAATTTGAAAAGTTCTTTCCTTCCCGCCTGACAGAAGCCCACGTCCAAGTTTCACCTCCCAATGCCATGTGTAGTTGATAATAAAAAATTTGTTTCTGTTAACTACTGTTTCAATCATGTTCTTTTGGAGGAGGAGGGGAAAGGGGGTTGGTAATTGGACAGGACAGTCTCCTTTGGCAGGGTACATAGTCGGGGGCAGGCACAGCAGCAGGGCACATACACAGTGCAGTGATGCAGTGACTAGTTACCCCGGTTAGTCTGGGAGGTTGTTTTGATGTAATGTTGGGGGGGGGTGGGTTGCTCTGTGACTTTGTGGCGGGGGAGGGCAGTTACAGATCTTAAGCGCCGGTCCTTAGGCAGGATCACAGAGCCACACAGCATGGGATCTGTAACCGTCCTCCCCCTGCCACAAAGTCAAATAGACCCCCCATACACACAGTCAGGAGGGTTGACAGGCTCCGTTGAAACAAGCATCCCACCGCAGCAGAGCCTGTCAATCCTTGAGTTTAGAAGCTGCATTCGCGTCACAACACTACACCCACTCCGCACCACAGTCTGCGTCCCAGTTTTAAAAAATTCCCGCGAAAACAGTATTAAAGAAAACGGTGTGCTTTAACAAAGTAGAACTATTTTTATTTCGACACGTGTGTTGGAAGGGGGGTGAAGGGGGTATGTAACTGGATAGGATAGTCAACATTACCTGGGTAAAGAAATGGGGGCAGGTTTAGCTTCTCAGTACACAAACTATAAAGTCACAGGTTACCCTGCTCACTCAGGAACTTTGCTTTCAAAGCCTCCCGGATGCACAGCGCTTCCCGCTGGTCTCTTCTAATTGCCCGGCTGTCTGGCTGTGAGTAATCACCAGCCAGGCTATTTTCCTCAACCTCCCACCCCGCCATAAAGGTCTCCCCCTTGCTCTCACAGAGATTGTGGAGCACACAGCAAGCTGCTATAACAATGGGGATATTGGTTTCGCTGAGATCACAGCGAGTCAGTAAGCTTCTCCATCTCCCCTTGAGACGGCCAAAAGCACACTCCACCACCATTCTGCACTTGCTCAGCCGGTAGTTGAAGAGTTCTTTTTCAGTGTCCAGGGCGCCAGTATAGGGCTTCATGAGCCAGGGCATTAGCGGGTAGGCTGGGTCCCCGAGGATGACTATAGGCATCTCCACATCCCCAACAGTTATTTTGTGGTCCGGGAAGTAAATACCTTGTTGCAGCCGTCTAAACAGACCAGAGTTCCTGAAAACACGAGCGTCATGAACCTTGCCTGGCCATCCCACGTAGATGTTGGTAAAACGTCCCCTGTGGTCCACCAGTGCTTGCAGCACCATGGAAAAGTAGCCCTTTCGGTTAATGTACTGGGTGGCCTGGTGGTCCGGTGCCAGGATAGGGATGTGAGTTCCATCTATGGCCCCACCGCAGTTTGGGAATCCCATCGCTGCGAAACCATCTATGATCGCCTCCACGTTTCCCAGGGTCACTACCTTTGGCAGCAGTACATCAACGATTGCCTTCGCTACTTGCATCACAACAACCCCCACGGTAGATTTGCCCACCCCAAACTGGTTCGCGACTGACCGGTAGCTGTCTGGCGTTGCAAGCTTCCAGAGGGCTATGGCCACTCGCTTCTGTACACTCAGTGCAGCTCGCAACCGGGTGTCACTGCGCTTCAGGGCAGGGGACAGCAACTCACAAAGTTCCAGGAAAGTTCCCTTCCGCATGCGAAAGTTTCGCAGCCACTGGGATTCATCCCAGACCTGCAGCACTATGCGGTCCCACCACTCAGTGCTTGTTTCCCGTGCCCAGAATCGCCGTTCCACGGCATCAACATGACCCATTGCCACTGTGATGTCCTCGGCGCTGGGTCGCCTGCTTTCTGACAGGTCTGTGCTACTCTCAGACTTCAGGACATCACCGCGGTGCCGTAGCCTCCTCGCCTGACTTTTCTGCATCTGCCTCAGGGAAACCTTTATGATAAGCTGCGAGACGTTGAGAGCGGCCACAACTGCAGCGATGGTCGCAGCGGGCTCCATGCTCGGAGTACAGTGGCGTCCGCGCTGTCAATGACTGGAAAAGCGCGCGAACTGTTTTCCCGCCGGCGCTTTCAGGGAGGGAGGGCGGGAGTGATGGACGGATGACGACAGTTTCCCAAAAGCACCCTCGACTCATTTTGTTACCCAGAAGGCATTGCCGGCTACACCCAGAATTCCAATGGGCAGAGGGGACTGCGGGAACTGTGGGATAGCTGACCACAGTGCACCGCTTCGAATGTCGACGCTTTCTCCGTTAGTGTGGACGCACAAAGTCGAATTACTGTCCTTAGTGTGGACACACACGTTCGACTTTGCAATATCGATTACAAAAATTCGATGCAAGTAAAATCGAACTACTCTCGTAGTGTAGACAAGGCCTAAGAAGTGGCTTTGGGTTACTATTGCCATGGAAAGAGAGAAACCGCTCTCCAAAGAGACCGTAGGAAAGGTAATACTTGATTGCGGCAGGCAGACTCCATGTGGCACCTCAACAAATCCATGTGTGATCCTACCCATTTCTGATATGCCTTGTAAAGCTACAGATGCAACTCTGAGTGTTCTAGACCCAAATGCAAGTTTGTATGAGTAACTATTCCTGGGGGAATGTTTTGAAGTACAGTATTCATTCAGCTTGCCTGCAGTCCCTGGAGATGAACTGGCACAAATAAGTCATTCATTCCCTTACGGAGGGCTGGCTTTTGGCTACCTGCAGCTGGTCCAAGCCTCTGTCCAACCCAGGCATAACCCAGCTTGTCACCCTTTCGTTGGATGTGGCTGATTGGCCAGAGATTATTATGGTGGTGTTGTTTATTTCTATTACAATAGCACCTGAGATCCCAATGAAGGATCAGGAACTATTGTGTTTGGCACTGGTCAGATAAATAACAAGACAGTTCCTGCCCCAGAGAGCTTACAGTCTAGGTATCAGACAGGACACAACTAGTGGACAAAGCAGACAGAATCCAGGAAGGTGGGAAGATGAGATAACAAAGAGTGCCAGATTAAGGCATTGTGAAGTCCTCTATGGCCCTTCACCCAGGGCCCCACCATTGCACCCTATGCCATTGCCCCTGCTTGGACTGGTGTTGGCAGAGGGCTTCCTCTTGTGCCCAAGAAGCAGGGGAAACAGTATGGGTTCCCCTTCTTCTCTGTACGGATACCACCAGCCGCACCCAATTTTTACTCCAGCAGCAGGAATGTATCTGAGTGAGAGGGCTGGGTCCACTGCATTTTCCTTATCTTTCTCCTGCCATTCAGAGTCCTCTGCAAGGGTGTGTTTGGCAGAGGCCCCCAGAAAGGTAGAGTTGGAATTGATATCCCATGAAGATGAGTGGGGTAGTTCATACCTCTTTGAGATTTCGGTTCAGGCTGTCTGCAGATTCAGGCATACTCTACAATATTGGTTATACTTGGTCTAAGCCTTTCTCTGCACCCATGAAAATTACTTTTTTTTTAAGTGAAAAATCTTATCTCCTGATGTACTTGCTTGACTTAAGGGACTGAGGTCCCAGACATAGGATTTAATTTGGCCCCAGGGACAAAATGAACAGAATTTAGCAGAAAAATTGAAGTCTTGGCTCAGAACTTGTCCAAGCAATGATATAGTTAATGACATAGGCTGGTATCACATTGCTTATTAGCGGGAAGTTATCAAGTTCACAGATTCCCGTGATGTGTCAATGAGGAGGAGTAATTCTTTCTGGAGGGGTTTTGGAGTGGTCTGTAAATCGGTCCACAATATTATTCTAGTACCTACCAAAACATTCCATTAGTGAACTATTATCTATTCTGTTTTCTAGAAAATGTTGGTGAGAATTCTGCTGGGATTGTAGATGCCTCCCATGATCATGTACATTGTATTTGTGGATGCCTCAACTAATACAAAGGTACCAGCTATTTATATACTGGAACAGGTTGCCGAGTGGTAGCCGTGTTAGTCTGTATCAGCAAAGGACTCCTCATTGTTTCTAATGATATGAACAGCCACAGCTCTGCTGTTTGTATGAAGGAAAGTTTGGGAAGCCCATTTAGCACATTCTTGGGAGAAAGGAAAGTTTCTGGGAATATAATAGTAAATAATTGGCTGTTAGTTTTTTTTTAAAACGATATTGAAGAACTTGGAATCTTTTTATTGGTCTGTTCAGGCTTCCTGCATTCCAGGAAGTAGTTGTGTTTGGACATTAAATGTTAGTGGTTTGTCTTTTGATCACATCAAACCCTACTACCCTAGGAAGTTGTATATAGATAGTAATTTCTCTCTCTTTCTGCCTCTATATGTATACTACTTTGAGATGCCAGGGATTTGATGGAGGAAAGTGGGTATAGTTTGCAATCCAGTCTGGTTCTGTGATGTTCTCTCATTTGAAGAGAAGGTAACAGCATGTATCATGTGAGGGAATGGGAGAATAAGGACGGTAACTCACCTTCAAGTTTCAGGAATTGAAAAGCAAATGTAGGAAGATGGCTCCAGAGAGAAGAGAAGAAAATAAAATAATTATTGTGTTACAGGAAAAAATGATAACATTAGGTCAAAGAGTGAAGCAGTTAAAAAACAATTGAGACATTAAAATAAAAATACTGTTGGTACCGAAAACCCATTTTGTCAAAGACATGTATGTTCACAGCTAAAGGAACTTAATGCATTACAAAAATCCTTTCTCCTCCTTGAAGAATGAAGCAGCCTCACTCTGTGTTTTTCTGATTGGCAGAAGGCGTAGGGGAGTATATATTACCAGCGCTTGCTAGTGGCTGAAGGCAGAAGTTGCAGTTTGTGCAGAACCGAACTAATGTAAAATACAACTGTAACCATTCTTGCAATGGATAGCGTGAAAATCAGTAGGAGTTACAGTAGCAGTACAAGTCTTATCCTCGAATGAATGAATGAATGAATGAATGAAAGAAAGAAAAAAATAATAATTATAATAATATTTCAATTACCATAGCACCTTTGAACCCCAATCACTGACTAGGACCCCATTGTGTAAGGTGCCATAAACATGGAACGAACAACAGCCTCTGTCCCAAAGAGCTTACAGTCTAACTATGGATTAAACTCACCTTCTTTTACTGATCCAAGTGTTGCCATAGTCTCTTAATTTTTATAGCACTGTAGCAGTCCCTTTGAGTTCAGTTGTTGCCTGACCCTTTTAGAGGTTAATAATGTTTGTACTGATGGCCAGTTGACCTGACTGCCCCAGAATCCAGCTACACAGAACTAAAACTACAGAGCTCAATATCTTGTGGGGAGCCTTGGGGTGGATGGCAAGGACACTCACACTGAGGACAAAATAAAGCCTTAGATATCTTCATTAGAACAATGGACAAAGACAGAAAAGCTCCAAGCCTCATCAAAAGATAAGAGGAATACAGTACTGAGGCTCTCTGTGGTTTCATTCTTTGCATAAGCTCTTAGATCTGCATACTCACACCCTTCCTTGAGGACCTGGAAAGAAGAGACAAAGGACCTGCCCTGTCTCTGGCATACCAGTGATTCCAATGGCCCAAGTTCCTCAATGAGTTGAAGGGTCAGATGGTAGAAAGTGCACAGCAAAAGATGGAGAACTGCAAAAAAGCCTCCTCCACATGGTAGGTGATCCTATTATAGTGCCTGAGCTACTGTCCAACCCACCATGCCCAAATCTAGCTTCCTCACTCACATAATGTTGAGATATACTTATTCTATAGGTTAACATGTAAGCAGAGTCAGGATGAACTCTACCCTGACATCTGGTGGTGAATTATGGCGAGTGTGGAAAAGAACTCCAGGGGCTGATCTTGTTTGCATAGGCACACCCACTCGCCTGGCATGAAACAACAGCAACTCAAAGTGGTTACTTTGGCTGGTGTGGGATCCCCAGTTTCTCCGTTATTGGGGCAGGAAGAATAAAGTTTTGTTACCCTGATTCTGTGAATCAAGGCCAGTGGAACTGTTGTATGACAGAAGGACTGAGTGAGTCATTCACCATTACCTAAGTAGCATTTGCTTGTCAAGGGGCATGGGTTACAAAACCCAGTGAATTGAGAGAGGTTGGGGGGCAGGTATTGGTACCTGGTGGTGTGGGGCCCTTTTGTGGGCCTGAAACACCAATTGCACCTCCTCCTCTCTCCACTGTTGAATGTCAGAGCTAACTTTGATTCCCTTAGGAGTCTAGTTACAGACTGCTGAGCTGAGTTCACTTTGGGCCAATAGTGCATCAGCACTGGGGCTCCCCTACTACTAGCTGAAATCACAAAAGAGCTGAGATCACTGAGGCTGTGTTAACTAGTGGGGGAGCCTGAAGCTATATTGCTAAGCTAACTTAGCTTAGCGGGGGATGAGCGGAGCGGAGCAGCTGGAGGAGCAGCTAGCAGAGCAGAGCCTTGTGGGAGCGGCTCACAGGTCGGTGAGCGGAGCAGAGCAGCTGCCAGAGCAGTTCGTGGGACGGCAGGAGTGGGACTGCGGGTGGAGTGGAGCAGTTCGTGGTGAAGGCTGCGGTGGAACCCCACGGAGAAGCAGCCGGTTGGCCTCGGATCACGTAAGGTGCCCCTTAACACCCTGCTCACCCCCCCCCTTTGAACTCTGGGGCTGCACTGATCAGGGACAGAGACTTTGGGGGGTTGTCGGACTTTTGGGACTTTTGTGATTCTTGGGTTGCTGGACCCAAGAGACTTTGGGATTGGTGGACTTTTGGGACTTTGGTGATTCTTGGGTCGCTGGTTTCAAGAACCAACGGGAGAGGACACGGCCCAATTTGCTGGGGTGGGTCTTCGCTCATGGTTCGGTCTATGAACTCTAGTTGTGGTGTTTTCCCAATTTAATGCTATGTCGTTTACCTCATGTTATTAAACATTTTCTGCTACACCGAGGCTCTGTGCTTGCGAGAGGGGAAATATTGCCTCTTCGAGGCGCCTAGGGGTTTGTGTAAGATTTTCCCAGGTCACTGGGTGGGGGCTCGAGCTGGTTCTGTGTCACGCTGTTGGGAAGGGACCCCTATGTACTGAACCCGGCCCTTGCTGCTATCAACTTGGCCTGGCAGAAGGGTTACAAACATATTGATATGTCTAAATACCATCTTAGCTCACTGTCATACCTGTCACTTCTTGCTTACACAGAATTGTGGCTATTACTTCCATGTTCCTTGCAGTAGCATTTACTGGTAAATTCTAGCTCCTACCGATTGAGCAAACTATCCTTAGTTCCTAAAATCTAAAGGTAACCGTTAAACCATTTATCTATGCCAAAGGTTACAGACCCACTTAACCACACTTATGCAAACTATGCTAACTTCCTTAAGCTAAAAGTTTTACAGGCCTTCAGTTTCCTTGCATTACAGCTGAATATAATGAAGGCAGAATATAATAAAGGCAAGGCAGTAAATATAATAAAGGCAAGCTAGCCCTATAGGCTACACAGTTGATTTACAGACATGAGTAAGATTAGCCCACAATAGGAAGTAATTATAAAAGAAAGGGAAAACAATGACAAAGTGATATTTAACTAAAACATTATTTAGCAGAGTTTCTTCCCTCAAAGCCCCTTCTTCTTCCTTTGCCATCAGTCATAATAGTATGGTTGAGGTCCTGATCAAGATCAAGGCCCCATTGTGCTATGCCCTATTTAGAAAAAGAGTAAGAGTAATTCCCTGCCCCAAGGAGATTACAGTGTAAATAGAGGGAGAGGGGGAAAGACTAAGGTTGGGAGAAAGGAAATAATATCCCCATTTTACTGATGGGGGACTGAGGCACATAGAAAGCAAGATCCAGTGCCCTAATCACAAGACTATCCTTCCTGGAATTGCTTGCATAAGAAGGTGTGATTGGGTCCACCGTTGTTCTTATTAGGCAGACATTTGTTTCCCTTTACTCATCGTATCCACATTTAGAATTTTGAAAAAATATTACTAATTAATTAATGAGAATTAATAATAATTAATGTTAAATAAAATAATTTAAAAATGACCAAAAAATCCTCATTTTTGGATCAATGACAGAGGGTACCACTTTTTAAAAAGGTGGTGGGAAATTGTGAAAATGTCTCCCTCTTTCTTCCCAACCAGGTTTAATCTGCACATTTTGTTACCATGTTGTATCTTACTCCTTCATCGTAGTGCTTTAGATGGTACCTGTTCATCCAAGTTTATTATGCTAAATTACAATGTACAGTATTACATGTTACATTTACCCACAATTAACTCAACCAGATTAGCATTATTTCAATGAGCAAATAAACTTGACAACCTTTCACAGATTTTTGTATATTTGTCCAGCTAATCTCTTCACTGGATTTTCATTAATTTTCGTATATTTATCTAACTAATCTCAGTTTAAATCTCTTATATTGTAGTTGTAGTACTGTGTTCTCTATAGGCTTCAATACCTATATAGAAGTCTCTTTCTTGAAAGATGTAAGGAAACTCACTGACAAAAACCAAACAACTTCCCTATAAAACATGTTACACTGTGCTCTGAACAATGGATCACATCAGCACTTAAGCCATCACTGTCTCACAATATTGCTTTTGTGAATAGTTGTTACATGTGCATTCTTCATTCATTATACAAAGGAAGATTGACTAAAAAGCTTGCTAAATGGTTTGAAATTATTCCAGTCTGTGAGGGCATTGTTTGCAAATTTCTAACTAGCATAGTACGGAGTAGTACTGAACCAAAGGAAAGCAGAACTACAGTTTATGCAAGGACATAGAATTTTCCACTGATCAAGAAGAGTTCAAAATCCTGCAGGGACATACTGTGGTAGGAGACCATACAAATAACTCCCTGGTGCGCTGAGTAACATTCAAGTAGAGGTTAATGAGAATTGCAATTACCAGAAAAATTCAGGCTGTCCTAGCTTTTGAAGCTATTACAATCTCATTGTTTTAATCCAGCTTCAGCTCACTTAATGCCCTATGACTTTTTTAGTGGTAGCACTCATAATATGTAATGTACTTTCCAAACATACAAGAAGCCACAGGCCCTGTATGCTGCATCAATGACCTAACATTTTGTTAAAAATCCTAACTAAAAAAACCCTGATCCATAATTTTAGTCATTTGTTTGTGAGTATTTTTGTTGCAGTCTACAACTGTAAAGTAGGTATTGTGTTTTTTAAAAGCCTTGAAACCCTATCCTATTATAAAGGAAGCCCAAGAAGAATGTTGTTATGCTAGAAGGCGGGTGTCTTTGATCTAGAGCAGGGGTTCTCAAACTTCATTGCACCGTGATCCCCTTCTGACAACAAAGATTACTATATGATTCCAGGAGGGGGACCAAAGCCTGAGTCCATCCAAGCCCCACCACTCTGGGGGGGGGAGGGCGGAGAGAGGGGGCAAAGCCAAAGGCAGAGTCCTGCTGTGTTCAGGAGAACAGGACTTTGCACACATTCTTTGTAACTAAGTAGGATTGCGCTCATGAAATATTTGACTCTATCATTAATTTCTCCTCCTAACAGAAACAACTCAGAAGATCCCAAATATTGGCCAAACACTTGGGCCAAAAAGGGTAACAACATTTAACCTTTTGTGCTATCGTGAATCAAAATGTACGTTTTTAACCTTATAAGCTAGGCTATGAGAAGAGCAGGAGAATTACACTACATCCACTGAGGACAGAATGAAAATAGAAATACTATTCAAAGGGAATAACTTGAATAGAAGTCAGGGCCATCTGGTTGGGGGAAGAGGGCAGAAGTGAGGGCCCACTTGAGAGGGCTCCCAAGTCCTTGGAGCAATACGATTATTAGATTAAACATATCTACTGTACACAACCCTAATATACATTTCATAGGTTGCAGAGCCACGGTGGGCCACAAGGGCCATGGCCCAAATGCTTTTTGGCCTGGTCAGGTTATAATGTGGCTTTGTGACTTAGCATGTGGAGTCCCAATGCCACTCAAGTGATGATCATGATGGCGGGGCTAAATTTGAGTGAGTGGCAGTGCGACCAACCACAACATGGTGTCACCACTAAAGTTACAGTGTTTGCAGCGTGCTATGTGCCAGACTCTCACCTGCCAGCTGCAAAAACCACAGAGGCTCCTGTCAGCACTGGGGACTGGCTGCGAAGCTGGTCAGACTTGTCACCCCTGGGTGAGGTTTGCCAGCAGGGGGGTATGGTAAGGTAAGGAGCAGGGTGGGAGAGGCAGGGGTTCTTAGGAGGGGACAGTAAGTGGGGGGGGGTCCCTCAAAGGCTGAGGTTCCTTGGAGTGGTGGGGCATAAAGGCTCATGGGTTGGAGGATTAGGCAACTGGTGGGATGAGGTGCAGCCAAGGGGGGAAGAGGAAGGACAGGTGGGGGGTGGTGGTGATATGATTGGGGAGGGCACCATGCTCCACTCCACTTTATATGATGCTCTGCAGCCACTGCATATATATGAATTCGAAAGATAATAAAATGGGGAAAATGCTTATAATAGTCTGATGGACTCCATGTGGGATGGAGGGCCTTTCTGTGTAGCCTGTGTGTGAAACCATCACAGTTCTTGAATAGCATGAACCTTTATTTATTAATGAGCTCTGCAAGGTGCTCCAACTTAAATAAACTCGTATTGAGTTGTAGTAAGAAGGTGGGCTACAGTCCTAAATATACATCATTCCTATGCAGGGAATAAGATTAAAGGTTCTTTGCATTTCAACAAAAATAAGCACAGGTACAAAATGATTTGTCTCCCTGACCAGTCCATCAGCGGACTGTTCAGTTCCAGTCATTGCATAATATCTCGCAGACTCGGTGGGGTGCCAGAACTGAAGCAGTGAAACCATTAGCAAAAAGAGTGAGGGAAATTCTACAAGCTTTTGGTGAAATTAAAGGAAGAACTTAACTTGTCTGTGGCTTTATGCAACAAAATGAACTGTTTGTCTGAATGGTTAAATCATGGATGGCAGGTATAATAAGCCAGGGGAGGCTCAGCCTCCCCTTTTACAGCTGCTGCCGCTGGACTCTGGTTGTGGGTTTGGCGGGGGAAAATTTTGCTTTTTATTATGCCCCATGCAGGTTCCGGGGCAGCTGAGGAGATGGTATGGGTTACTCAGCTTCCTGGGTTCATTAGAATCTCCTTGGACTCCTGGCTGATAAAATCACTTCTAAATGAAACAAGAGTGTCTTTGAGAATCTTGGCCTTTGATTCTTCATGTGTCAAAACTTGTAGCAGCTGGCCTGGGCCTTGAACAAGATTTTAAGAAGAAAAGAATCAGAAAGAGTACAGCATTCCCTGATGAAGACAGGTCCACCATGTATGACCATGAAAACCAAGAAACCAAGTTCAGGGTTGATGTTTTTTATGTTGCTCTAAACACGCTTATATATGAAATGACAAGAAGAGTCAGGACACAACTGACTTCATCCACAAACTCCGCGACATTAACAACCTCCCTCAAAACGCCACCCTGGCCACCGTGGATATCATCTCCCTTTACAACAACATGCCACAAAATGATGGCATAGTGCCACCCTCAGTATTTACAAGATAATGGACAACCCTCAGATATCCACCTCAAACACATCACCAAACTCATCCATTTCATGCTCACCCATAACAATTTTACATTCAACAATCAACACTTTGTCCAAACCTTGGGAACAGGATTTTGTTGAAGAAACTTGCCTTTTAAACAAACTGAGCGACACGCTAATTGGAAAAGTGAAAAGTGACTTCAATTAAGTTGTTAGGCAAGACTTATGAAAAGAGACTACAGAATATTTTCCCACAGACCTGCATCACTCTAAGGATTTTCATTTTGAATACCTATTGCAGTTTCTGCAAGGGAGTGCTTCTTTAGCAAGTTAGCCCTGAAGAAAATCAAAAAGAAAAACCTGCCTCCAATCTGCCATGGCCCAAAAACATGTATAATCCTTATTGATGTTGTCAACAGGGCATGATCTTGCAAGGAACCTAAATTATGACAGTGTCATAAAAGTGTTTACTTAAAAAAAAAAAGCAAGAAAGAAACGTGATGTGATTTGTCTCTTGTGATAATAAATCAGCTTTAAAGTTTTCAATAGTATTCTTAAACTCTTTTATCTCCATGGTAATTGTTTTAGAAAGGTGGGTGAGCTTCAGTTTCAGATTTTGCCCCGGGCCCCCCAAAACCTCTGTGTGCTCCTGATGGGAGTTGAAGATTCTTGGGGCTTTGCAGGATTTGCTCACCAGGAAAATAAGAGTTAAAACTCAGTTTAATTATTATCATTGTTCTGTTTTGTGTATGCATTACAGTAACACAGGATTGTTCAGAGTACTTCACAAACAGAAGAAGAAATGTTCCCTGCCCCATAAAACATACTTACACCCAATGGATTCTGGGTCAGTGTCAGACTGGCAGTTCCTTAAATGGAAATATCAGAGATCTTTTGCCTTCTTTCTCATGTATCTGACTCTTATCGTCCTTTGGTGTGATCTATTAAGGTATAATACTGTAATTGCATCAGATCTCAGAAGCTAAGTAGTACTGTGATGAGGGACTACCAAGGAATAACCCAGGGTTCTACAAGAAGCTTTATTAGTGATTCAGCAGGTGACTCTCTTCTCTGAGTCAATAAAGAATAAATACCCCAACACGATACTGAAGTCAACATGCCATTGGATGAATATCAAGGTCCTGAGTACTTGGCATTAAAGGTGCCATGGTTTCTCAGTGATATTAAATTTTGACTTGCGTAACAACATTCTGCCTACCTAATTTGTCATGCATTTGAAATTGGATATGAACAATTCTTCACTTTCTGTGATTAATCTGTTGTTTACTGGTTTGGTGTGCTGCAAAACAGCTGCTGTTCCCCCTCAAACTAATAACAACACTAACTCTAGTTTTGGCTTAATTTCAGTGAAGAGTGAAATGATGTCTGTGCATGTGTAAAGCCTGTAAAGCATTTAATCTTGCTTTAATAAACTGAGATACTAGTTAAAGATGATCTACCTGTAGTTGCTGTAAAAAACTATTGTCTGGCCATGCTGGAAGAAGGAGAGGAGACACTAGATCAGGGATCGGCAACCTTTGGCACGTGGCCCACCAGGGTAAGCACCCTGGCGGGCTGGGCTGGTTTGTTTACCTGCCGTGTTCGCAGGTTCGGCCGATCGCGGTTCCCACTGGCCGCAGGTTCACTGCTCCAGGCCAATGGGGGCGGTGGGAAGTGGCGGCCAGCACATCCCTCGGCCCGCACCGCTTCCCGCAGCCCCCATTGGCCTGGAACGGTTAACTGCGGCCAGTGGGAGCTGCGATCGGCCGAACCTGCGGACGCGGCAGGTAAACAAACCAGCCCGCTAGGGTGCTTACCCTGGCTAGCTGCGTGCCAAAGGTTGCCAATCCCTGCACTAGATGTAATTTACTTAGGCTGCAACTTTATTCTTAAATGTCATGGAGTAGTTGGCAGATAAGTGTATAGTGCAGGTAATTCCATAATTATTTCAATATATATTTGGGGGCTTCTGTCAGTCATCCCCCTTATCCATCCTGTTCCCCAGCCAACCCATTACTGGGACCTCACCCTCTTCCCCCCCGGGGGGGGGCTATAAAGGAGGGGGGATTGTCACCCTGCTGTACCAGTCATAGGAGCCCCAAATCCTCCCCCCCACCGTTTCTGCTTCTTTAAAGAATACCTCTTTTAAATCCTTTACCAATCCATTTTATTTGATTACTGTGTCCCTTCCCTAGGGAGTACCTGCACTGGACAGCTGCCCCATCATAGCCTAACTCCCATTTTATGTTAGCCCCAACTAAGCCCCCTGAACTTGCTGTGGGGAAGGCAAACCCCGCCCACTTCTCCTTGGCTAATCTGGCGGTGAGGAAAAAATTCCTTCCCAACTCCCACCAGACAGGAGCAACTAGCATAATGCCCACTGCGGATCCTGACAAAACCTGGTATTTCACACCACTGCCATGGCAGGGAGGGTGGGTGCTACTCCTCCTGGTCCAGGTAAAAGAGGACTTTGCTCCAGCATGAACCTATATTGTCCCTCATCTCTTCTGGTCAACTGGGGAGGGAGATGGGTCACATCCCCATGCTGATCTACTCTGCCACTGCAGCAGAAACTTACTCCCTGGCTCTCTAGCCTTTAAAGGGGCACACATCTTTTCCAACATGCCAGACAATAGACCCCACCGCTTAATGTGCAGTGAGGTCATTATAACTGAAGGCTCAATTTAAATGACTAGCAAGCAATGTTTATTAAAAATGGTCATGGATGTGGAGACAACACTCCCATGCTGAGTGCAATCTTGAGCATCAAAGTTTATCCTGATTCACTAATAATAATACTCTGTTAGAACCCATGCTCTGCTATATGAATGTGTTGTAATAGACTCTGATTGTTAGCAATGTTGTCTTCACACTTTCCAACAAAATCTTTTATGACATGGGCTTAATTCAGTGGCCTTGTAGTAATTTTTTTTAATTTACTCACTTATTCTCTGTGAATAAGTACTCTATGAATCTCGCTGATATTTAGACTCAAAGACATGAAGGCTGTGTGGTGTGGTTTTATGATGTGATCAAAAACGAGAGGAAGGGAAATGGTGCCATGTCAGAGCCAGAGACATTTGTGATACTACCTCACAAGAGCTGTTTTTTATTTGTGATAGTAATATATTACAAATTAAGAAAATTAAACTACTATTCCTCAGTACTATTGGCCTCCACTATTTCAAATCTCTGTTAATATGTACATATACAAATAAGTCGTATTTCATATTATGCCTGATGAAAGATCTCATGATAACTGCATGATGTGTATAACCACTATTAGTGCACCATCTAGTGGTATAGTAAATGCTCTGGTACAGTCTCATTATAACAGAAAGGCGCTTCACAAATGCATGGCACACAACTGTTAGTTAATTCTTATACTATTGATGCTAGCAATCTATTAACAAAAATACTCTTAAAATATTCCCTGTGATCATTCATTAATATAAATTCTTATGTTCTGATCCTGCAGTTGGTTTTCTGTCAGCAGATTCTGTGTCGGGGCTGACTTGGGAGCATCACTCAAACACAGGGATGCCTGTGTGGATCCAACTGTCTGCAGTCTTAAGTGTTATTTTGTACAGTATTACAATGTCATCTTGTGAGTGGAACAAGTGTGAGAACAGAACAAATCAATACTTCTATACTGGATAATGTATCTTGGCTGTTAGGTAACTTATAAATCATATATCATTTCAAAAGTGAGAGCACACCTAATTCACCTATTGAAATGGAACATTCCATCTTAGAAATAAAAACTACTGTAGCTTCTTTCTAGCTAATAAAGCAACGAACATGAACCGTGCTAAATTCAGAGATGGGTGTAAATTAGAATAACTTGCACCTTTTTCTGCCCTCCCTCCCGCCAAACGATGTGTATGTTAAACAATTTTGACTCCTAAACATTTATAGGGTCACACACAATTACCAATATATAAGTTACCCACCATCTCTGAGTTTAGCTCAGTATGTGTTAGTAGGTCATGGTGCACTCTTTATGTGTGGTCAAGCACAACCCAAAGACAAACTGCTTCTTCAGTTCTAAGTTCACTAATAACCTATTAATACCTATCCTGAGGAGAAAGAACAGGAGTACTTGTGGCACCTTAGAGACTAATAAATTTATTAGAGCATAAGCTTTCGTGGACTACAGCCCACTTCTTCGGATGCATATAGAGTGGAATAAATATTGAGGAGATAATTTGTTAGTCTCTAAGGTGCCACAAGTACTCCTGTTCTTTTTGCGGATACAGACTAACACGGCTGCTACTCTGAAACCTGTCATTATGCTGAGGAGGCGTATTGCTATTAGAGAATAGCTATTTAATTTTAAAAATCCTTTCTAAAACCAATATGTGAAGAGGGGTGGTTATGCAGAAGGATGTTTCCACTTTGAAAAATAGTTCATAATGAAACGCTAAGGGAAGATAGTAAGGGAAAGGTTATAAACATCTTTTTTTGTTATTTTGAATGTCTGTTTTGTTTTAAACATTTTTCTTTTTCTTTAGTTTTTCTAGACTATTCAAATCTCTTGCTTCTCCTATTTCTTATGAGCCCAAACTGTTGTAAGTCATAGTTTAATTAGAAGCATCCTGGCCATTTCTCAAGTACTGCAGAGCACCATGCCTAGGCTGTCAGGGGATGTGGTAATTGCTTTCTAAAACACTGACTGGAGACACACTACAGGCACTTTTCAGCTCAGCAGTTGTGCTCTGCACCTCCAAGGAAGCAGCTGGTCTCCTCGTAACTGACCTATTGCTAAAAGGTCTGAAACAGGAGCTGGCTGAAAGGTCCCAAATCAATTTTAATAGATTAAAAAGTCAGTGGCTCCAGCTTACATCTGCTAGTTTGGCTCTGGCACCTACAGAACACCATCCTCTAAGGGACAAGGATTGAAGTGGGGGGAAAAAGTTCCTGCTTGGAGTACAGTTGCACCTAAAGCCTAAGATTTTTGTTCAGTATACATTTGAAAATAAGATAATAGTTAAAAAACATTTTGTCTCTTCCCCTTTAACTCCCGTACCCTTCACTCCATGAAGCATAACAGGTGTATGGAATATTATTATTCTAACAATTTTGGTCCCAGCTGTTTGTTGTTGGGAGTTGACACATACTGCTTTTACATCAACATCAAAGCTCAATCTAGCCAGATAATCACGACAGAAGCCATAAACAGCCAATCTGGACTCCCCACTGCTTTAAAACTTGCATCTTTGGTCCTCTTAGCAAAATAAGGGCCGAGGAACATTGGGGAATTCTGACTGGCTGATCATTAATTACTCTTAAAAGGAGGAACAGCATCTTTCACTTTCCCGCTGAATAAAACCCATAACTGGGGTGTGTAAAATATGTGGGGCAAAGCTCCACATGCAAAGAAAAATTGGTGAATTGTCTTATCTGATTGCACAAAAACGGTAAAAGCTTTGCTTTTAGCTGATGCAATGTTGAATTTTCTCAACCCTAACAAAGAGGAGCAATGTACCAGTTAACAAAAAGGAAGCAGTGGAAGGGGGGGGGGAAGCTGGACATTAAGGGATAAATTCTCTTCACTCTGACACTGTATTGCCAACTCTGGGGACTTTATCGCAAGTGATGGAATTTCAAAGGGTTTTGGAACCCATCTTGTGATGACGTCAGAAGCTCCAGCCTTCTTGCGAAGTTCAGCCCTGCTGGAAGCCGCACAGTATCTCCCATGAGCAAAGAGTCTGGAACCCAGTGTGGTACCATTCCCTCCTCCCACTCTTCTGTGAGAAACACAGCCAGATTGGTACCTCTGCTCCTCCTGCCTCTAGCAGCCTGCTAGGAAGAGGTAGGGGGGAGTAAAGAGCCCTGAGCTGCCCCCCAAGGCAGGGGGTATGAAGAACCCTAGGAGGAGCAGTGGTAGGCTGGGGGTGTTGAACTGAATGAGGCGGGTCTGATGAGAATGGGAGTTGAGGGCTGAACTGATGGCATGGGAGCCAGACTGAGGGGACTGGGGCTGTATTGATGGGGGACAGGATTTATTGCTGGTCAGGGGATAGGCAGATGTGCGGTGTGAAAACTCCCAGTAAATTTGGGAGAGTGGGCAACACTAATTGTCACACACACAAATGGGCAGAGGAAGTTCAAAAATAAAAAGACAGACCAAAAACACACAATATAGTCTTTTTTAAAATCTCCTGATTTGGGGGAGTGAGACTGATTTTTGATCTCTTGAGGAAGTCAAACACATGATCTTTGCTCTCTTGAGGTTGTCAGTACTGCTGACATGAAGCATCTTATCCACTTAACAATGATCACTGACCTTGGGGAGAGCTGTGAGAGGGAGAAGCTGAAATGGTGCCATTTGAGGGGAAAAGTAATTACAATAGGGTTAACTGGGTTAATCAGAGTATTATGGGATGGAGCCATACTCCACCCCCTTACTTCCTATTTAGTCAGTGCCCTCCCCCCTATACCCAAGAAACATGTGAGTGGTTCTTAAAAAAAAAAAAGTCCTGATAATTTATGGGGACAAATCTTCAGTGCAGTGGCAAATACAATCCTTATAAATGAGCTGTTCACATATTTTGCATGCTTGAAAAAAAATAGTTGAGAGTTCCCCCCCCCCAAACTTACTGAGTTTGAAAGGGTGAATCAGACAGAGGGTGCGGAGAAGGGCTGTGACTGCAAATGATCATTGACAACTGCAGAACTGAGGTTGCAAGTGTAAGCAGAGTCTGAATGAGCTCTACCCTGATATCTAGTGGTGAGCGGTGGAAAAAGACTTCAGGAGCTGATCTTGTTTGCATGGACACACCCACACTACCTACGTGCTCAGCATGATGGGATTGCTTACCCAAACCATCACTTGTGGCTGGTGTTGGATCCCCAGTCTCCTTGTTATTGGGCAGGAGTAATAAAGGATTGTTATCCTTGTTGTGTGAACCGAGGGCAGCAGAACTGTAGCTGGCATACCCCGATGGAGGGACTCACCCTCAACTGAACGGCACTCGTTAGGCAGGGGACATGGGTTCCAAAGCTCAATGCATTGAGAAAGGGTTGGTACAGGTGTGTGTATCTTATGGCATGGGTGATGTTATTGGTTCTAGACATGATTTGACCCTTCTCCTCTCCATAGTATAACAAAAGAGCTAATTTAGATTCAATTGAGAGTCTTGTTACATGCTGTAGAGCTGAAATCACTGATACCCAGGTCTAAGTATTAGACTTGCTTTGGGACAGTGTTTCTATTGCAAGAGGCTGCCTAGTGTGCACCAGCAGTGATGCTCCCCTGCTAACAGCTGAAATCACTGAGAGCTGTGTTAAGTGAGGGCCCTGATGACATCTTGGCAAGTGACCAGCAGGGAGGCTGGCAGACAGGTGTAGCAAGTGGCCACCTGGAAGGCTAGTGGAGAGGCGTAACCAGCAGGGCACCTGGTGGAGCAGACCAGAGTAGAGCCCTGCAGAGGCATGGCAATCGGCCGTTGGGGTGATGAGTGAGTGCTTGAGCAGCGGAGTGTGTAAGGTGCCTACTTACTCTCCCTTTCCACACAGGCTGGGAGGTGAACTCTGCAGATGAACCTCTGAACTCTGGGGCTGCACTGGCCAAGGACAGCGACTGTGAGTGGGATGCAGTGAAGGGACGGGCGGGCATGTTAAAGGGACTTTTGGGTTGTGGGACTTAAGAACCCGAGGGGAAAAGGACACGGCCCACCTTATTTGGGGGGTGGGTCTTTTGCTCATGGTTTATGTTTATGAACCCAAGTTGTGGTGTTTTCCCAAATTAATGCTGAGTTACTTCCCTCCTTTATTAAATGTTTTTGCTACACTCTGTGCTTGTGAGAGGGGAAGTATTGACTCTTAGAGGTGCCCAGGGGGTGGTGTGTATTGTCCCAGGTCACTGGGTGGGGGCTTGAGCCGGTTTTGTGTTGTATTGTTGAAAAGGAACCCCTAGCTACTGAACCCGGCCCTTGTTGCTGCTGGCTCCGCCTGGCAGAAGGGTTACACGAGGAATAGAGGGCTGAATTCATTCTCCTATCTGATTCAGGGCCAAAAAGGATGTGGCTTGTGCATCCCCGATTGTGGGCTTGTAGGGGACCAGTTACCTTCTCAGAGCAGGATACTCCAGTCACAAGGACTATCCTAACCTGAGGCGTGATTGCAATGGTTCCTGTAGGCCTTGCTGCAGTTGAAGAGTAGCCAGGGCATAGGAATGCTCCACTATGGCCCTTCTTGTCCCTGGTGCACCCTAGAACACTTGCAGTTCCGGTACCAGTGCTCTCCCCCTTGTGTATGTTCCTTTGGCTCATAATGGCTGCAGCATAGGAGTGAATTCCTCCTAGGATAAGTGGGGGAAACAAGGCCTGGGGAAATGAGAATCTTTTCCTACAGCATTCACATGGAACCTACAAAAAATGTCTTAATTTAACAGAGGCAGCACCAAGTGACAGGACAAACAAATTATGCTAGAAGCGGTAGCAGATGCTGCAAGTAAACTTCTGGTAAAGAGAGCAATCAAAGAAGCAGGTGTAAAGGAGAAGTGGCTGCTTGTGCCATGTCGGACCTAGGCATATTGCTCTTTTCCAACAAACAAGATGCAGTAAATTCTTCTGTCTGTGGGCAAAAAGATTTTCACTTGGTAAAGCACGTGGCAATTTTGTATGCAACAATATTTAAGGAAGCACATAAATTGTTCATTAAAGTAAGATTTTATCAATAGCTGATTCCCCCCCCCCCCCCCCCCCGTCCTTGGAGAGGTGTTGTCTTGTGATTTAAGCACTGGAGTGGGAATCAGGAAGTACCAGATTCCTCTTATGGCTCTAGGAAGGCAAATCTAGAAGGTCCCAATTCAGCAAAGTATTTAAGCATGTGCCTAACTTTAAGCATGTGAGTAGACTGCTGGTGCACTGATATCACAACTGATCATGTTGACTGATATTGTCTTGTTACTCTCTCGTGGTCGGTATGTATCCATCTATTGTATACTATTTTATGCTTAGATTACAGAGTACAATATTTAGATTGGGGCAGGACCATCTTTTGGTTCTGGGTTTGTACAGTGCCTAGCACAGTGGGGTCCTGATCCATGACTGAGGCATATGGCAATGCAAGTAATAACAACAGTTCCACTGATTCAGTGGGGCTGGTCACATGTTTAATTACTGTACTGAACTGCATCAGAAAGGAGAATGGAATGTTACTTACCAATAACTGGAAGTTTCATAATATATTGTCCATACACTTACTCTACTCTGATTCCTTCGAATTTATTGAAGTTTCAAGCAGCTGGAGAAAAAAATCTCCCCTGCCTTTTAGAAGTTCAATTTATCATGCTGGGGTCTATGCACTGAGTTGGTCATTCCTCCATGGTATACTGCTTTTAACATGTTTCTGGGACTTGTGAAGCATAGCACATAACTCCTCCAGAGTGCAATGAAAAGGCAATGATTGAAATCCTGACCCTATTGACTTCACTGGGGTCAGTAGCTCACCTAGTATGTTGGGAGGAATGTGTCACTGCTAATTAATGTTGACTGAGTAATAATAATAAAAACAAACATAAATAAAAAAAACAACCAGTAGGAAATGTTAGCAAATTCAAAGTGTTTTCTTCTTCATTTTCTCCTTTTTTTCCCTAAACAAAAATGATTTTTTCAAAACGAGAAACATTCAGAAATGAATGTTTTAATTTTTGAAAATGTTATCATCATGAGACTCAGCTGACCAGTCAAAGCTGACGATACAGAAACCAAAACAAAGGAAAAACATTTGAAGAACAACTAGGGTGACCAGATGAGATGAAGAAAATATCGGGACACCGGGGGGAAGGGGGGAGAGTGGGGGAAAGCCGAGTGCTGCCCGCCGGCCAAGGGGAAAAAAAAAAAAAGCCGAGTGCTGCCGGCCAGCCGAGGAAAAAAACAAAAACAAAAAAGCCGAGTGATCCCGGTGGCTCAAAATATCGGGACAAAAATTGCGTCCCAACCAGAGATTGGTCGGGACGCGGGACAAACAGCTCAAAATCAGGTCTGGTCACTCTAAGAACAACCAACAGGCCATTTAAAAATAAATTCTGTCAAACTTCAAATAATGGAAAATTCCCCTAAAATTGAATGCTTTTGTCACAAATTCTTTCTTTTTATTGTGTTAAAAAAGGTTGAATTTTCAGTGAAAACTTTCATTTGAAATTTCTGACAAGCTCTACTGGTATGTAAATTTCCTTTCCCTTGAATCTGCTATGCTATGTTGCTCTCTAGGGATCTATGTATTCTCTTTACTTTTCTTTTTCTAGCGTTTTTTGTAGTTCCGGTTATGAATTATTTATTTTAAATCCAGGGTGCTGCATTGTCATTGCTGAATCACAAATATCCCATAGATCAGATTATTTATCCTTGGAAGGAATAAGGTATCTATCTATCTGGATGATGAGGTTTCTAGAAAAGCTGTTCATGCCACTTTCCTGACAAATACACAAACAAATGAGTCATCCAATCCATATTTCAGATGCAATTCATTAGTAGTTGTATTCATGCAATAAGTGTGTCTGTAAGCAAAATGCTCCCAGCAATTATCAGCACTGGAATGATAGCAATGGTTCAGTGAACAGAAAACAGTAAGACATGAGTAGCTATACCTATTAACAGCCATGTGTCCTGAGGGCAAAGAGGCATGTGACAACCTGAAGGATAGCACAAAATGGTTATATTTACTATATTAAATACTGGTTTGTTGATTTGGCAACTGACTGAATCTGAATGGGCTGGAATAGCTCACATCCTTCTACAGCTAGAGGCAAATCTTAAAAAAAAAAAAATCTAATCACAAAGGATTTCTGTTTTAATTGAACAGCAGCTGGGGGTTACAGAATTAAGTTGAGAAAAAATCAACTAATTTTGTTTTCGTTCTTCTTTGGAGACTAGTAATGGATGAGATCACTTTGCAAGAGGTATATCTGCAGGTCAAATACCATAATGAAAGGTTGAATCTTACATGTACTATAGCTACGGTGACTGGAACACCTTAAAATGGAAGAATTCTCTTTCTAATATAGTTTAATCAGTCACCAACTATTTGATCATAGTTGAAATGGTGGGAGATTAATCAAATTGGGCAGGTATTTCAGTTTGGCACTTCTGTGTTTAGACTCTTGCTTTGACTGTGCCACAGAATGATTCCTTTCTTGCCACCAATAATGGCAAACGGATGATATGCGTCTGTTCTGCAGGATCTTTCTGAGCCGCTTGAACAAGCGGTAAATGGGTTGGCTAAATCAGACCCCAAAATTGAGATTTTGGTTGAGCAAATCACCTTTCACCAGCTCATGTTGCCCTATTGCCCAAATCTTGTTCACAGCTGTAGCTCCCTGATACAGCAGTCCTGGAAGCTGGCTGGAGCACGGTGCTAGGAACCCATGCAAGGGAGGTCTGTACTTTATATGGCTATAGCTATAGACCATATCCCTGGAGTGGTTCTCTGTTCAGTATCTCTTTGGGGGAGGGATGGAGAAGATGCCATTATGCAGCTTTTCTGTGTCACAAGGCTGAAGGGGGAGAGGATAACAGGGGGCAGAGATTACTTCAGTCCTTAGACCTGGGGAGGGGGACGTCACAGGCTGCTGTTCCTCCTCCCTCTTTCCCACTAATGCCCAGTTGCTGAGCTGCTCAGGCTGGCTGTAGGAGCAGGATTTGGAGCTCAGGGAGCTCATCCCAGGAGTGCAGGTAGGAAGAAAATTTGGTTTGTTTATCCATAATGCTGGTCCGGAAAAGACCTGAGCTTTGTACCCCCATCCAGGGAACAGAGGGAGGACTCCAGGCTCCCCAGTGTTGCCCTTAGCTAGATTTGCCAGTCCTAGCTTTAAGGATTTTTCTCATAGCTTTAAGACAAAGGCATTCTGTTCATTTTGCTGTAGCTGGGTTTCTCATGATGCCTGTTACGATCCCTCTTGGGGAGTCACATACTTATGTGTCACTAGGCTGTAACCAGATTTGGAATCGTAATCACTGCATCACAGACATTAGAGATGGGAAAAACCCATTACATTGTTTATTTCATAGCCCTGAATGTTCCCTACAATGTATGACCTATATCAGTGTTTTATTCGGCCTAGTGCTTTGTCCCAGGAGCTGGTGTTCCTATAATTTCCCATGAGAGACTGTTTTATGGTCAAAATGATTTCATTATCAGGAAGTTTTTCCAGATATTCTGCCAAACTAACATTTAGTTTTCCTTTCCTAATTTAATCATATTATCCTTCATGATCAAACCCTAAATCACCCTGCAAGGCTGAGAGGCAAGTTCTGAGTCAGGGAAAATTAAAAAAAAAAAAAGGAAAAATGGAATATATTTGTTAATGCTTGAAGGGAGCTAATGGGTAATTAAGGTCCTGGTCCTGCAAAGACTTAAGCACATATGTAATTTTAGAGGGATTTTTGGGAGCCAACTACCACTTTAGGCCCAGAAATTCAAAATTTTGCTCAGTTGCTACCTAACCCTATAAGCATATAAATTTCTGCTGGTGGGCATGCACAAAGCACCTCAGTTCTGACTCCCTGCACCTCACCCATGCCTAAGCCCCAGCAGGTTACTGAAACTAGGTCTTTCCAGCCTATCTTGCTTGCAAGCCCTAATCTGGTAGGTATTCTCAAAAAACAGCTACCAGACAGGACCCTGCACAAAACAACAGTAATGGGATGGCTTTTGTACCCTTCGTGAACCAGGAACTCTCCTAGGATGTTAGAAATCTATGTTCAAGTCCCCCCCTTGGCCTAATTCTAAGCAGGGATTTGAACCCAGGTCCCCTTCCCTGCCCCCCGGTGAGTTCCCTGACCTATGGCATTGTCTGTGGTGAATTGTTCTCATTTTCTCCTGTTGAAGTGGTTCCAATATGTATGAAATACTGAAGTAGTCATGGGGCCAGTGAGAGAGTGAGAATGACTCTATAGCTCAGTAGTTAGTGCACCCACCTGGGAGACCCAGGATCCAGTCTCCCTGCTCCTGTGAATATTTAAGTAGTTGTACAAAGTTGATCAGCTTCAATAGGAGAGACTAGGAAACCTTCTTCTACCCTAAAATCCCTTATAGCCCAGTGGTTGGGGCACTCACGTGGGATGTAGGAGAGCTATTTTTTAAGTAAATGACCACTGGGTGATACTTTGAATGATAAAACCAAACTTTATTCAAAAGAATTAATTATTTGTTAAGCAAACAAGCATGCAGTTACCACTTACACAATACTACAATTATCCTTAAACCTAGAAGCTAACGGTACCCCTTTGATATTAATTGGCGTTCTCTCTAATTTTAACAAAACTACTCTTTTTATAGTCAGTAGTAGAAGTTTTAATGTTAATTAATATACTAATTACCATATGCACATTTCCACCACCTCGTTGATGGTTCTTTATATTAACACATTATTTAAATTAACATCAGCACCCATGTCCTTCTAATACTATCCCTATAAATAGTATTTTAATAAAACATTCACAGTTCTTTAAAATGCTGTTTAAAACCCTTTCTAAAACCAGCTACAACCAAAATATAGCCACAGCATAACCTAGGGTCATGTCTTTGCTAAGTTCAATTTTCCCATCTTACTGTCTCCAGCTTATCTCTAACTTTTCTTACATTAGGAACCTCCATTTCCCATACACCTTTACACTTAGGCCAAAACCTAATTTCTGCTTAAAATAGGCTCCAATGTCTAAAGTTAGGCACTGCAACACTGAAAGTGCCCTTTGTGGATGTAGCCCTGGGACTACTCATGAGAGCAGATAAGCTCCTAAATAAACAGCTTCAAATGCTTTTCTATATTTGTCTATCAAAAAAAGTCTGATTACTGAAATAAACAAATATTGCATGTATTGTTGTGCCTAGTCTTTAATTTAGAGTTGCACAGCTTAGTATTTTCCCAAAAAATTAGTTGCAATACCGCGTATGCTCCATCTGTTTCAAAAGAAGCATAATGAATTATAATACCCTCCCATCTGTACTGATATTTTTAGCCACATATTCAGGCTTCTAATCTCTCAGCTTCAGTCTGTATTCCTGGCACAAGACATAGAACTTGTAGTATGTTATTTTAAAATGTACGTATTACAGACACCCATTTGAAATCCTTTTCTATAGCTTTCTTCCTATCTCTACAAACCCGGTTTACAGTTAGTGCAGTTGCAGCAAGCCATTTTTCGACTTCTCTTAAATAAAATCTTGCAAGGTTTTTGTTAGCCACCTGAGAGGCTTGTTCTTGGATCTCCTGAAGGAAATGACCAAGCTTACTCTGAGGAACACATTTGAAGAAAACATGGAAATTTGAGCTGAAAAGTCATTGAGAAGGTATGCTTGTAAGTGTAGGACAAAGAGTCAGCTCTTTCCCTTTTTTACCTCACAATGAATATGATTTGGTTATGAGGGTTGAGTGACAAGCCTCAGGCTTAGAGCGACTGACAGATGATTGGAGAGAAAAATCCCCAAACTTGGCTCTTGTGGTTTTTCTAACAGTAATTCAGAGTAAGAGGATGGTAAACCACATTACGTAAATAGGCACATGCTGTGAATAAAGCTAGGTTTTTACTGAGAGCAGGAAGTGTTGCCCTGGTAGAGTGTGAGGAGCAACACTGGACAGTAGACCTGGATTCAGCCAGGTCCTTAATTGCTTATATAGCCCCAGTCACTTCAAATGGGAATATTTACAAGCTTAAAGTTTTATCATAACTTAATGTACATGCTATAAGAGAGGGAGGATGGTCCAGTGGTTAGGACACTCGCTGGGACATGGAGACACAAGTTCAATTCCATGCTGTGCTAAAGATATTCTGTGTGACCCTGGGTAAGTCACTGAATACACAAAAAGAGTTAGGTGCCTGAGTCTTAGTTTTGGGACTACTGTGATGCACAAAACTCCTACTGAAACCTTGTAGGCAACTTACTCAGCACATGTTTTCTCAGTAAAAGTTCTCTAGGCACCTCTGGGCCTTCATACTGCTGCCTCCTTGTGGGCACCTGCCTAAGTCCTAGAGCAACTCACAAACCAGGGGAAGATAGTCATTCAGACATCTAACTTGCCCACTGGATTGGGCCCCTCAGGCAAATTCATGCAAAACAGCCCAGGAGGGTTGGAAAGGAGGAGGTCTTCACTCATAACTTTTAGCCCAGTGGTTAGGGCACTCATGCGGGATGTGGGCAACCTCAGTTCAAGTCCTTCCTCCCTCACTTGCTGGGGAGAAGGGAGTTGAACAGGGATCTGCCACCTCTAAGGTGCATGCCATGACCATTGGGCTGTGGGGTATTCTGATGTGGGGCTCCCTTAGTCTCCCTTGTTGAAGCCAGGGCCGGCTCTAGGCACCAGCAAAACAAGCTGGTGCTTGGGGCGGCACATTTTTAGGGGCGGCATGGCCGGTGTCAGAATGCTGCCCCTAAAAATGTGCCCCGGCCACCCTAGCTCACCTCCGCTGCCGCTACTCGCCCTCCCTCCCAGGCTCTCAAACCTGGGAGGGAGGGGGAGCAGTGGCGCGCGAATCAGCTGTTTCGTGCGCTGCGGCAGCTCGGGGTCTCCCCCTCCCTCCCAGGTAGGGTGACCAGATGTCCCGATTTTATAGGGACAGTCCCGATTTTGGGGTCTTTTTCTTATATACGCTCCTATTACCCCCCGTCCCCATCCTGATTTTTCACATTTGCTGTCTGGTCACCCTACTCCCAGGCTCTCAAACCTGGGAGGGAGGGGGAAATCCCGAGCGGCCGTTTCGCGCGCCGCTGCTCCCCCTCCCTCCCAGGCTTGGGCACCTGGGAGGGAGGGGGAGAAGCAGCGCCCGCGCTGCGGCCACTCAGAGTCTCCCCCTCCCTCCCAGGCTCTCAAACCTGGGAGCGGGGGGAGACTCCGAGTGGCCGCGGCGAGGCGCCGTTTCTCCCCCTCCCTCCCTCCCTCCGTCCTAGGCTTGAGAGCCTGGGGGGAGGAGGCAGGGCTGGGGATTTGGGGAAGGGGTGGAGTTGAGGCGGGGCTGGGGGTGGGGTAATTAAATAAGGGGGGGGGGGCGTCCAAAATTGTTTTTGCTTTGGGTGGCAAAAATCCTAGAGCTGGCCCTGGTTGAAGCTATTGCACTGTGAAAAAAGAATTAGCATCATTGGAGCAGGGGGACTGTGTCTTCCACGTCCTGTGAGTGCTCTGACCACCAGGCTAAAGACTCATTCTCATGTGTGTGTTCTCTCTCATTCTCTTCTCTCTCAGGAGTCATTAGAGCCAGAGCAAAAGGGAGACCTGGGAGACCCAGGATCCAGTCCCCCTGCTCCATTAGCTATTTAATTGATTATTCACAGTGCAAGAGCTCCAATAGGAGAAAGTGAAGGATTCCCCACATTTCTTGCTAAGCAGATATTGGTGCCCAGTAACAGGGGTGGGATTTAGCACTCACCCCTCTCATTGGCCTCTCCCACTGACTAATTGAGGTGACTCCCTGTCTAGCATACTGTTTTCTGTGAATTGCAGTCTAAGGCATAGATCTCTCCCTATTCATTGTATAGGAACTTAGGCATTTAACTCGGGCCTTGTGAATTGCAGTGATTTTCCCAGGCGCCTAAAAGTTATGCATTATGATCCTGAGCATTACATCACCTGCCTCCTTTTGTGCATTCATGCCTTAGTCTCTCTCTGTGCCTCAGTTGCCCAGTTGTAAAATGGGGATAATAGCACTTCCCTACTTCATAGGGGTATTACGAGGATAAACACATTAAATATTAGCAGGTGCTTAGGTACAATGGTAATGGGGCCATGTAAATGCCTATGATATCTGTAGACACATGCTCAAGTACTTTGCTTTGTTGGGGTCAAGATTACTTACTGAATGAGACCAGTGGGTCTGTCCCATCCAATATCATTCCCTGCACATTCACAGTCCTTCGCAGGAAAGTGCATGAAATCCAGTAGTAGACAGTTATGGAAAAAACTGTCTATAAAGGTAGTTTCTTCTTAACCCAGATCAATGAATGATTGGTTTATTCCTGAAGCATGAGTGTTTATATCCCATATTTATTTCATCTTGTCTAATGTACTTTTAGCTGTTTTCATTATCAATATCTAATCCTTTTATTTTTTTAGTTCTGCTAAGCTCCCGGTGCCAATTATATCTTGTGGCAATTAGTTCCACCATTCAATTATGCAGGGCATAAAAAGCATTTCACTGTGTCCATTTTAAATTGTTGTGTTTCATTAGAAATTCCCTTCTTCTTGTATTATGAAAGAGTAAACTGGAGAGTCCAGTTTACTTTCTCTCTGTCATTCATTATTTTCAATGCCTGGATCAAGTCTCCCTTTTTTGTCTTCTCCCTAAAGTCTCAATTGTTTCAGTCTCCCCTCATGCAGAAGTCTTTCCATGCCTCTAATTATTTCATGTTGTCCATCTCTAGACACCTTCTATAATCACCTATACTCATTTGGAGGTGAGGTGGTCAGTTTTGTGCACAGTATTCAAGGTAAGGCTAATGTTTTTGGTGTTATTTTCCAACACAATCTTCATATACCATAGTATTTTGTTTAATGTTTTGATGGCAGTTGCACATTGAGCAAAGGTTTTCAGGAGAGTCTTTTGGATATGCTCATGTTCTGTAACTACCAGAAAGTGGCATACTTGAAATGGCTATGTGGTCAGCATTGTAGAATATCAATGTTTTAGCTTTTATGAGCATAGGAAATGTCATAGGGAATCAGACCAATGATTCATCCAGTCAGATAACCTATGACAGTGGCCAGAACTGGATGTTTTGGATGAACATATTGCTGAAATAAATAGGACTTTCCATTGTCATTCCGTGGGCTTTCTATCAGGCCTTAAGCTCTCATGATGGACATTATGCAAAACCATGCCCAATTAATATATATTTTGTGTAGAATATTTTCTAAAATAAGTTTTCTCTTTCCTCCTCTTTATCATTTTAATAATCTTGGTTTTAAATATCACTGTACAGTCGTTAACTTTTGAGAAATATCAATAATTGACAGCATGTGGAGGTTTCCAATTAGAGCAATTATCACAGCATCTCTTCCTGAAATCGGCAATGAAGATAACAAGGAACATAGGGACTCAGGAAAAAATACAAAACAGTATGGTGTAAGATCACAAGCAAAAGGAAATAATTTTACGTGAAGTGGGCTCCAGATGAAGTCCTTAAAAGAATGTTACAAACAATACACTGCTACAGGCTATGACGGGTTGGATCACAGAAACCCCCTTGGGAGCTGCCACCTGATGTGCAAAGACTACCCCTGCTTCTGTTTTCCCTGCCAGCTCAGGACTCCAGCACCCTGTCTTGCTGAGCCAGACATTCCCGTCTGCTCCAACACAGACCCAGGGTCTGAATCACTTGTCCCAGAGCTGCAAGTTTACCCGAAAACAGCTCACAGAAGTGTGCTTGTCTTTAGCACTCAGATGCCCAACTCCCATTGGGGTCTAAACCCATATAAATCCGTTTTACCCTGCATAAAGCTTATGCAGAGTAAACTCATAAATTGTTCGCCCTCTATAACACTGATAGAGAGATATGCACAGTTGTTTGCTCCCCCAGGTATTAATACATACTCTGAGTAAATTACTAAATAAAAAGTGATTTTATTAAATACAGAAAATAGGATTTAAGTGGTTCCAAGTGGTAACAGGCAGAACAAAGTAAGTCACCAAGCAAAATAAAATAAAATGCGCAAATCTATGTCTAATCAAACTGAATACAGATAATCTCACCCTCAGAGATGCTTCAGTAAGTTTTTTTTCTCAGACTGGACACCTTCCAGGCCTGGGCACAATTCTTTCCCCTGGTGCAGCTCTTGTTCCAGCTCAGGTGATAGCTAGGGGAATCTTCATGATGGCTCCTCTCCCCCTTTGTTCTCTTCCACCTCTTTATATATCTTTTGCATAAGGCAGGAACCCTTTGTCCCTCTGGGCTTCCACCCCCCCTCACTGGAAAAGCACCAGGTTAAAGATGGATTCCAGTTCAGGTGACATGATCACATGTCACTGCAAGACTTCATTGCCCACTTGCCAGCACACACATATACAGGAAGACTAACAGGTAAACACAGCCATCTGCAGACAATGGTCCTGGTTAATGGGAGTCATCAAGATTCCAAACCATCATTAATGGCCCACACTTTACATAATTACAATAGGCCCTCAGAGTTATGTTTTATATTTCTAGTTTTAGATACAAGAGTGGTACATTTCTACACATAGGATAATCACACTCAGTAGATTATGAGCTTTGTAATGATACCTTACAAGAGACCTTTTGCATGAAGCATATCCCAGTTACATTATATTCACTTATTATCATGTTTTTATAAAACCATATAGACTGCACGATGTCACACAGGCACTGTCCAAAAACATTGTCATTGAATGGGTGATTTAAAAAGAAAATATCTTGTGTGGGTTGGAATATCAACTAACTCAACATTTCCCAAGATATCCCACAGATTCATTTCTCCCCCTATCAATGCAAGAGGAATGTAAAATGTTGTATATTTCACCTAACTGTGGTCCATTCAGATTCCTTACAGTGTGCTTTTCCCACATCATGTTTCAGTTTGGTTTAGGTTTCCATTGAAGTCCAAACAGATGCCAGAACCCTGCAGAAAATGACACTTATTTTAATTGATATTGATTGCTGTCATTAGTCCCCTATTCTGCTCTATGTATCGTTACTAAAACTTACATAAAATGTGTGTACAATTGTATTGACCAATCACTTTTTTACATATTAGGGACAGGTGACGCTAACAATATTCTCCTAGAATGTAAAAAGTGACAAAGAGTCCTGTGGCACCTTATAGACAAACAGAAGTATTGGAGCATAAGCTTTCGTGGGTGAATACCCACTTCACCCACAAAAGCTTATGCTCCAATACTTCTGTTAGTCTATAAGGTGCCACAGGACTCTTTGTTGCTTTTTACAGATCCAGACTAACACGGCTACCCCTCTGATACTTGACTCCTAGAATGTAGTAATTGCAAAAATGCAAATATAAATGGATTTAATATTACAGCACGGAGGTTATCTCATCAGGATTGCTGTCTGAAAAAAAGAGTTACTTGAACTAAGACATGTGGGACTGGACTCTCCACTTCAGCTGAGCTGCGTTCAGGGAAGGATTGTAGAAGGGGTGAGGGGCAAAGGTATACCTAAGTCACCTTTCTGCCCCCAGTTTTGGGGCTATTTCTGCCTAGGGCACCACTTAGAGTTGCCTCAGGGCTGTTATATATTGCACGCAGTGGTCTATGGGCTCAAGAGACCATTACAGCAGCTGAAGATTGCAGTGATGCTGTGGACCCTTTTCCTCAGCGATATTTCTTCACCCTGGGATTCAGGAAGGAGGTGATGTACAGGGATTACGGCCTACTCTACTCTAAAAAAATTTAGATTGACATAACTATGTTGCTCATGGGTATGAAAAAGTCACACCCCTGAGCACTGTAGTTAGGCTGACCTAACCTCTGGTGTAGATGTAGCTACGTCAATGGAAAATTTCTGTCAACCTAGCTATGGTTTCTCGGGGAAGTGGAACTCTTACAGTGATGGAAAACTCCCTTCCATTGCTGCTGGGTACATCTATGCTGTGCGGTTACAGCAGTGTAGCTTTGGTGTCATAGTGTAGTTAAACCCTATGTCACCCTGGGATTTGCCCTACACTGGGCTAGTTAGGTTAGTTTTATGGTCCCTGTAAACGAATGGAGTGTCAAAAAAGCATCATAGGCAGCTGAGGATCCAGCCCTTTATCTTTAATAGCAGCTTAATCTTTAATATCTAAGCACAGGCAACAATAGGAGTGGAATAGATAGTAATGAGTTACCAGGAAAAGGAGTACTTCAAAAACTCCTAGGGAAAAAAAAAGTAAACTAGGTTTTAAAGAGAAAATAAGTAACAGTTCATTCATTAAAGAGAGAGGGAGCTTCCTTTGCTGCTGACTCATACTTTGTGTAGTCATTTACACTTCTATGAAGTTTGCACTCTTTTTGAACTGTGTGTGTATAAAATGCAGCCAAATCAGAATGCATGTTACACTACAAAGTTTTGCAGGCATAGCTATTTTGGTTAGCAGTGTGAAAAAAATCACAGCCGGTAGCTGACATAACTGTGCTGACAAATGCAACTGTACCAACATAAACGTGCTTCTGTCAGCGTACTAGTGGTAAAGTCATTTGGGGTGGTGGCATAGGTGCCGACTCTGTGGGTGCTCAGGGGCTGGAGCATCCATGGGGGAAAAATTAGTGGGTGCTCTGCACCCATCAGCAGCCAAGCTCCCCTCCCTGCCTCACCTCCGCCTCCTCTCATGAGCGCGCCGCATCCCTGCTTCACCCCTTAGCTCCCAGCACTTGCCGCCGCAACACAGCTGTTTCGTGGCTAACAAGCTCTGGGCAGGGAGGGAGGAGGAGCGGGAATGCGGTGCCCTCATGGGAGGAGGCAGGGAAGAGGCGGGGCTGGGGCGGGGATTTGGGGAAGGAATCCAATAGGGGCAGGGAGGGGACGGAGTTGGGGCGGGGACTTTGGGGAAGGGTTGGAATGGGGACAGGGCAGGGGTGGAGTCGGGGCAGGGCTGGAGGCAGAGCGGAGTTGAGCACCCACCAGTGCCAGCAGAAGGTGGAGCCTATGGGCAGTGATAAAGTCATGCTGACAGAAGAACTTCAGTCTACTTACTCTGCATCTCCACTAATGGGAGCTTGGCCTACCTCGCTATACTAGCTAAGGCTCTGTAGTGTAGACAATCCTTTTGTAAGTTGCATATCTTTGCAAGGGAGTAAAAGACTTGTACAAAGTGTAAGGAAGTGGGGAATGAGGTCCATAATCTCGAAAGTTTTGGCCTCTCAAGATTCCTTTACAACTGTTATTAAATCATAGTCACTCTGCTATGTGTCAATGTAAGCCACTTCAGTGTGTACACACACAGCACTCCCTCTAATTGTCATTGTACCAGTGCATTATGTGTCTCCTGAGGTATCTATCCCACAGTTTCTGGTACATGTGATAAAGCAGGGATTAGTGAGAGCTGCAGCCCACGTTTGGAGAAGTGCTTTAGCAAAACGTGAGCTCTATATTTGCATTTTTAATGTATTACATAGCATGTATTGTGGTTTTTTATATTTCCCCTGAAACGTGGCATCAATATTAAATTAAAATATCCCTTGTAGCCTTTTTTATTTAACTTGAATTTTGTAATTTTGTATTAAACTACCATGGGTTCAGCTCCTGTTGCTATAGTTACAAGCTCAACAAAATGAAAATCACCTTTGGTGCTTTTCTCAAGTTTGGAGACTCCAGGAACACCTGAAGACCAAGGATAATGACCACAGACACAACTACAAGTACAAAGTCTTATCTGTACCACAAGTTTTATTACAGCAATAAAGTTATAATTACCCATGCATATAGAAATCCTACAAAAACCCATGTAATAACAGACTGTGATCATACTCACCTCATCAAAGATATTCTAGGGTCCGATGGCCCTCTCGACAGACAATCATCGATAGAGGGGTGGTTCCTGCTGGGCTTTCATTTGAGGTTGTCCGTTAAGATCGTCCCACTTTTAC